>NC_143259.1:640644-1273789 GCF_984573655.1 Nuphar pumila
TTTTCTTCAAAACTCCAGGTGATTTTCATCTTTCCTTTCCTCCGGATCTCGAAGTTTCAGCCTTGTTTTGATCCTGCCTGCAATTTATTCAAAAATCATGTGGTTTTTCTCAAGTCTTATCCTGATTTTCTCTTTATTTTCTAGTCTATCTTGATGGCATCCAGTCAACTCGATTCAGTTTTTCCTGAGGACCATATCTTTTATGAGGTGTGATAAGGTCTTCCTAATCATCGAACTCTGAACACCAGATCTTTCATTCCCCGATGGTACTATTCTTGCTTTAGAAACTTCTCTCGTATGTTCTTGGACCATCTGAGTGACTGCGGATTGAAACTAGCATCAGCAGTAGAAGAACAGATCGTCAATGGCAATTTAATTCAAGCTTTAGCAGAGCGGTGGAATCCGAGTACCTGTCCATTTTGGTTCTCGTGGGGAGAGATGACTCTACTACTGGATGAATTTTTAGACATCATGGGTCTACCTGAGCCAGCTAGTCAACCAGATGATCCCATTGAACAGTAATGTCTAATCAACGTCAAGGGACTTGACCCCCGAGATACTTTAGCCCGTATGACTAGACGCAGATCTTGGCCACTGATAGAGGCATATGAGAGTCAATATGTTGATTTGTTTGAGCTATACTAACAATATGGAATATTTGAAGAAGTCAACTACTTATCTCGAGCAGTGCGGGAAAGGATTCAGCATGCAATGATCTTGTGCATCGTAGGGCTAGCCTTCTTCCAGGACGAACAGAACTATATTGACATCAGAACAGTACAACTCTTGGGGAAGTTGGCAGACCAACTGTCTCTCGATCGCTATGGTCACACTTGCCTTCTCATACCGCAGATTGACCCGTTTTGTGCTCAAAGATTCGATCTTAGTAGAAAGGTGCATCTACGCACTACAGTCTTGGTTCTTTCGGCACGTGCCAGCTCGAGCCAACTCATTTAGGTATAACAGCAAAAAGCCATTACCCACTTCTCAGTACAAATTCTTGATTGAGAACCTCCATGAAGAAGAAATCGTGTGAGACTACTTCAACCGTCAGGAGTCACTCCCTTGATACACCTATGCATATGACAAAAGATTCAAGTTACTCAGACATTTCTTCTCCGATTATTACCAACAAGAGCGATGTGTCAGATAGTTCTCATAGAGATATAAGCGCATTGAAGCTCGATTATTGTCAAGCATTGTCCCAGAATTCGATCTAAAGTCTGCTCAGTGGTCCAAAACATACTATTCTGCCAAGCATAACTGGGATTCTTTTGTTACATTCACCATTTTTCCTGGTTCTCGAGTGTCCTCTAATTATCATGAGTGGTGACAGATTGTTTGTTCGTCCTCTCTCTATCAAGTCTATTATTAATAAAATCATTCTTTTTCAACAATTAATCTTTTTATTATGGTTTGACGACCTCGCCTAGGTAACAAGGCATATTCTAGTTATTTATCTCCTTTACAAGAATAACAATGCAATTGTCGTGATTCCAACGATGACCCAATCCTTGGTAATGGGATATCCTTGAAATTGTCAGCTCAACTCTCATCAAATATTTTTCCCCTATTTGTTTTATCCTAAAGCTATTCTTTAAAACTAATTGCCTATTTTATTCTGCAGAGAGCATGCAATCCTACATGGTTCAGACAAGGTTCGACAAGAAGACTGCATCCCTCCAGCATATCGATCAATTCTCCGCATCTGAAAAAGAAATGTCGCCTCCTCGATCTCCCAGGAATCAAAGTCAGTAAGACAAGGATGATGTTGACCCTCAGATGTATTCACTGTTCTAGAAGATAATGAATAAAATAAAGAATGAATCGGCAGGGGCAAGTTCAGGCAAAATCCCCAGTAAGAAAAAGGTCAATGGTCGTACCATAAAAAAGCACTTGAAGATCTTAAAGAAAAGGGTTCAGTACGAGGATACCCCTGATGAATCTGAGTCAGTAAATGACACCGATGAAGAGTGTGAGGATTAGCAAGCATTTTAAAAGTCAACTCAGGGGCAAGGGTCGGCCAACAAATCTAAAGATCAGTTTGTCGATGACCCAGTTCAGGTACAATTGAAGGAAATGGCCAAGATAGTCAAAGATCTGTAAGCCCGCGACAAGGGTACAAGAAGGTCTTCATGAGTGAAGACTTTTACGATGGATTAGACGGGGATGATAGTCTCGATAATTTTCCTAAGAAATTTATCAAGTTTGATGGTTTTGGCAATCTCAATGCCCATCTTGCCATGTTTTTCACTAAGTGTTCCAAGTTTAAAAGAGACAATCGAGCTCTATTCTTTTGTTTTTCACGCAGTTTGGAGGGTGTCGCTGCCAAGTGGTACTTAGAGCATATCAATCCTATCTAATTGAAGGAATTTGATAAGGTGGTTAATTTATTCATTGAGTGATTTTTGTTTACTACTGAAACCCTGCCCACATTGAATCATCTCTGCGACCTGAGACAAAAAAAGGGCAAAAAGCTAGAGATTTATTCACAGATGGAGATCCACTTGCAATCGAATGAGGGATTCGATATCAGAAGGGCATGCATTGTCAGTAATCCTAAATAATTTCTCTCAACCTCTAAGGGGACTCATTTCTACCTCCCCATCGCGATCTTTCATTGAATTAACAAAACGAGCAGAATGACTCAAGATGAGGATAGAGAATGGTGTATATGAGAGCCTTGCGCTCTCAAAAGGTAGTCAAGATGCCAAGAAGAAAACTCACTTCACTCTTTCTACCAATTCCTCCAACAATAACAAAGGCAACAAAAATAATCGTGGTAACAATTCAGAGGGATTCAAAGACCAAAAAGGAAAGTTTTTCAACAATGATAAGCCTCTCCAATGTAGTCCCCAACTTAAAGCAAAAATTCAGAAAAAACCAAAACGCAAGGACTGGAGTAATGATCGCAAGTTCACTTCTCGAGACTAGATGCTCGAAAGTGTTTTGGAGTATATGCTCGCAAGAGAAATGATCGGTTTGCCTAAAGTCGTTGATCCTTCAGCAATTATAAGCAGATTCAAAGAACAAATTTTCAAGTTTCACCAAGCAGTAGGGCATGACACAGAGAACTGCTTCGTCCTTAAGAACATCATTCAAGACTGCATTGACAAAAATCTCCTTGTCAAAGATAAAGAAGACACCAATCAGCTATCCTGATCGAGTGTTTCCTTGAAACTGACAATGCCAATGTTTTCTCCTTCCTTTCATTTTGCTTTTGAAGGAACAATTTAGTCTCATTTTTTTTCTCAATTTATCATTATTTCTTCAAATACATCAATAAAAATATTAATTTTCCTCACTTTCTCCTTCTTTGCAAAATGTCTTCTTGCTAAGAGTGACCTCTTTTAGAGTGCCTCCCGAATCAATCAAGAAGTTTGTTGCCCTGTTACTTTCATAGAGCACTTTTCAAATATCAATTGTTTATCCTTTTGTCTAATATCTTACCCCCTAGTTACAGCGGAGCATCTTTTTAAAATTTGTTTTTTTCTTCAAAATGTCATGTCTGCAGGAAGGATCAAACAAAATCTCTCACCATCTATTTGCATTCATTCGCATTTGTCTGCACTTATCTACATTTTGCATTCATTTGCATCAAAAACATTACCCATTCAGGACAAGGGATAAATCCTGAGACCCTGCAAGTTGTCCAAGTCATCATGAGGGCGATGATTGAAAATCTCCCATCACAATCATCAAGCGCTTTCAAAACACTAGTCTTTTTCAAATTCGACCTTCGGCTTGAGTATTTTATCAAAACCATTTTCGTCAATCTTGCTAAAATCAACCTTCGGGTTGAGCCTTTTTCTAAACTCACTCCTTATTGTTCCGACTCTCCAAATCCGGTTTTTACTGGTTGAACTTTCTAAATTGAGTCTTCACACTAATCAAGCTTTCAAACTAATTTCCAAATTCAAATTCAAGAATTGGTCTAGAAGATCTGAGTTTTGACTCGAATTTTCTTTCAAATCCAATTCATCTAGTTTTCCTTTAAAAAATTGAGTTTCTACTCGAACCTTCTTTCAAACTCAATAATTGGTCTAGAAGATCCAAGTTTCAACTTGAATTTTCTTTCAAATCCAATTCGTCTAGTTTTTCTTTGATGATTTGAGTTCCGACTGAAATTTCCTTCCTTCCAAAATTCAGCTTTGCGTTAATCCTTTTATCAAATTTAGTCTGTGAGTCAAATCCTTTGCAAAACCAGTCTTTATCAAAACCAAACTGTGGATCAAGCTCATTTTATTGAAAACTATTTTATCCTGTTTTAAAACTTAGTCCTAGTACTGGGCCATTTTCAAAAATTATCGATCTTAGATTGAACTCATTTTTAAAACTCAGTCCCCGTACTTATTCCTTTTCTCAAAATTATTGTTTTTAGTTGAACCAATGTTGTTCCAAGCGAACCTATGTTGTTCTTAATTGAATTGATGTTCTTCTTAAGTGAACCGATGTTGTTCTTAATTGAATCGATGTTGTTCTTAGTTGAACCGATGTTGTTCCAAGCGAAATATTGTTCCAAGCGAACCTATGTTGTTCTTAATTGAACCGATGATGTACTTAATTGAACCGATGTTGTTCTTAATTGAACCGATGTTATTTCAAGCAAACCTATGTTGTTCTTAGTTGAACCGATGTTCTTTCAAGTGAACCTATGTTGTTCTTAGTTGAACCGATATTATTCCAAGTGAACTGATATTGTTTTTTATTGAATCGATGTTGTTCTTAGTTGAACCGATATTGTTTCAAGCGAACCTATATTGTTCTTAGTTAAACCGATGTTGTTCCAAGCGAACCTATGTTGTTCTTAATTGAATTGATGTTCTTAAGTCAATTGGTGTTGTTCTTACGGAATGGTTGTTGTTCCTATGAATCCAATGTGAATCTCCTTTTGAATCATCCCTCATGATCCGGTCTTTCATTAAGATCCTAACTCAAACAATCAATCGACCTTCAGGTCATCAATTTTTATCAAGCAAACCTCCAGGTTACCAATTCTACCAAAGTCAACCATTATTTTTCAACCTTTGGGCTGCATCCGCCAATCACGGTCGTCCAATATTCGACCTTTGTGTCAAACTCGTATGCCAATTAGCTTAAAATCAATTATCAATCATTTCTCTTGCGAGGGAGCCTTTCTTATAGGGAGAGTTTGAGGGAGTTTATTTTTTCTGCATGCAATCTTTGTTGGTTCACTGAACCTCTTTTTAGGGAGGATTGGAAGGGACTCGTGCTTCGCAAACAGTTTGTAAGACAATTTTTTATTATCACACAAGGAACCCTTTTTATAGGGAGAGTTTCGACAGAAGCTCGTTCTCCTTGTAGCCTCCTAATATTTTTTGTTAGGCCATCTCGTCATTGAGGAGCCTTTTCAGGAAGAGTGTGATGGACTCACTCCTCTATAATTTTTTTTCCCGACCTTTATTATCAGCCATTTTTTCATAAGAGAAACCTAGAGTTAGGGAGTTTTGACAAAAACTTTATTTCTCTTTAAAAGTTTGTCTTGCAAACACCTTGTCTTTATGGAAAAAATGGGTATTTTTATTACCCGTTCAGGTAAGGATCAAGTCTGAGTCTCTCCATTGGAGAAAGGAGAAGAAAAATTAGCTACGGATGTGTCAATTAGACCTCAAACGATTTCTTTACCAAGGATTTCAATAATATTTTGCCAATTTGTCATAAAAAATAGTTGCTGATCTCAAACTTTTATTGCACAAAAAAATTACTTCAATTACCTTCAGTATTCCTTTCAAAAGAACAAGACTTTTGCGAAGAAAGAAGAAAATTCAAGTTTTGTCTGTTGGTCAACCAAAAGGATGAAGAAAAATCCTTAATATGACCAGTAAAGGAAAAATTCAATGAGGTTGAAAATCCATAAGTGAATTGATATTGATCATAGCTATGAAACATTTCTAAAGACTATTCTTCTGGTAATGAGGCAGTGAAAATATTCTGGGCGATATAAAAGAATTCACTCAATCTAAATATCTCTTCAATCAATCAAGCTATAATCAACTATCTGCAAAAAGGATCTCCCAATCATCGCCAAGATGAAGACTGATGGATAAGTTAGACCCCTAGGGCCAAAGGAGACTCGGATCATCTCCAAGTTAAAGGAGTATATGACGTGTCCTTTTAGGAAAAGTTTAAATCATCGTCAAGTTGAAGGTTAATGCAATGAACCTTCCGCCAATCCCTAAAAGATATTTAATTTATGTTATCACAAAGAAATTTTCAATCCAATGAGACAATTTTATTAATATAATTCTTGAGACTAAAGAAGACTCGAATCATCTCCAAGTTGAAGGAGTTTGTGCCGTGTCCTTCAAGAGAAAATCAGAACATCGCCAAGATGAAGGCTGGTGTGATAAAATTCTTGTCAAATCCCAAGAGAACTTACTTTTCATGTCTCAAAAGAGTTTAAAAGATCTTTTTATGTCTCAAAAAAGTTTAAAAGATCATCAAGAGATTTCAATTAAAGAGACAACATTAATATAATTCATGAGACCAAAGAAGACTCGAATCATCTTCAAGTTGAAGGAGCATATGACGTGTCCTTCCAGGAAAAATTAGAACATAGCGGAGTTGAAGGTTGATACAATAAAAATCTCACCAAACCCCAAGAAAAGTTCAGTCCCTATATCTCAAAAGAGTGCAAAAAAATCATCATAGGTAAACCCCAGATATTAAACTGCCAAACTGCCAAGGATTATCTTTATTCATGTGAAATTATTTTATCAATATCTTTTCATCAATTGTTTTTATGAAACTAAGAACAAATTTCTTTCTTTCCATATAAAAAAATATGTAGCTTCCTTAAAGAAACTCAACATAATGAATTTGATTTTGATTCTGGATTCTACGGAGTTAACTCAGTTAGAGGTAATACTCTAGGTAGAAGAGGGAATATCTTTCAAATAAATGTGCTTATTTTCAATTATGTAGAATAAACTATAATTTTTACCTTATTGATAATATTTTAAGCTATCCCGACATGAAGTGAGAGCTTGATGTCCACTTTGATATATCATGGCGTTGTTTTTATCTCTCTTTAGGACTTGATAACAGGAGTTTTTAAGATCCTTACCTTTTTGTTTTAATTTGAGTGCCTGTGCTCTCAGAATCTCATATTTTCATGTGTTCCTCACTGTCCCACCATAGACAGTTCCAATTCAGGGTAAGGGTTAAACTTAAATTGTTTTTGTGAAAGGTTATTGTTTTAAAAGTCACTCAGTCATAACAATGAGACACCCAAGATCAATCCCTTTTCAAGCTTTAGGGACCCTCATTTTCTTCCTTTTGCAAACCCCTCTCAGATTTATTGTACAAAATCCAAAGGTTTCATCATGGTTTCTTCATTTGAGGATTTCATTCTATTGTCCGCTTCAAGTTAAGGATCAAACCTGAACCTCGTCCTTCCATGAGGTATCTTTTCTCTTCAGGTTAAGGGTCAAACTTGAACCTCGTTCTTTCATGAAGTATCTTTTCCTTTCAGGTTAAGGGTCAAACCTGAGCCTCGTTCTTCCATGGAGTATTTTTTTCCCTATCCAGGTTAAGGGCTAAGCTTGAGCCTCATTTCGATAAGGTGAATTTTTTTCTCTATTTTATTTTCCCCATCTAAGTTAAGGGCTAAACCTGAGCTTCATTCCGATGAGGTGAATTTTCTTCTCCCATTCTATTTTTCTGTTCAGGTCAAGGGTCAAGCCTGAACCTCATTCTGCCACGGGGTAGTTTTCGTCTCATCCAGGTTAAGAGCTAAGCCTGAGTCTCATTCTGATGAGATGAATTTTCTTCTTTATTCTTCATCCCACGTCTACCACTATCACTCGAGCCAATTCTTTCAAACTCAGTCAGATTCTTCTAACTGGGGCATCTTTAATAGACCAAATTTGGTGTGTTTTTCTTTGCCACTAAGCTCGACTGTCAACCGGCTTAGTAGCAAAGAGGGGCATTTGTAAACACCTCAAATTTTCTACCTTTATTCATAAACCATTTCTTTTGCCACTGAGGCCCACTCTCAGAAGCCTTCAAGGAACCAGTTGGTCGACATCTGAGCCAGGGCTATTCAGAGCCTGAATTATGTATCAAATTCAAATACTTCATCTGACAATCAAGATTTACTCTTTATTTTTGGCTTAATTTCAATCATTAATTTTTGCCTTTGAACAGAAATGTTCAAATCTTTATCTCTGCCAGGGGTCTAGGACTTCAAATCCCTCATCCAGGGTTTGCCTTTTGCATCTCATTTCATGTCATTGTATGTCATTTTTTAGATTCAATACTCGTATTTTTTGAAATCTTTCAATCCAGATTCGAGTTTTAAAACTTTTCTTTCGAAATCAATTTCAAAACCTGGGCTTTAAATCCATATTTTGCCATTTGCCAACCCCCAGGATTTTATTTCAAAATATTTTCTTTACAAAATGATTTAGATTCATTTTAAAATCATTTTTTAACTGATTTTAGTTCTCATATGAGATCCATCTAGGTGGTGTCGCTTCTGGATTCTCAAATTTCTTAAATTTCTTAAATTTCTCAAATTTTCAGAGTCCTAGTTGCATCAAGACTCTATCTTTTTAGCTTTTTAAGTCTTTTTCAAAATCCCATTTATGTTTTAAACTAGAAGTAGTCCTACCCCTTATTCATTCATTTCATTTTGGCCAAAATCTCAGAGTCCTAGTCAGATTAGGACTCTGTCCTAGAGTTTTAGTCGAATTAGGACTCTATTCCGATTTCATCATTTGTTCCTGTTTTCAAAAACCTTCTCATCCGATTTTTAAAAAGGCAAAAATCTTAGAGTTTCAGTCGAACTAGGACTCTATCACAGAGTTTCAGTTAGACTATAACTCTGCCTTTCATCTCTATTTTTATTTGTTTTCAACAAAATTTGTCAAAATCCTCTATTTTGGTCAAAATTTTAGAGTTTTAGTTGGACTAGGACTCTATTTCAGAGTTTCAGTCGGATCAGAACTCTATATTTTATTGTCATTTTTATTTGTTTTCAAAAAAATCCTTTAAAATCTTTCAAAAGAAGTCAAAATTTTAGAGTTTTAGTCGGATCAAGACTCTATCTTAGAGTTTCAGTTGGATTAGGACTCTAACTCTGACTTCATTCTTGAGAGATTCTTTCAAAAACTTCTTTATTTCTCTTTCAAACCATTGAATTTCAAAATTTCAGGACTTCATTGTAGAGTTTTAAAAGTTTAGGACCCTGCCCCAGAGTTTCAGTTGATCCAGAACTCTACTCTGATTTCCTTCTTTTACTTTTATTTCACTTATTTTTTGAAAGTTGATCTAGTTCCAAGAGTTTCAAAATTATGGGACTCTATGCTAGAGTCTCAGTTGATTAGGACTCTGACCTTGGTATCGCATTTTGTTCATTTTCACTAATCTCTGAAAAGATATTTCAAAACCTCTTTGTTTTCTTTTAAAAAACCCAAAATTCAAGAGTTTTAAAATTTCAGAACTCTGTTCCAGAGTTTTAGTTAGTTTATTACTCTATTTTTAAAACTTCTGATTCTCATCGGGTGATTTTGACTTCGTTTCAAAACCCTTTTCAGTCTTTATTTCAACTTTTCAAAACCCTGGTGTGGGGCGCACACAGTGGGTGCTACATCTGGAAGAGTTTCAATCCATTTAGGACTCTGATTGATTTAGAACTTCAGTTTTATTTTCAAAAACCTTTCTTTATTAAAACCCTTTATTTCTTAAGCTCGATTTCCAAATCATTTTTCAACTTTCTTCAGGCAGGACCCACCCTGCAGGGCTGCAAAACCCTAATTTTCAATTTTATTTTATTTTACATCTTTCATATTTCAAAAATACAAAAAAAATATTAATTAGCTTAGATGTCCTTTTGAAGTTTTTGAGAAAAAAAAAACATTTTAACTCTTTATTTTCAAAATTTCAAAATTGTTTCCTGAAAAATCAAGTGGGACCCACTCTAAGTGGCACCACATTTGAAAGAGTTAGGGTTAGTCAGTGTCCTAATTAGGTTAGGAGTTTGAAAAATCAAAATCCATTTCAAAATATAACCTTTATTTTTGCTTTCTAAAACCTTGTTTTTAAATCTTGTAATTAGAGTTTTTAAAAACCAAATGTGGGCCCACACAAGTGGCACCACATTTGAGACTTGTTTTAAACAAACTAGGATATAATTAGGCATAATTAAGAGGGTTGAAAAGTCAAGCTAAAACCATCCTCCCTTAATTAATTCATATAAGGAAGTTTTAAACAGTTAAGACTCTCTCTAATTAATGCTTGAAAAGCTATAAAAAGGGGTCAGGAAGGGGGGTCGACCCATGCTCTTTTTCTCTCATTAGCTCTTCTTCTTGCTTTCTCTCTCTCCTCTGGCAGCCTTTTCTTCCTCCATTGTTGCAGCAACCTCCAAGGTAAGTTTTATTTATTTTATTTCATATTTTTTTTTAATTTTATTACTTGTTTTTAATATTTTAGCCATTGTCGCCCCTGGGTGTGAGATTCAAGCTTTGTTTTGTTCAAGAACTGTAAAGGTGATTCAAGAATTTGATCTAGCACTGCGTGGAGATGATTTTCACGTTTTCAATCCACAAAAATTGTTGGTATAAGTTTATTATGCTAAACACCTAAAAAAAGATCGAGATTGGACTGTTCGATGGACGAATTTCTCTTTTAGAGGCTAAATCAAATCCCAACCATGCTTTCTCTGATTTTTTTATTTTATTTCATCATATTAATGCTTATTTTATGTGTGCAAGCATCAAATCCAATTTTGTTGTGTTATTTATATATTTTCTTCATTATTTTTCATGTTTAGATTAAATTTATTAATGCTTTATCGCTAATCTATGGATCTCAATCCCAGGCACGCGAGAACCATGTTATTTTATGCTCAATTTTTTGTTAAAAAAATATGATTTTTTTAGGGTTGATCCATGTGTTTGTAAGTGATTTCCTATAAAAAATTATGTGGATTCAGGAACAATTTGCCGAGGTGATATCTCCGTCGTCGGAGATCCGATTAATGATCCCTAAATTACAGTGTTTTTGTTATTATGTCTAGTATTTCTTGTAAAAAGTTTTAATTTTTATATATCAGTTTGCTATTTTTCCTCTGACAGAAATTAGAATCAGGTTTACAAAGCCTGTTATGCATTATCTAAACCCTAGATTGACTTATACAGATCGTATCTCTCTAACTGAAGATCTGATCAATGATCCGTAAAAAGAAAAATCTTCCTCTATGTGTTCATTGTCATTTGCTAAAATTTTATAATTTTTTAGTACTATTTACTATATTTTCCTGTACGCAAAATTAGATGTGTTTATTTCAACTTGTTACGTATAAGCCAGAATGTAGCGTATATTGCCGGAACAATATCTCCCTAACTGAAGATGATTTTTTTGATACGTAAAAAGAAAATTTTTTGTTTTTTGTCCAGTATCTCTATGTAAATTTTTATGAATTTCTATGGTGGTTAGATACTCGATTTGGGTCTGACATTGTGACATGTATGTGCCCGTGAGCAAAATCACGTATTTTATGGTTTTATTCAATTTTCATATTAAAATGATATCAAAAATATATTTTTTAGATGCAGTTTAATTTTAGGGTTATCTAAACTATCCATGTCGATTTTTACAGATTTTTTAATTCATTTGATATATTATTTGATTAGATCATAAAAATGGTGCCTGCGAAGTCCCGATTCAACTGAAACACGGATGAAAATCACTATTTTCATGATATTATAGTTTTTTATAAAAAGTTTTTTATTTTTAATGTTTGATCATGTTTATAATCATGCTAGGGTGCTTCACACCCGATTTGGTGTTTATTTGAATCCATTTGAGCCCTAAATCCAAAGTTTTACCAAAATCTTTTCTGAAAAGCCTGATTTCAAGGTCATAGTCTTATTTTTAGAGGTATTTTTGTCATTTTTCTCTAAATTCTGACTTTCAAATTTGTTTATCTTTATTATTTATTCAATTTTATATCAGTTTTTATTGTGTTTAGCCCAGAAAAACATGAAAAGGGCTAATATTCTGATAAATTCAGCAATTTTTAGATATTGTTGGATGAATCCAGAAAAGCTGACATATTTTTACTAACAAGTTTTCTAGTTTTACAGAGACATTCAAGAGTATACTTTTTTTTATTTCTTTTTCTCTTTTTATGTAAATTATAATTGTAAACATTGGAATAAGAATTTACTTTTCTACTTAGAATAGGATTGCATTGCATATAGTTTATTTTTAATAATATTATTTGTGTGATGGATGATGATTCATGCATATTCAAATTCATAATGGTCTACATGAATGGCACATGCACTCGCTTCTAAAGACTTAATATACTTGATTGAGTTCATATTTGTGGCCATAGTCAAAATACGAATAATATCCAGATTTATCATCTTCTTTTAAGCCTGTGTATAACTGATTAGTTATACACTGTCGGTCCCAAACCCGTATAAAGGATGAGGGTTGCGGTAGGCCAGTGACAACCAGCATAAAAAACTTAGTCATACCCTATGAATATGAACCAATATGAGAATTTCGTTGGGGCATTCCCTACTGAGCGATGCATTGTACTCTATAGGCCCAGAGGCAGTGATAAATGGGCAAGGGTTGCTAGGTCGTTGCCTAGAAGCGACGCGTCACACCGGCACCCGAGTGTGGTGTCAAATAGGCAAGGGTTCCCTCACTTTGTTGGACAGGTGGGGGTAAAGAAGTTAGTCCAAGACCATAAAATTAGGTTAGCCACTTGGAACATAGGGTCTTTAATTTATAAGTTGGTAGAGTTAGTAGATGTTATGTGTAGGAAAAAGATTGATATTTTATGTCTACAAGAGACCAAATGGGTAGGTGAGAAGGCAAAAGTGATAGAACCTCGAGGATATAAGATTTGATATACAGGAATAAATAGAAATAGGAATGGAGTAGGGATTGTTATGAGTCGTGAGTTTATAGATAATGTAGTTGAGGTCCGTAGGAAGGGTGATAGGATTTTACTTATTAAATTAGTAATAGGTACGGATATTATTAATATTATTAGTGTTTATGCACCTCAAGTAGGTTTAGATGATTCCGTTAAGCGTTAATCTTGGAAAGATTTAGATGGAGTAGTACAAGGGATATCTTATGGTGAAAAACTTTTCATTGGCGGTGACCTTAATGGACATGTAGGCATTAGTAGGGATGGATTTGAGAGTATCCATGGAGGCTATGGTATAGGAGAAAGAAACGAAAGTGGAGAAAGGATTTTAGATTTTGATTTGTCCTATGATATGATCTTAGCAAACACTTGGTTTAAGAAGAGGGAGTCTCACCTAGTAACATTTAAAAGTGGGGTTAATACGAGTCAGATAAATTTTTTCCTACTTAGAAAGAGAGATAGGGGTTGTTGCATCGATTGTATGGTTATACCGGAAGAAAGTGTAGCTACACAACATAGAGTCTTAATTTTAGATCTTAGAATTAGACAATGCTACAAAAAGGATAGACATAGGATAGATCCTAGAATTAAGTGGTGGGCACTAAAAGGAGCTAAACAAAGAATGTTTATAGAGCAGGTAGTGAAGGAAGCTGATTGGTGTCTCGAAGAGGATTCAGAATCAATGTGGAATAAGATAGCGGGTGGCATGAGAAAGGTGGCTAAGGAAGTATTGGGTGAGTCTAAAGGCGGTGCATCGCTATGTAAGGATACATCATGGTGGAACGAGGATATCAAATTAGCTATTAAGGTTAAAAGAGAGTGTTATAGAAATCTAAGTAAAAGTCGTGGTAATGAAAATTTGGAGAAGTATATGATAGCAAAGAAGGAAGCTAAAAAGAGTAATTTGAAATGCAATGGACACAGTATATAAGGAGGTTTATGACAAGTTAGATACCAAAGAGGGCGAGAATGATATTTATAGGCTTGTAAAGATGAGAGATAGAAAATCGAGGGATCTGGGTATGATTAGATTCATCAAAGATGAAATACAAAGGGTTTTAGTCAAAGATGAGGAGATTAAGGAGAGATGAAAAGATTATTTTGATAAGCTATTTAATGAAAGTCATGCCCATGATCTTGGAGACTTATCCATTCTTTTTCATGAGATGAATCGTGACTTCATGCGTAAGATTCAAAAGAAAAAATTGCAGAGGCTTTGAAGAAAATGAAATCAAGAATGGCAGTTGGCCCAGATGGTATACCTATTGAGGCTTGAAAATGCTTGGGAGAAAAAGGTTTAGAATGGTTGACAAATCTTTTTAACAAGATTTGACGGACAAATAAGATGCCTAATTAGTGGAGGAAGAGTACTTTGGTGCCTCTATATAAGAATAAGAGTGATATACAAGATTGCACAAACTATCGTGGTATAAAACTCATGAGTCATACTATGAAACTTTGGGAGAGGGTGATTGAGTCTAGGATGAGGAAGGTTGTCATGATATCGGAGAATCAATTTGGTTTTATACCTAGAAGATCAACTATGGAAGCTATACATCTTCTTAGACAATTTATTGAGAGAAATAGAGAGAGGAACAAAGATTTGCATATGGTTTTTATTGATTTGAAGGAGGCATACGGTAGAGTACCTAGGGACGTTCTCTGGTGGACAATGATGAAGAAAGGTATTTCTCTCGAGTACATTAGTATAATTAAGGATATGTATGAAGGAGTAGTAACCAATGTCCGCACTTGTGGAGCGGTGACAACCAATTTTCCTATAACGGTTGGGTTACATCAAGGATCTGCTTTAAGCCCTTTCCTATTTGCTATAGTGATAGATGAGCTTACGAGATCAATTCAAGAAAATGCTCTGTGGTGTATGTTGTTTGCTGATGATATTGTTTTGATTGATGAGTCTAGAGCTGGGGTTGATGCTAAGTTAGAATTATGGAGACAAACATTGGAAGCAAGAGGTTTTAAGTTGAGTAAGAGTAAGACAAAATATATGGAATGTCGGTTTAGTAAGCAACGAAGTAGTGATGGGAGTATAGTGAAGCTTTGTGAGCAAGAAATATTGGTGGATGATTGCTTCAAATATTTGGGATCTATCATTCAAAAGTATGGAGAAATTGATGGAGATGTAAATCATAGGATAAAGGTTGGGTGGATGAAATGGAAAAGTGCAACTAGAGTGTTGTGCGATCGTAGAATGCCATTGCGGTTGAAGGGAAAGTTTTATAGGACAACTATTAGGCCTGCTTTACTATATGGTACGGAATGTTGGGTTGCCAAGAGACATCATATTCAAAAAATGAGTGTAGCTGAGATGCGTATGCTTAGATGGATGTGTGGGAATACAATAAAAGATAAGATTCAGAACGAGGAGATACATAAGAAGATAGTCATTGCACCCATTGAAAATAAGACGAGAGAGAATCGTTTACGGTGGTTTGGACATATTCGGCGAAGGTCTAATGATGCTCCAGTTAGAATGATGGAGAAATGGGAAATTATATTAGTTAATAGAGGTCGGGGTAGGCCTAGAAAGACTTGGATGGAGATGATAGGAAAGGATATAAATGCTTTGAACCTCATCGAGGACATGGCATTGGATAAAAATGATTGGAGGAGAAGGATTCATGTGGAAGACCGAGAATGATTTTCTTTGTTGGTTCATATCGCCGACCCCAATTGTTTTGGGATGAATACATAGTTGTTGTTGTTTGTTGTTGTTGTATCATCTTCTTTTAAGCCACAAACAACCTACACTCTTAGTTATTTTCAGAAATCATGGTACATTTTCAAAACTTTTCTAAGTATTTTCTCCTTTTAGAATCAAATGAGATATATTCAATACATATTCGTGGCCATAGTCAGAGATATGTAAAGAATTTATTTCGTCTAAGTTCTATAAGGCCCAAAAATTCCTTTATCAATGATTTTCCATAAAATTCTTCAAAAATATTATCTCAAATTGCACTCATTCATTCATCTAGGTTTAGACTACATCATAAAAAGACTTTAACAAGGCCACACGCCCATTCCTTTTGATATTTTCTAATTCAATCTTAAGAAAAATCGATTTTCTCTAAGTCTTTCTGCAGAATTTGATTTTCTAAAAAATATCTCTTTTTCTTCAGAAATTGATTTTTCTTTCTTCAAAAAGACTTCTCAATGTGATTCACAATTTTCAAAATATTCATTTTGCTAAGTATTTTCCAATCTTTGAAGCATACATCATGATTTCAATCAAAATTTTTCTAAGACATAGCACATGCCTGATTCTTTGTGGATTTAGAAATAAAACATCGATTTAGACAAGTTGAGCAAAGTAAAGCACATGATTGATCCTTCGTTCAATTACCCTTGGTTATGGTGCCAGAAACAGTTGAACCTCGTACCGATAGGTTTGTCCCATTCTTCGAAATTTTCCTGTATTTTAAAACAGAGGCGAGTTATTTTTAATTTTTTTTTCAAAGGTCAGTTTGACTTGCAAAAGTAAAATTTTGCACTAATAACAATGGTTCGACAACCGCAACACTGGTTCTCTCACCAAAGCCTTCTTCAAGTTATCGAAGGCATCTTGGCAGACTCCTGTCCAGAGCTATACCCGATTCTTCTTCTGCAAATCCGTGAGAGGCGCAACAATGAGAGAGTTGCCTTCGATAAACCATCAATAGTAGTTTGCCAAGTTAAAGAATGACTGCAACTCTCACACTTTGGTTGGTTGTGTAACACCCTGAATTTTCAAAACAAAGCTAAGTTGAAATTTTTATGAATTTTTTCTTTCCAACGGAACTTAAAAAATGTTTAGCAGCGAAAATGGACGATAATGAGTCATCGATTTTAGAAAACTCTGAACAAGTCATAGGTATGTTGCCAAGCACTCATTAATCACCAAGGTATTCTATTTATCAAAATAACTTGTTTATTACAAACGTCACTGCTTGAAAAAACAATGTTTAGTTTTATAAAGGAAACAATACAATACTGTCTGGATAAATCCTGGAACTCGGTGCCGCCTTACTCCGCATATCACATCGCAGGTTCAACACCTGTAATCTCTATTTAAACGGGATCAGAACCATTGTTAGTCTAATAAGAAATCATTTATCACGAATTCAATCAAGTATCAACACATACACAAATCACTCAGAACCACAGATCACAATAATAACGCTAAAATCGCCATGACTTAGCATATATCGTGAGAGCCTCACCAGGCTTATGATTGAACATCTCGCTCAAATCTCCACAACTTAACATAGACCTCTTCAGAGCCTCATTTGGGATGTCAAACTCAAGTTTTCAAGACTTGGCATATCTGTATTTCACAGATCCAAACACGATCTTCTTGAGCTTAGCTTAGTCGTGCAAATACAATAGAGGTCTTTACCCTATCAATCCAGTAGTATACCAATCATGATACCTTTATCAAGGTTATGCAAGACTTGACAGAACAATGTTCATTTACTCATATATTCATATATCACTAAACCTAGAACTAATGTATTGATTTGATATTAATCATTCACCTCCTGGTACATGGGAGAAGTTTAAACTTCGACATCAATGCGACGTTCTAGAGGTTTATTATTTTATGGATTTTAGATACCCTAGAGGTCTGTTGACCTTGTCTATGATAGGAAGGTAGAACTCATATTGGGATAACCCTATCAGGCTGGTTCGAATGCATCTTCTACTACAGTAGTTGGGTTAAATCCTTAGATATTTAAGGATAACCACGACCTCCAAACCTCTTGAGTGACGAGAGGCACTTTGAACTATTTGGTTCATGATAAATATCTGTCACTCATGGATGTATCATCATCGTCTTCTACGATGAGCAACAGTCCTGAAGGGATCCGACAACCTAACCATTACTTGTCGGATATTCGAATGTCATTCGGGCAAGCCAGTGCATCCCGCATTGAGGAAATATGTACCTAACCCCATTCAATATTCTCAAGCACAATCCAACCATAGGGTTCTTGCGGCATTAAGTTTTATTCATATGCATGTTTGACTATGCTCTCAGCATTTATGACCATCATGAGCACCTCACCTCTTTCGGATAGACATAATACTCCAGTTCTCTGGCTTTTATGAGTCTAGTTGTGTAATAATATTTTCTATGAGCATGCATATGACACGATCTCAACGAATCGATTGCTCGACATATATCATTGCAATGAGCACTTTGACTAGTCAAAGCGCAACAACTACTCTGGCTCTGAGGCCCTTATGAGTAAAGTGACCTTACAGACGAATATGAGAATGAGCTATTTTGGCATCGTTTTGACAATAAGACATCCTCGTGCCATTCAACCAGTTCAGGCACTTCTTTTACCAATCATTCTGACAACACTTTCTATGCTTTGATGGCATAAATGTGATGACCCTTTCTACTTTGTAGAAAGTACTTGACAGAATTCCGACAGCATCTCATTTGTATGACAGAGTAATATGCTATGTTATTCTTGAACTTTGTTGAGCTTCTTCAAAAAATTTGGCAGCACTTCCTCGCTTTGACTGAGAAAGCATGCATTTTTTTTAAGCTTGGTGAGCATCTTTTCAGAAATTTTAGCAGTACTTTCTCTCTTTGACGGAGGAACGCTATACTTAACTCAGGGATGGATATGCACCGTTGTATGTACTTTGCATCTATCGAAGTTCATTTGGAACCTTTGGCCTTAGTCAGGCCATACGCAAGTGACTTAGGTTTTTACAAAAAAATGATTTTGTGCAAGTACAAAGCCTTTCCAATAAGAGCTTCTTTCATCAAGCAGAATCTTGATCGAGGAGCGGCATATGGAATCACATCGATGATTTTGAGTTGATCTTTATTTGAATGCACATTTATGCGCATCTATATGTAATATAAGTAAGAGCCTATGTTTTATAATGCAATGGCATAAATGAAGACATATTTAATGTTCGATAGAGAAAATCGAACTAAATAACTTGCAGAAGGAAAATACATATATATTTGCAGAAAAAATGAGCCTTAACATCGTTCAACGCAATGACAATCTTAAATACATAAAGAAAATTACAGAAAGTAGGAGCATTGACATCGTTCGACGCAACGACAATCTTAAAAGCTTGTAAAAGACATAAGCCTTGGCATCATTCAACACGATAACAATCTTAAAAGCATAATGTAAATTACAAAAAGCAGGAGCCTTGACATCGTTCGACATGACGGCAATCTCAAATACATATATACATAATATGCATAAGCTTTTATCATAAAATATTCAATGATAGTCGCAAAGAGACACGCGTGAACACTGAAGTATTCCAGAGAGCGTAAACCAAGAACTAGGGTCAGATACTACTTTCAGAACGTATGTGATATATATCATAACACAAATCAATAAATACTTGAGAGGGTGATATGTGAATCAAACTTACATTCTGATCGATGAAGGATGGCTTCTGTTGCTTAGTTTGCTTCGAACTGAGTTCAAACCTTCCTTCGAGAGGTCAAACTAGGTTAGATGAGTTTGTCCTAGTTGAGAAAGAAGAAGAGAAAGTCAAGCTACTAAACCCAAGTGGTTTGAGCTAAATTGGATTTGATCCAAGTCAACTGAGTTAGGTAGGTTCAGACTTAGCCAAAGTTGGCTAAGTCTAGAACAAATGAATCAAACTTGGGTTAGGACCAAAAGAGACTTTGACTTTGACTAGACCTAGCTGGGCTCACGCCAAGTCAAGTGGGTTTAGACCAGGTCAAATAGGCTTAAACCAAGTAGGTCAGGTAGGCTTAGTCTAAGTAGGCTAGGTAGGGGAGGTTTTAGAGAGAGAAGAAGAAGAGGAGATAGAGGAGGGGGGCAATTTTATGAAAGGAGAGAGAGAATACTTATTTATAGGCCAAAAGTTCTTTTTTGAACTTTATAGAAAGCCCTATTTTTATTTTTGCCCATGGTTTTAAAAAAATTGCAAGAGGTTTCTTTGGTGTGGGGCCTATATGAAATATTTTGTGGGTACCATCAGATATTTTTTGAAGAATATTTTTGTGGGGCCCATTAACAATTTCGTGGGTCCTACAAATTTTTTGGGTTTTCGATGATTTTTTTCCAAAAAATTCTAAGCGTCATTTTTTAATATTGATGAAACTAAGAAAGTTGGCCTGTATAAATCTTTTAATTTTACTTAAGGAGGAAGTTATGACTCCCTAACTGTTTGGGCATATATTTGTGAGGATACATATATCTTAAGTATAACTGGTTTGTTGAAATCAATTTGATTCACATTTCGGGTTTATATGTTATTTTCACATGAAAATGCCTCATGAATTTATTCAGAAATTTTGCTGAAAAATTACGGGTCTTATAGGCGGACTCCATTATTGAATGACGCTTATCTTCTATCCGTCCATGCGTAGCAAACCATGCCCCACGACGTGGCCAAGTTGATCTTTTTCTGGTCGAAAAGACACTTCT
Source organism: Nuphar pumila (assembly GCF_984573655.1). Classification (NCBI taxonomy): domain Eukaryota; kingdom Viridiplantae; phylum Streptophyta; class Magnoliopsida; order Nymphaeales; family Nymphaeaceae; genus Nuphar; species Nuphar pumila. Next base: position 661,009 of record NC_143259.1, read on the forward strand.
CTCGCTTGACACACATGTCATTCTCCTTTAGCACCTAAGACACTGTTCGCAAGTGTGTGACATGTTCCTCCATGTTGTTGTTATAAATTACAATGTCATCAAGATAGACTACCATAAACTTGTCTAAGTAAGGCTAGAAGATCTTGTTCATTAATGTCATGAATATGGCCGAAGCATTCATCAACCCAAATGACATCACTAGAAATTCGTAAATACCATAACGAGTGACACAAGTTATTTTAGGCTCATCACCGTCAGCAATCCTCACTTGCCAGTAACTCGATCACAAATCTAGCTTTAAAAAGATACAGACACTGTCTAGCTGATCGAATATGTTCGCTATTAGTGTCAACATATATTTGTTTTTCACTGTGACCTTATTCAATGCACGATAATCTACACATAGCCTTTTAGAACCATCATGTTTCACCTAGAAGAGTATAGGGATGCCAAAAGGTGCTTTCGAAGGACGAACAATGTTTGTTTCTAACATCTCGTCTAGTTGCCTGTGTATCTTCTTCAATTCAGTCGACCCCATGAGATAAGGGATCATGACAAGGGGCTTTGCTTCAAGGGTCAACTCATTCTTGTGGTCAACCTTGCATCTCGGCGGCAGACACTTTAGCACTTTTGGAGGCATCACTCCTCAAAACTTGGTCAATAGCGAGGCAAGGGTCGGCACCACTACTGCTTCCACCTTTCATTCTTCGGTGCACACGACTACTAGGAATATTTGCTCTCTCCGCTTGACACCATTTTTCAATTACATAGCATATAGTATTGAAGACAAACCAACAATAGTAAGGCACTACACCATGTGTGAAGAGTTTGTTCCCGTAATTGTTAGTGAGCTAAACTTCGGCATCATCATCACATTCTGGCTGTGAAGAAACTCCATGCCTAAAATCATTCAAAAATCATTAAGAGACACCATTGAAAAGTTGGCTTTGTCGGCTCAACTATCAATTTGAATAGCCACGTCCCTTGCTTTTTCAAGAATTGTCTCAGCCTCAGAGTTCAACATTTTGATGGTCCTCTGCTTTCATCCGGGCTTCAAGCTCAATAGCACCACCTCTTCTCACGAGACGAAGTTATGCGTGGCCTCGGAGTCTACCATTGTCGTAGTAAACTTCCCATTCACAATGACTTTTAGGTACATGAGTTTTTTGTCCATCGACATGCTCTATGTTGCGCAACTTTTAGCTGTATTAATTGACCGCATGGCTCCCATCCTTAGTTGCATGACATTGGTGTTGCTACTTTCTGCCTGCACTGCATTGGCCTGCCCGTCGTTCTTCATGAGGCGCTTTGGACATTGCCTAACGATATGTCTATCGTTATAGAACCAACAAATCACAATTGGCCCTTTGTTGTCGTTAATGTTATGCTTTTTATAATTCTGCCTCTTGTTGAAATGGTGTTGGGTCGACGCCTCACGCTTATTATCGCGTCAATCCTCCTTCCTGCCTACTTGGTTCAACTTCTTTCCTGCCTTAGTTGATGGAGTGAAGGACTTGCATTGTGTATCCACTAGTCGTTCGGCCATCACATGCACATCTTTTAAAGTCTTAGAATTGCTCCTTTCCACTTCAGATTGTGCCCATGATTGTAGTCCCACAATAAACCAGTTGAGGTTGCCTTAATCTGGCATATTGGGTACGTTTAGCATGAGCTTCTTGAATGCTCAGATGTATTATATCAAGACTCCAGTGTGCTTCAATTTTGATACCATCCGATAAGCTTGACATTATATATTCTTCGACATAAAGTAGTTCCATAGTTCAGTTTTGAAGGCTTCAAAGGTATCAATTACGCATTGCCCTCTTTCCATGTCGCTACGTTTCCTTCCCCATCAGGCTATAACATCTTCATTAAGTAAAGTTGTTGCTGCCTTTACCCTAAGATCTTCTGCCAATACATTATGAATGTTCAAGTAGTCTTTCACCTGGAATAGAAAGTTATCTACAACCTTGTTATCCCTTAAACCATTGAATTTTGCCGGCTTCAACATATCTATCTTTGATGGCCTATCGCCATTTCTACCATTTAGGGTCACTGTCCACTGTAGAGTGTGGTTCTTCAATTGAAGCTCTCCTACTTCAGTCTGCAGAATGGTCACTGTCGTACACTACAACAAAGCAGTAGATTAGCGACGACCACATTCCGTCGCTAATCCGTCGCTAACCATGTTAGCGACGGATTAGCGACAACGCGGCGACAGTATGCTTACGTCGCAAATATTTCGACGCTAACTGGCGACGGAATAATTCCGTCGCCAAGTCCGTCGCTAATTGCGACGGAATAACGAGCGCTATATTCCGTCGCCAATCCGCCGGCACTAAACGGCGACCACGGCGTGGCGACGGATTTAATTCCGTCGCTAAGCCGTCGCTAGATTAATATGAATAGCGACGGAATCATCCGTCGCAAAAACGAAAAAAAATCAAAAAAAAATTATTTAAAAATTAATTACCGAGAACTGTACAATTTATATTTCCTGTAAATAAAAAACAAACCACACAAAAAAATTCATATAACAAGTATCTATAATAATTAATCGTTCCACCTTAAAACTAAGAAGTTTAATTATTTACAATTCAACAATTACAATTAGGAAAAATAAAAAAAATAAAACTTCTTCAACACAGTCCTCTAATCATCGCCAAGATTTTGTGCGTCTTCTTGTTCATTGTCTTTATCTGTCCCTTCAGCTCCACTACCCTGATTATCGCTAGCAGCCTACACAAGAAAAGAACAGTCAGTATTGATAAACAAAATATAATGAAATAAATTACACACTATATGTGATTTTATCATGTGCTCATGTGTGATCTAAGGCAATAAAAAAACTCTATATGTGATTCTATCATGCTCATATGTGTGCTAAGGCAGTCAAAAAATTGAATATGTGATTATAGCATGTTCATATGTGTTCTAAGGCATATAAAAAAACTTTATATGTGATTCTACCATGCTCAGATGTGCTTTAAGGCAGGCAAAAAACTATATATGTGATTCGATCATGCTCGTATGTGTGCTAAGGCAGTAAAAAAATTGAATATGTGAATATAGCATGCTCATATGTGCTCTAAGGCAGGCAAAGCCAAAAATTTTATATGTGATTCTATCATAAATGATATATAACATGTTCATATGTGTTCTAAGGCAGTTAAAAAACTCTATGTTATTATAGCATGTTCATATGTGTGCTAAGGCAGTCAAAAAACAGAATATGTGATTATAATATGCTCATATGTGTTCTTAGGCAGTAAAAAAACTGAATATGTGATTATAGCATGCTTATGTGTTCTAATGCAATCAAAAAAACTTTATATGTGATTCTATCATGCTCATATGTGCTCTAAGACAGACAAAAAGTTAAATATATATATATGTGATTCTATCATGCTCATATGTGTGCTAAGGCAGTAAAAAAATTGAATATGTGATTATAGCATGTTCATATGTGTTCTAAGTCATCTAGAAAAACTCTATATGTGATTCTACCATGCTCAGATGTGCTTTAAGACAGTCAAAAAAACTATATATGTGATTATACCTGAGAGGGACCTGGAATCGAAGATCCCCTATCCTGAACAGCGGCCTTGATCTCATTTCGGAGAAAGGGGGCGACGGTGTATTGGAAGTAGTTATTCAGTGATTCATTAATGATCTCGCGTACATCATCACCGGAAAGAATAGTCGGCTGCTTGGAGCTTATGTCGGCGCAAGAAGTTGGTGAGCCGTAACTGGAAGAACCAATAACTGGTGAAGTGTTCATATTACTCCCAAACCCGAACACGCGACCTTTTTTGGGTTCACCTGCTGCAGTCACCCATGCTGTAGGATCAAATGATGGATGCTGAGTAGCGTCTTCGCCATATCGCTCTACCATTTGTTGTTCATATGCCTCCTACAAAATAATGTTTAAAGTATTCATTAATAATTAATGATAACATTATGATGACTTGCATATATATTGCAATGATTATTAATAGAATTAATACATACCGTTGTCGTTCTCGCCTTCTCTGATACGAAGACTCCCGTGGTCTTCCGTTTATGTGTTTCTACAAACACATCCTTATATGGTACACTGCCTCCTTTTTCTGCTTCCTGCGAAGTTAAATGACAAAAGATTTAGTACACAAATTTGCAACAATACTTATAAAATTAATATTATATATTAATGAGTTACCATTTTCTTTAGGTGGCTCCCAAATGTCTTAGATCCACCTGTGTGTAGATGGGCTTCGGGCATCTTCGATCGATTTTGTGAAGCCTTCGCAGAGCGATTTTTAAATGCATCTCCCGCCCACATATCGCACATTTCATCCCAGTAATCTCTCCTGATAGTAATAGGACCATGGCCCTTCCACAGTAATGGATCATCTACTACGCCAGATGCTTTTTTTGCTGCAGTCTTCATAGTGTGCAGCATGTCTGCAAATCGATTGGCAGCCACCTTCTGCCACACCTTCCTTGCATCATTTTCTTCCACCGTAGTTGCAAAGCGATTCGAAGCCTACAAATATTTTCAGAAAGTTAGTAGACATTGCTTAAATAAATTAAATATAAAACACATTAACTATGAGGAACAATTGTATACCATGAATGAGGACCACAATCTGTCTAATACCTCCTTTGGGTACTCTTTCCATTGAGCAACTGGTCCTGGTAGATGTTGAAGAAGTGAATTCCTAATCTCCCGTACTACTTCTTGTGGCTCAAACCTCGTGCTGCACATGAATTGTTACACAGTAAATATCAATATAAAATATTTAAAAGATATGCAATAATTGAAAACAAAATACTTACGGTCGATTATCGATATACACTATTCGAATGAGTCTTCTTGTGCCAGCCTGAGAAGACCCTGTTTCCTGTGTTGGCTGTTGACTTGTGCGATCAACTGGTGTAGGTGGGTCGTGTACAGGCGCAACATCATCTGTAAAAAAATACACACCAAGTTCTCAGAATGTGCATTTGAACTAATCAAGCATCTAATTAGTTATATGATATACCTATCACAGGAGCCCGTGAAGATGAAGGTTGAGCCTGGCTACTACTGGATGAGCGACCACTATAACCTCCACGAACCATATTCTAACAAATAACATATGTCATACAATACATTCAAATAATTCACATCAAGTATTACAATGCATTCAAGTCATTCACATCAAGCATTGCAATGCATTCAAATGATTCAAATCATTGACATCAAGTATTGCACTAATTCAAATAATTCGTTAATTGCATAAATTATAATACATTCAGATAATTGAAATCATTCACATCAAGTATTACAATGCATTCGAATCATTCGTATCAAGTATTACAATACATTGAAATAAAATTTTTAATCATTCACACCAAGTATTGCAATACAACTCACATCAAGTATTACAATGCATTTAAATAGAGGTTTGTAGTATAAGATTTTGCTCACTAGCTTGAGAATTCTTCCTCGTCACTAGTTTGACTTTCTTCTTCTTCTTCTTCTTCTTCTTCTTCTTCTTCTTCATTGTTTGCCCATCCACTTGGTACATCATTTAGATCACATTCCTCTATGAATGTTTCATCAGCCAATGGAGATATGACATGCATATCATGCGCAACATCGTGACCATAAGCGAAGTCACAGACATCATCTGATTGATAGTAATCACTGTCTTCAGCTAACTCATCTTCTTGTAACTGATCATACTCGGGGTATAGTTTGGATTTCACCTTGCAAACTGCCCACCATTCATTTCTATCTGACTTTTTTATACTCGGATATGAAGTATAATAAACTTGTTGAGCTTGCGAGGCTAATATGAATGGTTCATATGTTCCAAACCTGGATTTATGATTCACCTCCACAATGCCTGAAGCTTTGTCGAGTCTTGTTGCAGTTGGATCAAACCAATGACACTTGAATACCGTAACCCTGTTATTCATGCCTAAGTAAGTCAACTCCATTATTTCCTCTATAACACCGTAGTAATCATGTTCATTTTCACCGTAGCTGCTACCCTTGACACACACGCCACTATTTATCGTTGATTTGTTTATACCGTAGTCTTTTGTATGGAATCGATAACCATTTACGATATACCCGTTGTAGCATTGCACAACTTTGGTCGGACCATTTTCTAAATCACATATTCCTTGATCTTTAACATCACCATGGCGAACCTACGCACAGACATAAACAATTATTGTGATCACGATCAATTAAGTAACTTAGTGTTGTTTATAAGTACAAAATTTATGTTAGCTTCTTTACCAACTGTTTCAACCACTCCACAAACTTAGTTTCACGTTCTTTTTGTACTTCTGCATTAGTGAGATGTGAAACTTTGCTTTGCAACTCCAGATCAAATCGTCTGCAAACCACAAATACTTATATTACCGAGCCATGTATCCACATATAGAACATAAAAGGATTTATAATTGAGTTGCATATACATATACTTACTCGATGTATGGGTCGATCGCTGAACAATTAAAAAGAATATAGATGTGTGCTGCATCTTGCTCTCGATCTGTCAATAGCCTTGATCGGCAACTACCAAATGCATGCCCAAGTCGTTGAAATATCGACAGCTTGTCAGCTACAGTTACTTGTTCTCCATCATCGTTACGGGGCGGGCATGTGTAACGTGTTGAAATATGAGGTTCGAAGTACATAGATGAGAAATTTGAAATCTCTTCTAAAGTGTACGCCTCACAAATAGAGCCTTCTACTCTTGCTTTATTACGAACCTTTTTTTTTAGGTCGAACATGCATCTGACAAGAATATACATTTCAAATTTTAAATATCTGTCATTAAAGAGACAAATATAAAAAAACATATACCTTTCAAATGGGTACATCCATCGATATTGCACAGGGCCACCAACCCTTAGTTCATATGGCAAATGTATGATCAAATGTTCCATAACATCGAAAAATGCTGGCGTAAATATCTTTTCTAACAGACAAACAATGGTGATGACAGAGTCCTCGAGATTCTTTACATCTGATACAATGACCTCCGATGCGCACAATGTTCTGAAAAATCCGCTCAACTCAGACAATACCCCCCATATAGGTTTGTCTAACATATCATGGAATGCTAGGGGTATCAATCGTTGCATAAAGATATGACAATCATGGCTCTTCAACCCATATAACTGTCCATCGTCAATCTTCACAGCCCGAGCAATGTTAGAGATATATCCATCTGGAAATCTCAGTTGTCTCAACCATTGACATACATGTTTTATTTGATCAGGTCCGAGCACGTACTTCGCCTTTGGTTTCAGTACTTTGCCATTATACTCTTTGAGTTCCAATTTTGGTCTTTTACATATTAATTTTAAATTCATACGGGCCTTCGGATTATCCTTCAGTTTTCCTTTAATATTCATTACTGTATTGAACACATTATCAAACACATTTTTCTCTACATGCATCACATCCAAATTATGTCGTATCAATAGGGTCGGCCAATACGGTAGTTCCCAAAAAATAGATTTTTTCGTCCAATTGTGTTCCTTCCCAAATCCACGGAAGGGTGTAGGACTGCGGGCATCTGTTAATACATCTGGAAAGTATCGCAATCTTCTTAAAATCTCTATGCCAGACAATCTTGAGGATGGACCTTCCATTTCAGTTGTGCCTGCTGTAAATGCATTCTTTTGACGTCGGAACGGATGATCGCTGGGTAGAAATCGACGATGGCAATCAAACCAGCAAGGCTTCCTTCCATGCCTCAATCTAAAAGCTTTGGAATCCTCCATGCAGTACGGACAAGCCAACCTCCCATGTGTGCTCCAACCAGATAACATACCATATGTAGGGAAGTCACTGATTGTCCATAGAACAGCGGCCTTCATGTTGAAATTTTGTTTTTTGTGGGCATCATACGTGGTAACACCGTCATCCCACAGTACTTTTAATTCATCAATCAATGGCCTTAGATATATATCAAGATTTTGGCCAGGTGAGGTCGGACCAGGGATCAACAGAGACAAGAAAAGATTTGGACGTTTCATACACAAGCTTGGTGGAAGGTTGTATGGAGTTACAAATACTGGCCAGCATGAGTATGGAGTTGATCTACCCCCAAATGGATTAAATCCATCTGTACATAGACCGAGTCTAACATTTCGCACTTCCATTGCGAAGTTCTGATGAGTACGATCAAAGTGCTTCCAAGCTTCAGCGTCAACAGGATGCGTGATCTTGTTTTCATCGTGTCGAACTTTATTTGCATGCCATCTCATGTGTTTAGCTGTCTTTGAAGACATATACAATCGCTGCAATCTAGGAGTGATAGGAAAGTAGCGGAGCGACTTGTATGAAACTTCCTTTGATCTCGTGCTACTATTGCCTCTTGTCTTTGGCTTGAACCGAGGATGCCCACATGACGGGCATGATATGTCATTTTCCTGCTCCTTGAAATACAACATGCAGTGATTTGGACAAGCATCAATCTTTTTGTAACCCATACCTAGAGCGTTGACCATAACTTTCGCACGATAGAAATTTTGTGGCAATTTCTCATCTTTAGGCAACATACTCTTCACAATCATGCACAAACGGTCAAAACATGATTGACTCAAATTATACTCGGACTTCAAATTCATTAGTTGAAGAACTGCAGACAAGATAGTGTGACTCTCACAACCGTTCCAAAGTGGCTCATCAGCATCTTTAAGTAAATCATAAAATCTACTAGCTGCATCGTTTGGTGATTCTTCATCTACGACAGTTCTTACATCACTAGAACTCATAGCAGAACCCAGTTCTGTTCCTGCAACATCAAATATCAAATTCGTATATGGATTATCGTGCACCACATTCACCCGTGCATCAAAATCGTTTCTAAATTCTTCTCCATGAAATGCCCAGTTCTGATAATCACTCACAAAACCCTTCCTGTATAGGTGATGTCTAACGCCATGAGGTTCTACAAATCGATTATTCTTACAAATCTTGCAGGGACACCTAATCCGACCTGTGGGATCTACCGTACTGACACTCGCCGTTGCAAATTCAATAAAACTATCGACACCATCCATATATTCATGCGATAACTCATTGTCCACTATCCTACGGTACATCCATTCACGGTTTGCAGTCATTCTGTCGTATGATGTTACGAATAGTATCCTAACGAATTAAGAAAAAAACAATCAGAATGCGACGATGAAGAAAATATCAAATTTATCATGCAATATACTATGTCAAACAATAACAAGAATTTTGATGCATGCATTGATAACTTAATATTTTCATGTGCAAACTATTAATGACATGATACAATCATTTGAAGCATGCTTTTATTATAAAATTTCACATGAAAGTCAAAATCAAATTGAAAGTAACTACATGCAAGCATGGATACAATTACATCAAACATTGCAATACATCATAATCATTCATATCAAATAAATGGCAAACATGTACCTGCAGCAAACACACTTCAATATCTCACTAACTACTACCATGCTTAGCATGGACTCCGTACTCCAAAAATAAGAACACTTCCATATTTCTACATTAAAATCATGCTCAGCATGATCTCCGAACTCCAACAAAGCAGTCCTAGATATCAACAACTAAGTGAGTGTGTGAACAATAAAGTGTTGCATTCAATAAATTAAATAATATGTGATACGTTTGCATCACTTACTCACCACGGGTATTTACCCGATTTGCATTATTTTTGTCATTTACTTACCACAGGTGGCCGAGCACGAGTTTGTTCCGTTGAAAAATCTGCACAAAAACAAAACAAATTAAGTAACAAACTAACTAATCATGAAACAAGATGAAACACTAACTAAAAAAATTAAAACAACTCTAACTAATTGAAAGAAGAGAAAAGAAAAATAGTATATACGTTAAGCCAAATCTAACTAGAAGATGCTAATTTAACAAACCAGCTATAACATGTTGAATCAGTCGACTAACATAAAGTCATAGACAATTTCTAATCTAAACTACTTAGCAAAGGAATAGTAAATCAATCAATTAGTTTACTAGAAAAGATGTGAACTCCGTTTAACCACCACTATCATAAAGAATTCAAATAGCCCTAATCTAACTAACTGATTGTGAGAACATTAAATACCAATCTATCTAAGAAAAATATAATTATAAAAGACTAATAGATTGAAATACTCTAACTAACCAGATTTCAAGAAAACAAATTAAAGTAAAACTAACTACCAGTAGACATTAACAAACTAACAAATTGAACAACATGGACAACTTGTATATATACATTACAAAAAAAATTTCAACTTAAAATCCATATGGACAACATATATGCAAACTACACTTAAAACCATATGGACATCTTATATACACATATTACAAATTTTTTTTCAAGCTAATCACATGGACAACATAGGGATCACATAATAACTTTTTTTTTTTAAAAAAGAGATCACATGGGCAGCATAGGTATCCATAACAAAAATTCTTTTCAAAACAGATCACATAGGCAACGTAGGTATCTCATAACAAATTTTTTTTCTTCAAACAAACACATAGGCAACATAGTATTCCTACTAAAGATTTTTTTTTTCAAACTGATTTACATAGGCAACATATGTATTAAAAAATAGATTTTTTTGAAACCAATTCACATAGACAGCATAATATATCTCATAACAGATTGTTTTTTTCAAAAGCAATACACATCGGCAACATGTTATTCCTACTACAGATTTTATTTTTCAAACGATTCATATAGGCAACATAGGCATTCAAAAACAGAAAACTTTTTTTTTTTTTGACAAGTCACTTAGGCAGCATAACGCAGGGGGTCGACCCCCCCTACCGGAAAGCACGGCAGGGGGTTAAACCCCCTGCCTTTCCGGCAGGGAAGGGGGTTAAACCCCCTGCCGGAAAGGCAGTTCCGGCATGGGGGGTTGACCCCCTGCCGTGCCTTTCCGGCAGGGGGGGTCGACCCCCTGCGTTTCCAGCAGGGGGTCGACCCCCCATGCCTTTCCGGCAGGGGGTCGACCCCCCCTGCCGGAAACGCAGGGGGTCGACCCCCCCTGCCGGAAAGCACGACAGGGGGTTAAACCCCCTGCGTTTCCGGCAGGGAAGGGGCGTACCCCCTGCGTTTAGAAGAAGAAGAAGAAGAAGAAGAAGAAGAAGAAGAAGATTACCTGCGCGTCTCCGGACGGTGGCGAGAGGTTGACGGGGAGCGGCAGCTGGCGAGCGCCGGCTGGCGAGCGGTGGACGGGGAGCGGCGGCGGCAGCCGGATGGTGGCGAGAGCCGACGGGCGGCGGGAGGGAGCAATACAGCGAAACAGGGAAAAGAGAAAGAGGGATGGGATTAGGGATTTACGCGACATTTAGCGACGGAAAAATTCCGTCGCTAAGCCGTCGCTAAACCAAAATACGAAAAAAGCGACGGAATATATTCTGTCGCTACGCCGTCGCTAATTAGCGACGGATTAGCGACGACAGAGTTCCCTCTCTAAATCCGTCGCTAAAATGGTGTTCTTGTAATAAAAAGTAGCGACAAAAACATGCAGTCGCTAATCCGTCGCTAAGTAGCGACAGATTAGCGATAAAAGTCGTTTCCTCGCTAATCCGTCGCGAATTAGCGACAGATTCTATCTCTAGCTAATCTGTCGCTAAGTAGTGACGGAAAAAATCCGTCGCTAATTAACAATTTTCTTGTAGTGGTAGTCAGCAAAGTAACATGTCCTATCAATAAGTTTGCCTGCTTTCGCAGGCTCGCCATCTTGTCGTTCAATCATTTGAATTACTGAATTGTACATGAAATCACTTTCTCATGCGAAGTTACATCAGCCACCAATCTATTGACAATCTCGACCATTTGTTCATAGCCTTGAGGTAAACCCATCTTCTCAGTTTCGGCTATTGCCTTACCTTTGGTGCTACGTAAGTTGTATTGAGATACCACGATGTCTTGCTCACAAATCGTGGTATATCGGTGCGTTTCTCGACATCGACTACAAAGTCTCTTCTCTAGTTCAAGAATGAACTCTGATACCACTTGTCACAAACCTATTTGTTTAATAGGCCAGTGCAATGCAATGGTTCTTTTTTATCGCTGCAAGTTTTTTGGTCGCTCGCTTGCAAAAGCGTAAATAACTCAAAGTGCAAAAGAACGAAAGAAGAAAGAGAAAAAAATTATAATCATTTGAAAGTAATCACAATGAAGGTGATTTTTTTTTTTTCAATGCATTTACATTCATTCACAGTTTTGCCCACAGATTTATTATAGTCCAAACCTATGAGCTAAATCTTTAGGGCATTGATCAACCTAAACCAAAATGTAAGAAAATAGCTTGAAAAAAGTTAAGACAATCAACCAAAGCAAAACAAACTTTAATCATAACTACAAAATAAATAAGTCACAAAAAATAGTCGTTAATCATTTGACTGCAACGTCACATGCAAGCATGTCTGGTCTGCTGTGGTAGACAGTAGAGAGGCGTTCATTTGGCTATGGACCATTAGCTCATTAAAAGTGGGGTAATACGTGTCATTTTGCATAGACGGCATCCATTTTCATTTTAGGATGTTGGCCGTGGGGTTGTTATTGCGAGTCCACTTCTCTTTCTTCTGACTGGAACACCTTTTGCCTGCCTGACCAGGCCAGTCAGTCCACTCTAGGTCAAAAAGAAAAAAAAAAAAAGTCTCACACTCTCACTTTGTGAATGGAGTTAATCGACCGCACGACCGTACGTGTTAGCGCAACCCAGTGGGCAGTGGGTTAATTAAAACTTGATAAGCGGACTCCCAAAAAAGGAAACGTTTTACGAGTCTCGAGTCGTTGACCCGAGGCTTGAGACGAAAGCTCGTTTTTAGAAGTTTTCAGCGTCCTTTTTATTCCTTGTCATGTATGCAAAACTTTGTTGGGTCCAAATTAATTAGTGTAATCGTATTCTTTTTTCTTCCCGCACAAAGCAGAGAGTGGGCCCTCTGTGAGGACAGCGTCTTCGGGTGGGCGGTGTCGTCTTGGGGAGTCGTGGGTGATGTCCCCCTGCTGAGCGGCACCCCGCCCGCACTCCCAACGCGATCTAGGGAGGTACGATACCACCACGCCAACAATCGGCCCTCCCCTCTCTCCCTCCCAATTATCCGCCCTCACCGCAGTTTCTCAAAAACTCCTGCTTTTTTTGTGCACCCAATTCTAATTTTCATCGCTATATATGCATCTGAGGTTTTGAAGGAACGGTGATCGTAGCGTGTTTTGTTTCTTTTTCTTAATTTGAATGTTCTTCTTCCTATGTTTTGGGTGCAGTGCAGGGAGCTAGGGATCTTTTCTTTTTTGTATTTACTTTCTCCTCTCTGTCGCCTCGGAGGTGTTCTTTTTTGATCTTCTTCTTCCAGGGTTCGAGAGAGGGATGGTTCGTTGGGTTATAATGGAAGGCTTCATGGTTCTTCTGGCAATAGGTACCAAGGAAAGAAACCGTTTCTCCACAGTGTTTATTATCTTTCTCCTTTCGTTTTTGGGCTCGGTTTGTGCTTATCGGCTTATATGTTCATTGCCTGCTTTGGTTGTTTCGATTTTTTCATATTGGTAATAATGTTTTTTCAACGAAGAAAATTGTAATTGTAAATAGGGTTTCTATATTTTTTTTTGGGTATTCTTATAGCCATTCGTTTTTCACTTATTTTTTCTCCAAATGGTTTTGATGCCGTAAATCTGTAATGCTTGCATGCTGAAATTAGAACTTTTAACATTAGGAAATGTCACCATTTTTGTACCTGAGAAATTATGTACAAAATTGGTCTTAGTAAACTTTGGTAGAGAATTGGTTCGGTAAGTCAGATTCCGCCTTGGAGTTTTTTTTTTTTTTAAATTATTTTTTTTGACTAATGCATTTTATCTCGAAGTCAAGTGTTAACCATATCAAGTTATCTTTTTTTGGAACTTCCTTGTCTTCAACTGAAGAGCCATCAATTAAGAAGACATTGGCGATTCTTTGGTTTGACCATCATGTCCGGCCTGTTTTGATTTGAGACCCAAACTTATTTTAAGTGGCAGGATTTAGCTGCGCCAGTTCCACTTCTTAAGAAGGTGTCCTTGGGATCAACATGGCGAAATTGCCAAAAAAAAAAGGACTTAAGCTTCACAATTTAACTTTTACCCGTTTTCTTCTTCATTAGCATATGCAACCCTTTTAAAGGCTGCCTATGAGAATAAAGATTCTAAGCTAATGAACACTGAATTTTGAATTTCATGCTTTGCACTGTTTTTTATCTCATATTGATTAACCATTGAGCAGCATCAGCCTTGGCATTTGTGTCTTCGACTGAGAATGATTTCGAGCACTGTGAAAATATTGTCCTGAGTTGGGCAGATTCCTCTATCAATGATGGGATAGAAGCAAACAAATCCAATTTGCAGGACTTGCTTTTCTTCCTCCATGTACCCAGAACTGGGGGACGCACATATTTCCACTGGCAAGTTTCTTTATATTTTTAAATTCAAGATCATGCTTCATTAATGGATGAGCTTTGTGAGGTCCCTTCCTGACTATTTGTACATTTTTAACACCATACTTTGTTTGTTGTCTCAGCTTTCTGAGGAAACTGTACACCAGTGACCAAGAATGCCCCCGCTCATATGATAAGCTGCGATTTGATCCAAGGTTTGAGACCCCTGATTCTAGAGTGGTTTTTATGTTTGATTACATGACTGATTTCTTCTAAATTCCCCTCTAGAAATGCACCTGTTGAAAGCTTTGCACATATTCCAGTACATGATATTCAATTTTATTCATTTTGACTATCATTAGAAGTGCTCAGAATTTGGCTGGTACTTTCCTTGTCTAACTACTGCACTATGTATGATAAAATGATGTCTCTGAGTTGTGTTCTTGATGCAGTAAACCGAATTGTAGACTGATGGTTACGCATGATGACTATAGCATGATGTCCAAATTGCCCAAGGAAAAAACTTCAGTGGTGACAATACTACGAAATCCATTGGATCGAGTATTTAGCACATATGAATTCTCAGTGGAAGTGGCAGCTAGATTTCTTGTGCATCCTAATTTGACTTCAGCCACACAAATGACTCAAAAGTTACGCTCTAAGTCACGCGGAGTGAGTACCCTAGATATATGGCCATGGAAGTATTTGGTACCATGGATGAGAGAAGACTTATTTGTGCGGGTAAGTTTCTCATAGTAAAATTGCCAATTCATTTTTTCCTTATTATTTGATAAGTTGCATAGATCATGTTTCTTTTGTACTTCTTCTTCTTATTCACTTTTTATCGCATATTTAAACTGAATTTAAGGAGGGCTTCCTTTGGACAAGAATAAAATAGGTGGTGTACAAATTGTTCCTCACAGTTTGAGTTAATGACTAAAAAACTTATCTGTTTCTTAAACTCCTTCATGAGCTTCTTCAAAGATGGGTGTATAAAACATTATGTAGGAGAAAAAATTTATACACCAAGTATAGCCCCTACATCCTGCAACTATAGTGCTTATTCATAATCTTCCCGATTGCATGGACGCATCACTTAGCATGTGTATCCCATGTTGACACGACATGACAATAGAGACACCATGGCACTTCATGGACACGTTCAAACCTGTGTGGGGCATGGTCAACATTGGATTCCTAACTTAGTTTTTTTCAAATGATCTTCGTCCTTTATTTATTAGTTCTTGCAATTTTCCCCTTTTAAAATTGGCGATCGTGTTATATGCTTTTCAAGTTTTAACTTTGATATATTTGTTAAAAGAATGTCATATTACATGTATGTGTGCTACCCTCATAGCTGTATGTGTATGTTTATTATTGAGGGGCATTTTTGTAACATAGCATTAGGGGCTATGTCACAGTGCGGGTGCAGGGGTGCGGCACTTTCAAAAAACTTGGGTGCGGGGGTGCGGCAAAAAAAAAAAAAAATATATATATATATATATATATATATAATTTGTGCAGGGGAGGGGTCGAGCCCCCCTCCCTGCGCCCTCTTTGTGCAGGGGAGGGGTCAAGCTGATGAGTTGTAGAGCCTCATTTAGAGTTTTTGCCCTTGCAGAAAGGGGGGTCTGGGGGCTCCCTCGATGCGGGTCCTGCTACACAGTCAACAGGAGGGGGTCCGGGGGCAGCGCCCCCCCCCCCCCCCCCCCGAAGTTTTTTTTTTTAATAAAAAAATTGGACACAAATGACCCTAGGTGCGGTCAATGCACCCATGGTTGGGTTGACCGCACCGGGTGCCGCACCCGCACCCGCACCCGCATCGCATTGATGCGGGTGCGGCACCCGGTTTGCCGAGTCCCTATGACATAGATTAGGGGCCTTAGTCAAACATTTTTGTCCTCTTGTGTAGCAAAGGAGGGTATGTTGTATTCTCATTCTTTCGAGGTAATGAAACCTTAACACTTTTGAGCGTTCTCTTCCTTCTTCTTCTTCCTCTTCCTCTTCTCTAGTGTTTTGCGATCTCTTTGCTCAATATGGTATCAGAGCCATATTGGCACTAGAGAGCGGATACTGAGGGAGCATTCAGAAGGAAGCAGGGGCATCATTCCTGCCTCATCTGAGTCTGGCATGAAAGGTGCTGATGTAAGCACACCCAGGTGATGTTTTCAGATTGACCAATTTGATGTGGGAATTTGGTAGTTGTTGGTTTTATAAGCATTATGAATAAAAAATCGCAGAGATTGGAGCAATTTTGGATTTTTTGTGATTTTTTTATATTTTCTGATTTTGGGTACATGGTTCAGATTTGCTTGTTCTGTTTATTGTGAGCTCGGCAGATTTTAGTCTTGCATATGAGATGGTTGCTGGTCGTTTTTGTGTTGGCTTTCAGTTGTGTGAAGTTTTGACTTGAGCTCTGAAAAACAGATTTAAATGAGTTTTAAGTTGATTTTGGGCACTCTATTGCTGGGATATTTGCTGTGTACCGACTGCTGTGATTGCTTTATGTGGGTCTAATATTGTAGTGTGTGAACTCAGATATTTGTTCAGTGTTGTTTCTGGGTGTGCGAGACATTCATACACTATGTTGGGTGCTAATAGTCTGGTCTTATTGTAATGAAATACAAAAATAATACAAAAATGTCACTTATAGACATACACAATCACAATGACCACTTATGGGTCAATTATGTCAGCACAAATCCACACAAATAAGCCACTTAAGGGCACAACAAACATAAAAATATAAGATTTGTATTTAAAAAATGCTCCAAGCAAAAGCATATTTCGAGGAGGGGTTTCAACCCCTATATATACAAGAGGGAGAGCCATATAGCTGTTGGGTTCTCCCCAACGGCTAGAAATGTAGCTGTTGGGGAGATCCCAACGGTTCTATGGCTATTTACCATAAGGCCCATGGCCTGTTTGATATTTACAATTAAATTAAAAATAAAAGAACAAAAATAAAAGGAAACTACTCCTATTATATAGACATGTACAATGACCAAAATACCACTTAATGCCTATTACATTGACACTATCCCTCAAACTTACGGTGTGATCAACAAAAGTTTGCCTAACAAAAAATGAAATCTAGGAGAAGGAACTGCTTTAGTGAAGAAGTTCGCAAATTGATATTCAGACATAACATGTGGTGGCGAAATGGTCTTGAGAATTCTTCATTGACATAATGGCAGTCCATCTCGATGTGCTTAGTGCGTTCATGAAATGCATGATTCCTCGCAATATATATGGCACTTTTGTTGTTACAACATAATCTTGATGGTACTCCCATGTCTTCTAGTAAGCTCCTCAACCAAACAATCTCTGATGTTATACTGGTCATAGCCCGATAGTCAGCTTCTATGGCCGACAACCACTTTTTGTTGCTTTTTACATTTTCAAGACACCAATGAGTCTCCTAAAAGAACATAGAAGCTAGTGGTGGAGCGTCGATCATTAGGATCTCCACCCCAGTCAGAGTCACAATATGTAATTAATTCAAGAGGAAAGGATGATGATAATAATAATCCTTGATTAAGAGAATTTCTTAAATATCTAATAATATGCATAACAACACTCATATGAACTGAGCTAGGAGAGTGCTGAAATTGACTAGCAGTGTGTAGTGCATGAGATATGTCTGGTTTGGTTATAGTCAAGTATGTCAAGGCACCAATCATCTGTGTCGATATGGAGTGGGATCGTCTAATGGAGTTCCATCATCAGTCTTCATCTTTAAGTTGATAACTTTGGGCGTATCCACTCTCTTCTCGTCAGTGAGTCCAAACCTGTCAATAATCTCAGTAGAAAGTTTAGATTGAGTTAACAAATATTCTCGAGGAGAATAAGCTACTTCAATCCTCAGGAAAAATATGAGAAAACCTAAATCAGTCATTTTAAAATTCTGTTTGAGTATATGCTTAATATGATTTACTCCTTGTTTGTCTCCTCTTGATATGATCATGTCATCAACATAAAGGAGCAAAATTATAATACCTGCATCAGATTTCTTAACAAGTAAAGCAGTGTCAGTATAATATAAAAAATATCCAAGTTTAGTCATAACAGAACTAAAGCGATCATGTCAGGCCTTTGGTGCTTGTTTGAGACCATATAAGGCCTTTTTAAGATGAAGAACCTTTCCATTTAGAATATCATACCCAGTTGGTAGATCCATATATATTTCTTTTAATTCTCTATTAAGGAAGACATTTTTGACATCCATTTGATAAATGAGTCATTTTCTAATAGCATTCACAATTATAAGTGTTTTAACAATAGTTATTTTCGTGACGGAGGCAAATGTCTCATCATAACCTATCCCATATTCCTGTGAGTACCTTTTGTATATTAGTCTGGCTTTATGTCTTTTCAATGTTCCATCACTTAGTTTTAACCATAAAGACCCATCTACATCTTAGATTTCTTTCCAGATGGTAAGTTAGTCCATTCTTCGAATGCTCTTATTTCTTTACATATTGCATTTTGCCATTCTCGATAGTTTTTAGCTTGACTGTATGAGACTGGTTCGAAGTAAGAGAAAATTTTTGCTAGACAGACTCTGCATAGAGGGGCAGAGGATTCATATGTCACGAATCTATCAGGTTTTTTATGTTGTCTTTCAGAGTCCCTAATGTTTCTAGTTTCTTGGGCATCTATGTTGGAATATTTTTCTAAGGCATTAGGATGATAGCTCTCTTGTCTTCTTTTATATTGAATAATTTGAGAATGAGATAATGAGAGAGATTTCTGCATATCCACCCGAATTGAGCAATAATATCAGTCCACCACACTGAGTATGTATTTGATTATCATCAATTTGATTCTCTTCTGATATCAAATCACTATCATTCTTAGAATCCAATTCTAAGAATATATATTCATCTTCAGTTTGAGGGAGGGTATTAAAATATATATATATATATATATATATTTATTTATTTGTGTATGTCTTATGTATATAAGTATATATATACACACACACATCCATATGTATATATAATATACTTTTTTGGTATTGTAATAGGTAATGCCTTCTAGGGGTATTTTGGTATTTTTTCTTGTAATAGGTTCTGTCCTCTTGGGACACATTTTTGTTTATTTATTTTAGCCTTTTCACTAAAGATCAAGGGCACTATGGACTTTTGTCCATAGAGTCGCTGGGAAGCATCCCAACGGCTATATTTATTGCTGTTGGGAGCTCCCTTTAGTCCCATTTGTTGTATATAAGGGACTTCTTGTGCCCTCCTTTGGTTAATGCTTTCCTAAGCATTCTATCTCAATAAAGATTATGATTTTTTATGTTTTTTGTGTTCTTTTATGTGTTTTCTTTGGTGTCTCTTATGATCTCATGTATTTGCCATTGATTGGCTTGTGTATTGTGAACTTGTGCTTGTGCACATTTAGGCTCTTTGTAGCCGTAGTATGCACTTAGGTGCTTTTGTATTGCCTTTGACATATGTATTGTCCATTGTAGGACTTGTTCTTGTGCTTATGCACGTTATGATTTCACTTTCTGCTTGATTTCATTACAGCACACACATGCGTAAATATTATTTCACAAAATAATATAAGCCTTATGAAAGCATTTACTATTTTTTTTAAATTAACAAAAATATGAATGCAATTAAATTCAACAATAAATTTGAAAAACATTTTAAAGTTTTTTAACGAATAACCCCATATACCCAAGGGAATTCAAAAAGCTCAATCATTTGCTAATTAATAATCATAAAACAAGAAAACTTCAAAAAGAGTTTTAAAAAAAATAACAAATAAATTTTCAAAGAAAAAAGGAGTGTTTTCTCATGCATAATGCATGAGATAAATAACTTAAGTAAAAATAATCATACATATATATAAAGGTTTAAAATACATAGTGAGTCAAAATCTTGCTTGAATCTAAGCCATACATCGATCATAATTTCTTCATGAAGCGCGAATTCAAACGAAAGACTCCCCAAAACTAAAGAAACTAAATATCAAGATTTTTTTTTGGCTCTGATACCATGTAAAGAAATAAAACAAAAAACAAACCATAATGTGCACAAGCACAAGTAGGGGTGGCACGACCCGCCAACACGACCCGCCAACACGACCCGCCAACCCGACCCGCCTCTTAGGCGGGTTCGGGTTGGGCTTAAACTAACCTGTTTAATAAACGGGTCGACCCGCCTAACCCGTTTATTAAACGGGTTGGGTTCATGTTAGGGGTATGCCAACCCGCCAACCCGGCTGACCCGTTTAATAAACGGGTTAGGCGGGCGGGTCAACCCACCAACCCGTTTACCCGACTCAACCCGTTTATTAAACGGGTTGGCGGGTCGTGTCGGGTTACCCGTTTAATAAACGGTTCGGGTTCGGGTTGAGGTATGCTGACCCGCCAGGTCGACCCGCCAACCCGACCCGATTGCCACCTTTAAGCACAAGTACAAGTCCTACAAGTGACAATGCAAATACCAAAGACAATACACAAGCACTCAAGTGCATACAATGGCTAGAAAGAGCCTAAATGTGCACAAACACAAGTCCACAAAGGGACAAGACACAAGTCACACACAAAAGAAAAAAAAACATAAAAAATAATAATAATAATCCTTTATTGAGGTAGAATGCTTAGGAAAAGCATTAACAAAAGGAGGGGACAAGAGGTCCCTTATATACAACAAATGGGGCTAAGGGCCTAAGGGAGCTCCCATAGAGTCGTTGGGATGCTTTCCAATGACTCTATGGACAAAAGTTCATAGTGCCCTTGGTCTTTAGTGAAAAGACCAAAACAAAAAAAAAATCTGTTCCTAGAGGACAGAACCTATTATAAGAGAAAAAGTCCAAAATGCCCCTAAAGGGAATTACCTATTACAATACAAAAAAAGTATATTATATATACATATAGATGTATATATATACTTATATACATAAGACAAAAGTGCATACACAAATAAATAATATATATATATATATTTTAACAAAAGTAACATCTATTGTTACATACTTTTTCTTTTTGACTTTGTAACCCGTTTGGGTTGGTGAGTTTCTGAGAATATACACTTGACTGCTCAGGAGTCTAGTTTATCTCAAGAATGAACAAATATATGCACATAGCATATACAACCAAGTACTGTAGGAGTAATGTGGAACACCATAACATGTAAGTTACCCAAAGTAAATGTAGAGCTAATATTGGTTATATGCTAAAACATGTCATAGCCAATACTTGCAGTTGTGACTATTGTGTCTTAACTTTATGCCTTTCATAAGTGCACTCTTTTCAAAATATCATCTTCAAACTTTAAAATCAATTGGTGTTCTAAACTTTTGCATCTATTTACTTCAGCAGTATACTTTGCGGTCCTTCCTTTTGCATAACATTATACTTCTTGTTTAGAGGGATGCTAGAAGAAACAGAAGGGTAATGGGGGAAGTGAAAGATCCATACAACATGGGTGAAATTGTTATGCCATTGCGTGCTTTTATCAATGAACCTCTTGCTCATGAGATCATTCATAATGGTGCAACTTTGCAGGTATGATAGTTCATTGGTCACTCCATCCATTAATGTCGCTTTTTTCTAACATGTTTACATCCCTCACTTGTTTATGTTCTGTATATGTCAGAAGAATGTTTTTTAGCTTGTATAGTATCTTAACTTGTCTTTGGTGTTTTTGTATAATATTGATTCCCAAGTGTGTTGTAGGTTTTTGGGGTTCATGATAATACCAAAGATTCTTGGTTAGATTTTTGTAGTTTTGTATCAGATGTGGTGTACAGTAGTTTATATGGGATTTTATGTATTTGAATTTTTAGTCTCTTCCCTATTGCATTGGATTCTAAAGAAATGGGTTGTATGATTGGGAAACAAGATAGCATGGACATTTTTGAGTGTCAAAAGGGATGTCTTGAAACATCTCCCCCTTGAGTGTGGTGTCCCAACTTTCAGGGAATGTTCACTTGTGAATAAGCATAATGGAAATGTAATTTCTTGTCTCATGCATGCTGAATCACTTTATTGATGCACTTTTCTTGGGCTGCACTTGAATCCATGGACATTGGAGGCATCTGAATATCAAAGCTTGAAGAAGATAGGAAGAAGAGAATGAGAGAAGTCCACACAAAGGAAAAACTTCATTCATTAGAAAATGAGAACCAAGGACACAACATATAGCAGTTGACTCCCTTCTCCTAAAGCTATGACAATTCTGGACGAAAATGTTCCTCTTACATTGACTAAGCACAAATAAATGATAATATATAAAATGACCCCTTTATTTACATGAATAGGTATTACACACACTAATAATATATGAAAAATGACCTTAGTATACGACAAAAATGACATGTTTCTTGAAATGCCTTGAAACTTTTCAAATTCATCTGTTGTCCAAAATCGCAAATACTACTATTTTTAGGGCCATTTTAGTCTTTAAACATATCATTTTTGGTGTAAATTTCCTGCATATGCGAATTTTCTTTGTTTCCATCGGAAACACCTTAGCTGCACATATTTTATGCGAATTTAGTAAATTTTTTATGCGAGGTAACTCAACTATTTGCGAGGTTTCTCAGTTCTAGTTTAAAAGAAATTTTGCAGTTTTTATTGTGTATTTCTGAATTTTTTATGCGAAATGACTCAGGTATTTGATATATTTGCTATGTTTTTCGGTTCAAGTTTAAAAGAAATTTCGCAAATATTTTATGTGAATTTAGAATTTTTTTATGTGAAGTAACTCAGGTATTTGCGATATTTGCTATGCTTCCCGATTCGAGTTTAAAAAAAAATTTAGAGAATTTTTATGCGAATTTAAGAAATTTTTATACGAAGTAACTTAGGTATTTGCGATGTTTGGAGGTTTGAGTTTAAAAGAAAGTTCACTTGCACTTTTTATGCAAATTTCGTAATTTTTTTATGCAAGGTAACTCAAGTATTTGCGAGGTTTGTAGGGAAGAGTTTGTAGCACATTCTTTCTTGTAAGAAGGGAATGACCTGAGTTTCTTCCCTTAAGTTATCTCGCTTAAAAAATATAATAATGTTGCATAAAAAATCTGCAAATTTGTTTTTTAACTCAAACCGACAAACTTCACAAATGCTTGAGTTACTTCGCATAAGAAATTTATGAAATTCGCATAAAATAAGTGTGAGAGAACTTTCTTTTAAACTCGAACCTCCAAAACTCGCAAATAGTTGAGTTACTTCGCATAAAAAATTTACTAAATTCACATAAAATATGTTTGAGCGAACTTTCTTTTAAACTCGAACCTTCAAATCTCGCACGTATTTGCGAGATAACTTAAGGAAACAAATCCAGGTCATTCCCTTTTGATAAGAAAGAATGCACTACAAGCTCTTTCCTACCAACCTCACATATACTTGAGTTACCTTGTATAAAAATTTTATGAATTTTTCATAAAATAAGTGCGAGCGAACTTTCTTTTAAACTCGAACCTCCAAACATCGCAAATACCTGAGTTACTTCACATAAAAAAATCCTAAATTCGCATAAAAAATTTGTGATTTTTTTAAAACTCAAACCTAGAAGCATAACAAATATCACAAATACTTGAGTTACTTTGCATAACAAATTCAGAAATGCACATAAAAAAGCTGCAATTTTTTTTTAAACTCGAACCGAGAAACCTCACAAATAGTTGAGTTACCTCGCATAAAAAATTTATTAAATTTGCATAAAATATCTACGGCTAAGGCATTTCTGGTGGAGACGGAGAAAATTCGCAAATGAAGGAAATTTGCACCGAAAACGATAGGTCCGAAGGCTAAAATGGTCCTAAAAATAACAGTATTTTCGATTTTGGATAAGAGACGGATTTGAAAAGTTTCAAATGCATTTAAGGAAATGTGTCATTTTTGCCGTACACTACAGTCATTTTTCGAATAATATATCATAGCACATTCCTCAACACTGAAAAGCAGAGGAGGATTAGATTCCCCCGATCTATTTCCCAGCCTGTTTCGGGGACTTGGGGAATTGGAGATTTGCAACTTTGCCACTGCCACCTTGGTCCACTTGCTGAATGCCCAATTTTTCCAATTTATTGAATTCTTATTTGTGGATATTCAGACATTGTTCAGATTGTCAGATAGATGTGGTTTGCTTGAGCAGTTGGTTGCCTATATTTCTAGCATTGGTTAAAGTTTAGTGGAGTTAATCTTGTGGGAATTTGTTTTCCTTTATAAGAATTTTAAACATAAAATTCTGAGGATATCGACTCTCTCTCTCTCTTTGAAAAGGGGTATTTACATGCTTTACATATATGAAATGCACATTTAAATTTTCTAGATCCATGCATTTGATTGGCTGCCGCACCAAGCATAATTCATTTAGTTGGTTTTTAGCCTCTTCCACCTCTTATTACGTACATGGCTGGGTTTACTATGGGGTTTCAAAATATGAATCTGTTAAATGTTCATATTGTATAAATGATCTCAATCTTCGGTCATTGTACATGAGATTTCTTAGGGTGTTGTCAGCTAATTTGATTGGATGTATTCCTACACGGTCCTGATTGCAAACTGGCTCTAGGTATTGATTTGACATGCTTAGTCCAAATGCATTAGTTCCTTGGGTTGGAGTAAATCTACCTGACCTGCTCAAACCTTTTCTTTTAGGATATTGTGAGGTATATGAGCTGTTTAAGTTATGTTGTTATTTGTGTTATACTTGCATTTTCTAGGCATAATATGTATTCCTGTAATCTTGTATTAAATGTTGTAATCTCCTACTTTGTGTCTCACATCCCTTTAAAAAATCTGGTCATCAAACTGGGAAATTGGGTCGAGGATTTCAATCTGAGACCTCCCAGCTAAGCAAGTGCAAATCCATAAATCCTGCTATTCTAAGGTCAATGGAGAAAGTGTTGTTCCTTGACAAATGAAGAAACAGTAATGCTGAAGCAGACTATTGATACTTGAATGGCTCTGTGAGACTGATGTGTGGTCATGAATTCTGTCCTTAAGAAGGTTCTGCGTGACTTGCCTGTTGCCATTTGTTTTGCAATTATGGACCTATCAACCGTCAAACTTTATTTGCACAATTTTCTGCTTAGCAGTTGGTTATGTCTTACATTTTGTACCTTTGATTCATGTACTTTATGCTCAACTTCATATTAGTCATGGGCTATTTTGGTTGTTATTGCAAGTTCTTTTTATTATGGTTTAAGAAATGTTTGATGCTACACTCTCTTCGCCCCCCCCCCCCCCCCCCCCCCCCATCCCCAGCCCTGTTAGATATAATAGTTTCTACTTTCTGGTTACTTTTTCTTATACCTGGTCTATGTATTTGGGAAAGTGTGCTAAATTTTATCCGATTTACTTATTTATTTCTTCAGGTAGCAGGATTGACAAACAATTCTTGTTTAGCAGAGTCAAATGAAGTTCGCCACTGTATAAGAATATATCCATCACTTGGACAATATGTACTCGATGTTGCAAAGGTGGGTACTGCACAAAATTAACTGATTGAATGACCAAGTGTTCTGTGTTGTAGCTAGTTGTTTTTTCATGGATAACAGAGAAGTTAGACTTATTACAACTAAAATGTTTCAGAAAAGATTGGAGAAAATGTTGTATGTTGGACTTACTGAGAAACATAAAGAGTCCGCGACAATGTTTGCGGATGTTGTTGGTGCACAAGTACTTTCTCAGCTGCAAGTGCTAGCATCTCAGCCTGAAGAAGCAGCTAAAAACAGAACAGGTAGGATATCTTCTCTATAATTTGTCACTTGGAGCTTGAAGGGCCTACTTGAATGAGTTTACTTAATTGCCTCAGAGATTTTCTTTGTCTCACCAAAGACAATTCCAGATCTCATGTGATTTGGAATTGCGAGGGGCCTCTTGCGATTCCAAATTGCATGCAAATGAGAAAATGACTCATTTGCCATTGCAAATGAGAGTAGTTCTCTCACGACTTCATTCCCTAACCTTTGCTTTGATATGAGAGAATGGAGCCAATGAGAATTGCTCTCATTTGGGTGAGAGGACGATTCTCATCAGGTAAAAACAAACATCCGCAAGTGATTCAAAGAACACAGCATTTCACCACAAACCATACACAGCAAAGAAAGATGAAATGGTGCAATAGGGCTGCAAAACTCATGATTCCCAATGTGGGGAATTGTGTGGTATTCTCCTCTTTATGTTAAAACAGTTACAAAATACTTGAAGTTACAGATATGCTCATATTTAACACATTAGATTACACTTAATTACAAAGGGAAATATAGGAAAAGAATAAATAATAATTACAGCAACTAGGGCTGGGAAACGAGATGAACAGCTTGCTGTTCAGCTCAGCACTGAAATTGAGCTCGGCGAGTTGAGCTATGAGCAAGCTCGATTAGGTAAACAAGCTGAGCACGAACATGGCATGCTCAGCTCAGCTCAGCTCGTGTAGGCTCGTTTTACATATTATATATGTATATATAATATATACATAATATGCATATTGTATATATTTTTATATTATGTATTATACATATATTATATATTATCAAGTTTTAAAAAACATTTAAAAATGTTTTTTTAATGAGCCAGCTCTTGTTCGGCTCGTATCAAGCTCGGTTACTTTTCTTGAAAACGAAAATTGATTTGGTAAAGAGAAAATCTAAGAGCATTGTGACTATTTATTTCTTTTTGACCTTGCCAATAAGTGTGTGAGTTATGATCATATTCATGATGTGCATGAGAGTGACAATGAGGACACTCATGATGCACATGGGAATGCGAATGGGAGTCTTAATAATATAGACCCTCATAATGAAATTCAAATCTGTAAGACCCACACTTTTCAAAAAAAAAATTGTTTCAGATCCAGGTTGTATCTGATCGGATTCAGGTCCACACAGACCCCCCCTGTGTTTCTATTTAAACACCCCACAGGGGAGTTTTCTTTTTAAAAAACCTCGAAGACCCGACTCCTCTCCTGCACAACCTCGACCCCCGAACCTTCGCCGACCCTCTTGTCAGAGCCTCTCCTCATGTCGGTGCAACCCGACGTCCCCCCTCTCGTCCCTCGTCTTCTCCCTCTACGAATCTCCCTCTCTCCTGTTCATGTCGGAGCCCCTTTTCACGTTGGACGCCAGCCTCCCTTAGGTATGCGCCACTCTCGTCTCCTGCTCTTCCCCCCTTCTCTTCTCTCTGATTAATGCACGGTAGGAGGGTGCCAACCCTCCTGCCTTCTCTTGTCTCCTTGTTAATCCAAGGCAGAGGAGGGGCGCTGCCCGTCTTGCTCTTTTTTCTCCCTCGTCTCCCTGTTAAAAGAAGGCAGAGGACGACCGCCGCCCCTCCTGCTCTTCTCTCCCGTCTCTCTGTTAACCTTAGGCAGGAGGATGCCACCCCTCCTGCCCTCTCTCCCCTTGTTTTCCTTCGTGTCAGCTGCAACTGAGGCACGATACCGATCCCAGCCCAGTTCTCTCAATTGGAGGACCGAGCCTAGGCTCGGTCCCGTTCGGGTTAGGGGCCACTCTTGGCTCGGCTGCCAGGATGGGCCTTCTGCCCTCTCTCTTGTCTTTGCATTTTCCGGCAACCCGGAAGTGGGCAGGCCAGGCTCGGCCTGACTGCCAAGCCCACCCCCTCCCCTTTGTTTCCCCTCTTGCCCAAGAACCGAGCCTGGCTCGGCTATGGCTTGCTCAGTTGTGGGCTGGCCACTGCTTACGACAATGACCTAGCCACGCTGGGTAGGCCCAACTGAGTTGAGTTCGGTCAATATCGAGCCCAACTCGGTCCCCACCTTCAGCCTGGTCCTTTTGTGGGCTTGTTAGGGCTCGATACAGTCGATCCCACTGGCCGAGCCTTGTTGGGTTTCTAGTTGTCCGGGTCGGACTCGACCGTGTCGAGCCCACCTACCCTTTTTGGCTGCCAGCTCGGGTGGGCTGGGTTGGGCTCCACTCAGTCGAGCCTGCTAGAGTCAGGGCACACCCAGGGTCTCAAGTTGGGTCCGGGCTTGACCTGTTTTCGCAAAGATTGAGCCCATCTCAGTTTGATATCCAGGCCGATTCGACCCATGTGTTTGCTGAGACCGACCCAGCTCGATCATCTGGCCCTCCTCCCTTTTGGTTCTGTTTCTGACTCTGTTTGACTTAGCCCATTTAGTCGTGATTTGTGTTCCACATAAACCGAGTCAAAGCTCGATTTTCTCAAAACTGAGCTTGACTTGGCTCATCTTTATTGATCTCATCTCAATTTTATCTCGATTTTCCCCCAAACTAAGCCAAGTTTTTGTCATTATTCCAAATGAACCCGATTCGGTCCGGTCGGCTCAAACTAGGTTCGAGTTCGACTCCTGCAACACAAACGTTGCTTACTTCGTTAAATTAAAATGGTTGCATCATTTCTATTGCAGCATGGCAAAATATCTTTTAGCGCACCATATCGGCGCAACAGATGCGACATGTGTTAAAATGTATCTAATATATATATATATATATATATATATATATATATATATATTACATCAATACCTGATAGGGGTATTTTTGTAATTTCACATAGTTGTTTTGGAAAACAACTATTTTGTTTAAATGCAAATTTCTTTATTTATTTTTTGTTTTTATTTTTTGTATTTTTTAGAACCAAAGAGGGGCTCCAACCATAGAGTCGTTGGAGCCCCCAACGGTCACAAATGTGACTGTTGGGGGCTCCCAACGACTCCATGGGAGCCCCCTTTTGGCTCTTCTTTTGAGGCCCTTTGGCCCTCCTTTTTCCTCCTCTCCCTCTTGTATAAATAGGGGTGAACCCCTTGTGTATTTTCATTCTTGAGAGCTTTTTCTCTTCTCAATAAGAGGCTTTTTATATTGTTGCCTTCTTAAAGGCTTGTGCTTGTATTGTCCCTTTGTGGACTTGTGATATTGTCTCTTTTATTCATTGTTGTAAGTGCTTGTATGCACTCTTTATATTTCCGCAATATCTCATTACAACATGCGCACCAAAGCACGAGCCCTTGAAAACCTACGCTCGAAATTGTCAGCAAGTCCGACCATCTTCGAGCTAGGCGAAAGTTGCATACGAGGACAAATGACATAATACTTCTAACTTATATGTATATATATGCTTTTAAACTCAAGGACGCAATTTTACGTATTCTTATCCATTTAAAATTTGTCATTTACTTTGCCAATGCGTTGTTACGTGCATAGGCTACTGTTTACGCAATTTACTTAGCCGATGTATGGTTTCGTACATTGTGCACTGTTTACGCAATTTATTTAGCCGATTTATAGTTTCATACATCGTGCATCGCTTACGTAGTTTATTTAGCTCGATGCGTGGTTTCATACATCGAGTCTGGATTTGTCATTTACTTTACCGTCGCGCTGTTACATATATAGGCTACTGCTTACTCAATTTACTTAGCCGATGTACAATTTCGTACATCGTGCATTGCTTATGCAATTTATTTAGCCGATGTACAGTTTTGTACATCGTGCATCGCTTACACAGTTTATTTAGCTTGATATATGGTTTTGCATATCGAGTCTGGTTTTATGTCATTTATTTTGCCGCCACGTTGTTACGTGCACAGGCTACTGCTTATGCAATTTACTTAGCCAATATACGGTTTCATACATCGTGCACTCACACAATTTATTTAGCCGATGTACGGTTTCGTACATCGTGCATGGCTTACATAGTTTATTTAGCTCAATGTGTGATTTCGTACATCGAGTCCGGCTTTATGTCATTTACGTTGCCGTCTCGCTAAAATGTGCACAAGTTTATGCTTGATATATATGTATCATATATATATATATATATATATATATATATATATATATATATATGACTTCGTAAGGTACACAGTTTTGCATACTCCTGCTTACTTTGCATTACGCTTGCATTTAAAGACACAAATTTACGCATACTCGCCAAGTCTTTAAAGAAAAAGGGAATTTCACGTGCAAAATTTTAAAGCTTGTAATATTCGTTGTTTCAAAAAAAAAATAAATATTTGGCGTTTGCATATTCATAACCAAGTCTTTTCCTCAACCCTGCGTAACGAAAGACCTTCGACTGTGTGGCCCTAAGTGGTACGTACGGTCCTTTGTTTTGATATCCGAAATGACTCGGATATTCCTGGCCTAAAGAACGAAACTTTGAGATTTCTAAATGATGTTGGGGTTTCTTTCTAAGAAACTGATACCTCTCTAATCGTAACAGTACTATCAGACATGCACGGTATGTTAGTACTACGATGATTAGATGAGAGGTTTATGGTAACATCGTAGCGTACAAATGCACAATGATAAAAAGAAAATCACATAAATGGTGATAATTGTGACTTTGAGATTTCTAAATAATGTTGGGGTTTCTTTTTGATAAACTGATATCCCTCTCATCGTAACAGTACTATCAGACATGCACGGCATGTGTAACGCCCCAAAATTTCGACTTGTGATTTCGAAAACCTTATCGAAAAACCTTTCAAAGATTTTAAGTTTTAACTTTTAGAAACGACAGCGGAAGGCATTTAGAAAGGAACACAAGTCAAAAATCCTGGGTACGTTAGCTGAAAAACCATCATTCACATGTACAACAACTTAAAGGAATTTAAGAAATAAGACAATAGATTAAAAATCTGCAGTTTATTACAAAGTTAGCATTTTGTCCCAAAGTTCAATAAATCTAAATAAAACTCCAAAAGACTCAGAGCCAAGTCGCCAGCAGAAAGAAGATAAATCTTGATCCATGTTGCACCACGCCATCGGCCGCCAGTGAAGTCCTACTCCTCACCTGCCCATGAAATGAGTCAGTTTCATAACAAACCAGTAGGTGTACGAACAGATAAGTAGAAAGAAAATAAAATAGGACATTCATAAGATTAACAGATATGATATTTAAGCAATTAAAACATTTGTAGTCTATTCTAACAAATGCAATAAGTGCAAAGAGCTGTTAGTTGAAGCAGTGTAAGTCTCAGTCATTTACAACTATTCATGAAGATATTCTTTAAGTTCTGATATTAACTGGCCTGTGGGTACGCACAGACGCGAAACATAGAAACAACCGAGACCGATCCGGGGGTTTATTATGTCAGGTGTTTTCATTAACCCGGATGGCTGACTCAGTCCACTCCTAAGGGGACGGTCAGTGACCAAGAGAGTAAATCCCCAAAGGCATTCGTGGCCCATGGATGCATCTAACTTCTGCAGAAGTGCCTGAGAGTTACCACCTAGGATAATTTATGGTAATCCCAATTCCCCTAACTCCGATGACTGGGGAAACCGAGTCTTTTGCCCGTGGGGTGGTTGTTAACAACCTGTCCATCAGAGTCTTTGTACCATCCATCCTCTCCCTTGATGAACCGTGAAGATCGGATGGGTACGACGGGGGTTTCTTAACCGCCGCCCCATCCTACATGCTTTGGTCTATTAGACCCACTCGAGCATCTTGCCTGTGAAGGCGAATGGTCACCATTTATGTGATCTCAGCATTGTGCTAATTGCATTCATCGAGGTTGCTATAACCTCATCCTCCAACCATCGTAACTCACATGGGACGTACTTGTCCAAAAGTACGGTTATACCTCCCTAGAGGTGCGACTACGATGAGAGGGCAGCAAATAATGTTTTATGATTCTTTTGGTTCATACATGACATGTATTGCTTTTCTAAGCAATTGGCCTGTGGGGGCTGATAATATCATATCAAAATCAATAAAGTGTTGGTTCCTACTTCAGGATACTTCATGACCTCAAATAAAATTCATACCGTACATGACTTAAGGTTCAGTTACAATAGCAATGACAGTGGTTTTCTCTTCAGAATTGAGTCTACTCACAAAGTCTACCTTAAGCATGCAGTTTCAAAGAATAAGCATGCAGAACAGACAATCACGAGTTAATTAATCCTACACGTAAACAGGTATGCCAATTAAACTACGTGATTCTTTCTAGAATGAGTCCAACCACAGAATTTACATTAAGCATTACAATTTCAAAAGAATCAAAACGAGTAAAACTCTGACCAGCCAATACTTCTTCAGATAAGCAGGTATGTAAAATAACTATTCTATCTCAGAAGTCTTATTTTATTTTGTTCATACAAACTTTTCGTGCGACTTTCCCCTACCTCGGGATGTTGTGCAGCTGCGTGCGTCTACGCGTGTAGATGATACGAGGCTCGGGCCGTGGAGCCAGAGCGGGGGTCCGATGCGAGGTCTGCAACAGTGCTACGTTAATTATTATGCGGAGAGATAGAAAAACAAACCTGCCTATAGGAAAAGAGAGAGGCAGCAGGGGTGTGCCCCTGCTGGCCGAAATCCGAAAAACGACATGGGGCGAGCCCTTGCCTGCAGACAGCCGCGGGGTGACAGGGGCTGAGCCCTCTGTCGAAAAAAATACCGAGGCGGCAGGGGAGTCAGCCCCTGTCAAACGCAAAGAAGCGGCAGGGGCTGAGCCCCTGCCAGAAATGCTAAAGTGGCAGGGCTGAGCCTTTGCCAGAAACAACCAGAAACGATTAGGTGGCAGGGGCTGAGCCCCTGCTTGCAAAAATGAAAGTGGCAGGGGCTGAGCCCCTGCCAGCAACGATGAAGTGGCAGGGGCTGAGCCCCTGCCGATAATAGAAGAGTGGCAGGGGTTGAGCCCCTGCCGGAATCATCGAATCGACAGGGGCTGAGCCCCTGCCGACAGACACGAGACGACAGGGGCCCAGCCCCTGCCGATGGCAGTGAGGTGGCAGGGCCTCGGCCCCTGCCTGGAAGAGTCAACGAATGGCAGGGGCCCCAACCCCTGCCAGACCGAGTCATGGCGACCCCAAAACGATGACGGCAACAGGTGTCGCATGGGTGACTGGACCCCTGCCGGCCCTTCGACAGCCCCGGTAGAAAGGGGGAAAAAAATGGCGACAGGGCCTGAGGGCTCCCTGTCGACCCACCGATAGGCACAGGGGACGTGGGAGGGCGCGACAGGGGCCGTGCGCCGCCTGTCGGCCTCCCGACGAGGTGACAGAGGGGGGGGGGGGGTGAAGAAGAGAAGAGAGAGAAGAAGAGGGCGGCGTACTTGGGAGTGGTGGCCGTCGTCGGCGGCGGGGCGCAGCGAGGGAGGAGACCGACGCGGAGGGGGGGGGCGAGGGCTGCGAGAGGGAGGCGTGACTCCCCTCGCCCTCCAACGTCGCTCTTAAAGGCGCAGAGGGGCAACGAAAGGGGAAACCCCTAGTGGGTTTCCCAAACCTGCCCGCACGCGAAGGGGGAGAAGGGGGGGTTTGCGGCGCCCGAAAGCTCGGGTGAGCTCGGGTTATGTAAAACCCTAATAAAAAAAGGGGCCCGGGGTCCGGACCCGACCCGGCCTGGGTCCAATTTTTTTTTTTTTTTAAATGGGGTTTTACATCCTACCTCTCTTAAAAGAATTTCGTCCACAAAATATTTATTACCTTGAAGAATCAAAATACAGGTCAGGATATTTTTCCCTAATATCGTTCTCAGGTTCCCAAGTACATTCGTCAATTCCATGATGTTGCCACCGAGCCTTTACAAAGGAAATGGTTTTTGATCTTAGCACTTGGTCACGACGGTCGACGATCTCCACTGGTCTTTCTTCGAATGTCAAGTCCCCTCTAATGTCCACATCATCATAATGAATGATGTGCGATGGATCGTGAACATACTTCCTCAACATGGATACGTGAAAAACATTATGAATCTGAGCATACTGCGGAGGTAACGCCACGCGGTAAGCTGCTTCTCCAATTCGCTCCAGGATTTCGAACGGTCCGACGTATCTAGGGCTTAGCTTTCCCTTCTTCCCGAACCGAAATACGCTCTTCGTCGGAGATACCTTAACAAAAACCATCTCGCCAATATCGAAGGTAAGCTCTCGTCGGCGTCTATCTGCATAGCTTTTCTGCCGACTTTGAGCGGTACAGAGTCGTTCTCGAATCATCTGCACTTGTTGAGTATAGTGTTGCAAGACTATAGGTGCCTCCAATCTTCGTTCGCCAACCTCATCCCAGTAAACAGGTGATCGACAGGGCCTCCCATACAAAGCTTCGTATGGGGCCATCCCGATGCTCGCATGATAGTTGTTGTTATACGCGAATTCCCCCAGGCTGATGTGGGAATCCCACTCTCCCTTCCAGTCCATCATACAGGCTCGAAGCATGTCTTCCAAGGTCTGAATCGTACGTTCCGACTGCCCGTCAGTCTGAGGGTGAAACGCAGTACTGAACTTCAACTTTGTGCCCAACGCCAACTGAAGTTGTCCCCAAAACCTTGAAGTGAATCTAGGATCACGATCGGAGATAATCGAGACTGGGACACCGTGCAATCTCACAATCTCTCTAACATAGAGATCAGCGAGACTATCTAACGATTGGTTGAGACGGATAGGTAGGA
The DNA here is from genome assembly GCF_984573655.1 of Nuphar pumila. Taxonomy (NCBI): domain Eukaryota; kingdom Viridiplantae; phylum Streptophyta; class Magnoliopsida; order Nymphaeales; family Nymphaeaceae; genus Nuphar; species Nuphar pumila. Next base: position 695,760 of record NC_143259.1, read on the forward strand.
AGTGAGCCGACTTGGTGAGTCTATCGACGATCACCCAAATCGCGTCATGCTTCCTCCGCGTCCTCGGAAGACCGACTATGAAGTCCATGGTAACATCCTCCCACTTCCATAGAGGGATCTCTATCTGCTGCATGACCCCACCGGGTCTCTGGTGCTCGATCTTGATTTGCTGACACGTTAAATACTTCGAGACATACTCAGCCACGTCTCGCTTCATACCGTTCCACCAATAACTGCGTTGTAGGTCCTTGAACATCTTCGTGCTACCAGGGTGAATTGTGTACCTAGACTTGTGGGCTTCCGCCAAAATTTCATCTCGAAGGATCGGGTCGTCAGGAACCCAAAGGCGCTCCTTCAACCATATACTTCCATCCTCCTTCAGACGAAAAGGTGTATCTGCCAATATCGCTTGAGCCTTCAACTTCTCGTAGCGTGCATCAGTTTTCTGCCCATTGATGATCCTCGCAAGTAGCTCAGGTTGAGAAACAAGGTGGGATAAGCCGATAGAACCTTGAGTGATCGCGAAAGGTTCCCATGAGGCTAGGTCTTCGACCAACCTCCATCCAGCGAATAAGGCATTAATCTAAACTTCTGGTGTTTTGCGGCTGAGGGCGTCAGCCACTAGTTCGCCTTTCCTGGGTGGTAGGAGAGGGTGAAGTCGTAATCCTTAAGGAATTCAAGCCAACGCCGTTGTCTCATGTTCAATTCTTTCTGCGAAAATAGATACTTAAGGCTCTTATGATCGGTGAATGCTTCAAACTGCTCCCCATACAAGTAATGTCGCCATATTTTCAGTGCGAACACCACCGCAGCTAACTCTAAATCGTGAGTTGGGTAGTTCTTCTCGTGAATTTTAAGTTGTCGAGAGGCGTATGCGATCACTTTCCCATTCTGCATCAGCACGACCCCTAGGCCTGACCCAGAGGCATCAGTATAAATCACGAATCCGCCCTTACCAGAAGGTAAGGTCAAAATAGGAGCACTGGTAAGTCGCTTCTTCAATAACTGAAAACTCGCCTCGCACTTCTCGTCCCATAAGAATTTAGCCTCTTTCTTCAGCAACTTCGTCAGGGGTGACGCAATTTTAGAAAATCCTGAATGAATCTTCTGTAGTAACCTGTTAGTCCCAGAAAACTTCTGATATCACGTGCGTTCTTTGGTTGCTGCCAACTAAGTACAGCCTCAACCTTTGCAGGGTCCACGAACACTCCTTCCTTAGAAATAACGTGTCCCAAAAACATAACTTCCTCGAGCCAGAATTCACATTTAGAGAACTTGGCATACAAACGTTCATTTCGCAAGGTCTCCAACACAATCGTTAGGTGCTCTCGATGTTGTTCTCGACTTTCTGAGTACACCAAGATGTCATCGATGAACACGATCACGAAGGTGTCTAAAAATGGCTTGAACACCCTATTCATTAAGTCCATAAAAGCTGCGGGGGCATTGGTCAGTCCGAACGACATGACTGTGAACTCGTAATGTCCGTATCTCGTCCGAAAGGCCGTCTTAGGAATATCCTCATTCCTAATTCTGAGTTGATGGTATCCAGACCTAAGATCGATTTTCGAGAAAACCTTGGCCTTCTGCAACTGATCGAACAAGTCTTCGATACGCGACAATGGGTACTTGTTTTTTATTGTGGCCTGGTTGAGCATTCGATAGTCGATGCACAGACGCAAGGTCCCGTCCTTCTTCTTCACGAAGAACACAGGAGCTCCCCAAGGAGAAACGTTGGGGCGAATGAATCCCTGATCCAACAACTCCTCCAACTGCTTCTTCAGCTCCACAAGCTCAGCTGGCGCCATTCTGTAGGGTGCTTTGGAGATTGGCGTCGTACCTGGTAGCAATTCAATATTGAATTCTACCTCACGAGACGGTGGAAGTCCTGACAGCTCTTTAGGAAAAACGTCGGGATAATCACGAACAACATCCAGCTCACAGATGGGAATAGGCATTGGATCTGACTGGATAACACTAACCAAAAAGGCAGTGCATCCCTTCCGCAAAAAGTTCTGTGCCTTAAGCGCCGAGATCATCCGGCTTGCTCGAACCGGTCTGAGAATTCTGAATTCTACTCTCGAAGAGCCTGAAGGCGATAAAACGATCTTGCCATCACGGCAAAAGATCTTGGCATGATACTTGTACAACCAATCCATGCCTAGGATGACGTCAAATTCGGTCATCTTCAGCAGGATAGCACAAGCAGGGAAGTGCCGCTCTGCCACCACTACATCCAATTCAGGTATGTAAGTGGTGCAAACAGTGTTCTTCCCAACGGGGTTATACACGTCTAAAGCATTATCAAGTGTTTTTACCGTTATATGCAATTGTTTTACGAATTTTTCTGAAACAAACGAGTGTGTAGCACCACAATCAAAGAGTGCAAAAGCTGCTTGATCAGCAACAAGAATGGTACCTTGAACGAGATCCCCTTTGGTCAATTGATCGACCGCGGCTGCATAAACTCGACCCGGCTCCCTGCCACTGCTTGATTGTGCTCGTTGTTGCTGTTGATGAGGTGGTCGAGGAGACTGAGATACGTTGCCAGTTCGCTTGAGGTCATCTGCTGCTTTCTTCCGGCAGTCGCGTATGAAATGGCCCATCTTGCCACAGTACAAACATCCGCTAGTGTCCCGCGAACAAGATTGTCCCACATGAGGCCTCTTGCACCTGGGGCAATTATCACCAGACGACTGCCTGGACGGTGGATGGCCCTGCTGTCGTTGGCGCTTCGCTGGAGGGAACTGTTTCTTCCCCCCCTCAGTCTTCACTGGGAATGGTGGTCGCTGCCCTGGGCAGCCGGAAATGGTCTTTTTCTGATCACCACCGGACGCGGTTGACTTTTTGGCTTGCACACTTTTTGAACGCTTCCAATCCTCGTTCAGTAAGGTGGTTGCTGCTACCGCCGCAGAAAAAGTCGCGGGCATGCTGGTGAGAACCCTATGCCTGAGTCCTTCCTTCAGTCCGCGAATGAACTTCCCGGCCCGCTCATGATCATCCTCGAACAGGTGAGGACAATAGCGCTCCAACCGTTGAAATTTGACGATATATTCGTTCAAACTTAAGCTGCCTTGGCACAACTCCAGAAATTCCACCTTCTTTTCCCTCGCATGAGGAGGGAAATAGTTTCCGAGAAAAACCCTTCGGAAGGCCTCCCATGGAATCACGTCAGCACCCTGAAACTGCACCTCCCGCGTAGTGTCCCACCACTCGCGAGCATCGTCCTTCAATCGAAAGGACCCGAACATCGTCTTCTTATCATCAGGGACGGACAACACTTGGAACACCCGTTCTACCTCTTTAACCCAACTCTCCGCCAAATCAGGATCAACCTTGCCAGAGAAAGTAGGAGGGTTCAACTTCAGAAAATTTTCATAGGTGGCAGTTGGTGCATTCCCAACAAGGGAACCCGGGTCCTGATGGGGGCGACCCTGGTTACGAATCGCCTCAGCTAAGGAGTTGAGGGTATCCATCATGAATCCCCTCTGCTCACGCAACTCATCGGCCATGCTGTGACTTGAGTTTCCCGCCATCCTTAAAAAGCAACCAAGATTAAGGTAAAAAATACTGAAGACGTACAAGTAGGCATAAGTATAGGAGCAAAGGCAAAAACATAGATCTTTATTACGAAAGCCAAATATTTAGCATCCAGCTGTGCTGGTACATAAGCAAAAGTTCTATTCCGCAAATATAAATGAGTTCACAGACTCCAACAAAACTGGGTAAGTGCTACCTCCCCTTAGGGACGGCTAGAGTACTTCCTAAGATATTCCCTTCTATTGCCTGTGCGCCTGAATCTGCGCTTAGGGGTGAAGGGAAGTGGCTCCTTGTAGGAGGGCTCCTGCCCATAAAGGGGCGTTGCCGGAGTATATTCCGGTGAGCCAAGACTATAATTTGAAGAATCCGTCGCAGGTGTGTATGTGGGTGATACACCGCCCACTGGGTCTGCCGGAGGTGATGGTTGCTCGCCTGCAGTCGAAATTGCGATCTTGCCGTCATGCTCAGCCTTATGGAGGCAAGCATCCATGGTGTGCCCTGTTTCTCCGCAGAAACCACACTCCTCTGCTAACTTAGGGGGAACAAAATCTCCCGATGACTCCTGTGGTGTCTGATGGTGCACCCGAACGTGTGAAGGCGCGAAACCACCTTCTCGAGCATGCACCTCAGCCCCTGCTGCTGCCAAGGGTATCTGGTAGGCGATCGGTAGTGGGCAGCCTTGCTCATCCGTAAAAATGGGTAGAGGAGGGCGGTTAGCCCAGTAACCAGCCCCAAACATCTCATGTCCGCCCCTCTCCCTTACGGAACAGCCACGTACTCTACGCGTGCTCCTACCGCGACTACCATTAGAACCAGTAAACGGATCCATCTATCCAACGGTACTACGAATAAAACAAGAATATAATTTAGTCTAAACATGCTATAAAATATCAAAAACTTACTTACAGCGCGATGGGATGCTCAATAGTCAAGATTTCACCTCTTTCTAATCTGGCTTTGATACCAAGTTGTAACGCCCCAAAATTTCGACTTGTGATTTCGAAAACCTTATCGAAAAACCTTTCAAAGATTTTAAGTTTTAACTTTTAGAAACGACAACGGAAGGCATTTAGAAAGGAACACAAGTCAACAATCCTGAGTACGTTAGCTGAAAAACCATCATTCACATGTACAACAACTTAAATGATTTTCTCTTCAGTATTGAGTCTACTCACAAAGTCTACCTTAAGCATGCAGTTTCAAAGAATAAGCATGCAGAACAGACAATCACGAGTTAATTAATCCTACACGTAAACAGGTATGCCAATTAAACTATGTGATTCTTTCTAGAATGAGTCCAACCACAGAATTTACATTAAGCATTGCAATTTCAAAAGAATCAAAACGAGTAAAACTCTGACCAGCCAATACTTCTTCAGATAAGCAGGTATGTAAAATAACTATTCTATCTCAGAAGTCTTATTTTACTTTGTTCATACAAACTTTTCGTGCGACTTTTCCCTACCTCGGGATGTCGTGCAGCTGCGTGCGTCTACACGTGTAGATGATAGGAGGCTCGGGCCGCGGAGCCAGAGCGGCGGTCCGATGCGAGGTCTGCAACAGTGCTACGCTAATTATTATGCGGAGAGATAGAAAAACAAGCCTGCCTATAGGAAAAGAGAGAGGCAGCAGGGGTGTGCCCCTGCTGGCCGAAATCCGAAAAACGACAAGGGGCGAGCCCTTGCCTGCAGACAGCCGCGGGGTGACAGGGGCTGAGCCCTCTGTCGAAAAAAATACAGAGGCGGCAGGGGGGGTCAGCCCCTGCCAAACGCAAAGAAGCGGTAGGGGCTGAGCCCCTGCCGACAAAATAAATGTGGCAGGGGCTGAGCCCCTGCCAGAAATGCTAAAGTGGCAGGGCTGAGCCTCTGCCAGAAACAACCAAGTGACAGGGGCTGAGCCCCTGCCAGAAACGATTAGGTGGCAGGGGCTGAGCCCCTGCCTGCAAAAATGAAAGTGGCAGGGGCTAAGCCCCTGCCAGCAACGATGAAGTGGCAGGGGCTGAGCCCCTGCCGGCAAAATGAAAGTGGCAGGGGCTGAGCCCCTGCTAGCAACGATGAAGCCCCTGCCAGCAACAATTATGTGGCAGGGGCTGAGCCCCTGCTGGCAATAGAAGAGTGGCAGGGGTTGATCCCCTGCCAGAAACGTCAAGTGGCAGGGGTTGAGCCCCTGCCGGAATCATCGAATCGGCAGGGGCTGAGCCCCTGCCGATAGACACGAGACGACAGGGGCCCTGCCCCTGCCGATGGCGGTGAGGTGGCAGGGCCTCGGCCCCTGCCAGACCGAGTCAACGAATGGCAGGGGCCCCAGCCCCTGCCAGACCGAGTCATGGCGACCGCAAAACGATGATGGCAACATGTGTCGCATGGGTGACTCGACCCCTGTCGGCCCTTCGACAGCCCCGGTAGAAAGGGGGGGAAAATGGCGACAGGGCATGAGGGCTCCCTGTCGACCCACCGAAAGGCACAGGGGATGTGGGAGGGCGCGGCAGGGGCCGTGCGCCGCCTGTCGGCCTCCCGGCGAGGTGACAGAGGGGGGGGGGGGGAAGAAGAGAAGAGGGAGGAGAAGAGAAGAGGGAGAAGAAGAGGGCGGCGTACCTGGGAGTGGTGGCCGGCGTCGGCGGCGGGGCGCAGTGAGGGAGGAGACCGGCGCGGAGGGAGGCGTGACTCCCCTCGCCCTCCAACGTCGCTCTTAAAGGCGCAGGGGGGCAACGAAAGGGGAAACCCCTGGTGGGTTTCCCAAACCTGCCCGCACGCGAAGGGGGAGAAGGGGGGGTTTGCGGCGCCCGAAAGCTCGGGTGAGCTCGGGTTATGTAAAACCCTAATAAAAAAAGGGGCCCGGGTCGGGTCCGGACCCGACAAGGGGCCAATTTTTTTTTTAAACGGGGTTTTACAGCATGTTAGTACTACGATGATTGAATGCGAGGTTTATGGTAACCTCGTAGCGTGCAAATATATAATGATGAAAAGAAAATCACATAAATGGTGATGAACACCTTCACAAGCAAGATGCTCGAGTTGGTTTAAAAGACCAAAGCATGTAAAATAGGTTGTCAGTTAAAATATAACCTGACATAGCCATTTGTCTTTTTGGTTCCTTCAAGGGAGAGGATGGAATGATACAAAAACTCTGATGTATAGGTTGTTAACAAATACGCTCTTCGAGTTGCAATTGAACTCAATGTCTTCGGTCATCAAAGTTAGGGGACTGAGCTATCAAAAATTATCCTAGGTGATAGGTCCCAATGACTTTTGCAGAAGTATGGATGCATCCCCTTGAACAAATGGCTTTTGTGAAATTCTCTCTCGGTCATTGGCCGTCTCCTTAGGAGCGGACTCGGCTAGTTGTTCGGGATATCAAAATACATATAATAACAAACCCTCGAGAAGTCTCAACTGTTTCTACGTTTCTCCTGTGCATACCCTCAGGACAGTTAATATCGAAACGGGGTTATCATGCTCATTTTGCTTATTCGGAACAACACATCACGAAAGGAACAACGTATATGTTAGTTTTGTTCTTAATTTTGATATCTATGCACCTACAAATTTTTTATCAATCTGACTTGTTTCATGGGTACTAGTGATGATTAGGTCGGAATGACAAACAATGGCGCAATAATGTGATGATATCAAGATGAGACTCTTTCCTTGACGTTTCACTCTTGAGCACATTTTTTATAATTTGGTATAAGGGTTTATTTGAATTTTCACTTTTCGTATAAACTTTAAAACCTCGTTTTGAATCTATTTGGTTTCAATAAATGTATGAAGTTACAAATCCGTTGTGTAAAGGAAAAACTTGCTTGGAATGCGTTCAAGGTCCGTTGACTTGTTATTTCAAACACTATTTTTCGCTAAACTGCTATTTTAAACTCTGAAAAAGGAATGATTACAAAGCCTTAAAAATTTCCTAAAAGGTTACAAGTTCGGGATTTTGGGGGCGTTACAAAATCTATACTCTACGTACTGTAGACCATCCTCCATGTCCTTTAGAAAGATATTCTTAAAATCAAAATATAGATTCCTCTAATGTTAGAAGATCCATAGAATTTCAAAGGCTCTTAGTAGGTTTGTATCTTATGATTCCTTTAAACTAAAATATAGAGCATGTCTAATGGCTATACACTCATACGTAGAACCATCGTTTTACCGTGATGCTAAAAATCATCAAGAATGGATTAGGGCAATGAATGATGAATTTGAAGCTTTAGAAAATGCAAAAACTTAAAAAATTAAAGAATTACCTAAAGAAAAGAAAACTATAGGATGTAGATTGGTCTATAAGATTAAAACTAAAAGTAACGAGACATTAGAAAGATATAAAGCCGGACTAGTAGCCAAAGAATATAATCCAGAATATAGAATAGACTATGGTGAGGCATTTGCTCCAGTCGCTCGAATGACTACGATTAGAACTCTTATTTCTATAGCATCAATTGAAAATGTTTCAATTTTCAAATTGATATAAAAAATATTTTTTTGAATAATAATCTCAACGAGAAAGTTTACATGGATCCCCCACTAAGATTAAGTTTAACACATGAAAAAATCCTTCGGTTACGAAAAGCGTTGTATGGTCTTAAAACAAGCTCCAAAGACTTGATATGATTGATTCAGCAGTATGATGATACAACTTGGTTATTAAATCTTGTCATTGTTTGTTAAGTCTTCTAATGCAGGAATGATGATATTACTTATTTACGTTTTTTATATGATTATCATAGGAGGTGATAAACAAGGAGTTAGCCATATCAAAGATGTGCTCAAAGTCAACTTTGATATGACAAACCTTATTTTTTGCGGTACTTTCTTGGAATAGAAGTGACTTATTCACTTCATGGTTACTTGTTATTGCAAACTAAGTATGCAACAAAGATCATCGAAGGGTCAGGACTTTCAGATAAAAAACGAGTTGATATTCCAGAGGTCAACAATGCAAAGATGATGACGAACCTCCGAAGGATCCAACTCCATATAGACAAATGATTGAAGCTTTATCTTATCTGTCTTGATATTTCTCATGCTATTCATTCTGTTAGTCAATTTCAATATGCTCTCATTATAGTACATATGAGTGTTATAACGAGAATTATTAGATATATTAGAAATTCTATTAATTATGGGTTATTTCTTTCGTCTTCTTTTCCGTTAGAAATTATTGCATACTCTCATTCTGATTGAGGAGGGGATGTGAATGATAGACGCTCAACCGTTGGATCTTGTATTTTTGTAGGTGATTTTCTAATTTCATTAAGATGCAAGAAGCAACATGTGTTCCTCTCTTGGACTGAATCTGAGTACCGTGCCATGGCAACAACTAGTTCTGAATTAGTATGGTTGAGACAATTGTTAGAAGACTTGAGTTTACATTATAGAACCTTCGAGATTATGTTGTGACAACAAGAGTGCAATATACATTGCAAGCAACCATACATTTCATGAAATGACCAAACACATTGAAATAGATTACAACTACGTTCATGAAGAATTTATGAAGAAGACCATTACGTTGCCATGTGTTTCATTTGAGTATCAACCGGCGGACTTTTTTACTAAAGCGCTTCACTTCCTACTTGACAAATTCTCTGTTTTTACACCGTGAGATTGAGGGGGTGTTAAGAGTGTATATATATATGTAAACCGAAATACCCTGATGGGTATTTCAGTCATTTTACTTTGTAATAGTGGTCAGCCGATTGGGGGCTGACTGTAATTTTTATATTTTTATATGTTTGTTGTTTTTCAGCTTTTTATGAGCTGCTGCACTTGAAAGGGACAGCTCCAACTAGCTGTTGGAGCTGCTCCAACGGTCACAAATGTGACTCTTCAATGCTTTGTCAAGCATTTTGTAATACATAAGCATTCATTTTTTTATCCGTTGGCCCTTGTATGGGTGGTGTGGACACTGTGGAGTGATCCATAAGTTGTTCTTTGTAGGTTGGTTGTGTTCTTGTAAGCCCACAAGAGTCTCTCATTTGCTTTCATTCTTATTTCATTACATCATCTTCCATGGACCCGGGTGTGCATGCCATATCTTGTAACTGTTCTTCAATTTCCATCTGTGCTGTCTCAAACTCACTCAATTTGTTTTTCTTTTCCTGATTGTCAAGCTGGGATGACATTCAGTAGGAACTGAAACCAAGACCCTTTGTTCAAGATAGTGCAATTTTGTTTCATTGAACCTTTTCTGTATTACTCATTGTGCATTATTTCTATTTTACCTTTTTCAATATATTCTCTTCTAATGTAATTCTATTTTGTTTATTATTAAATCTCACCTTTTCCTTTTTCTCCCAAAGTTCTCATGCGCCTAGGATTACCTGGAATAGATGCAAGTCTCTCTCTCTCTCACACACACACACAACCCCAGACAAAATTTGTTGGACTGGTCAGTCAGCACAGGGACATTTCATCTTCTTGTGCTAAAAAGGGAGCAGCATAGTGATTGCTTAAGGTTTTGTCAACGAGGGGAAAGCAGTCACAAAAGATGGTATCAGTTTCTCTTGTTTTTGAGACACCTCTGGTATTTCAATCAGCTAAAAAGTGCCTGAAAAGTTGAATATAAAGTTCACCAGTTCACAATTTTTTGTTGAAAAAAATTTGTGTTTACTTGTGGCATTCTTTTAAATTGTGGTAATCATGTGTATGGCTGTATGAGATATCGACCTTGATCTGTGTATGACTTTTTGCAACAGAACCAATCTCTTCCCTTACTGATTCTGAGCTTGAAGATCTGAGTCATCAACAGGTAAATAAGACAGGTTTATAGTGAGAGGTGTTTTCAATGTACACCTATTTTGTTTATGCTGCTGGAAACATCTAACGAATTTTTAACTGTGTTTTTTGCATGTTAGAATACTGTTGATGACAATACTCCAAGTGATGTTCCCTCCGGAAATGCCTCAATGTCAAACCAAAATGTAAGCCTATTTTCGGTCTACTGAACTTTCTGGTGGATATGATGTCAAACCAAAATGAACTGAAATATAAAACAAAAAAGATCCTTCTGCATGACCACATTCCAAATAATTAAAAGAACAAATGGTAATAGGGCAGGTTGCTATTATATGTTAAACTTAAAGAGTTTTATGTGTAGCAGATGACTGTTGAAAAACTAATGGAGACTTATGAGGTGTGCATCTCTGGTTTACGTAAATCTCAAGCTGTTCGACGTACAGCTTCTCTTAAAAGAATCTCTCCTGCCAACTTTTCAAAAGAGGTAAATTTGATACATTTGTGAGTCTATAACAATGTGTTCTTGCAAGGGATGGGCCAACACCATTTTAGTTTTTTCCTGCTGTCTATGCTCCTGCTAGGTTATCATTGTTTTGAATTTCACCAATATTATTGTGATATAGGTGACACTTATATATATATATATATATATATATATATATATATATATATATATATATATATATATATATATATATATATATATGCCACTAGAATATGTTAATTGAAAATATGTGAACCAGAGTGAGAACTAGTCCATTCTGATGCTTTTTTTGCAAATCGGCATGGTCCATTTGATAGGGATAAACTATTGGATCGTGTATTTTCATGAAAAATGTGATATTTGGATGCTTCAATGTTTACAAAAATTCTGACCCGTTGGTTTTTAAACCTTAAAAGATCTTGCTTATGCATCATAATCAGGCGATCCAAGAGCCAGCCTCTATAAAACCAAGCATGTAGATCACATCCTTACGGTCAAATTTAAGAAAAAAAAAACCAATGTTAAAATCGGTTCACTAGGTGAATCAATTTCTTAAAAAAAACCTAAGAATCAAATCAAATGTTTGTGAATCAAACTTTTTACCTTCAGATGACGTGTTATTAAACAATTAAAAATATTAAACAAATTTTTAACCCCTTAAAAGTATTTAAAAAAAAATGAATTGAATCGATTGTGAATCAACCCCTTTTGCATAGTCATTGGGCTGATTTGATCTGAATTGGCCGATTCAGACCGATTTTAACAACATTGCTAAAACCCATGAAAATGTCGATTCATACTCCGGTTGACATATTTCCATTTAACATATTCTAGTGGCTCATCATGTATAGATGATCAAAGAGCACACCTGCCTCTCGTTGTTACCTGTTTCTATTTACAATTTGCCATTGACATGTCTATACTTGTACTTAATCATCTTAGTTCTTTTTTTCTTCTTTAGCATATACATCTTTCTCTGTCCTATTTTTTTATTAAAATTATCATCTCCATATCAGATATTGTCTACGTGATATAGGCCAATGGTAGCTTGCTCTTAGGGGGGCAAACCTAGTGCTTGTCAGCAACTCTAAAGATTGTCAAAGACTCATATTCTGCAGAAAAAGACCTTTGAAACAAATCAAATTGGATGATGATGATCATGTTAAATCCAAAGTAGAAAACGATATTATCTGCAATTTATTGCGATATATTCAAAATATAGCCAATGCTTAAAATGTCATGATATTATCATATTATCGTGATAATATCATGATATTTTTTGGAAAAACTCATTTTTTTACCATTTTAAGCATATATTTTCTATTTTTTTGTTTCTTTTATATTATAAAACTTATCTCTCTATATTTTTGCAAGAAAAATCATGCAACACTATTATTTTTTTTATCTTTTTTTTCATTATTTATATATATTTAAACTCTCAAGATTTTCCAACTTTTGAAAATCTCTCCTAGAAATATCCTCGCTGAGAAAATACCTTGAACGATATAGGTGACTATGATATATATATATATATATATATATATATATATATATATAGAGAGAGAGAGAGAGAGAGAGAGAGAGAGAGAGAGAGAGAGAGAGAGAGAGAGAGAGAGTAGCTGTCTACGATAACTTACCACGCAGATGCGTTTGTCATGGTCGATTCGCTAAGAAACGACACTTGGATCGTGTTTTTTTTATAAAAGAAATATGATTTTTTAAGCCTTAAATATTTATGATATTTATAACAATTTTACACTGTCGATTTTCAAACCTCATAAAAACCTACCTGCGCTTCAAAATCGAATGATGCAAGAGCCCATTTCTATATAATCAAACGAGTCTAATGGTCTTATCTCTAAGAGTCTTATCTCCTTTTGAGTTCCATAATACTCTCTAACGGTCTTATCTCCTTGCTTACAATTGTGGATGCAGTCACGCAAGTCCCATTTGTATGTGGCATCTTTTTGAGTGTATGTTTGTTTAACGAAGACTCATGCTTTATCGGCTCTTTGAAATTCAAGGATGTTGGCACATGGTTCTTCGTTTATACTTCCCATGAAGAGAGAAAGAACTTTGGGTATAACCAACCTCCCATTCTTTGTGAGCTTTCTTATAGTCCAAGAAAGTCTTTTCTCTCACTTCCTTTAAGAGTTTCTTCATTTGACGAACCATCTTCTTCCACAACGGATTTTGAGAGAATATGTCAAAGTTGCCAGTCGAAGAATCGAAAGCAGGAAGTGAGACACTTAAAATTTTAGGAAATAGGAAGCGCGAAACGACTTAGAAGCGAATCGAGAATCATTTCGGAAGCGAGAAGAGAAGCGAACCGGAAGCGACATAGGAATCAAATCGGAATCGAAGGGGGAAATGACCTAGGATTCGAGTGAGAAGTGAAAAGAAAGTGAATAAGAATCAAATAAGAAGCGAAAATGTAATTATATTTTTTCTTAATTTACCAAAATATAAAATTTATATCATTGAAAAAATAAAACATGAATAGATAACATTAAAGTTGATCTGTTAATCTCAAAACTGAATCATATATGCAAGTGCAACAATTTAACAAATGCATCCTATTGCAAGCATTTAATAATTAAACATTAAGCAAAATTCATAATTTATATTCCATATTCCATATTCCATATTCCATATTCCATATTCCATATTCCATGTTCCATACAACAAGAATTTAAGAACTAAAATAATAAAAACATTATCACATTATTGGTAGTAAAAGTATAAGCTGTAGAAAACTAATAAATTTGATTAAGACGCGTATTGTGTTCAAACTAAAGGTTAGTAATATCTTGAATTCAACGGCTAGATTTGCATCTTTATTGTCCTTTGAATTGGGATAAATCTTGTATTGTGTTCAAAAATCAAAAGTGTTAATATTGTTTCTAGCACTATCAATTCACTATTGATCAGTGTCCCAATTGGATCAAATCCCAACATCTAATAAAGCAATCTAAGCATGTATGATTGAGATAGTTCAAATGGTTAGAGGCACACTTTCTTAACTGACCGATCTTGAGTTCGAATCTCACTTAGGCATCCCCTAGCTTGACTTCGAAAAGGAAAAAAAGGTTCAGGAATCAAGTTGCTGGCTTTCTTGACTGTGTTGGTTGTTGAACCAGAAAATTTTCACTTGTTTGACTGGATCAGGCTTGAAACACAGTGGCTTGGGGATGGGGACAGGTCACTAAGATCATAGGCTAGCAGTGTAGCCAGATGATTTGGTGGCTTAGCATTTGGATCAGATAACTGAGGTTTCAATAATGGTTCATAATGCCATAGTTATATAAACTGTTCTTTTTTGTTTCCCTTTTGCCCTTAATTGTCTAAAAGTTGGAATTTTTCAGGCACGTCTACATGTTCCTGATAGTGTCATCCAGCAGATACTATCACTTAACAGTCTTGATGTAGAACTTTACAAGCATGCACAGGACATCTTCAGAGAGCAGCACAAACACTTAATGCAAAAGTTCATTGAAAAGGTCAGTAACCTTTTTTTCTTTAAAGATAACTTTGAGAGCGTAAAACATATTAGGTGTGGCTTATTATATGATCCTGATCTAATATCTGAGTGCGCATCTTGTTTTATTGTCACTTACTATTAAGTATCTGAATTTCCAAATTATAGTGGAAACGATGTTGAAATAATAATTTATTTAGAAAAGGATCTCCAGAACTTTATTTCCTTAGTTTAATGCCAATGCATACTTGGCATGCACAGAAATGGAACCTTGAGAAATATCTTAGGGTTCTACCTTGACAGTAGTGAGGGCTGCTACAAGCAGCTGACAGAATTCTATTAAAAGTACAGTAAAGCTAATATGGAGTTTGATTTTTGTCCAAGATACCAAGGTTGTGCGCCAATTTGTCCAAGATACCACATTTAACTTGTCATCTTGAGCAAGTTTAGGATAAGACAACCCGATTCTTTTGCAAGCAGTAAATTCAGATCTCATATAAAGAGAAAAAAAGCTAAGGATGTAAACAGTGCAGATTTGGGTTGGATATCTGGCCTGATCCAAACCCGTTTAGCCAGGTTTGGTAAAATTGTTGAATTTGATCAGGCAAATGGGTCGATTTTGCTTTAAATGGCTCAATTATTTCAGATTCACAGTCGGATTTGGAAAGTAACGATAAAAAATCGGATGCTTGCCATTATTCAAAAGGCAAAGGTGCCCACGAGATTTGAATCATAGTTACCGGAAGTGCCTCCCTAAGTGGGAAGTGCGCTTCCCCGGAATCGCGCTTCTGAAGCAGGAAGCGCCACACTTGGAGAAACTTGCTTCCCATTTGGGAGAAGCATGCTTTCCACTCGCTTCCGTCTCACTTCCTTTTCGTTTTCCACTCATTTTTCTTTCGCTTCCCACTCGCTTTCACCATCACTTTCTTTTTTTTTGTGTTTTTCATGTTATTATTTATTTTTCTCGCTTCCCTTCATTTCCCACTCCCTTTTTACTCGCTTCTCACTCTCTTCCCCCTTGTTTCCTTCATGACTCCTTTTTTACTTCTCAGTGTTCTCACACACTTTCATAATCGCTTCCCAAACGAATTTCACTTCACGCTTCATATTACTTTTTAACACCTGCTTCCCTATTTCTGCATCATGCATCGCTTCCCATATCCATTTCGCTTCCTGTTAACTATGATGTGAACTCATGACATCGAGCCACCAACACCTTTTGACCAGCTAAGGCAACCACTCGCCTACATTTATACTTGTGACATACTTTTTTTTTGCGGGATAAACAGGAAAAGTGGACCCAACATAAACTGCGGATTTCGGTTTGGATTTGGTTGTGAGTCATACACTTGGACTCGGATTTGGTTTGAGTTTTTTTATATTCGAGTCCAAATCCAAATCCACATCTGATTAGCATCATATCCGATTATCCGGATTTGGTAATGGGCAGATCCAACCCAAACCTGACCTTTTACATCCCTAAGAAAAGCAAAGGCTCTTTTTCTTTTGTAGGTCCATTCAATGCATTTCTTTTCTCCTGCAAGAAGTAGGAGATCATCCATTACCTTGTCAGAAAATGTGCTGTCCAAAGTGAAAATCAGTTGCGAATTCACATTCTACAGGAAATATATTTATGTTTATTAATCCTGTTTGCACATGGTCACAATCTGATAATATCAATTAACAAAGTGCATCGATTGTCTTATTGGTTGGTGCAGGAAAGGCAACAGGATAATAACATGTACTGTTGGTTGACTAAAAATACCATTTTAATTATCATAATGCTGTTATCCTTCATGTCAGTTTTCTTGCTTGTAAATGCAAGACAGAGAACTTCGAAGTTAAAGGTATAACTGTAATCAGTGGGACCAAGAGCCATCTTGCTGTGCAGATTCTTGTCCAGGCTCCATTAGGATAAGTTGTAGTCTGTGGTTTCTGGGTCTTTTCCCGGTGTAAAACAAATGCAGCTACTTTACCATTTGAGATTGACAGCACTGTTGATGAGAGTGGGAGGCTGCAAAATTAAAGGGGTTTGGAGCTTTGATTTTCTACATGATTATTTCCATTCCTGTTTCCATAACTACTGTCTTACAAATCAGTTTTGGCGGTCATCAAGTTTAAATGATAATGAGATGGGTTCTAGAGATTGGCTTCATGATGTATTTTTCCATCTCTCCTACCCTTTACTTTCACTTTTTCTCCCTGAAGAATCGCTTCCTCTCTGTGTTGGCTAGACATTTCAAGCAGAAAAATAAAAGGTGATATGCAGTATGCACATCATTTTATCCCAACCGCGACACAGTGAAAGAAATTACCTGAAGCAAAGGTGCAATAGATTAGGGATTTATAGCTCTTTTTTGCAATAAACTTGTAAAGTGGGGAAGCTTGTGAATTCAAGCTCTTTGAATTATTTGCATTTTTCTATATCTTGTATACAATATAAGCTTTGAATAACGTTCTTGATAGATGTAGTGGGCTTGCGTGTTATGTATGTAATGTCCTATTCAATGAAGGCTTCCGTATATCTCCTCAGTGGAATAGCACGGCTTCGGATTTCCCTGTACTGACTATATTTGTCAACATTCTGAACTATATCAAATTCAGTGCATATATTGTTTAGGAGAATGTTGATCCTATGTAGCACTAAAAGTAGCGCAATTAATATTTATCGTGTTTCAGTTCAAATGTTGAGGAGAATATCTTCATTCCTAGCATATCCCTGCAAGACTTCTTTTCTTTTTTGGGGATCTTCTTTTACTTTGATAAATCACCCTCTGACCTGGGTTGCCATGATGGGTGAAGAGAGAGAGAACAAGCTAACTGAATAAGCTCAAAGTTGTCTGTAGATTTTGTTGAAACAGTTGTAGAAGAAACAATACCTACATATTAATCATGTGTTGTACCAGATATTGTCTGTATTATTTTGAATGTCAAAATTAAACACTTTGTAATCTTTTGCATGTCAGCTAACTAACAAATAATGTCCTCAATTTGATTACTTCATGTTAAATTGCTTGAATGTTAAGTAATTAACTTCAGGAGGCAATAACTAACTAGCATGCCAAATAACAGATGGTAATGATGTAGACATGGTGATGCCATCAAAGTCTTGCTCCATAATGAAAATGTATCTAACAATCAACTGTTGATGAACGTGCAGAACTCTGCCTGTTTGATATTTAGATTTTTAGTTGAATTTCAAAATTAATTTGAATATTAGATTTATGTTGTATTCGTATTGAAAATTGGAGTTATAAGGATCTGTCCTCTATAAAGAGGATTACAGAGGGCCTTTTAATAAGGAGGTTGGAATTGAAATTTAGGATTTTGTTTTCTTGTTTTCCTTTGATTACAATAGGTTTTAGTTTAACTTAGACAAATGTACAGTAGATTGCATTCATAGTGTAAATTTTGTGTGATCCCGCTTTGATCTATGCATCATTACGCGTGTGATCCAGTTATAAACCCTGAATCACTTGCCTTGACTACCCTTTGAATTTGCACAAGACCCCAATGGTGGAGCAGGCAACCCATTTGCACGCCTATGCACCACCCAGGGATTTTGCAGTAGGTGACTTCACAAGCATTGGGTTTCTGTTACATTTGGCCCTTTTTTGGAAAATAACATTTGGGATCACCAGTGATTGGCCGAGCTCGAAGCCTTTATTCACCGTCCAGTTTTATAAACGCTGCGCAATGTCTTCATTGAATGCGAACCTGTATGAAATATAAGTTGATAGCGGTTGGAAGATCAATGGGTGACCAACTTGTTGCATTGTAGATCAATCCTTCACTTTTTCATGTGCCCTAGTGAAAAAAAATCATATATACAAGTAGTAAACACTAAAGAAACTCGTCCAAACAAACTTGGAAATTTTGTTTTATATATGTATTTCTTTTTTCAAATAATATAACTTTATAATTTTTGTAGGTATTAATTATTAACACATTATGAGGCAATAATAAAATGACTTGTTACTTTTGAAAATATGATTATAAACATAAAAATACTTAATAAGAAAATCTAAATGAAATATGAATCATTATCTTCTATAGTATATGTTTGCATTCTTATTATTTTACACAAACCTTATATTTTATTAACTCTCGTTTTAGGTTATTTAACATGAAACTGTAAATTTATCTGAGTTTGTTATGGCATAAATTATTCTTTTGCGAACTCTTCAAGACAAAACTAAATGCAAATCAAGTTACGTTATTTATTAAATATCTTTATAGAAAACATATATGAGATTACCATTTTTTTCAAAACTTATACCAATCTTTTTAGATATTTAACCCACTTTTTAATAAGCGTATCGGTGGTGTTAAAAACTTGTATTAATATTTGTTTTAAATTGTGCCAGCATATGTTTCAAATAGTCATATGTCATGTCACAAAGATGAATACATGTCAAGCTTAGAGGCTTGTTCTTATTATTGTTGTCTTTAGAACTTCAATTACCCCACTTCGGGATTTTCAAAGATACTAATTGGGTTTGTGTGTGACTAAGTCCCAAGGATACAACTTACCTTAGACCTTAAGAGTGTCTTTGTTTTGCAAGATCAGGTGACATCTCTCACACATGAACTTGCAAGCCAAACGAGAGTAAAAAAAATAAATAAAAAAGTAAGAAAAGTTTGAGAATAAAAAAAATTGATAATCAAAAGAACAAAAATAAATGCAAAGTGCACCATCAAAGCATTACAGTCAAGCACCCAAATGTGCAACAGTCTTCATCCAGTCACCCTAAGACACAAAGGTTTCCATTGAGAAAATATTCTATTTAAACCACAAAAATTTTCTCTCCATCTTAGATATGGGACTA
This sequence comes from Nuphar pumila, assembly GCF_984573655.1. NCBI lineage: Eukaryota > Viridiplantae > Streptophyta > Magnoliopsida > Nymphaeales > Nymphaeaceae > Nuphar > Nuphar pumila. Next base: position 714,825 of record NC_143259.1, read on the forward strand.
AACAAATTTTGAAGTATTTTTGGTGAAAAATAAAAAATAAACAAAATCTTTACAGAGAACAACGAAAATAGTTTATTTTGAAACTTTTTCCAACAGTTTCTTTTTCTTTTCTTTCCCCGCTGTGAACTCCGGTATCAAGGTCCATTCCCAAGTTTTCTTGAGCTCAGCATCCTTGCTCTTAGGAATGACTAACATCTTACACTCCCCCTCCTTCATTCGAGATTCATATTGGGGGCAAAAATCCAATTCCAAATCCATATTGAGGGCAAAAATTTATGATTTTAGATATAATTTTGTAATTGAATCCATATTTGGGAAAAAACCCATAATAAACTTATTAAAACATGTAAAATGGTAAGCGGATCGGGTCATACCATCCAAAATGAATTAATTCGATCCATTATCCATGACTGTCCAAGTTATCCACACATCGTCATCAAACAACAGACATTTGGAACATAACATCTGAGTATGATCCAAACAAATGTTGGACTTAGAACAATTGTTACAGAATAGACAAAACCAATGTTATGTTCCATCCTTTTTGTTCATTTTGTCCAAACCTGAACAAGCCATCAAACATGCCCCTAGGGACAAAGAGAAAGGGGGTATTTATAGTGGGGGAGTGCATGAGAGGGAGTGATGGGATGGGATGTGAGAGAGCGGAAAATTTTAGGAGATTTGGATTGGGATTTGTGAAGGGTTTTGGGAATTAGATTGATGTGATGTAAGAAGAATCTTTTTGGGAATTGGATTGATGTGATGTGAGAGATTTTTGAGAATTGGATTAGGTTTTGGGTCTTTGGATCCAAACAAAAAATCATTACCCATCTTATCGCCTAGATCCAAATACAAATCCAAACTCAATCTAGTATCTAATTTGGATTGGGTCTAACTCATAAAATGTGTTGATCCATTTGGATCCCCTAGATGCAAAGGATCCAAATACCTTAGGTCCAAAACTGCTTTGGGTGAGTTGACTCTTGTGAACCTATTAAGATCCAAACCCAAATAACTTTTGAATTTATTGGATCCAATGTGCTCCAATTGGATATTTCAAATTCATGATCCAAACCCATGAATCTTGATTGAATCCTTACTAAGATCCAAATCTAAATACCTCGTTCGACCTTAAAAATCCAAATTTAATAGTTGAATAATTTAAATTTATGCTTTCTAAAATATTTAATTCGTTAGTTAAATATAACTTATAAATAATTGCTAATTAATTATTCCAAAGATGATTATTAAATTAAAAGCTAGAATAATTGGCAAAAATTCTCCTTTTTATTTATTAAAAATTTTCATAAATTTTATGGGTATTACAATTTGAATCTCGTGCTTTATATTGTTTTTGTTGTATGAACAAAATTTTAGTATATATAAGTTATTTCTGGGTCATAAAAAGTGAAATACATGTTCTAGCTCAACAGTGGGTCATTTGTGTAGTTTTTGGAGAGGTTGGGAATCAAATCCCGCCTTCTCCCACAGATAACTTTTTGGAGCAATGACCAAGCTCAGCTCGGCTCAAGCTTGGAACCAAGCAGAGCCTGAACAACATTGTTCAAGCTCAACTTCGAGCTTGGATAGGGGCATTGTGAATTGTGCCGAGTTTGAACAACCTAGACTCGACTCAAACTCGGCTCATATGCATCCCTATTCACACAAGCAAACCTCCCGAAGAGTGCATGATATATTGGTACACTCTCTTGGTATCACAAACTTTCATTAAAAAGTAGTTTTACATATTTATTTTGCGTACCTCACACAATTCACATAATTAGATATGCGAACTTTATGTAACTAAAACCGGTCAAAACTTCAAAAGTATTACACTAAATTTGCATATATAATATAAAGTTCACACAACCATATTTGCAAACTTCTTGTAATTGAAACCTCTTGAAACTAAACAAATATTATATTAAATCATCATGGTTTTATGCAAACTTTGTATTGTATATATGATATTTGTGAAATATTTGTGAAGTTTCAACAAGTTTCGGATACAATAAATTCACAAAATTGGTTATGTGAACTTCTTTCTATATATGCAAATTTAGTAGAATATTTATGAAGTTAAAACTCATGAGTCACACTATGAAACTTTGGGAGAGAGTGATTGAGCATAGGTTGAAGAAGGTTGTCATGATATCGGAGAATCAATTTGGTTTTATGCTTGAAAGATCAACTATGAAAGCTATACATCTTCTTAGACAAATTATTGAGAGATATAAAGAGAGGAACAAAGATTTGCATATGTTTTTTATTGATTTAGAGAAGGCATACGATAGAGTACCTAGGGATGTTTTCTGGTGGACAATGATGAAGAAAGGTGTTTCTCTCAAGTACATTAGTATAATTAAAGATATGTACAAAGGAGTAGTAACCAATGTCCGCACTTGTGGAGGGGTGACAAACAATTTTCCTATAACAGTTGGGTTACAACAAGGATCTACATTAAGCCCTTTCCTATTTGCTATAGTGATGGATGAGCTTACGAAAACAATTCAAGAAAATGTGCCGTGGTGTATGTTGTTTGCTGATGATATTGTTTTGATTGATGAGTCTAGAGCTGGGGTTAATGCTAAGTTAGAATTATGGAGACAGACATTGAAAGCAAGAGGTTTTACGCTGAGTAAGAGTAAGACAAAATATATGAAATGTCGGTTTAGTAAGCAACACAGTAGTGATGAGAGTGTAGTGAAGCTTGGCGAGCAAGAAATATCGGTGGATGACTATTTCAAATATTTGGGATCTATCATTCAAAAGGATGGAGAAATTGATGGAGATGTAAACCATAGGATAAAGGTTGGGTGGATGAAATGAAAAAGTGCAACTGGAGTGTTGTGCGATCGTAGAATGCCATTGCGGTTGAAGGGAAAGTTTTATAGGACGACAATTAGGCCCACTTTACTATATGGTACGAAATGTTAGGCTGCAAAGAGATATCATATTCAAAAAATGAGTGTAGCTGAGATGCGTATGCTTCGATGGATGTGTGAAAATACAATAAAAGATAAGATTCGAAACAAGGAGATACGTAAGAAGGTAGGTGTTGCATCCATTGAAAATAAGATGAGAGAAAATCGTTTACGGTAGTTTGGGCATATTCGGCGAAGGGCTAATGATGCTCCAGTTAGAAGGATGGAGAAATGTCAAAATATATTAGTTAAAAGAGGTCGGGGTAGGCCTAAGAAGACTTGGATGAAGATGATAGGAAAGGATATGAATGCTTTGAACCTCACCGAGGACATGACATTGGATAGAAATGATTGGAGGAGAAGGATTCATGTGGAGGACCCAAAATGATTTTCTTTTTTGGTTCATATGGCCGACCCCAATTGTTTTGGGATGAAGGCGTAGTAGTTGTTGTTGTTGTATTTATGAAGTTACAACAACTTTCAGTTACAGAAACTTCATAGATTCAGTTATGCAAACTTCATATTGTATATGTAAATTTTATGAAATATTTGAGAAGTTTTGGCAAGTTTTAGTTAAAAAAAATCACATATTTGGTTATGAAAACTTCATACTAATGCAAAGTTAATTTATAAAGTTTTGATAAGTTTTAGTTATAAGAAGTTCACAAATATGGTCTAAGGGAAGTTCAAATCTTATAGATCATGACCGGGCTTGTGAAGACCCATCTAATTGAAAAAATAAAAAATTAAGCATCAATATCCTTGTAAAACTTCTCTTGATCTTGCACACTACTATTTGTATACAACATGAGAAGAAAAAAATAATATAACAAAGTAGAGAGGTTTGAGATCGTGGACATAGGTCACATCAGCCGAACCACATTATATGCGTGTTGTGTTACTTCTTTCTTGCTCATCATTTTTCTTTATGGTATTAGAGTCACACTCAGAATGAGGTATTATCACTCTTTTTTTTTGGTGCGTGTTTTACGATAATGGCATCATCTTTACATGTTGCAGGATCAACTCTGTTTTCTTATCCGAGCACCTTAAACATCTCAAACTAAGTTGAATCATAGCAACTTCTTGATATAGAAGACGCAAATCCTTGGGTTTGTTGAAAGCCAAGATTTTCACGGATTTCTCAATGGAGACTTCCCTATGCTTGAGCCTACCATTAAACAAGTTGTCCAAGGTAATGTTGAAGCCTCAGTTGTGACAAATCCTGCCTAACTTATCTGTGCAGATCTGATCGCCTCCTTAAAGAATGGATCACACAAACTCTTTTGAAAGGAGTTTTGGCTTGGAGACTTCAAAAGAAACATGAACCACTTTTGTTGATGCATTCACAAGAGCGAGAGTTTTCATTCGATGCAACAGATCACTTCCCTTCCCTGAAGAAAGGTAATGACTCTTTGATTGACTACCGAAATACTTTTTTATAACAAGGAACTCTCGCCATAAACTGGTTCACTTAATGGACCTGCTCGCATACGAGGTAAACCGAGAGTATGGTCACCAATACCCAAACCATTAGAGGGCCCATCAGTTAAAGGCACTCAAATGCCTTATATACCACCTTTGGGCAACCTCAGTGAGAGTTGATCCTGGGATGAAGGGGTCAGCACCTTCTCCCAGGCCCGACCCAGTATTTAAAATAAACACCATATAACCAACAAGCTGAACCCATATAGGTGATCTATTTAGCTGGCTGGCTGGCTTTGGGAATATTTGTCAGTTGAGTATCGGAACATTGTAAGTGAATGAGACAAGAGGTATAACGTGAATGTGGGTGAGTGCGTCTCTACATGCACAGTTGTGCCTTGATAGGAGACTCCAACCTAACGCAAACTTCACAAATGATGAAGTCCTTTCCTCTCAAGAGCGGAGCCTCAGTTGAAGATTGAACTCACCTCACTAGAGTAGGACGAATTAAATCATGCTGGGACACAAAAGAGTAGCAATTGAAAATTCTGAAAATGCAGACACGAGGACATGTTTTTTTTTTTTAATCAACAAAAATAATTTTAATATCTAAAACAATGTCTGAGCATGTCGATGTCCGTGTCATCGTGTCTGGTCCATGTGAAAGACTATTACTGAATATACTATTATGAAATAACATACGATATGCCATATGTGATAATAGCTTAACTCCACAGTCCCAACAGAAGGTTTTTTTTAACTGTAATGTGTGTTGCCGCATAGGGTTAAGATAATGGCTGAAGTAAAACTCATTCCTAGGAACTACAAAAAGGATAACCTCCACTTAAATATCCATGCATCAGGATACACACAAGCCAGCAAGCAGATGCAGACCTAGAGCAAACTCCCTTTTCTCCCATTGTCAGTCAAGTAACGATCATGAGGTCCCAGCATCTCCTTAACTTCTCCTGCAGCAGGAAAAAGAAACAAAATCGGCAGAAGCAACAAAAATAAGTTGACGTTAAGTTTAACCTAGGAAAACCCATAATGCCACCGAAACACACAGACGTGCTTTCAGAAGCAACAATCTTATCAAAGTACATTGCAAGATCATGCCTGGAAAAATGATCTGCAGCAGCAGAAGAGCCTCTGCTGTTGATTCTCTGAACAGTTAAGTTGGCTGCACCCAGGCCTATGCTGACCAACACAACCTGATTTCTTAGACCCATGCACTTGCTGTCACAGATAAACTAATCTGTATTCTATTTAGAAGTGAAAAGAGAATAAATAGTTTGCCCTATACCTGAACGCCAAGGTGGACCATCAAGACTTGGAAATAGAAAGATCAATATGCTGGTAAGCTATGAAAGCAATGAAAGACAGGAAAAAGACAGACGCCAACATGAATGGCTCAGCAAGCATAAAAATTGGGTTGAATTTGTAGTAAACCTGCACAAAACAAGGAAGCACCACATTTTTACAGCCATTATCAATGCCACAATTTATGCTACTAAGAACATACGAGAAGTAACTCTGTGCAAACTTAACAACGTGAATTATTTTCCTGTGTTGGCCAAGTCCAGAGTCTCTATGATCCAAGGTCCTAGGACTCAGCCTAAGCCCAAGTTTCTCAGCTTTTAAACCACGTCATCAACAATTCAAACATTATTCATCATAGTATCATTCTCTATATTTCTGTCAGTTTACAACAAAAATATGAAGTATTACTAGAACTGCAACCACACCTGAAAAGGAACATTATGCTCTGGCACTACGTTATTCTTTTCCAACACAACAACTGTCCTTCCAACAACATCAAGGTAAGAATAACTTTTCTGCAGCAGGTTAAGAACAAATAATCAATATAAGCGCTAGAAAAATACCAGATTTCATCCCAGAATAGCAATTGATTAATATACAATACAAGAAATATATGGGAGATCGTTTACAATTACAACTAGGCAATGAGATTTGCACACCAATGTGCTTCAAAAGTAATACTGATAGTCCTCTTTTGCAGCATGAGCTTTAAAACTTGTCCTACTTGGCCAAACATATAGATATTAAGCAATCCGTATTGATCCCCTTCAAAGAACTTTGAAGTACACATGCACACACCCACCCTCACATTTCCTAGCAAATACGCTCGTCTTTGCTAGGATTCTCTAGTTACCACATAGTAAAAAGGGAGATAGACAAGGATAATGTTAATTTAGATTAGCTTAATTGTAGTCACCATTTGTTAATGCAATGATAGCTACCAGAGTGGAAGATAGAAATAAAAGAAAGGATGGAAGAATCTCATGAAAGTAAAATGTTTTTTTTGGTGTGTGTGTGTGTGTGTGTGTTGAGGGGGACTATTTCAAGTGGAAGAAACAATTAGTCTATTAATTGTCGATTATTATAAAAGATAAGCGAAAAATATGTAGAAAAGGAAATAGTACATAGAGAATAACAAATCAATTTCAATGCAATACCTTTTACAACAAAGGAGTTGATCATAATCCAATTACAACTTGACTTAACACACACATTCATTCATTCAGTTAATGGATCACAAAGATTTCATTATGCATCCCTCATTTGATGCTTCAGGTCCATGTCACTGACCACATGGTACAAAAATTTAAATGATTTCGGATCCCTAAGGGTTTCCCTTTACACTTGAAGAATAAATTAGTTACAGTGATAATCATCAAAACAGAATGTGATAGAAAACCATAAGCAGTATATTGTACACTGACAACTGAAATGAAAAAACACAAGCATCCAGATTATTTGAGAAATAAGAAACAGATATGAGATCATGATAACTTGTACAAGAATTTTCCTCATTTGAGAATGGCACACTTGTACCCATTACAACATTTAGAAACATGGATAAAATAATTAAGTAGCAAAAGTTTTTCACCATACACATTTAAAGCATTTCTATTTTTGTGTTCAATATTAGACAGCTTTGTTCTGAGGTCCCAAACTGGCACATTAAACTAACCAATTATTAGGCTTTTCTTTTGGGAGAAGAAATCAAGAAATTTTGGCAAATTGTCAAAAGTAAATAACAAAGACAGCAACAAGGGGTCACCAAGAAAGAGAAAGAACAACTAAAAACCATTAAGAGTAGTCCAAACAGCCTACTCTAGTTGAACCAATCCACGGTAGGTTGCACTGTGGCCATTTTCACTTTGCAAAAGTGAGAATATCCCTTTAAATCACATGGCAAAGCACTTCAAGAGCTGTGGATTGTCCTTTGAAAATTGTGGCATTCCTTTCCAGCCATGTGGCCCACCATGCTGAAGCCACCACTTTTATATGAATCTACATTTCTTACTTTTGGACATCTTAACCAGTTATGAGGCATTAAATTCAAAACACACACTGATTTATTACTTGCAACAACCAACACAAGTTGCGAGTGGATTTTATGCATTGCAAGTATGGTACATAACTGTAAAGCAATATTTAAATGGTTTCACTCATAACATAAATTAGTCAATGTTGCTCTTCATGACAAAACTTAGATGCAGTTATACCACTGTAGCAGAATGAGAGATAATATAGTGCTATTAAAACATCAAATTAATTTTTGTCATTATAACAACATAAACAACCATTGTAGTGACAGCAAATCTAACTGAAATTACAGAATTTACTTGGAATATTACCTCTTGATGCTGCTCCACTGCAAAAGGAACCACTGCATATGGGTCTATTGATCCTTCTGGCAGCACTACCTAGAAAATCCAAGTGGCCTGTTAAAGTCTATAAACAAGATTGTTCTACAAATAAAAAGAGAGAGAAGAAAATCAAACACAACTAAGCAAATTGAATGGGATTATATTAGTGACATGGGTGAAATCATCAAACAACTAAGACTTACCTTAACTGTCAACTTGTCTACCATTGTCTCAACTAGAGGGCATCCAAGACTGAAGTTAAGATAACGCTTTCCGTCACTAGATTCAAATAGAAAGTCTTGCAAAGGAAACCCATAACCAATGATGAAAGTGGATTTCCATCCTCCAAATAAGGGATACCTTGGTTCAATCTCAAGTTCAGACTGCAAAACAGAAAGATTCAGAAGTCAATTCTCAGCTCTTCTAAGAACAAATAGAAAAAGCTTCTAAAGAAAGTTAATTATGGACTATAATACATGCAAAGACCCAAATGCCAGGGTACATTTAGATGTCACGGACTAGAATATATGAATTCTTAAATTACAATGTAGTAGTTCATGGCAAGAAGACATTGCAAATTTATTTCTTACAGAAAAGGTAGATTTATATTTTGAAAAGAAAGGAGTCAACTAGGTTCCTGTTTCAAAGAGAGAGGGGAAAGAAAGGGGGATGGGGAGTTTCTTACATGAAAGATCCTTTCTATATTGTAGCCTTGCATTTGAAATGTTCATACTTTACCTAAATATTTTCACACAATAGAAAACTTACCTTTTTGGCAACATGTCACACAATATTCCAAAACAAGTGGACCTAAAACAGATGCAGTTAGGTCCACAAAAATATAACACATGACCTTGGCTCAAGCTGCTCTGATATCAGTTGACTATGAAAACGCTATTGTCTCAGTTGTATGGCTTACACAGTTACACTAAAACATAGAATAAAGGTTAAAAGATCTACTGTACATAAATACATAAATTCACTAATAACAGAGCATGAAGAAAGTCATCCTTTTGTAGCTGTTTCGTAACAATGCCTGCTTTTGGAAGGGAGGGTAGTTTTTTTTTTTTAGGGGGGTGGGGTGGGTGGCAGCGGGGGCAGGGGCTAAAGATCATATTCAATATCTTTTAAAGGAGATGGCCAATAGCACATACCTTCAGTTGGTCACCACGCAAGTGTGATGAGGAAATGTTCCCGATCTCATCTCTATAATAAACCGAATGTACACGAGGAGGCAGTCTGGCAAGCAAATGTTTGAATGAAGATGTGCCACTAAATGATGGTCTTGATTGGTATTCAACCCTGTAAGAAAGGAAGTTTCAATGACCACTCAGAACAACAACATTTTTAAAATCAAATGTAACTTGTCCAGACATTGAGTTAAGTATGACATACCACCATCCAAAATTTCCAATCAAAATAGTGAATATCTCACAGCAGTAAGAGCATCTTATTGCATGTTCTTATTCACAATCTTAGTCATTCAGTTCCGTCCATATAGATTGTGACATGCAACCCATTACTTGGTAGACCCTTGGTGCTTATATAACTAGTTGTTCAAAACTTCAAATATTAGCATACCATGTGGAGACCAAGTGGCCCAGGACCCGGTGCCCATTTCCCGATGGCCATGTTCTAAATACAAGATCACCAAAAAGAAAAATTATGCATGATTTTTTTTTTCTGGATGAACCAAGTTCTTACACAAGAAAAAACAAGGATTCAGGTTGTAATGCATGGTGTAATCTCCAATTAATTCAACATTATTCAGGAAAAAGGATCAAGTACTAATTGGAGTCCGCTTGATGAAACATGGTTTTTGGTTCTCATGCTGACCATATCATAGTGTCAATGTAATGGGTCAGTAAAATAACATAGTTCTACATATTGTTTTTCACTCATGAACACCAGCCCCTAAACACTAGAAAATAATGAGCATAGATAAACTGAAAAATAGATTCACAAAATTCCCAATTTAGTGTTCTCCTAGGGAGTGTTTGACACCCTCGGAAAAAACAACTTCACAGGTAGAAATAATAGGTGGAGAAAAAGTAGGAGCCCCACATATCCAACTTTTTCTCCCTCGTTTTTAGGGATAAATGCTGCCTAAAAATGACCGAAAGTGGGGGTTTTAATCTTGCATTCGAAATGCATGTGGGGCCCACTGATGACGGGGATTTTTTTCTGATTGCTGATTTTTTTTTGGTGAATTTCAAACACACCCTTAATGATTGTAAAAAACGAGGAGTCAGAGCACATCACAAACTCACTGAATTGAAAGAAACATGATCTTTTTTAACTATTATTTTAACTTGCCAAGGAGATAAACTTTAGGATACTGAAGGTATTGGGTCATGGCAAATCAATGACAGGTCATTTAACTTTTTTGTTAATTATTGCAATAAAATCAAGATACATTTAACTAATCACTGAGTTTTGTGTCATATGTAATAATGCTGTTCGAGAAATAGATTTTTTTACTTTCTAAAGTAGGGAGGCACAAGCAAACCTTGAAAAAACACCCTTATGCCGAGCACCAGCATGAGCCAGACTATAGTGTTCAGTGACTTGAATGCTCCCCCAATGAGATATTTCCACTTCACGTATAAGCTCCTCAACAACTGCGAATGGATGGTTATTTTCGAAATGCACTCTAATAGGATCAGAAGAGAAAGGAGAGCGGTTGTTATAGGTTCCATACTTTACTTCAGAACCCAAAACATTCACAGGATCAACCCTTGTGTATGATTCAATTTTGTTGTTGGGTGTCTTAATAAACGTCATTTGTTCCTTTACAAGATAGGGCGATAGCAAGACAGCACTATCATCATAACGAACAAACTGAGACTCAGACTGGGTTATCTCTAACGGGAAAGGTTCTAGAGAATGTGTCAATATAAAAAGTACTTCCAATGACACAGTTTCACCAGCGTTCAATGGATTAAGAAGGGACACGGAGAACAAATCAACATCCTCTGGCGTATCAGGCAACCGTGCAGGGCTTACAACAAGGGGCTTGAATGTTTTCTTCTTCCGTTTCCCCTGAACTGCAACTACATTCAACAGAGATATATGCTTAACTTGTGCCGAAGGAAAAGCAAGGAGGACTTGAGAAGAAGGTGATGAGCCAGAATTTTCAACCTGAAATAGAGTAAAGTGGCCACTCACAAAACGTATGCATTCCACTTGAACAGCGGCATCAAACTCCTAAGTTGTTTTAAAAGGTAAACAGAAATAAAATACCTTCAGAGACAATGAAGCTCTCACAATCGGAGAAGTCAGGTCAATCTGCACCGACATCAAATACCACCAAATTAGGAGAGTGCTGGAAGATATGAAAGAGTACAAAGAGAGATACACATAGATAGGCATAGATGGCGTCTGAAACTTAAGCAACATCACGTCATACTTCAGGTCATAATCGCTAGCAGACATCTAAAAGTGCATGGTCAGATTAACATCAACGCCATTGCAAGGGAAGCCCATCCTACCATGCTTTAGTCTCTCGGCGGCGAGATACTGAACAATGTAGATAACAGCAACAACAATCTCGACTTGGAGAGTGCTGTGTTCACAATAGTCCAGCACGAATAATTTCGATCGTAGATTAAATCTTTCCATTATACCCCATTCAATATCTTTCTTATCCTTTCCGGAAGATAACGTGTTTGATTCTTACGCACGAACGACGCACCATTACATATCTCGTTTTAGGCCTGGATTCAGTGAATTCAGATTTCCATATGGACAATTCTTTCACAGACTAGCTAGATCCATCTACAGAATTTCTCAATCAAACACGCCGAAACCATATGTATTGAGATTAGAATCCGGATCATGGTGATAAGAAACGCGAGAAACACTAGAATGGATGTCAGGAAACCCTAGATTTTCAGATCATGGAAGCATGGGACACTTCAAGCATAAAAAAGACAAAGAAAAGGAGCTCCCGACAAAGGAGAAGAGAATCACGACGTGATACAAGAAATCTACAGCGAAATCAGAAGAAATTATGCAGATCTGGGAGTAGACATAGAGAGAAAGAGATAAGAAACGGAACTCACCCTTCGCTCCGCCTTGAGGATCACGATGTCGGAAGAAGAGAGGGAGGAGGCGACGTGAAGAGCCAAAACGAGAGAAAATAGGGCAAGTAGTGTGCTTCTTGGAGGGGTTTCCATGGCTCCCCCTTCTGCAAGCAAAAGACGAGCCTTTCCTCCGCAAGTAGGGACTGTAACTCCCGTGTAGCAGAGAAGCGAGAGGAAGACGACGACGACGGATATTCGCGAGTCGGACTCAGATGAGAAACGCCTCCGTTGACGAGCAGACGGCACTTCGAAGACGAGGCAGACTTTGGAAAGGGTTTACGATAAATCGGGTTTTACCCGAAACCGACCCGATTTTGGAAACTGAAGAATCCGGACATGGTAGTAGTTGGTGCGGGCCGTGCGGCTGGTGCCCTCCAAATCCAATCACCACTAATGTAGTCTTTGTGTCTCACGCACACAGTGACACGTTTTAAACGGCAGCTTATCGGCTGGGAAAATATCGTGATGCTTCTTTCTTTTTTTATCATCAACTCAAGTCTTTATCTCAACTGCATGGAGTTTTTCACGGTTCTTCTTTTTCTATTTCTTTGTATTTATTGACGCATCTTGAATTACTCTACAATCTCTTGCATTTCATTTCCTCCCTTCCTCTAAAATGAGTTCACATTTCCCTAAGATCAACCATACCATAAAATCAAATGCACCCTATAAGGCCGCGTTTGTGTGTCTGGGTTGTTTCCGGCAAAAGACTCATCGGGCGTGCATTTTCGTGGGGCCCACAGTGAATCGCAAGTTTTATAAAAATCTCGTCAATATATCGTGAGAAATCACCTGAAAGTTTAAATCGGTAATTTCTCACGAGATTTTCAAACCGTGACAAATATCACAATATTTTTATTTTTAAAAGATATTTATCATGAAACCCCCCAAGATTTTTATTTTTAAATGTGTTTTATTTATATTTTCTTATAAAAATTATTTTTTTATATTTTTTAATTTATTTTTATTCCCAAGATTTTGCCAAAAAAGATGCCAGACTCATGAAAAAATTCAAAAATCTCCCAAGATTTTTTTTTTGCCTGTCGAGATTTTTGCCGTTTTCAACTTTGGTCACTATGGTGAGAACACAAACAACATATACCTGAGTTTCCTCGAAGGCGTTACCATTGACATGCTGGAGGTGGGTTTTTAGCAGAAACGGTTCCCGGGGAAGGGTCCGATTGCAGTGGAATCCACGGAAGGGGGTGCCATTCCGTGACATGCAAACGCCCCCTAAACATTCATTAGTCTTCGTTTCTATTTTGTTAGACTTGTATTGCATTAGCCCTTTTTCATCGGTGTTGTTGTGCAAGGCACCTTGCGTGGCATATCCAAATCATCACATTTGATACAATATTCTTTAATCTTTTTTTTTTTTCTATCAACGATTCTTTTAGATGCTTTCTGATATATTTATTTATAACTTTACATTTCTTTAAGCACCTTTACAACACTGTGCATCATGCTGGTCTTACTGCATACATATGAAAGTGCACTTCATTTTGTAGGGGCATTCGCTTACCAACTACAAACCTGCTGCCTTGTTTCAACCTAGTTATGAGTTCCAAACTCACAATGTGCCTATCCCTTGATGTGAGGCCCAAGCTGGGTGTACTCAAGGGGGGGGGGGGGGGGGGCTAGGGGTTTTATGCTAGTAAACTTGGTGAGCAAGGCTGTTTTTTTTTCTCAATTCTTTAAAAAACAAGACTCATTTGGTATGAGATAAACAAACGAATAGTTTATATTCATCAAACAACATAATCTCTCCAATCAAATCCAAACGTAAAACATTAGGGACTCTTCAAAAATCCATTATATTCTCTCAAATTTAAATAAATTAAATCATGCAAAGAAGGTGACATCGGTTCCCTTTAAGATTAATTTCTTCATTTCAAATATCCGTCTACTCAATATCAAATCTTTTCCAATAACCTTGTCATTATGTGAAGACGGCAATATTCCTTTGAAGACGAGACAATCCATTGGCGAGAACTCCTCTTGTTCCTGCTCTTTTTTTTTTATCTTTTTGGGAATATCAAATGATGAGACTTGAGCAGGAAATCCCTCAGTTAAGATAGTATAAACCAAATAATACAGCTATGTCGGTCAGTCCTGTCCATCTGATTAGTTGATCTGCTGTTCATGCAGAACAGCAAAGCAAGTAGCACCGACGCCCTTGAATCCAACAATAATAAGCAAGTTTTGAGTCAGGAAGATCCGGTCGAGTTACCCAAATCCGATCAGGTTCACAGGCCCTCAAACACCGAGTAATTCAACTGCATGCCGAAATAGATGAAAGTTCTCCTGCTTTTCCATAGAGTTGGCAAGGTCTACATGAGGGACATAACCAGCATCTGACATGTGAGCTACTAATCCATAGAGGATATCATGAATATCATCATTTTCTGGGTGTGCCCAGTCTCCAACAACAAAAGCATGAACCTTGTTATTCAGTTCAAGCCAGCTGCACCCTGGATTTTTCTTCAATCCCTTTTCCTTTGATATCAGGCGGACTTTTGCTGCTTCATCCCATATCCCATGATTTACATAGATGCTTGAGAGCATCACATATGCTGAGATATCTTGGGGATCGATTCTCGTTATTTGCTCAGCTGCAAGCTTTCCTAGTACAATGTCTTTATGTGACACACAGGCAGATAACAGACATCTCCATACCACTTTGTCTGCTTCAGAAGGCATGCGGGTTATGAACTCATAAGCCCTATTTACCTGCCCTGCTCGTCCAAGAAGATCAACCATGCAAGCATAATGATCCCCTCGGGGGACAATTCCATACTCCCTGAACATGGACTCAAAATAATAGCAACCATCTTCGACAAGGCCAGTACGGCCACAAGCAGTAAGAACACAGAGGAAAGTAATATCATTTGGCTCCATTCCAGCTTCCTGCATTAAAGCAAAGATCTCAAGAGCTTCTTTCCCAAAACCATGTTGTGCATATCCCATCAGTATGGTGTTCCAAGAAACCAAGTTTTTCATTGGCAAGCAATTGAAGACGTTGACAGCATCTCTTATCCTACCACTGTTTGCATACATGTCCATAAGGGAATTTCCAACAAACAAATTGGTACTGAACCCTGGTTTGATTATGTGGCCATGGATTTGCCTACCCCATTCTGGCATAGGAAGATCACCACACAAGCTCAACATACATGAATATGTGAAGATTGTTGGCTCAATATTTTCAATCATCATCTGGTTAAAAAGTTTGACTGCTTGCCAGCCATAACCTAGCTGTGTATGTCCAGCAATCAAAGTGTTCCACGACACAACATCACGTTCGATCATCTCCTCAAAAACTTTAAGGGAATTTTCAAGAAGTCTGCATTTACAATACATATCAAGCAGTGCATTCCCCACAAATCCAATTAGCTTATATCCCGTTTTGAGTGACAGAGAATGCAGTTGTGTACCTTGTTCCAAAGCCATGATGCTACCACAAGCACCAAGAACACAAGAAAATGTATATTCATTTGATTTTGGACCAGAAGCGTGCAGTTCACCAAAAAGACTGAGGGCCTTCTGCTCTTTCCCCTGTTGAGCATAACCTGCAATTAATGCAGTCCATGAAATTATACTTGGATCAACAGCCACTGCGAAAGCACGATGTGCAGAAACCAGTTCACCACATTTAGCATACATATCAATGACTGCATTTTCCACAAATGGGTCTAGTTCAATTCCACACCTGATCACATGAGTATGAACTTGCTGACCACAACATAGATCTTCTAGGCTTGCACAAGCACCCAAAACAGTAGCCGAGGAGTGTGGGTTCACCTTGACACCAGCCTGCTGAGACTCGTAAAAAATGCACAGAGCTTCCTTGTTCTCCCCGCACTGAGCATAACCTGCAATTAAGGAAGTCCAAGAGACCAAATTCGGCTGAATGATTAATTTGAAGACTCGACGAGCAAACCATAACATGTCACATTTTGCATATAGGTTGACCAAAGTATTGTTCACAAACATATTCCTGTCGTACCCACATCGAAAAATCCTTCCATGAATCTCCTTACCCTTCTCCACCACACCAAGAACAGTACAAGCAGAAATGGCCGCAACATAAGAGAACTCATTTGGCTCAAATCCTTCTTCAACCATACACCGAAATAATTCCAAAGAACTTTGAGGAAACCCCTGCTGCGTGTAACCAAAAACTAGCCTCGTCCAAGAAACCAAGTTTCGTTCAGACATTTCAACAAACAGTTGGTAGGCATCCTCCAAGTTCCCGCAATCAACATACATTCCGATCAAATGGTTACCAGTATAAACATTAGGCAGAGACCCAGACGAGACCAACTTTCCGTGGATCATTTTTGCAACTGGAAGGCATCGGGAATTGCCAAAAATGCGAAGAAGACGAGCTATGCCCATGGTTTAAAGGCAGAAAACAAAAACGAGGAACAACTGAAAGATGTGCGCCGTCCTCACCCGTGATACGGCATTTCTCCGCCATTGGGGACATAGGCAACACAGAGAGACCAACACCAAGTTGGAGTTCCGAACGCCTTCCAAGCATCTCTCTGTCTCCCTTGACAGTACCTGCATAGCGGTAGCTTATCTCCTTTCAGATTTTTCACAGTGCATAAATGCGAGGTCTGTGTGCAAGCACCGAGAGCGACTTAGGAGCCAAGGCGGGATCATTCCGTAGAGCCTAGAGGAGCTTATACATGAGCGTCTTGTGGTTGCTCCTTTGAGCAGTTCATCATGGAGATATGGCTGGTAAACGAGCTGACTGGGCCGACCTTGAAGCGTTCGAGCTTGGTTCATTTTTGTGGCGAGCCAAACCAGCTCTTAATGAGCTCGAGTTAAAACGAGTCAAGTTCGAGCCGACTTGTTTATATAAAAAAAAGAGACACCGTTTTAGAGCTGCAAGAAACATGTTTACAAAAAAAATACATGTAAAATTCATCTAAAATATATATGTTTTGCTATCTAACGAGTTTGTACCTATTGTTCATATTCAGATTGCTGAGCGTATTTTAAGAGTTCAAACAAGCTCTTTACAAGCTGAACATGAGACGAGCCGCAAGAGGCTCTACTTGTTTCCCAAACCTAATGGAGATTGATCGGTGATTGCCACCTCGAATAAAGCTTGTGGGCCGAGCATGGACACAACTACTCAGTGTGGCCGGTGGGATCCTGTACAAGATGGGTGGCAGAGCTTGGAGCATGGAAGAAATAGCTCAAATAAAAAAAATACTAAAAAGCTAATATGCTGACCCTTTTTGTTAATCTATATCTATAATATTGTTATGGGCTTACTTTTTTCAATAAGTTAGTGGTGCGATAATTCTTTTTTATCACCGCAAGCTTGTCTATCGCTCTGTTACGGGCATATAATGCTTCGCAAACCTGCGATGCGTCAAACTGTCCAAGTGAGTCAGCCTAATGGTCAAAGGCCGCGTACCAATACCTTTTCATGTATTGAATCATTTTCATTGTCCCTACGCACCACTCCGTGCGCAGTTGCCTAACGAAAGATGATCAACACACATTTTCAAACGTGCATTTCATGTATTTCATACCGCTTAGTGCATAACAGTCTCATACCAGCTATCACTTTCGAAAAAGGCACAAACTTTGCCTTAGCCTTGCGTGTCATGAAGCGTATTGCAGCTCCATGTACACAACATAGCAAAACCTTACAACCGAAGGAATAAGACCTTGCGACCTTTAATCTGAAGACCAGTTCATGAATGAACATTATAACAAAGAGCACCACCCAGACTCATTCATCGGTGCATAGGCATTCACTCGCCTAACCCAAGTCACTATACTCGGTTGAAATCACCTAATGTGATCCCGAAGAGAATTGACCCTAACCTATACGCACCACCGTGCGTCCAACCGCTACACGTAGAACACTCTTACAAGTTTAGAGGTTCTTATCTAAATCTCCAAAGGCAACATCTTCTGATATGCTGACACTGCTTAACCGAACAACGCTCTACGTCTATTCCACCACACATCGATGCACTAACGACGATATTGATGCCTATTGCATGTCGTGCTACCACCGCATGTCACCGATCAAACGAACACATACTGCGCATTTCTACACTCGATGCATTTTTCACTCAATAGAGCTCTGCACTGCACATACCTCATTTCGAAAGATCGGCCCGAGACATTCTCCCCCACCCAAAACCATTGTCGTCCTCGACAATGATGGTGAAGGTAAGAACACAGTCTTCACTGATATGTCAGTTTTTCTTTGTACTTATTTTTGGTTTACTCTTTTTCTTCAACCTACTCATCTTGTTCTGATTTACATCTATCATCGCCACAACCTTTAACACGTCAAGTCCCATTCCTTTCACGCATTTTCGATCACTTAGATAGCGGTCTTCTGCTTTATCAACATCGAACATTCTCTTCTCATGAGACCCAGTGAAGTTTCAAATACAACGAGCCGAAAAGCACCTCAGTTAGATCCTTTGTCACAAGGTCAACTACTTGAGCGAAGCAAAAAAATACCTAGTGCAGTGGGAGGAAACAACGAAACCTATGTGAAAACCAACTTTTCGGATGAATAGTCGCTACCCGACTGAAGTCAAGTCTTACCATGAAACAGATGACACCGAGGACAACATATGATTTGAAGGGAAAAGCATATTTCCTTATGACTCACATTATAAAGTTGCGTCTAGAGTCTGTTTTGTTTTCGTTGAGTCTGATGTAGGTTACTCGGTTCAGGTTAATCAATACTTCGAAGGAACAGTTCGTATGCTTGAACTGTAAGAGGACTATGGGCTAAATTGTGAATGAATTAAATGCATTGAGCTTTCTTTTGTTTACTCTCATTGTGATTGCAATTCTTCCTCTATTCTCTCTTGTATTCTGATTATAAACTCGCAACTGGCAAACGAGCGATAAGAAGGCTTGCAGTGGTAAGGAAGGACCGTCGTGTCATGTTGGCCTATTAAGGAACTAAGCCCGTGACAATTATATACTACTTCTTAGAGACGAAAAAAGGGCGTGAACCAAAATATTTTGCTTTATAAACTTTTTAAAAATTAGGTAGAAGATTTGTTTATTTGGCCATTAATGATTTACCAAACATATTGAAAATTATAAATAACTTTTAAAAAGTCACCAAATTCTAATGTCTTATGACAATGAAGGCCCTTTCCAACGGAAGCGGATCAGGTCATGCTGAACATGAGCGTTTTTGCTCATGCTGACATCATGGCCGTCGTCCTGTTTGTGTTTTAAAAAGCTTGAAAGTCAACAAAACCACGTGGCATGCAGACATAGTGGCCATCTGTTTGCATTTTGGATGAATGCCACGTGGTTTTGTTGACTTTTGAGCTTTTCAAAATGCAAATCTGATGGCCACGATGTCAGCATGAGCGAAAACCCTCATTTTCAGCATGACCTGATCTGCTTCCGAAGAAGTGGGGTTCATATTCTTATTATATAAAATGTCATGTCGCTAGTCATTAAGGAAGAGGATTCTTGGGTCAGGCATTGAAGAGAAAAAAGGGTCATCTCTTCAATCTTGAATGGTGTGAGAGGCGCAGGATATTAGTTATGATGACTGAACAATAATTCTTGATATTTAGAGTGGCGGCACATGATAGCTATTGTTTTTTTCTCTTCCTTAAAATTTGTATGTATTAAATTTGTTTCACATCAGATGATCATCATTTTAATTTGGATTGAACGTTTTCTTTGCCCCGTCTGAGGATGTGCTGATATAGTATATTGTTGAGATTCTTATTTTCAGAATTCAGATAATCTCATACACTTGTTTCTTCCCCATCAAACGTTTTATTCTCCAACTTATTGAGACGAATGCATTTACCTCTTCCTCCGTAAGAGGAATATCATTTGGACACTATCTTTCATGCAAGTTTTGCTTATTATGGGCAAATATTTTTGGGATTATGAATTTAGAAGTTAAAACTACAGGTACGACTTATAATTTCTTTTGCAGTGAAGTTAATGATAATTTGCTGAGCAAACGGACACTGATGATTTGGTAGGGAGCAACTTGTAAATGCCATTAAGTTGATAGGATGACATGACTTTGAAACCTATGAATGACGTTTCTTACCGCAAGGTCCAGTGAAAAGATCAGGTGAATATTTGTGCATTAAGCACCTGGTGGCCCTCCATCTGAGAGAGCGAACTTTTGCACCTACCTGAGAGGTTGGGATGGGGTGGTCTTCGCTCTGCCTCTTCTTGTTCTCGCGGGTGCAGAAGTAAAGAGTACATGCCCATGCCGATGATGGCTACAAGTATGCCTAAGACGCTCCTATAGGTGAAGGGGTCGTGCAGCAGCGTGTAGCCAAAGGTGAGGATCAGACACGTCTTGAGGTGGCCCAGCACCTGGTACGTTACTGGGGACGTCTTCCCTATCACCAGGAATATTGATACGGGTCGGGTTCGTGTTAGGGGTATGACAACCCGGCTGACCCGTTTAATAAATGGGTTAGGCGGGCGGGTCAACCGGACCCGCCAACCCGTTTACCCGACCCAACCCGTTTATTAAACGGGTTGGCGGGTCGTGTCGGGTTACCCGTTTAATAAACAGGTCGGATTCGTGTTTGCCACAGCGACCTGTTTAATAAACGGGTGGAATTCGGGTTGAGGTATGCTGACCCGCCAACCCGACCCTATTGCCACCCCTAGTAAATAACATGTTATATAATCAATTAAATATTTAAAGATGTTGATAAACTTAGAATTAATATGAATTTCCTTTTAGTAATATAAACTTTAATTCATTTTTTTTACAAATATTTCATATTTCCCTTGAGTCTTGGAAATTGTCAGGTTGAAGTGAAGAAGCCTAATTCTAAAGAATAATACTTAAGAACTCATTGAATTTGATACATTTTCAATACCATATGTATCATTAATGTCTTTCTATTTCATCTTCAAATGATTGGTTGGTATAAAAAAATTATTTTTATATTTAATTTTTGGCATCATTTAAAATAGTTAATAATCTTCTCATTTGTAGCATATAATCTTATTAACGAATGGTTGATTCATTATTTTTTTATTGGCAGGTAATTAGGTAGAATACCAATCATATCAAGACCTGAGCCCATACCCGAATCCATCATATACCTGAACCCGTGAACCCATATGAGTCTACTTTTTAGTCATACCCAGACCCTAATCAAAATGAGTCTATTAAAGACCTGACTAGTTTATACCCACCGAGTACATACCGGAACCGTTAACCCATATGGATCCACAATTTCCAGCTATACCCCTAGCAGAACCAGTCCTAGCCCAAATTAGATTGGCTCTGGTTTGGGTCTTACTTTTAGATCTGATGCAGAATTGGGTCTTATAAGACCCGAACCTGACCTGGTTACACCCCTATCTATGGCTAGGCATATTTCTATGGTGATGGTAGCTAAGGGAGTACCATGACTACTGCAGAATACTTGTACGCAAATACGTTCTTCTTTGTGAGGCATTGATCGACAAAGGAACCAGCAACAAGAAGGGTAGAGGCTTGAAACGGAGCCGACTGGTACAACAATTGGGTTGAGGAAACATTAAGCCTTTTCTGTACGGTGTTAGTCATCTGCAACACAAAAATGAGTTTTAAAAGCAGTACAAACAAGCGAATGCACCATTAATTGAAAGAGAACAAAAGCAGAAAAATAAAAACAAGCAGAAGCAAAACAAACTAAAAACATGCTGCTCATGCAGGAGCCGCAAAACCAATAAGGTCCGAAGAGAGTAGAGTGACAACAGGAGGAAACATTAAATCGGAAAGATGAATACATAGAATCACGTAAGCGCCCACTAAGATTTTTTGTGCAAAATGATTAATGTCGACCGGATATTCTCGAAAAGGGCATCGTTGCGTGCCATCCAAACAAACCACCAAGTGGTAAACAACCATGACCTCCAGATTAACCGCCACAATTTACTATGTTAAAGGCAGACCGAACCCAAGATGAGGTCTAGCGAAAGGACTCCTCCATAACCAGGACCTCTGGGTGCCTCCAAGTCCTACGAAAGATCTCCACAAAGGTAGGGCAAGACCAGAAGGGGTGGAACGAGGATTCTTCAGCAGCATGACAAACCACACACCAGCTGAAAGCTCCACCTCTTTAAGGTAGAGTGAGTTTGGACCTTATCATGTAAGATTAACCAAGCTAGGACCCGAGAACGGGGTGAAGGACCTTTCGCCCAGAGCGCAGATTCGAGCAACCAGGCTGCCCCCGGAAGAAGCAACGATCTATAGACTTTGCTGGTCAGGAGCTTTCTGGTAGGAGCAATAGCCCAATGCATCCAGTTACCAATATCAGCGGGATCATCAAAATTGTTGCTGAAAAAAGCTAAAGCCGACAACCATGACTTACGCAGATGGAAAAACACTCCACGTCGCGAGCGGAGGAAAATCAGAAAGAGAGAAGAAGGCCTATACTTAGAGAGAAGAAAAGTAGCACAAAGATTATTCGATTGATGAGCAAGTCAGCAATGCTTAGAGACCAGAGCAATACTCTTGAGTCTGGGCGTAGGAACACCTAAACTAGCCATAGAATGCGACAAGACCACCGAATGTCCACTACAAGAAAATAGGTTGTTAGCGACAGACTTTAGCGACATAATACTTCCATCGCTAGTTAGCGACGGATTAACGAGCGAAAAACATCCGTCGCTATAATCAATGAAATTTACGAAAATAGCGACGGAACACTACAAGAAAATTGTTAATTAGCGACAGATTTTTTCCTTCGCAAATTAGCGACAGATTAGCTAGAGAAAACTTTCTTCATGAATCCATCGCTAATTAGCGACGGATTAGCGATGAAAGTTGTTTCATCGCTAATCCATCGCTAATTAGCGACAGATTAACGACAATAATTTTTCGTCGCTAATTCTCAATACAAGAAAACCATTTTAGCGAGGGAATTTTTCTGTCGCTAATCCGTCGCTAATTAACGACAGATTAGCGACGAAAAAATCCCTCGCTAATTTTCGATTTAAACCGAGCACGAAATTTTCCCTCTCTCCCCGTTCAAAATTTAAATCGACCGCGCACGATTTAAACCGCTCTCTCCCCGTCGAAGAGCGCGCTGGAGAGCATGACGGCGACGAGGCAGTTTCATGGAGGACGGCGACGCCAACGGAGGATGGCAACGACTTCGGAGGACGCAGTTTCATGGAGGACAGCGACGCCGGAGGACGGCGACGATGGAGGACGACGACGACTTCGGAGGACGCAGTTTCACGGAGGACGGCGATGACTTCGGAGGACGCAGTTTCACGGAGGACGGCGACGCTAGAGGATTGCGACGACGACGACAGAGGACGGCGACGACTTCAGAGGACGCCGTTTCACGGAGGATGGCGACAAGGCTGAGCGATTGCTGGAGGACGACGACGTCGGTTCACGGAGGACGATACAAGTTCGGCGATGAGGCAGAGCGATCGTTCTGTGCAATGCCTGTTGAGTGCGGTATAAGTCTGGCTTATTCCTGCTGGAATACCGCCCGACAGGGATCAAATTTTTTTTATTTTTTTTTTAAATTTCGCGACAGATTAGCGACGGATAATGTCCGTCGCTAATCTGTCACAAATTTGTGACGAAATTAACGACAGATAAGTTTTTCGCCAATTAGCGAGCAAAAATTCGCGATGGCCTCTATCCATCGCTAAACAGTTTAGCGACGGATTAACGATGGATAGAGGCCGTCACTAATCCACAATTTTCTTGTAGTGGAAGATATCCCGTCGCAAAATCCATCGCTAATTAGCGACAGATTTTGCGACATAGTATTTTGTCGTAACGGACGCAACATTTAGCGACGTTGTTTGCGACTGAAGAATTTTCGTCGCTAGTTAGCGACAGAATATATTCTGTCGCTATGTTGGTAAATTTGATTTACGACGGCTTAGCGATGGAATTAATCTGTCGCTAAGCCATCGCGAATTGTGGCATAACCCTAATCCCAGACCTCTTTTCCTTTTCTTCTTTCGCTGCTCCCGCTCCCGCCGTTCGCCGTTCACCGCCGTCCGGAAAGACAGGGGGTCGACCCCCTGCCGAAACAGCAGGGGACCGACCCCCTGCCGGAACAGCAGGGGACCGACCCCTTGCCGAAACAACCTCATTTTTTTTGTGGTGACTTCATTTTAAAACATTGTTTTTTTTTTGCAAATTTTTCAACGGAACTAGCTTGTGCTCAGCCACCCGTGGTAAGTAAGTGAATACTCAATTGATGCAGTCGAGGGTTACCGCGTCATCGGTGGGCGGCTAGGCGAGGTGACCGACCCACTCTACCCAAGCGGTGGTTTGAAACCGTTAGGTCTGGCTGATGATCCCTAAGCTTGGCGGAGGGCCGGCCTCTTCTCGTTGCCGGAAGGTTGCAGGAGACACTGATGGCAATGAGAGAGAGAGAGAGAGAGAGAGAGAGAGAGAGAGAGAGAGAGAGAGAGAGAGAGAGAACCCAAAGGGTTTTCATCTTTATTCCTTTTTCTGAGCAGCAAACGAGTGGCGGAGGAGTAGGGTTTTGGGGGTTCAGGGACGTACAGGAGGAGGGTTTGGGTGGGGGTCGATCGAGAGAGAGAGAGAGAGAGAGATAGAGAGAGGTATTACAATTTGAGCCACGCATGTTGTCAGAATGGCAAGAAGAGATAGAATGGAACCAAGAAGGTTGAGCTTGAGATCAGTAACGGATGCTATACCAACTCCGAGCAAAATAAGTAAAAGAGAGACCTTCATCTTTTGGCTGCAAGATTAAAATGTAGTAACTATTCGTGAGATATCATCAACCACCACATGGTGGAATCCAATATTATGAGAAATGGGGCGCATACCTAAATAGACTTTTTCGGTAGACGGTTTCCAGCAACACTGTGGACGGGATGATAGCCAGTTTTGTCATCTGCAATCAGCTAGAATAAATTCATCAATTTTCAAAAAAGTGCCCGTCAAGAATATTGGTTTTCTAAGCGGATACCAGAGGGACTACCTTCTAAAGCTCGAGTAGGCTAGCTGCCCATATCTCAGGTAGGTAGCTGCTTATTTTTGGGCTGGATTTGATTGAAGCTACTGTTAAAAAGTTAATACCAAAACTATTCAGCGTATTTTGCAAGTTTTGTAACACCTTTGCCCAAATTTCAGAAGGTTTCTCTACTAGTTCAAGCTAATGTTGCCAAGAGCGTGACCGAGACACATAATCTCTTTTCGTCTTAAAGTCTTGGCAAGGATGATATTGTGTGGTTGAAGGGCACTTTTCCTCAATGGAAAGTATTATCATAGCAATCCACCCAACATCCTAATTTATAGTTAAACATGAAAATAAACAAGTAGGAGAAATTAATATCATATTGGAGGCCAATTTATAGACGTAAAAGAGCGGTGCATGCAATTCTTAGAAACCACAATGAATGATAAATGATAGCATCTAAATAACCCACGTCCGTGTGTTGATTATATAAACTACATACGTATCGAGTAACCAAAATAAATGATATATAATAGCATAATAACCTGCATATGTATCTTGTTAGGGATTAATGCTGGCCAACTAATTTTCAGTTATCTCAGTCACTCTTTCACCGTTGAAGATTAGGATCAGATGATTCTTATCTTTCCTTTAGCAAAAATAAGTGAATTCTTATTTTTTATTAATTATTATAATGTAATTACCATTTTATTGTCATAGCATTTCTCCGGTCGTCTCTGTTTCATGATAAAGAGAGAGGCGTAAAGATTAAAAAAAGATGATTCCATAAAAGGAAAATGCTATTTTTTATTGATTACGAAACTACCACGGCAATTATTGTTTTATCTATAACTCATCCAAATGGAAGGACAAAGTTAATTTATAGTATATATATATATATATATATATAGAAGCAGCTGATTGGCGATCAACTCTTTTTCTGTTTGCCTATTTCTCACTTATTTTAATTCTCACATTCCGTTTTTATACGTGAATGAACAAAACTAGAATGCTATATTAGCGAGAGATGTGAGGATTAGAGAATGCGGTGGTCTTAGCGTTAATTTTTATTAATTGAAAACCATAACGTCATTTATTGTTTTATTACTATAGTAATTTCACGTTACTTGGAAAATTTGCGTCTAGCCATAATTTTTGAGGGATTTTGAGAGAGAGAGTTGCGATTTGATTTTGATCTGGTAGAAGCCGACGGAATTGAAGCCAAGGCTAAGGTTGAGAACAAAGCAGGTTATACGTTCCCCCCCAAAGACGACCGTTAGCTACATTGCGTGTTCGGGGTCCCAATGAGCGCCACGTATGGAAGCATGTGCAGCTCGTATCCCCATGTTTGTCAGCATCAGAGTCCGGTGTGGTTGCAAAGACTTAAGTACGTTTTTCTCCATTGGTGTCATAAAACGACGATTCTAGAAAAGGAGCTGATGCAAATACTTAAGTACCCCGAAGATGGTTATTTAAGACCCAGTCCCTGCACTGCAGGATTATCCGAGAAAAGAATCCCCTTGAAGAAGGCCATGAACATCAACCCTCTCTCTTTCGCTCTCCCTTCTCTTTCTGCCTTTGTGCACATCCAGCAGTTGATCCTACACTGCTCCATCAAGCATCGACTGACCTGTACACTGACTGTAGCATGATTCAACTTGATGAGTTGTGTAGTCTGATTCAGAGTTTTTGCCCTTATAGGAGGGGGGTCCAGGGGCTCCCCCGACACGATTTTTTTGGGGCTTGTATAAATTCTTTCTTTTCTTTCCCTCTTGTAACCGTTGAAAAAGAGCAATAAAATATTTTATTTGATCATGGCGCTCATATGTTTCCTTCAGTTGTTTCTTGCTTGAGGTTTTCGTAACACCCTTTCCCACGATTTTCTGTTTTTTTTTTCGTTATGCGATTTTCGTAAATTGCTACTTGATTTAACGATTTTCTATTTTTTTTGCTACATGATTTTCGTAAATTGCTACTTGATTTAACGATTTTCTATTTTTTTTGCTACATGATTTTCGTAAATCGCTACTCGATTTAGCGATTTGCCATTTTTTTTTCACTACGTGATTTTCGTAAATCGCTACTCGATTTAGCGATTTACCATTTTTTTTTGCTACACGATTTTTGTAAATCACTACTTGAGTAGTGATTAACAAAAACCACATAGCGATTTGCCATTCTTTTTTGCTATGCGGTTTTCATAAATCGATACTTGATTTTGCGATTTGCCATTTTTTTTTGTGCTACGCGATTTTCGTAAATCGCTACTGTATGTAAATCATAAATTGTGATGCCGAATACCGCCCCATTGAGCATGATCTTCATTGTGATCAGGCTGTAGTCGCCAGCTGTCCCGATGGCAGTCTTGAGGTCCGTGATGGAGAAGCCGGAGAGGAATGTGCCATTCCCGATATTGGCGGGGAGGTGGGTCCTGTTGGAGAGCACAACGCTGGAGGTCGAGATGAGGACCTCGCAGTGCCAGAATCCGACGAATGCCCGCCAAGACTTGAGGGTGCGAACACCCGTGTTAAGCAGCGTTAGGGTGTCTTGGAAGGCATAGCCCTGATCGAAAGTATTGCCGACGTAGGGGTAGTCGGATTGTACTTTGAAAGACTCCGTTGTAGGTGTACTAGAGGAAGATTATGTTGTAGGTGTCCCTCGAAGGCGATGGAGGGGCCACCACAGTCAGTTGCTCGCTGGACGAGGGCAACATTCTGGCCACTGCTAGCAGAAAGAGGACGTCGATCACCATCGTATCACTGTCTCTTTGCCTCCCTTAATTTCTTCTCTAGAGAGAGAGAGAGTTTTACAGTGTTTCACGGAGAAGGAAGAAGAAAAGGAAGAAGATGACGACGAAAAGTTCAAACGGAAAAGAAAGAGAGTGTTTCAGGTTTGTTTCACTTTTTGGACTTTGAAGAGTTAACACCATCCTGGACTTTTTGGATGGAGGATATTTTTGTCCTTTTTTTGAACCGTCATTTCCTTTTTTTTGAATGAAAGACATTTTTGTCATTTTCTCAAACTGTCATTTCAACTCCGCCTGTGTAGTTATACACTGCCGGTCCCAAGCCCGGATAAAGGAGGAGGGTTGCGGTAGGCCTGTGACAGCCAGCATAAAAACTTTGTCATATCCTAAGAAAATGAACCAATATGAGAATTTCGTTGGGGCGTTCCCTACTGAGCGACGCGCTGTACTCTCTAGGCCCGGAGGCAGTGATAAATGTGCAAGGGTTGCTAGGTCGTCGCCCAGAAGCGACGCGTCACACCGACGCCCGGGTGTGGTGTCAAATAGGCAAGGGTTCCCTCACTTTGTTGGACGGGTGGGGGTAAAGAAGTTAGTCCAAGACCATAAAATTAGGTTAGCCACTTGGAACATAGGGTCTTTAACTGGTAAGTTGGTAGAGTTAGTAGATGTTATGTGTAGGAGAAAGATTGATATTTTATGTCTTCAAGAGACCAAATGGGTAGGTGAGAAAGCTAAAGTGATAGAACCTTGGGGATATAAGATTTGGTATACAGGAATAAATAGGAATAGGAATGGAGTAGGGATTGTTATGAGTCGTCAGTTTATAGATAATGTAGTTGAGGTCCGTAGGAAGGGTGATAGAATTTTACTTATTAAATTAGTATTAGGTACGGATATTATTAATATTATTAGTGTTTATGCACCTCAAGTAGGTTTAGATGATTCCATTAAGCATCAATTTTGGGAAGATTTAGATGGAGTAGTACAAGAGACATCTTATGGAGAAAAGCTTTTCATCGGCGGTGACCTTAATGGACATGTAGGCATTAGTAGGGATGGATTTGAGAATATCCATGGAGGCTATGGTATAGGAGAAAGAAATGAAAGTGGAGAAAGGATTTTAGATTTTTGTTTGTCCTATGATATGATCTTAGCAAACACTTGGTTTAGGAAGAGGGAGTCTCACCTAGTAACATTTAAAAGTGGGGTTAATACGAGTCAGATAGATTTTTTTCCTACTTAGAAAGAGAGATAGGGGTTGTTGCATCGATTGTAAGGTTATACCAGGAGAAAGTGTAGCTACACAACATAGAGTCTTAATTTTAGATCTTAGAATTAGACAATGCCGCAAAAGGGATAGACATAGGATAGATCCTAGAATTAAGTGGTGGGCACTGAAAGGAGCTAAACAAGGAATGTTTGTAGAGCAGGTAGTTAAGGAAGTTGATTGGTGTCTCGAGGAGGATTCAGAATCAATGTGGAATAAGATAGCGGGTGGTATGAGAAAAGTAGCTAAGGAGGTATTGGGTGAGTCTAAAGGCGGTGCACCACTAGGTAAGGATACATCATGGTGGAACGAGGATGTCAAATTAGCTATTAAGGTTAAAAGAGAGTGTTATAGAAATCTAAGTAAGAGTCGTGATAGTGAGAATTTGGAGAAGTATATGATAGCAAAGAAGGAAGCTAAAAAAGTTGTTCGAAACGCGAGGGCTAAGGTATATAAGGAGGTTTATGACAAGTTGGATACCAAAGAAGGCGAGAAGGATATTTATAGGCTTGCAAAGATGAGAGATAGGAAATCGAAGGATTTGGGTATGGTTAGATGTATCAAAGATGAAACGCAAAGGGTTTTAGTCAAAGATGAGGAGATTAAGGAGAGATGGAAAGATTATTTTGATAAGCTATTTAATGATAGTCATGCTCAAGATCTTGGAGACTTCTCCATTCCTTTTCATGAGATAAATCGTGACTTCATGCGCAAGATTCAAAAGAAAGAAATTGCAGAGGCTTTGAAGAAAATGAAATCAAGAAGGGCAGTTGGCCCAGATGGTATACCTATCGAGGCTTGGAAATGCTTGGGAGAGAAAGGTTTAGAATGGTTGACAAATCTTTTTAACTTGATTTGGCGAACAAATAAGATGCCTAATGAGTGGAGGAAGAGTACTTTGGTGCCTTTATATAAGAATAAGGGTGATATACAAGATTGCACAAACTATCGTGGTATAAAACTCATGAGTCATACTATGAAACTTTGGGAGAGGGTGATTGAGTCTAGGTTGAGGAAGGTTGTCATGATATCGGAGAATCAATTTGGTTTTATGCCTGGAAGATCAACTATGGAAGCTATACATCTTCTTAGACAACTTATTGAAAGATATAGAGAGAGGAACAAAGATTTGCATATGGTTTTTATTGATTTAGAGAAGGCATACGATAGAGTACCTAGGGACGTTCTCTGGTGGACAATGATGAAGAAAGGTGTTTCTCTCAAGTACAGTAGTATAATTAAAGATATGTATGAAGGAGTAGTAACCAATGTCCGCACTTGTGGAGGGGTGACAACCAATTTTCCGATAACGGTTGGGTTACATCAAGGATCTGCTTTAAGCCCTTTCCTATTTGCGATAGTGATGGATGAGCTTACGAGATCAATTCAAGAAAATGTACCGTGGTGTATGTTGTTTGCTGATGATATTGTTTTGATTGATGAGTCTAGAGCTGGGGTTAATGCTAAGTTAGAATTATGGAGACAGACATTGGAAGCTAGAGGTTTTAAGTTGAGTAAGAGTAAGACTGAATATATGGAATGTCGGTTTAGTAAGCAACGAAGTAGTGATGGGAGTGTAGTGAAGCTTGGTGAGCAAGATATACCGGTGAATGATTATTTCAAATATTTGGGATCCATCATTCAAAAGTATGGAGAAATTGATGGAGATGTAAATCATAGGATAAAGGTTGGGTGGATGAAATGGAAAAGTGCTACTGGAGTGCTGTGCGATCGTAGAATGCCATTGCGGTTGAAGGGAAAGTTTTATAGGACGACTATTAGACCCGCTTTACTATATGGTACGGAATGTTGGGCTGCCAAGAGACATCATATTCAAAAAATGAGTGTAGCTGAGATGCGGATGCTTAGATGGATGTGTGGAAATACAATAAAAGATAAGATTCGGAATGAAGAGATACGTAAGAAGGTAGGTGTTGCACCCATTGAAAATAAGATGCGAGAGAATCGTTTACGGTGGTTTGGACATATTCGGCGAAGGCCTAATGATGCTCCAGTTAGAAGGTTGGAGAAATGGGAAAATATATTAGTTAAAAGAGGTCGGGGTAGGCCTAGGAAGACTTGGATGGAGATGATAGGAAAGGATATGAATGCTTTGAACCTCACCAAGGACATGGCGTTGGATAGAAATGATTGGAGGAAAAGGATTCATGTGGAAGACCCAAAATGAATTTCTTTTTTGGTTCATATCGCTGACCCCAATTGTTTTGGGATGAAGGCGTAGTTGTTGTTGTTGTTGTCTCAAACTGTCATTTCATGGCAAGAATAGCAAGAAAGGGTACTTAAGTCTTTGCAACTGCACCAAACTCCGATGCTAAGTGATGCCGACGCACATGGGTTACGAGCACCATGTGCTTACATAGGTGGCACTCATTAAGACCCGCAAACACGCACTGTAGCAAAGAGTTCGTCTTCGGGGGAGAACACACACCACCCTCCTGGTTGAGAAGGCCAATGGACACCCCATTCAGCAACCCAAAGAGCATGACTGTCTTCACGTCCACTGACTTTGTCTCAAAAACACGAAAGCATTGTGCCACATAGAGTGTGCCGAATGTAACAACCAAATGCCAGCTCGTCAATGGCGTTGCTGCAAAAACACATAAGCAAGGAAGCCATGTTGGCGTATTCGCAAAATTAAACCGGAATGCAAATAAGTATCAGTAGATGCCATGGATGCGACGTGCGGGTGCTTGGCGTTCTCCTCAGCCTATCGATACCCACGATGAGCCCAGGCCTTTAAGTCGATGGTGAGCAGGACCCTGAACTCAAATGGGGTTACGAGTATATGGGCAATAGGCTAGTTTTTGGCTGTTGGCTGCACCCATCACACAACTTAGCCTTCATTTTATAATGGGAGATAAGAGGTGGTTACTGAATGTGGTCTCTTCATGCTAACGTAACCTCCACCCAACTAATACCTATTAACTGCCCACTAACCATAGTGTCAAACCGAGTCACCCTATGGACTAGACCGAGACCCAAAATGTTCAACATTCTTTCACTTGACCCATTGACATTAAAAGTATATTAAATCGAGGTTTATACCGTTATCTCCATTTAATTCTTCATGTGGGTTCACATGCTATCCTGTATCACAAGAATGAATCATATGAGTCATGAAGTTAAATATCTCTTTATGAAATATCATATTTCTATATACTACAATATAATTCATTTTCGGTGCTTTAGCATGTTAAGATTACCTTTATGAATATGATATGTTTTTTGTTGTTCTTTCTACCATTCTAAAATATCAAAATTTTCTATTTCTTTATTAGTCATAAAACTAACATAATCTTGTTGTAAATAAAAATTAAGCTGACTAAAAGATGATTGTGTATGTGTTTGTTTTTGTTTTTTTGTTATAATTGCTAATGCTAAATTTTTACTATTATGTGGTTGGTCAATTGCATTAGATTATTTTTTACTACCAAATTTTATTTCATATAAAGTATACACATCTCTACATAAAGTTATAGTTTTTTGTTTTATTTTTTCAATTTCAATAATTTCGGGTGTCATATTTTCTTTAAAAGTTTGTAAAAGAGCATCTAATCTATTTTCTTTATTTCTTGGATTTATAATTGTAGCTAAACAATATAGAAGTGAAATATTTTTCCAATATTTTAAAATTTTTATTTCCGTAAGATTAATAAGATTTGTAAAAATATGAATTTTTTTATATTCCATACAATATATACTAATATTTACAATTTGAGTGAGAATTAAATGAGAAGTAGGATAATAACAACTAAAAAATATATTAGTAAGACTATAAAATACTTCTAAAAAATCACAAAGTGTTGATACTTGAATCCAATCTTCATTAGTTAAAATATTGTGTGACATTCTTTCATTATAAAAAATGCTAATAGCATCTTTATAATCTAAATAAGATCTTAACATATCAAATGTAGAATTTCATCTAGTTACAATATTTGTTTTAAATTTTTTATATTTTTTACCACTTTGTATACATAAATGTTTAAATTTTTGTTCTCTAGTTTGTTGTGATCTAATATATACAATAACAAATTTTTTTTGAAACATAATATTCTAGTGCTTGTAAACCATCTTGAACACATAAATTTTAAATATGACATGCACATCTTAAATAAAAAATTTGACACCTAAAATAGGATTTAGCCTTGATTTTAATAAATCAATTGCTAAAGTATTATTACTAGCATTATAAAAACTAATAGATATTATTTTATTTTGAATATTATATTCATTTATAGTATTTAAAATATGATAAGTAATGGCATAGGCAGTGTGTGGATATTCTATTTGTTTAAATTTATTATTTTTTTTTGCAAATGCCAATCACTATCAATATAGTGTGCGGTAACACAAATAAAACTATAACTATATGTAGATGTCCATATATTAGACGTAAGTGCTATTTCACAAGATAGTGAAGTTAGTGTAGCTATTAAAATTTTCTTAGATTCATTATATAATTTAAATAATTTAGTACGTATAATACTTCTAGAAATTTTAGTATATGAAGGTTCAAAAGAATCTTTTATCATATGTTCAAAATTTTTGGATTCACATATTTGAAATGGTAATTCATCTTGAATTATCCATTTTCCTATGTTATCCATAGCTATTTCTTTAGAATAAAAAAAACTAGCCAATCCACCACTAGAGGTAGCTATTTATGTTTGGATGCTTTCTCTATTAGGATGTTTGTTTTTAATGTGATGAGTAAGTGTGCCTAAACTAGCTCCTATTGGATAGCTATATGTGTCATCACATTCATTACATATAGCTTTTCTTTGGTCATTTATTATTTCAATTCTAAAATATTATCAAACATGAGGTTTTTCTTCCGGTGCTAGTTGTGGAAGTAGATGTTGATGGAGATAGATTTGTTGGTAATTGGGTATCTTCTACTTGGTTGGAGTTAGTAAACTCATCGATTTAAGGATTTTTGGTCATTTTTTTAAATAATAAAATATAAAAATTTAGAAAATAGTGGTTTTGTACTTTTAAAAAATAAATAATATACTATAATGACTATTGAATTAGTAGTGTGTAATTAACTTTTTTAAAGAAATGTAGAAGAGAAAGATCTTATTAAAAAAAAAAGGTAGAAGAAGAAGAAGAAGAAGAAGAAGAAGAAGAAGAAGAAGAAGAAGAAGAAGAAGAAGAAGAAGAAGAAGAAGAAGAAGAAAAATAAATTAATAATAAATTTATATTACCTCAACCTTCAAAATTTGAAGCTTCTCAAAAATAATATTTTGAGCCTTTCTTCGTGAAAGTTGTAGAGAGAGATTTGACACTTATAAAGAGAGAACTTGTAGAGAGAGTAGTGAGAGAATGAGAGTTTTAGAAAGAGAAAAGGTAAAAAAAATGTAAACCGTGGAGGTTATTTATAAAAATTTTAAACTTTTTTTTTTTCAAAATACCTTGACAATATAGTTGTTGGGAGGATTAAAAATGTCTTTTGGGTGTTTTAATCTTATTTAACTAAAAACCCCTCAAACTAGCTATTTATAGTTGTTGGGAGGGGTTTTTTTTGGAAAAAAACAAAACTAGCCATTTTATGACCGATACGGTTCATTGGACGGGTTGTTAGACGGGTTTGCAAGGTGGCATGGTTCAGTTCACAGGTTAGATGAGTTGGGGTCGTAACGGGTTTTGGGATCGGAGGGTGAAACCGGTATGGCCCGCTACACAGTTCATGGGTTGGGCCCAAACCATTACTGTAGATCCAGGTTCCAACAGGCCAGTTCCTGTCCGGTTAACGGATAGAACCGGCCCATTAGCCACCTCTAGCCATATGGTAGGATGTCATACTCTCTCGAGGCCCACCGCCTGAACGATGGTTTATCCTCGATAAATATTTAAAAAAAAAAGATGTCTTAACCAGCATAAAGCATGTTTTTTCCTATCTACCCCAAATGAGAAACATTTCTCATTTCTTATTTTCCAACTGAGAATCACAAATTTAGAACACAAGTTGAAACCGAAACTGTTTCTATTGGGAGTCCCTCATCAAATTCCCATGTTGTGCCACACCTCCCAATCTCAGCCTTGGAAAAGTCGGCCAGCTTCAACATAATGTGTACGATGGCATTAGCACAAAAAACTGATTTTTAGCATTTTTTTGGCAAAGGGTTTGCGGGTGAAGAATGTAGAAAAATGCATACTTCATTACGCAATTCAAAGACTCGACCACCTTCATGTGCACAGTTTGTTCCCATCTTCAACATAAATCTACAAATTTAGCCACTATAAAGAAGCATTTAAATCCGAATTACTTATCATCATGAGAGAGAGAGAGAGAGAGAGAGAGAGAGAGAGAGAGAGAGAGAGAGAGAGAGAGAGTCTTTATATTTTTTTTGTATAACCAAAGCCAATTTAGGCTGCATAAATGAAATCAACCACCTTTATTTTGTGGCGGTGTCAAAGACAATGAAGTACCCGACCTTAATAACCCTCCATCCTAAGAACACGAAAAAGGATTCTAGCCATCTGCTTCCTCTGCCAGACTGAACCCAGACTCGAACAAATTACATAATAGAAGAATAAAAATATTTTAAAAACGAAATAATGGAAAAGGGTAGGCCTCCTTTTCTTCCCTTACACGATCACAATCCAGAGCAGATGCTGGAGAGAAAAAAAAATTAATCAGAACTTCGAACATCTCAAAGGCCTGCCAGTCTGATGATCAACGGCCACAACCTCTGTTTCACTGCATTGTATCACATCCTGTGCAAGCTTTGCTCCGGCAGACTTCAGGCCTTTAAGGGACACTGCCTGGTTGAAAAGATTGAGAACAGGCAGCTTTGAGGCTGGAGGTAGCTTCCCAGCAGGCAACAGCTCCCTGAAGTCTCTCTGCAACAATGGCACCTCAAAATCTGCCTTATTATGCTTAACCACATTATCTTTGGCACTTATGTGTGCACCGGGCTCCATGTGATTGGTTGAGAAGCTTGCCTGATTCGGGAAGTTTGGGTACAGACTAACATAACCTCTCAAATACATCATATCTATCAAGAACTTCTTCCATGAAGCTTGCCAGCCATTCGTCCGGGATTTTGGAATCTGAACGGGGTTCTGCTTTGCATCCTCAGTGAAGCGCATGTTCATGTAGGTATAGAACTCCCGCCATTGCTTAGGGAAGAACAAGGCACCCCAGCTACATGGCAATTGGTGTAAATATGGTGTATTTGGATGTATTCTCTTGAAAAAATCGGTAGCATTCCAGTGTGGTCTTTCTTTCACCACTTCAACAAGTCTAGGTGTGTACAGAGAGATTGAAGAAAGCTCCGGAAATGAGACTTGTGGGTCATAGTGGTAGTTTAGCAGTGCATATTTGAGCCACAGGAAGTAGTAAGGGGACACCTCAATGTCATCTTCCAGTAAGAGACCAAAATCATCATCTGAGGAGGGGTACCAACTCTCGCTAACAGCTCGAATGAGGCCACCTTGGACAATCCGACGGCGGAGGATCTTGGGACCATGTGGCCAAGGGAAAGCATTTACCAGCCTCAGTGTCTCTTCGTTCACTTGTGTATCCATGTTGAAGGTGATTGTGATCTCATCACCAACATAATATGCATTACTTAGAGCCTTGAGGAGCCGTTGCAATGAAGCAGCACGGTTCTGGGTGATTATGTTTACAGAAATTTGCATCCGGTTCCAATCTATAATAAAGGGTAAAATGTAATGGAACAAATTAGAATCCAACTAAGCAATAAAATAAAAACTAGAAAAATACCAGAAACGAGTCCCAATGAGCTGCTGTAAACTGTGGACTAAACATCAACTACTTCAACTAAGGTTACTAGAGTCTTGGGCAACATGTTCACCACTTGCCAAAGTCTACTAAACAGTATCACAGGGTCATCTGATTTATTTTCTCTATTAGTTAGATTTGCAAGAATGCATTCACCACCTTGCAACCAGACTTGTGGCTCTCAGCCACGGCCTGTACCTCTAGTTATAAGCTGAATAGAATGCATTCATAAAGGATGACTGCAAAGATGCACAGTATTAAGTGCTTCATAAAGAAATCCACACTTGAACATGAACAAGAAGAGTAAAATCTTACTTGGTAACGCTGTTGATCTGAGATCAGCCATAAAGAAAACCTTTGGGATGGAAGGTCTTGGCAAGAGAACCAATGTTGAACTGTTTGAACTGGTCTCAACAGCAATCTTTAGTGCCTTGCGCACATTAGCATCAATATCTGCAACTACAATCACCACACTTGGATTGTGAATTTTCATCAGCCCTTTCATGCTGGAGTAAACAGCATGCAGGACGGGCACCTCAGAATCTGAAATCCCTCCAGTAGCACCAATGGCTAAATCAAAGATCTTGAATCTCCTCTCACGGCAACCTGCCCTTGGCCACTTGAGTGCATCTGCAGCGCCTTCACATGGGCAAAAACTACCACCAGACACCACAATATAGGCCTTCTTTCCAACTGTTGATCTAAATTTCTCCAGAAGAGGTGCCAATTCTCTCACTTCATTGACAGAATGAGCATAGAACAGGGCATCTATTTTCTGAGGATACATAGCAGCCCACTGGGTTATGTAACCAGTTGAGAGAGCACGCCACCATTGATCATCACGGACTTGGACTATATCCTTAAAAATTACAGTAGTCTCAGAAATATAAGCAAGTCTATGTTCACTGTCTCCCCATGTCTCCTTGTCTTTAGAATCAACTGGTAAGACAAATGAGCCTGCATTCTTGTACTTTTGGAGCTGGTAGCTGCAAGATTGAAACACAAACAACACGTGAGCTGAGTAGCTATCGGGCACACATCATGGCCAAATTGAAAAACAGATACAAAAGGAGAAGATATACTTGTTTTTACAGATAAAGCTATAGGTTTTTAACTTCAGATGAATTTAAAGCACAAGGACAGGCTCAGGGTTGAGAAGAATCCCTGGCAGGGGCAAGAATGTAATGGAGTCATGTAGTTTATGAGTCTGAATTGGTAGAACATAAAATGCATAATATGTGTTAAGAGGTACAATTGCTACTTTACAGAGTATGTGCAATTGAATATAAGTTGAAATCAACACTTACATCTAGTAATTCAATCACAGTTTGGAAATCAAATTTTATACATTGACATACAAGTAAAAGATTGATTACTGTCAGCCTCATACCTGAGATGAAGATCTTCACCAGTCATGAAAGTAAAGGGTGTTTCAATAAACAGAGTCTTCACAAGATCGGAAGACAGAAACCATGAGCTAGATAAAAAATCCACCTGAACAATCCGGTCCACAGTGATTCCGTAAGCTGGATCTGGCAAATAAAGTCCAGCTTCCTTGGAACGGAACTTTCTGTAACTGGGAAAGGTGTAATCCTTCTGTCTGAAAGGCAATATCCTCCCAATACTGCCCAGAACAGAATTTTTATACTTATCTGTTCCTGCAACGTGTGACAAAATCTCGAGCATCTTCTTACCCGGAATCATGTCATCATCAAGAATGTATACGAAATCTGCATCAGTCTGTAAAGCCATCTGAAACCTTCCATAATATTTGAAATCATAGCTTGAGCTGATGAAGCTGATTTTAGAATTATTGTAGCTTTCGACTATTCTCCTCAGGATAAGTTCATTGGGGCTGCCAAAAGAAAGCACCCACACATTGTGGAAGGGAATGGTCTGGTGAAGAAGAGAATCAAGCTGTGCACATAAGGTTTTCCTCTTAAAGTGATTCAAAATCACTGTGATTTTAGGAATTTTTCCTTGGCCCCACTTTGATTTCATCCTCATGAGTTCAGATAGCGTCTCGGTCCCAAAAGACTTCTTTTGAAATCCCAAGACTTCGTCATAGAGCTCCCTCTTGATCCTGATCATCTGTGAATCGTTCGACTTCTTCTGCAAGAAGTCGATAGTCTCATGCTCACATGCATCATCTAGGGAAGTGAAGCCAGCGGCTTCCTGGTAATGTGCCACCACATGAGGCTGGATGATAAACTGCTTCCAGTGCTTCGCGATCCGAGTTGCCCAAGAGAAGTCTGGCTTTGTGCGCAAATCGACCGTCGGGCTCATGTAGTACAGAAGGAAAGTTGCATAGATGGCAAAGGTGAACTGCAAACAGGTGAGGATTGTAACCAAGCGAGCAGACGAGCTCTTGTGAGCTTTAGCCTTGGTTTTCCCTCCAACATAATCTCGAATCATGCCTTCCAAGTACTCCCCACTTTGCATACTCGGGTTTCTTACTAGACCCATGACAACCTAAATCTAAATGATAGATCAAAAGGGCTTTAGAAAAAAAGAACAGCAAAATTTCAACAGACAAATGCAGTATATACAAAGCGCAATTTCAAAATCTATGGTTTGAATCGCCAAACTATTCAGACAATGATTATGTATGATAAAACAGAGGTCTAGAAAGCCTTGTCACACAGTAAGGAGTGCAATGAATCTGAACCCAAAGGATTATATTTTCCAATTGAAATCTCGACTGGGTGGTCTAAAGTTCACAAGTGGTTCTCAAGAAACGATGACTCGACCTTTTTTCGCAGAAAGAAAACTAATGAAAAGGGAAGTTTCAGTAAGAAGCATATAGAAAAAAGAGGTACACAGTGGCCAATGACAAGATCACATGAATCTCAGCAGCCCACCATTGAAAAAAATGGGAACCCCAGAAACAGTTTATAATGCAAGACGGGAACGACGAAAAAAATTCAATCAAGCCAATGAATGAAAGACGGTAACCATTGAATGAAAGGAGGGGGTGATTCACCAACCAAAGAGAAGTAAAGGTGGCAATAATGAACCTAAAGAGAATGAAGGGGAGTCAAGAAATAGATACGAAGACCCAAGAGAGTGCAACAAGTCTCCTATCTATTCAAGTTGAAACAGATCATGTGCAGAGTGATATATATATATATATATATATATACCAAAAGAGCCGTGTGAAATCACATGGGTTAAACCCTAGAAATACTCTCAAGCGTTACCTTCACATTATCTCATGCACTTCGACCCATTCCGACACCATTAAAAGCCGGCTTTGATGGCGTGGAATAGGCCAAGGGCAACGTTTCAGGCCCAGATTTCACGAAGCTTTCTCTCTAATCCAGAGGAATAATTAACTTATAATCCTTCACCAGCTGAATACAACCAATCCCAACACCGCCTTGAATAAAAAAAAGAAATCACTTCACAAAATCATCCAGAAGAGAGAGAGGAAGAAAATAGAACAGTCCATGCTCTGTATTCTGATAAAATAATTGAAAGGTGAATGCCCAACACCAAAATCTACTGCATTTATTGAAACAGAATCTTGGGGAGGGCTGTAAATGAGGATGGAAACCCAAAAACAAATTGGGTTTCCTTTCCACTCTCTCTACAACCCGTTGTGATGAGCATTGAATCTGGTGCATGGGGTATATAAAAATGGGAGGTTGTTTGACTTGCTTGTTTGAGAAACCCTGCAATCCTCCCCCCACGTAGTGCTTCCTGCCAAACTTAGGCTGGTTGAATTTGAGTACCCCGCAGGATATGCGATGCAGACAGAAATCTTTTTTTTTTCTTTGTTTGGCAACTTCTGAAACCAAACAGAGAGGGGAGGGGACTGGTCAACAGGGGTTTACAGAGAACCCGCCACCATGGAAACAACCAGGAAAATGATAAAAGAATTGGGGTTGATTTTCTTGGCCGCGTTCGGTTTGCCTAACAATTTGGACAAAGCAAACAAGGATAGACGATTTAGCAGATCACCTTCCTGCTTATTGAGCTTGAGAATTTTGAATGTGAGCGAAGAAGACGAAGACATCCCTAATGAAGACGTTGTTTTTAAAATGTTTTCATTTTATTTTCTTTTTAATGGCACTTGTCATTGATGGTAAAAGGAACTGATTTAAGATCGATTAGATTCTATTTTTTCATTTAAAAAATAAAATCTGATTTTAACAACATTGGTACACCCATTTTTTGGCCATGTGGCAGAGGGCGGGCACATATGGGTATCAAACCAGTGACATCCAGTCACAAATCAACCCTACCAAATGAGCCCAGGCCTTCTTCACCAGTATGGCCCCCTCCCTCCCTGACTGATGGGGCGTTAGTTTCTCTGTGGACCATTTGAAGGCCAAATTATAGGTCAGCAAGAATTGGGGCGGACCTAAGATAACAAGTTTGCATATATGTAAAATCAAAGAAAAGCAAGATTATAAGATTACTTTTTTTTTTTTGTTTTTTCAGTGAACCCTTATTGTCAGGAATAAGACTCATAGGAAAGCACTTTATCAACAGAATGACCAGCTTACCCTTTCCCAAGGTCTTTTCTCTTTCCCGGATGCTTTGATAATTAGCAAAAAAAGGAACTTTTCTATTGTGACAGTTTTTTGTGGGTTTTCGGTAAATAATTAAGAACAAGGAGATCTCCTTTTTTTTTTTTTTTCAACTTATCAACGTAACCTTTAGTCTTATGACGAAAGCTTCAGGAGAGATTTGGTGGTTTGGCCTTTAATTTAATTAAGAAGGCTGCCTTGAGACAGGATCGCGTAAAGCAAAGATAATAAATCCTTCACTTAAGATGTCAAAAAGGCCATCCTTTCTTCTGCGTAAGAAGAACAAAATGAGGAAGCCTTAACTGGCTTTTTCCTTCAATAGTTAGCAATTGCATCTTCACCGGGAAAAGTAACATTAGGGCCAGTGTTGTCGGCAGATTTATATCGTATCGGTCCAAAATTGATTCTTTTTTAATATTTTAAGAAAGGTTTAAAATAAATTTTAATGTTATTTTAACATTTTACTGAGACATGTCATCTACTGGTTAAAAATTGGTTCGATTCGGTTCAGATTCTAAATCGGCCGATTCTCTGAATTGTTTTGAAAATGGATTCAGTCTGATTCTGACAACATTGATTGGGGGCACTCTCTTGAGGGTGCCACATTCTTGCATGCACAGTATCCACACCCCTAATTTTTTCCATTCTTAAACAAATTTTATGAGATCACCATTTGAACTTTAGTAATCCCATTCCTTTTCCATAATCATGTAAGATAAACAAACCCTAATTGCCTAAAAAATTAAGTTCTAGATAGCTTTGGCTTATCACAAAGAAAATGATTGTTTATGCCCTTTTTGAGATCATAGGTGCTTGCTGCTCCTCTCTTTGTTTTTTTCTTTCTTTCTTTTATATTTACACAGAAAAACTGCCTAAGGGATAAAAGACCTAACCGTGCTGACTTCGCCTGCCGTACTTACTATCACTGTAAAACTCCATGGGCTTATTATACCTTGCCTCCGCCAAGGTGCTGCTTCTCTTGCATAGCCAAAAGATAATCAAAGAATCGTTGACTAAAACTAAATTTTTATTTCGAGTTATGATGACGAAAGTGGAATTGAGTGTTTCTTCTTTTGGATCGTTGGGTCTTGGTGGGCATGTGAAAGCACGTCTCGTGCGTGTGATGATTTCTCATGAGATTTATATTGTATTTGCCAAAAATAAACAATTCAAAGTTTGAGTTTGATTCACCAACAGGGTAGGGGCTCTGCTTGTCAGGTAGGAGCAGCTAGTGCACGTCACCTCATGTTGGACGTTGCAGATTCAAAACCCAATAGTAGGTGAGCCTAACCCCCAACGGGGTAGGGGCTCCGCTTGTCTCTTAAGAGCAGCTAGTGCACGTCACCTCACCTCATGTTGGACGTTGCCGGTTCAAAACCCAATGGTATAGTTGTAACCCCAACGGGGTAGGGGCTCTGGTAAAAGCAGCTAGTGCACTTCACCTCATGTTGAACGTTGCAGCTTCAAAACCCAATGGTATAGTTGTATAGCTGGTAGGGTCTGCCTAACCCTAGCTAGACTTTCAAAAGACAAAGAAGAAGAAGTTTTAGTTTGATTCAAAGACTGGTTTTGTGATACGACCGTCCCCTGTTAATTTTAGGTGTTAGGTTTTCTTGATCGTCGTGTTCTTAGGTGGTAAGGTGTCTTGGATTGCAGCTTCTTCAGCTCTATCACATGCCTTGCACGCTTCTCATTGAAACAACACATAAACGCGGTAAATCTACCTTAATTACTTGCCAGTAAAAGGCCAGATCGAGACTAGTGCGTGTGTGAGAGAGAGATTTCCTTTGGCTGGCTTCAGAGTTAGGTATAGGTTGACTGAACACACTATCTTTTTTTAATACCGTTTCCTTTCATGCACGCACGCACGCGCGTGCACACACACATACATCTCTCTCTCTCTCTCTCTCTCTCTCTCTCTCTATATATATATATATATATATATATATATATATATATATATATATATATATATATATGCTAGGATTTGGGTTGATCGTGACTAAAACACGCTCATTAAGTATGATTTTTAGTAAGTAGGTCAAGTTATCATAAGCCTTTTTTCTCATGCCGACATCGTGGCCATTTGATTTGCATTTTAAAAAGCTAAAAAGTCAACAAAACCACGTGGCATTCATCCAAAATGCGAACAGACGGCCACGATGTTGGCATGAGCAAAAACGCTCATGTTCAGCATGACCCGATCTGCTTCCCATTTGACATGCTAGTAGAAGCACCAGTTTTCTTCTGGCTCCTTATTTTAGTTTGGATAATTTTAGGGATGCATTAGCTGGTCACTGGTGGCTAAAACCCTTGAGGTCCATATTGCTCACAGGGGAGTACGCCCAGTTTTGACCTTGCGTCAAGGGACACCACCCATGAGTTTGAAACTTGTGATGTTAGGTCAACTAGGTGACATTCACAAGTTGCCCCTAACAAGCCCATGTGGGCTTCTTATATGCTCAAGGAAAACAGGAATAAGCTTTGAGCAAATTTTTTAGACATGGAATGTAACCAGAATCTAGTACATGATTCAATCTATTAGATATAAAGATAAGAACTTGACCGCAGATATTTGCACTATTAGAAATGTGATGAAGATAAGGGAAGTCGGCAACCATTGTTTGTTAAGTTTTCTAAATCTCTCTATCTCCCTGTTGGAATAAGATTGAGTTTCCTCTTTCCTCTCCTAAATATCCTCTTTTGGTTAATTAACTTTGCTATAAAAATCAAGATGTACTTCATATGATATTCATTGAAAGAAAAATAAAGAGTTGTTGTGGTTGACTATCGTGGACGTAGGTCTTAAAGACCGAACCACGTAAATCGATGTGTCTGCAAATCATGATAGTTACAAATTGCAGTGTCAATAAACTGTGATGCATGTAACTCATAGTGCTTACCAACCGCAATGCCAGTAAATTGTGATGCCTGTAACTCGTAGTGCCTATAAATCGATGTGCCAGTATATTACGACACCTGCATATCGCTGTGTACCTATAAATCGTCATGGTATCAAAGCGAGAGTTGTGATCCTATCGTCGGCTTCGTGCTAATCGCCATAGTGCATTGCCTGCTTCATCATGACCAACACATCAGAAAAGATTGTCATTCAGGAGCAGGTATCTCCTTCTCTTAAGATCACCTCTATTACTCAATGGTTTCAACTATATTTTTTGGGCCAAATCGATTACTCTATTCTTGAGCGGTAAATCCAAGTTAGGTTTCATCAATGGGAAAACTCCCAAACCAGATAAAGATGAAACACAAACCGATGAATGACAATCAGCCAATGACTTGGTTATGTCTTGCTTCTTAATTCTATGGA
Source organism: Nuphar pumila (assembly GCF_984573655.1). Classification (NCBI taxonomy): domain Eukaryota; kingdom Viridiplantae; phylum Streptophyta; class Magnoliopsida; order Nymphaeales; family Nymphaeaceae; genus Nuphar; species Nuphar pumila. The sequence continues at coordinate 759,539 of NC_143259.1, forward strand.
GCCTAAAATCGCTGAGAGTTTTTTGTCCCTCCATACCGCTGAGGAAATTTAGACTACGACTAAGGAGTTGTACAGTGAGCAAAATAACATAGCTCGCATGTATCAACTCACCCAGACCCTACACGAACACAAGAAAAACAACTCATCCATCAATGAGTATCTTGAAAAACTCAGGAGTATGTAGGATGAATTGTATTCTATGGCCGTCTCTTCTTCAAATGTTTGCATTATTCAAAAACTTAAAGAACAAGAATTTTTTTTCCAGTTTTTAGCAGGGCTTGGATCAGACTATGAAACTATTCGAAGTCAAATTCTTTTAGGGCAGGAATTGTCATCTCTTAGTAATGTTTTCTCTATCATCTTGAGGAAAGAAAGTCGTAGAAAAATAATGATGAATGATACCAAGCCATTCACCAAAGAATCGGGTGAAAGAGTTGCCTATAACATGTACTCCATACCTCAAAATATGAAGAATTGAAGATTGATCAAATAAACACAAAGAAAAATGTCTTGTTTGCTCTCATTGCAAAAGGGAAAGGCATCATAGAGATAAGTGTTGGTTTCTTCATGGTAAACCTAACAACTATAGGGATGAAAGGAAAGATACTACTAAAACTAAAACAACCTATCTTGCTAAGGATGATAATATGTTCTCTTTGAACTCTTTAAGAGATTTTCTTAACAACATCGAGGGAAGCAAGAAAGACGTCCCTACTGTTGCTGCATCAATTTTTATGTCTACCGAGACAGGTATGTGTTCTTCCTCCTCAAAACCAAAACCGAATATTTGGGTTATAGACTCAGGGGCTTCAGATCATATGGTTCAATCTACAACAAATATCAAAAACATGCAGCCAATATACGAGAAAGGTTCGGTAACCATAGCCAATGGATCTTCTATCCAAGTTGGGGGAAGAGAAGAAACATATTCGTTTGACAAAAAGATTTCAGTCCTTCACATGCCAGAGATTTCTTCAAATTTATTATCTATCTTTAAACTGACACAGGAATTAAATTGCAATGTTGTATTCTCTCCATACAATGTTATTTTTCAGGATCGTCTGACGCACAAGAAGATTGGTGAGGGGCGTCTTGAGCAAGGCCTCTATGTGATAAATAAAGAAGACTCGACTATGATCTCCAGTCGAAGCGTGAATAATGGTCAGAGATGGCATCTCAGGTTAGGACATCCTTCCAACGGGTCTCTTTCAGCCTTGGTTCCTGATGTTGTTTTTGACACTCATATGTGTGATGTTTGTCGATATGCAAAGATGACTCAACCTTTATTCCCAATATCTAACAATGTTACTAGTAAATTGTTTGATCTTGTTCATTCAGATGTTTGGGGTCCTGCACCCACGACATCACATACTGGTTTTAAGTATTATTTAGCATTCATTGATGATCACTAAAAAATGACATGGATATACTTGCTTAAATCCAAAGATGAAGTTTTCAAAAGATTTAAGAATTTTTATAATATGGTTTACACACATTTTGATACCCAAATTAAGGTTTTGAGAACTAACAATGAGACAGAATTCAAAAATAAAAGTTTTAAGGAATTTGAAGACCAAAATGGCTTGGATCGTCAGTTTAGCTGCGTCGATACTTCACAATAGAATGGAGTCATCGAGCGAAAAATAAGCATCTTCTTGAGGTAACTAGATCCTTACTTTTCCAAACTTATATGCCAAAAATATTTTGGAGTGACGCTATCATGACAGCATGCTATATTATAAATCGCCTCCCGTCGGTAAAACTTCAAGGAAGATCCCCATGAGAACTGCTGAAAGAAAAAAAATTGTGTTGAACATTTGCGAGTTTTTGGTTGCATCGTGTATATGTTAATCCTTAAAGGTGACCGAGACAAACTCAATCACCGAGCTCAAAAATGTTTATTCTTGGGATACTCCACGACGAAAAAAATATATAGGTGTTATAATCTAAAAGAAAAATGCTTGTACATCTTGCGTGATGTCAACTTTGATGAAGATACACCTTTCTTCAAATATGTCCCTAAGGAAGAATGTCGTGAGGGGGAGATGGTTCTCCCCAATATTGACGCCTATGATGATCTGTTGATAACCAAAGTTACTAGATCCATTAGTGAGCCCCAAAGAACGGATGATCTGCCCCCAAATAATACAGGTCAGACTTCCAATGAACAGGTAGTGGTCCACCATCCAGATGTAAGAAGATCTCAGCGAGTCTCTAGACCTCTTGATCACTTGAAAGATTTTATTACCTTTACGACCACTAAACATCCTATTGAAAAACAAATTAGCTATGAGCATTTGTTAAAGGCTTTCGTGGCATTTCTTAGTTCTATTGATGTCAGTCATGAACCAACATCATACGAAGAAGCCAAAAGTGAGCCAGTTTGGGTTAAGGAAATGAAAGAGGAACTTGACGCTCTGTATAAAAATAAAATATGGGAAATTGTTTCCCTTCCGGAGAAAAAAAAATTATAGGGTGTCGATGAATTTTCAAAAATAAATTTAAAAGTGATGGATCTATCGAAAGACACAAGGCAAGACTTGTTGCAAAGGGATACACTCAAACCCAAGGGATCGATTACGAAGAAACGTTTGCCTCGGTTGTGAAAATGAACAGTGTACGTATTATTTTATCCATTGCTTGCAATTTAAACTGGCTGTTGTATCAACTTGATGTGAAGAATGCCTTCTTGCAAGACGACCTTTAAGAAGAAGTTTATATGAGCTTGCCGCCAGGTCATCCTCAAGAAAAAGATCCTTCTTTCGCCTGCAATCTTCATAAATCCATATATGGATTGAAGCAATCTCCAAGAGCTTGGCATCTTAAATTGAGCAATGCCATTGAAAAGTATGGGTTTGTTAAAAATTCTACAGAGAACTCTATATTTTTCAAATGGAAAAATGACTCGATGGTTATCATGTCGATCTATGTTGATGATATCATCATCACTGGAAATAATGCTCAAAAAATTACTGCTACCAAAGAACTTCTTCAAAAACTGTTTGAAATTAAAGATTTAGGTAGGTTAAAATATTTTTTGGGCATAGAGGTGGCTCATTAAAAAAAGGGAAAATTTTTGTCTCAAAGAAAATACACTCTAGATTTACTTAAGGAAACCGAAAAACTTGGAAGTAAACCTGTTAATACTCCTATAGAAACTGAATGTAATTCAATGAAAGATCAAGATGAACTAGTTGCAAACATCACTCAGTATCAACGAATTGTTGGAAAGTTGATATATTTGACCGTTATTCATCCGAACATCACATATGTCGTTAGTCAGGTGAGTCAACATATGCAAGCTCCTTGTCAAGGTCATATGAAGGCTGTTGATTGAATCCTCAAGTATTTGAAAAAGGTGCCTGAACAAGGATTATGGTATAAAAAAAATGACAACATATACATAAAAGGCTTCTCAGATGCTAATTGGGTAGGTAGCCTGGATCATAGATCTACTACAAGCTATTGCATATATGTCGAAGATAATTTAGTCTCATGAAAGAGCAAGAAACAAAGTATGGTTTCTAGATCCAATGCTGAGGCAGAATACAGAGCCTTGCCAACCACTACCAGTTAACTCATTTGGGTCAAGAATCTTCTATCTGAGCTCGGGTTCAATATAAGCTCACCTATACCAATGTATTGTGTTAACCAAGCGGCTATTCACATTACAGCTAATCCTGACTTTCATGAAAGAACTAAGCATATCGAAATTGACTGTCACTTTGTCAGGAAAAAAATTCAATGTGGAGAGATTTATACACCTTACACAAAGAGTATTGATCAAGCTGCAGATGGGCTAATAAAAGGAGTCACACAGGCTCAACTCAAGGACATGTTAAACAAGTGGAGATGTCATGATATTTACACCCCACTTGAGGGGGAGTGATGAAGAAAAGAAAAGTCAGCAACCATTGTTTGTTAAGTTTCCTAAATCTCTCTATCTCCCTATTGGGATAAGAATGAGTTTCCTCTTTCCTCTCCTAAATATCTTCTTTCGGTTAATTAGCTTTGCTATAAAAATCAAAATGTACCTCATATGATATTCATTGAAAGAAAAATAAAGAGTTGATGTGGTTGCCTATCGTAGACGTAGGTCTTAAAGACCGAACCACGTAAATCGATGTGTCTGCAAATCGTGATAGTTATAAATCACAGTGCCAGTAAATCATGATGCCTGTAACTCGTAGTGCCTACAAACCGCAATGCTAGTAAATTGTGATTCCTGTAACTCGTAGTGCCTATAAATCGATGTGTCAGTATATTGCGACACCTGCATATCACTGTGTACCTATAAATTGTCAAAATCAGTTGTTATGGTTCAAACTTCTCGTTATGGGTTGAGAGGTCACATGTTGTTGTGCCCCTGTTTCGATATTAGCGGTGCAAAATTCTGAGTAGTCCTTCTACCCACCGAGGATGGTTTCCATTTACTTTGATCTTGAAGCAATGGATGCCAACCACTACAAGAAACATGTGGATTAGCGACGACCTAAATTCGACGCTAATCTGTCGCTAAACAGTTTAGCGACAGATAACTTTTTTCACGATTTTTTCGATGCTAAGTAGTGCAAGAACTTATCCGCCGCTACTTTCGTCGCTAATTTATGATGAATTAGCGATGAACATGATCCATCACGAGTCCTTCGCTATTTTAAATTAGCGATGGATAATATCTATCGCTAATCCATCGTTAAATTTAAAAAAAAAATTGCTCTCTGTCGGCGCGTTCTCTGGCAAAGAGCAATTTTTTTTCACAGAACCAGCGCGTTTCGGCATCGGGACACTCTTCCGCAGCGAGCCAGTCACGGCGGGAGAAGGGGCGCAGGCAGCCACAAGAGGCTTCTCGCGGTGGCCGATCGGGAGGGTGAACGACTCCCCCTGGAAGGAGATCGACAAGCTCCATGTCGACGGCCAGAGGACCTCCGGCGCCCGCTTCACAGAATAAACTGCCGGCGAAGGAGTGGACGCGCGGGAGGGGGTAGAGGAGCGGCGTCGATCGACCGATTGTGATATTTTTGGGGTGGTAGTGGAGACAGGATCTGGCGAGGGAGAGGCAGGACGGGTGGTGGAGACTGGCGAGGGGGCACCGCCGGGAGGAGGAGGATGGCGTGGGGGAGAGGTAGCGGGAGTTGATCTCCGGGGGCCGACGCCATTGTCACGCTCAGAGGGTGCGAGAGGCCGCTGCGCATCGTTAGAGGAAGGGTGGGGCTTCTGGCGTCCTGAGAAGCACCTCAGGTGGGGACAATTTAAATCGAATGGGGGGAGGGAAAATTTCGCGCCTCAGGTGGGATGGTTTAAATCGAAAATTAACGACGGAATTAGCGAGGGAATTTTTCCGTCCCTAATTCGTCGCTAATTAGCGACAAATTAGGGACGGAAAAATTTCATCGCTATTTAGCATTTTTTTGTAGTGTTTTGGCGATAGAAAACTGTTGTCGCTAATCCATCGCTAATTAGTGATAGATTTAGCGAGAGAGATATTTTCGTCGCTAATTTCGTAAATATTTCGAATGTTAGCGACAAATAGTTTTCTTTCGCTAATCCGTTACAAATTTATGACAGAAAAAATATGTCGTAAATTGTCATCGCTAATTAGCATTTTTCTTGTAGTGAACAAATCTGCAAGTGTGGGAGAATCACACCTGGAAGGATAAACCACCTAACCGGCTTCTAAAGCTTATAATGTTGCTTTTTGGGTTCTTATTTCTTGTATTCTCTGGTTTGGGTCTGCCTAACCCTTATTTTATTTGTATACTCGTAGAAACCGCCTCAAGTGCAAAGACCTAATCGCGCTGGCTCAACCTGCCATATGTAAAACTCCAAAGACTTGCTAGTAAAAAAAAACACTCCTGATATCCTTCAGCTGTTTAAGCTTCTCGAGGTAACATATTGACTGTGGCCCTATTTCGGTACTAACGGTGCAAAATCCTACGAGTACTCCCCTCTATCAGCCCAGCCTGCTGGGCTTTAAGTGTGGCCCTGCCCGGAGATGGCTCAGTTCGGATTTGAAGTGCAGCCCATATCTCGGCTTATTGGCCCGACGGGCCAATGTGAAGCAGGCTGGATTTGGTCTGATCCTACTCAGTTCTCTTTCTTTTTACTCGTACTGGTAGGGCCGGGTTTCCCTAATCCCAACTTGTCAATTAAAAAAAAAAAAGAAAAGATTCGTTGAGGCTTTCTAATAAGCTAAACCATGTGCGAGCATGCATTCAATGAGACACGAGCCCACTTTGGCCATCTCCTTGACAGATCAAGTGCCAAGATCCCCTTCACTAGTCCTAAAAAGTCAAAAGTCAACGGCTCGTGCGACGCACTTCGCTGGTGTACAACTCGTCCACGCAAGCAACTGGGGACACGACCTCTAAGTGGCAGCCACGTCAGATTCTTGGTTGACTTAAACTGTTGTTGCTAGGTACCAATTAATGACAGCCAGGTAGGCAATCGGGGGGGGGGGGGGGGGGGGGGGAAACACCTTTGATGTTGTACGGTTCACCCACACATGCATGCACTCATATCTTAACCCCCATTGAGTCATTGACGAAGCTTATATACTTGTAAAAAGATCATGATTTTAATGCAAATTAGAGACTTTGAGATTATTGTCCTTCATAGTTGATCAGGGTGATGGTGATGATGATGCTTATGAGTAGTAGACAAAATTCGAGGAAGAGCAGATGGTTAATGGATCTTTGTGAGTCTCACTCACTATGAGTAGTATGATGATTAAGCATCTCCATTCATTTATAATGTATTAAGTGGCATTTATTGTGCTCCTAATTGGTTGGATCCATGCTGGTCCAATCTGGAGCTCAAACTACAATTAATGATGGGTCTACCGATCTGAGCCAGGATTTGACTAGGTCTAGTTAATTGGTTTGGAGACTGGGTCAAGACCTGGCTGGACGGAGCCACCCCATTCCTAACATGTGTTGGATCCCTTTCTAGATGTCTCTCTCTCTCTCTTTTTGAAAAGGTATGTCGAAGATAAGCTTCAATATTATGGCCTTTTATCTTCATTTTTTTTCCTTTTATAATTATTGAATCTTTATATGTGATTATATAACTAATTTTTCCGTTCTACTAGTATTTAATGAAAGAAAAAGCAAGAGAGAGACGTTCTGGATAATGCGCACCTATAATAAACATGTGAGATGTATTCCACTCAACCAGATCCAATCCGTTTTTTTCCTGCATAAAATAGAGAGATCTACCAACAGGGGCTCCGCTTGTCTGGTAGGAGCAGTTAGTGCACTTCACCTTGTGTTGGGACGTTGCAGGTTCAAAACCCAATGGTGTAGTTGTATAACTGGTAGGGGGGCTGCCTAACCCTAGAGTGTGGACTTTGGATCAAGTTGACTGCTGCTTAAATGGTCCGTCATCCATGTCCATTTGGATATTGCACGAGTTTGGATGTGGTACATTTTATATTATCCTTGTAAATCTGTCCAATTCATCACCTTTGACTAATTAGGCCTACCCTCTTTTAGTTCTTCTAAAGACGGGGAATTGGTGGAGCTGATCCACTTTGGCATGCGATTTGCACGCGGAGGATGCCCATATTATTATTATTATTATTATTATTATTATTTAAAGGCAAGCTGGGGTTAGGCAAACCAGTACGAGTTAAAAAACTATATACAACGTCTAACACAAGGAGAGGTGCATTAGCTGCTCTTACCAAACAAGCTGAGCCCCCGCGCCCCCGATATTATTATGGTTACGCTTCATATGAAAACTGAATCAAGGCAAATATGGCTCAAGGCCTCATGTGCATCAAGTCTATCGAATCCAATTAAAGGATTCAATAATCAAATCCAAGTAGAAACCAAATTGGATCACTCTAAACAGGTCAAAAGTTGGGCTGCTCTTGTTTCTTTGAACTAGAAAAAAATAAAAAGCAAGAAAGGAAGATGAATACTAGTACTTGATTGACAATCAAGTGGGCTCCTTTTCGAACCTAACTGTGACAATTTTTTAGAGCGGATCCTGTCAAAAGCTGGGTCTAATCTCACCCAGCTTTTACAACCACAAACCCCACTCTTCTGTGGGTCCCACTTGTACTTAGCTACACTAAAAAGGGTTGGTTGTAACCGCTGGGTGAGATTGCAGCATCTGACAGGATTTGCTCTCCCGTGGACAGGGATTAGGTACACCTTCATGTCAATACGACTGCTATCAAGATTCATTCTTTAACTCATCGGATGTCACATTGTTAAAAAAGAATATGGTATTCAAGGAAAGCTTGATCAGACCTCCCAACATGAAAAAGGAAAGATGTCTATCATTCAAGGAAAGCCACTGATCAGACTTCCCAACGTAAAGAAGGAAAGATTGTAACCTAGCTACACATTTTAAAGAAAGCTATATTTAAAAAAAATCTAAAGAATGTAAGCACAGCATGGCTGATCCTGACAATCAAGATATGGTCAACAAAGATAAAAGAAATTTCAATCAACAATAAGGTAAGTTAAGGTAAATCTTTCGAAAAAATTGCTGAATATGGAAGGAATAGAGATTTAACATTCTGTCTTACTGAAATCGGCATCATGGAGGGTCATCTAAGGCAATTTTGCACAGGGCTCAAAATTTGAAAATGGCGTCAATCAGGGAATGTCATCCCCCTCCACTTTCACCTTGACATCTCTTCACCTCTATATAAGTCACTTGTATTCCTCTGCACAGACATCAAAAAAATAAAGAGAGTTTTCTTCAGTCCATGGATGTAGGTCTCTGACAGAACCAGATAAATTGCTTGTTATTCTTTTAATTTCTTTATAGTAGCAGAGCCTTTATTCGAGTGAGGTACAACCACTCATTTTTTGGTGTTTCTTCTATATCTTTTTTCTTTCATCACGTCGTCTTCTTCATCTAATGCTACAACCCCCTTGTTTTCCTATCCGGCAACCTTGAATGTGTTTAATTTCATGATGTTGAAGCTAAATCAACAACTTCTTGATGTGGAAGACTCAGATTTTTGCTCTTGTTGAGAGCCAGGACCTTCACAAATTTCTCAATAGAGAGACTGTCGCACCTAAGCCTACTATCAAGCAAGCTTCTCAAGAGAATTTTGATGTTTTGGAAGTGCCGAATCCTATATACCTTGCGTGGCACAAATCTGATCATCTTCTTAGAGGATGGATCACAGGTACCCTCTCCGAAAGCATTATTGGCTTGATTGTGGGATTGAACACCTCAAAAGAAATCTGGACCACTCTTGTTGATGCATTTGCCAGGACTCTCAGGAGTGGGAGTTTCATCTGATGCATCACATTACCTCTCTAAAGAAAGGCAACGATCCTTCAATTGACTACATAAGCAAATTTATCCTTCAATTGACTACATAAGCAAATTTAAAATCCTATGTGATGATCTTGCTGTTATTGAGAAGCCGGTTGAGGATGGTGCCAAAGTTTTTTGGCTTCTTCAAGAACTTAGTCAAGGTTATGAGTCTTTTGTTACATTCATGCTCACACCTCCTATCCCTTTATACAAAAAGGTTATACCTTTGCTCCAAAGTTATAAGGTCATAAACAAAATGTAGGAAACTTACAATTCCAACAAAATGTTGCTAAAAAGAAGGGAAATCAGAAATTTAATAATAATAAATGACATGGGAGTGGCCCTAAAGAAAATGATAAGGGTTAATATCTGAATCAACACTCCAATGATTCAAATGAAGGTGCTAACAATGGTTCAAAAGAAAAAAAATTGAAAATGTTATTTGTCAAATTTGCCACAAGAAAAACCACTCTGTCAGAAATTGTTTCAATCGGTTCAACCATGCTTACCAATCTGAAGGGATCCCTCAAGCCCTCGCTGCCCTGACTATTGTCGATAGTCAAGATTCAGAGTGGTTTCCGGACACTAGTGCTAGTGCACATATGACAAGTAATATTGGAAAATTATTTAACCTCAGAGGATATGATGGACATGATTATGTTATGGTTGAAAATGGAAAAAAACTAAACATTTTTCACATGGGTGACACCAAAATCAATTCAAAACCGTCGCCCATTACCTTGAGAAAAGCCTTGTATGTTCTAAATTTTTTTTTTACCGATACCCATTCTATCAAGAGAAAACTATCAATATTATGTTATTTTTGTCGATAATTTCTCATATTTTACCTGGTTTTACCCTATGAAAAGAAAATCTATTTTTTTATTGTTTTAAACATTTTTATAAACTTATAGAAAGACAGTTTGACAAAAAAAATCAATCTGAAAGGGGTGGCGATTATATGAGCAATAATTTTATCAAGCTTTTAGATGACCTTGGCATTAAAAGATAAATTTCATGTCCAAAGACTCCTGAACAAAATGGTGTTCTCGAACGTAAGCATAGAAATGTTACTGAGTTAGGTCTCACTATGCTCTTCCATGCCAATTTATGAAAAAGGTTTTGGGTTGAAACATTATCCACTGCTGTGTTCTTAATTAATCGACTACCTTCCATATCCTTGAAAAATATTTCACCTTATTTTAAGATCCATGGAATTCAACCTAACTATTCTTTTTTACATATTTTTGGGAGTCAATGCTTCCCCTACTTGCATGATTATGCTAAAAACAAGTTTGATCCAAAAATGTTGCCTTGTGTTTTTCTGGGGTATAATATTCATTATAAGGGCTATAAGTGCTTATACCCACCAACTGAAAAGATATATATTTCCCGACATGGCATTTTTTATGAATCAAATTTACCTTTTCAACAAACTGGTTTTTTTATTTAAGAAGGATAGCGTTGAGGGGGAGCTCAGCTCTTACCCAAGTTGGGATGGTGATGCTAAACATGATTCTGAAAAAGATGTCAGGACCATGTATTTTGACAACCATGATTTTGCTGCTGATAATGATTGTGAAAGGGACATACATGAAAACACTATTTATAATAGTTTTGAGCGGACTGGAGATCAAGAGGTACAACAACCTCAAAATTTTCAAGAGACAAACATGCTTGATCAAGATAATGATCAAAGCATTTTTCTAGATGCCAACGATAGTTTGGTGCCTCAACAAGGCCAACTGCCCAAGACAATTCTAAAATTAAAATCAATACTGGTAACAATGAGATGTATGTTTCTCAATATGAGTCTGATAATAGACTCATGACCAGCACAACCAAAGCAGACATTGATAATAGGGTTAGCAAAAAAAATTTGGTCCCTGAAATGCAGTCTGATGTCACGACCAACAGTAATAATCATGTTCTTACTAGATCCATGAATGAAATTGTTAAGACAAATCCCAAATATCTTGGGTTATATGATCTTGTTAGATCCATTCCTAAAGAACTGCAAAGCATTAAGACTGTTCTCTCTCATCCTGGATGGAAGGCAACTATGGATGAAGAAATGAAAGCACTTCTCACCAATAATGCTTAGGAACTTGTTCCTAAGAAAGCCAATGACAATGTCGTAGGCTCAAAGTGGATCTATAAGGTCAAGCTCAAACTTGATGGGGCTCTTGACCGACTTAAAGACAATTTCATTGCTCGGGTTTTGCTCAAATCAAAGGGATAGATTTTTATGAAACTTTCTCCCCTATGATAAAACTAGAAAGCATTAGAATAGTGCTCACGGTTGCCACTATTAAAGGATGAGACATTCGCCAACTTGACATAAAAAATGCTTTTCTTCATGGGTTTTTAAAAGAAGTTCTTATGAAACAATCTCCCGGATATGAAGATGTGACTAAACTAAAGTACGTTTGCAAATTAAAAAAGGCTCTCTATGGTCTCAAACAAGCTTCAAGGGCCTAGTTTCACAGACTAAGTATTTTTTTTCAAAAATCTTGAATTTCTCTGTAGTACCACTGACCCATCAATGTTTGTTAGCCATAGTTCCTATGGAACTCTTATTTTTGCTTATATATGTGGATGATATGATTTTGGCTGAAAGTAATGACGATCTTATACAAGGATTTATTAAGAAAATCAGGTTGGAGTTTTCCATTAAAGACTTAGGACAATTTCATTTTTTCTTAAGAATTGAGGTCGACTATAATGATCTTGGAATTTTTCTATGCCAAAAAAAAAAATATGCTAAGGATATTTTAGAATGGGCACAAATGCTTGACTGTAAAACTATAGCTAATCCCATGGCTCAAAATCATCAATCCAACTTTAATGAAAAATTTCATGATGCAACGATGTCAAGAAGTCTAGTAGGCGCCCTTCAATTCTTGACTATTATAAGACCTGAATTATCCTTCAGTGTCAATTATGTGAGCCAATTCTTGCATGATCCCATGATTGCTCATTTTCAAGCTGTTAAGCTGATTCTCAGATATGTTAAAGGAACAACAAATTTTGGTTTAAGGATATTAAAGCAGAGCACTCTTGATTTATATGCCTTCTCCGATGCAGACTGGGCTGAATGTCGTAACACTAGACAATCCACTATTGGCCTCTGCATGTTTCTTGGAAGTAACCTCATATCATGGACAATGGTGTAGCTAGGATTCATGTCTGTGTGGGGGGGGGGGGCAAACAAGGGTGTAGCAAAAAGGGAAAAAATTTTGTGTGATAGTTGGGTGTTCGGGGGCAGTGCCCCCGAAAATTTTTTTTTGAGATAAAAAAAAATGGCTACAATTATTAATAAAAATCTATTTCATATGAACAAATCAAACTATTTGCTGCAGTCAGGGCTGGGTTGGGCTAGAGCTGAGCTAAAAAAATGGATAAAAATCTATTTCATATGGAATCAGGGCTGGGCTTTTAAAAAATATATATATAATTTTAACTGTTTCGGGAGGCAGGACTAGGCTACAGCCCAGTCCTGCCCCCCCCCCCCCCCCCCCCTTAGCTCCGCCTCTGATCACGGAGTGCCAAAAAATAAAGTCCAGTAGCTGGGTCTAGTGCCGAAGCTAAATATAGATCCATGGCCTCTACTACTGTTGAAGTCACTTAGGTATCTTTTATTCTTCAAGATTGGAATCCCTTTGTATAGAGTACCGTTGCTTCATTGTGATAACATTAGCGCCCTGAATATGTTAGCCGATCATGTCTTTCATAATCGCACAAAACACATCCAAATTGATTATCATTATGTTCGTGAGAAAGTAGCTTGAGGAACCCTAGTCACTAAATATGTTCCTTCAAAACATCAGCTTGAAGACATATTTACTAAACCCCTAACCAAGGACAATTCATTGGTCAAAGGGACAAACTCGGCCTATGTAAACGGCATCGTATGAGGGAAAGTATTAAACAAAAATTTGCTATTCAAGGAAAGCCTAATCAGACCTCCCAACGTGAAGAAGGAAGGATGTCTGCCATTCAAGGAAAGCATGATCAGATCTCTCAATGTGAAGAAGGAAATATGTCTGCCATTCAAGAAAATCATGAATAGATCTCCCAACGTGAAGAAGGAAAGATGCAACCTAGCTGCACCTTTCAAAGAAAGCTACATTTAGAAAAATCTAAAGAAGGTAAGCAAAGCATGGCTGATCCTGACAATCAAGATATGGTCAACAAAGATAAAGGAAATTTCAATCATGCTCAACAATAAGGTAAGTCAAGGTAAATCTCTCAAAGAAATTGCTGCATATGGAAGGAATAGAGGTTTCTTAACAAAAGAGGTCAACATTCAGTCTTACCCAAATCGGCATCATGGAGTGTCATCTAAGGCAATTTTGCATCAAGCTCAAAATTTGGAAATTACGTCAAGTAGGGGCTATAGTCCCCCTCCTCTTTCACCTTGACATCTCTTCACCTCTATATAAGTCTCTTGTATTCTTGTGTACAAACATCAAAAAAATAAAGAAAGCTTTCTTCAGTTCGTGGACGTAGGTCTCTGACCAAACCACGTAAATTGCTTGTTAAAATTCTTTTAATTTCTTTACACATCATATTCAATTTCTTATAGGTAAGAGCAAAAAAACCTGTTGTCTAGCAAAAGAGTCCAACTGGAAAGAAAAATCAAACTAAAATTTGTGAACTTGATGATTATGCACAATAGATATCACACTCTGCAAATCATAGCATATGGTTTAGAAGATACATCACATTTTGATCATTTGCAAGAAATGCAAGGACTTAACCACCTAATAGGGTAAAATTATGAGAAGTATCAATTGAGGTAAGAAAACCATCTTAGGACTCTAATTGACAGAGAACATCATTTTATACATATCAGGAAGGCCCATAATAAAGAACATTATTTTTCCTAATTGTGTGATTTACATATAGCAAAACAATAAAACACAATTAGCAATTTGAATTCTACACATAAAAAGAACAAAGACCGAAGAAATGAAGTTAAAAAATATATATGCCTCTCCTCCGCTGCTTGGGCTCCAACTATTCAAAAAGTGAAAAACAAGTTTTTTTTTCGTGGCAGACATCTTATCTCTTCATCGTTGGCCGTCTGACTTTAATCAAATATGTTCTTTCTTCTATCCCTGAATTTTTCATGGCAATGTTCGTGATGCCTGTGGGTGTGGTGAAGTAGATTTGTCGTTTAATGTCGGTTTTCCTTTGGTTTGGGTGTCAACTCCAGGGTAAACGCCATTTGGTTGGTTGGCAAACAGTGGTGTTACCTAGGCATATAGCTGGCTTAGGTGTTTTTGTTCTAAGACAAATGAGTATTTCTCTTGTGGCCAAGCAATGTTGGATGGCCCATCAACCAGGTTCTCCATGTGCTCGTTTGCTTCATGCTAAATATGGTACTCCTGATTAATCTCTTTTTCGTCATGGAACCCAGGGGTTGGCAATCTCGCACTTGCGAAGCATGTGGCTGAGAGCCTTATCGTTCTTTAGAGATCAAATTGGGGATGCAGAAAATTATGATCAGTGGTTGCAATGAGCGATTGCTCCAAATGGTGTGTTCCACACCCACAAAGTGTATAGATCGTTGCTTCCCCCGAGGGCAAATTGGTTCACTGAGTGTGTGTTATGGGCTAAGGGCTCTTTTACAAGATCTCGGGTCTTGACTTGGTTAATTTTGCATGATAGGGTTCCGACTTACAGTTATTTAAAGAAGTTGAGTTTTCAGTTTCCTAACTGGTGTGTGCTTTGTCAAGCTGCTGAAGAAACTACCTCTCATTTATTGTGGTCCTGCCCAACCTTTGTGGCCCTATTTAATAGGACGTGGAGTTCTCCGTACGTAATTTTCAAAGAGGAGTCTTTCGCGCTTGATCTGCTCCTGGGCCCTATTGGAATTAGACGATGCAAGCGGTAGAGACTGATATGGAAGACGTGATTGCTTACTACTTGGTGGTTTGTTTGGATGGCACATAATGATGCTATTTTTCTTCAAATTCTGGTCGTCCTTAATAATCTTGTCCATAAAATCCTGGTTGATGTATATGTGATTCTACGTATGCATCTTAGAGACCTCTCCTTCCCTCTGATCAACGTTAACTCATCGGTAGTTCCTTCTAATCCGATGGATCTTGGTTGAGCTTGGCTTGCTATCTGTTCGAAGTTTCTTTTTCTTTAGCTTCTTATTTTTCTATAGTTTATTTTTGTTTTCTATCTTGTTGGGTTCATAGGTTCAGCGGCTTCTCCGCACGAACACCGGCCGGGACGAGGATGACGATGACGTATGACACTCCGATTCCATTGAATCCGAGCGTGGAAGGAAGGTGGTTGGGGTGCTCCGAGAATGGGAGGAAGGTGGTTGGGGTTATGGGCTGGTGCCGAAGCGAGAGGAGTTTGAGGGAGGTTGATGGGGTTTTGGTAGATACTGGTGGAGTTGATGAAAACAGAGATATTTGCCTTTATGAAATTCGGGGCGATTGATGCAAAACGAGGTACCTTTCAATTTGGATCTTGCGAAAACATCCGGTGAGATGGGTTCTGTAGAAAAGAAGAGGAAAGTTGGAGAATTTTCTTGCTCGGAAGGGATAGTAAAAATTTACGGTTCTTTTGACTCTGGAGAAGAAGATAAAGTTGAGGTTTTGCCTGTGCCCGAACAGAAAGAATAGGAATTCTGTTGATGTTGAAGAACAGGGAAGGGAGGTTAATGGAGATCAGCAGCAGGCTGAATGCACCGAGAAGGAAGATGGACGGGGCGATGTCAGTTTGAAGACGATGACCTTTATTCCTCATCAAACAACGAACAATTGAAACACAACATTCAAGTACAGTCCAAATAAACGTCAGACTTGGTAATAGTTGTTATGGAATGAACAAAACTAATGTTTTGTTTCATCCTTTTTGTTCATTTCGTCCAATCCTGAACAAACCATCAAACATACCCTAAAAGACTTACGCAGTCAGACTGTTAGATTCAAATTCAGACCTACATCAAGGCTTTTCTAGTGAAATTATATTCCGATCCTGTAAAAGATTTACATGGTCATACTTTTCGAGTCGAATTCAAACCCACATCAAGGTTTTCTGTTGGAACAATATTGGGGTCCAAATCAGATCTGTTTTATTTATAAATTTACATGATCATATTTACATCTATAAATTAAATTCCAAATTAGAATCGGATCTGCAGTGACCCATCCCTAAGACTCTTTGCCTGCACCTATCCTATCCTTACTGGGCCTGGGTCATATCTTGATGGGCCAACTTTGGAGAGCCAACTGGGTCCCCAACTCTATGTTCACCTGGGTGTAGACGGATCAAATTTTATTTGGACCTCCAACCTATCCTTGTAAATTTTATATAATTTAGTAGAGAAAGAGAGAGAGCATGTTTTCTCAATAGTTACCTTTTTATTAGATTAGCATTTGAATATTATCTAGTTAATCTATAACGTTTCTTTTATTTGTATGAAAAATGACTGTATTACCTTTCACAAAATAGCTGTAAGATATCGCAATATTTCTTGAATATCCACTCAGCTTGATTTTTGCTGAATATGAAAGCATTTCTCACAATTTTATCCTTACGTTAAAACATGAAATAATGAAAGTCGCCGTTTCAGCGAAACTGAGATTCACCTGTATAGTTTTAGTGAAACTCATTGCCAACAAAATGGAGATTACCTTTACAGTTTTAACTAAACTCAACGTTTCAGCGAAACTCAGTTTAGTTGCCACAAAACTAACAAATCTTATTTATGAGATTCTTTTATGGTGATGGTGGATAAGTGGTAGTGGTAAAAGGAATGATGGGGGGTGGAGTGAAAGAAAAGTAGCTGAAAAAAAAAGTTTCACAACTAAGATTTGTTAGTGTTTTGACAAAAATAAATTGAGTTTCACTATTTTGATGTATAGGTTTATTTTAGATCAAGTTTCACAAAAATAATTAGTTTCCACTAAAACTGTAGAGGCAAATCTCAGTTTGGCTAGCTATGAGTTTCGCTAAAACTATATAGGCAAATCTCAATTTCGTTGGCGACCAGTTTCACTGTTTTATGTTTTAGTAGAAAGGTAAAATCATCATAAATGCCCTCATATTCAGCTGAAATCGAGCAGGTGGGTATTCAAAGAATATTGCTATACGTTGCGGCTATTATGTAAAATAGTATTATTCTTAGGGGCAGTACAGTCATTTAATGTTATTTGTAATATGACCATTGAGAGAGAGAGAGAGAGATTGCCATTTGAAACGTCCCCTAACCCAATGGCACCAATTCAGTTATTAAAAATTTGACATGAGTGCTATGTAAGTAGGGTGTAACTGGGTCGGGTTTAATTAGGTTGGGTCATATTAGACCCAAATCTAAATTGGGTTTAAAAGTAAGACTCAAACCCGACCTAATCTAATTAAGGTTCGGGTACAGCTAGATCTGTTTTGATTCGGGTCGGGTTCAGGTTTGTGTATAATTGAAAAAAGTACTCATATAAGTTAATGGGTCGAGGTATAAACGGTTTGGGTATTAATGGTTCACGTATTATAGTTGGGTTTTAAGGTCTCTTGGACTTGCAGTATTGGAACACCCGATGACACAAATAGGAGAGTGGGCATCATAACTGGTTGAGTCATTCAGATGATCAAAACACTGAATAACCAAGTTGGGTTATTGGCATGCCTTATTGCACCAGGTTGAGAAGCTGGCTCGGCCTAGTTTGTATGCCAGTTGCATCCGAAGCCGTTGCTGAAGCCACTGAGCCAACTTGTCCATTTATGCTGATGTCAAACCTAGCCGAGGGTCGATGAGCTGGGTTAGCTGCACCATGCTTGGCACAGTTAAAAAAAGCTTTACATTAACCTTTGTGTAATTAAAAGAATATAAATGACAGCCCACTGAGTAGGGCTGGTAAACGAGCCAATTGAACTGAACAGGGCATGTTCGAGCTCGGCTCTTTTACCAGTGGATTGAACTCGTGGCTCAACTCATATTCATGTTTAGCCTGAGCTCAGCTCATCCCTAAGTGAGACAAGCCGAACACTAGCTGACTGATGTAAAAATATTCTATGTAATGTATTTTATATATTATATTTAAAATATATATATCTTTTATATATTCTACTTAATAGTTCATATTCTATGTATATATTTTTCATTCATCCTTATTTTCTATGTATTTTATGCATTCTTCTTTTTATGTATTAAACTTAAAACATATTATTATACATAAAAATATATATTTTATCTATACGAGCTCTCCCGAGCCTAGCCGAGCAGAGCAGAACACCCTATATATGTTCGGGCTCCCCTAATTTAAGCTAACACGAGTTGCTCGTGGCTGGGCTCACCAGCTATACGAACAGATCATGAACAAGTCCGTGATGAGCCGAGTCACTAGCTGTTCGGTTCGATTACCAGCCATACCCAGCGTACGTGTCCACAAAACATATTTAATACACAGCTTCATAAAGATATTGATATATTACTATATAAATGTCCCGGGGGAGGGCAATGTTGTTAAATTCCATTTAGGTGTTCTTTTGAAAAGGATTCAGAAAATCTGACAAAACTGAATTGATTTTGAATTGGTCTATTTGAAAATTCAGAAAATAAAAACATTCAGAAAAATTAGCAGAAAAGAAAACTACTTGCATGAAGAAAATGTTTGCTTATAAGGTTGAAGGTTAACTAACTCGCTTTTTTTTTTTTTTTGTCTGTCCATTCCTCTTGCACTACGTTTGTCTTGTAAGGTTAACTTACTATTGCTGTCCTGGCAACATAAAACTCTGACGCTTTGCACGGGGTGGTGCTCATGGAATTTGAACCTACACTAGGCCCCATCCCACTACACCAAACCCCTTTGGGGTTCTAAGGTTGCTCCACCTTAATGATTTGTTTTCAGAAGCAAGAAAGATAAAATTGTATTCTTTTTCCAATTCAAATTAATAGGTCACGTTCTTCTTGATCCCTGCAAACTTTTGGCTCTCTGCAGAAAGAGGAGAAAATAAACAAAATAAAAACCAATATCACCAACACTAAATAACCTTATCTTCTTAAAAAAAAGAAAAAAGGCCGACCTCCACAACATGAAGATCCATCTTAGAAAAGAAAAGGAATGAGATCCAACAGAAACCCACTTGGCCATAAAACCTTTTAGAGCTGACTCTTGATTGAGGTGTAATTGGCTACCGTTTTTTCACTCAAAATGTGATATATATATATATATATATATATATATATATATATATATATATATATATATATATATATATATATATATATATATATATATATATATATATATATATAGATAGATAGATAGAGAGAGAGAGAGAGATTCATTTTCATAACATTGCTATAAAGCACTCTTTAACATATTCTTTGGGCCTTTTTTTTTTATTAGCAAGCTGGGCCTTTACTTGAAGGAAACCAATCTGGTGGTTTGTCGTTCCATGTACACCCTATCTTGGGAGTTGGGACACTGTTACACTCCTTTGGAATCCACTTGCAACAACAATTTGAGCGACGTACCCACAAAGAATTGAACGGTGGCAGCATCTACTCTAGAGACATGGAACCTCGGCTTGCACTGTCTTTCCTTGAAGATTCAATAATCAGATTTGCAACATCTATATACACCAAAACTGATCTCCACCATTTTCCATTCTCAATCTCCTGAATTGTATCTCCATACAATCCAGCCCATCCGAATAAACTCACCCTTGTTTAATTCTGACCGTGAAACCTATTTCTCCATATGTCACGTACCACACTAATAATAGAGAGCATTAGCCATGTGTCTGGGGGGCACCCAATTCCCTTTGACCGGATGATCCGATCTTTGAAGAATGGGCAATAAGTTCTTGGTTGAAAAGCTTTTTATTTCTCAACTCCCAAATTTTCCTCACAACCAAAAGGAAGGACACCATCCATCCTCTTCTGATGAACTTGTCAGAGAAAGAATATGAACTCCATCTGATAAGCGCTTGATCCATTGTAGTATAGGATTTTACTCACTTCTCAAAAAAAAAGGCCAATAAATTAAGGTGGGGGTGTCGATTCCGTCATCTCCATGCACATTGGGGCAGCAACCTGCTTATTCAAATCCAATTTTTTGGAGCCGGTCCTGCGTAAGCAATCTATCCTCCACTGCCCATCGAAGAGTAATGACTGCCCTGGGAACTGCATTTTTGCACCAAACCGCCTTCCTCTCTCCTTTTGCGAGATTTCTCCCAAACTGTTTTGGTATCGACTTTATCTAAGTGGTACCATTGCTACCGGTCTATGCCTTCTTCACCATTTCCAACTGCACACATCAAGTAGATTATCTGGGATTTGATTAACAAAACATCGTAAAATATTGTAGCATGTTGTTATGATAATCAGAGATGTCTTTCAGGTGAATTCTTCTTAAAGCTAAGTACATGGATTTTGTTCACCAGATTTTCTAGCAGACTTATGAAGGGCATTGCTCCCTTTTACGATTTACAAGTGACACCATGTCACGATTTGCAACATGTTACGATTTGCAAGCCAGCTTTGCTACTGTGACACGATTTTCATATTTCAGCTACTATGATTGTAACAATTTGTAAACAATGCCATATCAACACGAAATATAACGTGGTTCGATCAATGTGACCTACGTCTACGAAGGAAGCACCAATGATGATTATATCTTATTATTCTCAAAGAAGAGAACACCCATATAAATACACAATATCATAATCCTGGCAAGGATCAGGAGGATAACCAAAAAAGGAAAGAGGCACACCCTGCCATACATATCGATATCCTTGAAGCTTGGATGTAGGAGAGAATCACGCTGGATAATCGTAACAATCTCTCCCTCAAGTTGGGGAGCAGATATCAATCTGCCCCAACTTGCTTGTGATTTCTTCATGTTTCTCTTTGCTAAGAGATTTTGTAAATATATCTGCCAATTGATCGCTACTTGCCACATGAAGAGTTTTAATGATATGATCTTGGATTTTTTCATGAACAAAGTGGCAATCCGTCTCAATGTGCTTAGTTCGCTCATAAAATACTGGATTTGCTCCAATGTGGATGGCTGCCATATTGTCACACCTTAGTTCTATTGGTTCCATAATGATGACGCCCATGTCTTTGAGAAGGGCTTTTATCCAAACAAGTTCACACGTGCTTGTTGTCATAGCCCTGTATTCGGATTTCGCACTGGATCTAGCAACAACTGTTTGCTTCTTGCTCCTCCAAGACACAATGTTTCCTCCAACAAGAGTACAATAACCTGTGGTTGACCTATGATCATTTGGGTCTCCAGTCCAGTCGACGTCAGTGTAGCCAACAACATTGAGAGTTGAGTTTCGCTTCAGAAGAATACCTTTCCCAGGATTGCCTTTGAAATATCTTAAAATTCTATGAACTACTCCCAGATGGGTCACCCGAGGAGAGTGCATGAATTGGCTGACAAGGTTGACAACATATGTGATGTCTGGATGGGTTACAGTGAGATATATAAGTTTTCCCAAAAGTTGCTAATTGTTCAAAGTTTTGAATGATATCACCCCCATCTTTCCGTAATTTACAATAGGGTTCTAAAGGAGTATCTGCGATCTTAGCTCCCAATGTGTCAGTCTCTTTGAGCAAGTCTAACACGTATTTTCGCTGACATAAAAACATCCCTTGCTTAGAATGTGCAACTTCAATTCCCAGAAAATATCTCAACTTTTTGAGATCTTTGATTTCAAATTGTTTGTGTAGTTGAGACTTGATATTTTTTATAAAGCCTATATAATTTCCTGTCATGATGATATCATCTACGTAAACTAACAGAATCACAGTTCCTATAGTTTTAATGGATGAGAACATAGTATAATCGGTTGTGCTTCTTTAGAAACCCAAATTGATGAGAGCTATACTTAACTTTGAAAACCAAGCTCTCGGTGATTGCTTTAAACCATAAAGAGATTTTTTATAATTTGCAAACCTGACTTTTCTTTTCAATACTGGGAGGAGGATCCATAAAAAATTCTCCTTCCAAGTCTCCATGTAAAAATGTATTTTTTACGTCTAATTGAAAAGTTTTCCACCTTTTAATAGAGGCCACTGACAGTAAAGTACGAATTGAATTCATCTTTGCGACATGAGCAAAGGTTTCATTATAGTCAATCCCTTCTTTTTGGGTGTACCCCTTAGCTACGAGTCTGGCCTTGTACATTTCAATGTTGTCATCACTGTTGAACTTGACTTTGTATATCCACTTGCACCCCACAGTTTGTTTCCCATTGGGTAATGGGACCATCTCCCATGTCTGGGTTTTTTCTAGGGCATTTAGTTCATCTTTTATAGCTTTCTTCCACTTAGGGTCTTTTGAGGCTTCTTCAAAGGTAGAAGGTTCTTGAGACAAGTATGTGTGGAAGATATAGGACTGATAGGAGGGTGAAAGGTGGTCAAAGGATATATAGTTTTCTATGGGATGATTGGTGGACTGAGTTGACAGGTAGGTGTAAAAGTCTTTTAGTTTAGCGGGTTGATGAGTAGGCCTGGAGGATCTATGGAGGATGGGAGGATTGATGATGAGGATATCCAGACTGAGTGAATCACCCGGGATGATCACAGGGTCTTGGTTTTTAATTAGGATTTGGGTCATGGTTGGCTGTCTCAGTTTGATAGAGATCTTGGTGAGGAGAGAACATATTGACTATATCATTCGACTGAAGCATGAGAAAAATAGGTTTGGGTTGTCTGACTATAATCTCTCCCTTATGATGTAGATAAGATGGAAAGTATGGTTCATCTTTAAAAAAATTCACATCCCTGGAGACAAACAATTTTTTTGAAAGAGGATCATAACACTTATATCCTCTCTTAGTGGTAGAGTACCCAAGAAAGATGCATTTTGCAACTCTTTTTTTAAGTTTGTGCCGAAATTTATCTTGAATATGAGCATACGCCTTGCAGCCAAAGACTCTCATATGTTTGATCAAAATTGGCCTCTGATATAGAATTTCAAGTGAAACTCTATTGTCAAGATTCACACTCGAGATTCTATTTATAATATAGCACGCCATGGATTTGGCATTGACCCAATAACTTTGAAGAACATTCATGTGAAACATAAGTGATCTGACCACATTTAGGAGGTGACGGTTTTTCTGCTCGGAAACTCCATTTTGTTGTGGGGTACTAATACATGTATTTTGTGGTTGAATCCCTTTTTTAATCATGAAATTATGGAGGGCGGTATTGACATATTTACCCCCATTGTCAGACCAAAGCTTTTTATCTTAACTTCATATTGAGCAAGAACCATATTATAAAATTCTTCAAAAAGTTTTGGCACTTCGCTTTTATATTCTAAAAAGAAAATCCAAGTAGTTCAGGATGTATCTTCTATGAAGGTAACATAATACTGATACCCATAGTTGGATTCAATAGAAGCGGGTCCCCAAACATCAGAATGAACAAGGTCAAATAATGCATCCGACCGTCTACTAGTTCATGAAATGGTAGTCTTGTGGCTTTGGCAAATTCACAAGCATCACATGCTAACGAGGTAGGAATCACCTTAGGAAAAAAAGTTTGTATGACACGGCTGAAAGCATGTCCTAGACGAGAGTGCCATCGAAAAAAAATCATCACCATGAGTTATGAAGGCTGCAACATCGACTTGGTTGAGCACGTATAGGCCATTGCATTCCGATCCTCTACCAATCTCCTTCCTTGTTTTCATGTCCTGAAATATCACGTTCTTGAATGAAAAAATAGCCAAGCGGTTGTGAGTTTTTGTAAGCTTACTAACTGACAATAAACTTGACATGATTTGAGGTATATATAGAACATCTGATTTCACCTCATGATTCAGTAACTTATACCTGCTGGTTCCTCTAACTGAGATTGGTGAGTTATTTGCAGTAAAAATCAGTTTTTTACTCACCAAGGTCAGCTCTTCCAGAAGATTAGATCAATTTGTCATATGGTTTGTAGCTTCAGAATCCATAACCCATTTAAAATTATTATCATAGAGTGTAAGGGCATGATTTATACCTTTATCGTGTGGCTGAACCGGTTGATTAGCAAAAAGATTGGTCTTGGTAAACTGTTCAAAAAAAATTGCAAGATCATCCTTGGTGACAAAATTTGCAGCTTCTGGTTTTTGTACACTTGTTTTTTCTTTACGTGGTCTGCCGACTAGATCCCAACAACGTTCACGCGTGTGGCCAGTTTTTTTGTAGTATGATCATGTGAGCCGACTTCGATTCTTGGATTTGCATTGATCGTCATAACCTTTACTGGTAAAAATCATGGTTGACGATGGTGCAACATGAGACTTGAACGCCATCCGATCTTCTTGTTCCTCAATCGGTTTGAGATTTGGATTCATGACTTTCCTGTGGGCCGCTTCTCATTGGATAGTTTGACACACCGTATTGAAGTTGGGCAGCGGAGTAGTCATAAGAATCTTGCTTTTAAGACCTTCAAAATCACTGCTAAGACCAGCCAAGGCTTTGAAGACTTTGTCTTCTTCTATACGTTGGTTAATGACATCAAGATTGGATGTGGGCGGTTGGTATTGACCCAGTTTATCCTATATGTCGGTCAACGTGATAAGGTAAAAATTGATGAGTTTATCATGACATGTATATTTGGCTATATCTTACTGGAGTTGAAAAACTCTTGACAAATTGTTGTGTTCACCGTATCGTTCTTTTAGGGTTTTTCATATTTCTTTGACTGTCTCTTTGTACAAAAGAGATTCAACGATATGCGATTTCATGGAATTGAGAAGCCATGACATCACTAAGTGATTCATAGACTCCCATTTATCATATGCGGAGCCTCATGACGATTCAGTGGCTTTGTTCTTTCCTATGATGTATCCCAATTTTCCTTTCTCACTTAAAAATAAACTGGCAGCTTTAGACCAACTCATATAATTGTGGCCATTCAACGGTGTAGAGGTGATTTTCAAGATTGGGTTTTGTTCTTGACTCACCATCTTGCTGGCGAGATCAACCATCTAGACTTCAGACACAAACAACAAAACAAACGAATAAGAAAGGGTACCTTCAATGGAGAGGGACACGGTCACGCACAACAGTGAATGGTCACCAAATCTTTTCCACGAGGGTGTTGAACGTCAAATGCTCTGATACCACATATTACGATTTGCAAGTGACACCATGTCAGGATTTGCAACATGTTATGATTGGCTACCATGCCACGGTTTTCATATTGTGGCTACTAGGGTTGTAACGATTTGTAAACAATGCCATATTAACATAAAATATAATGTGGTTCGGTCAATATGACCTACGTCCATGAAGAAAGTACCCGTGAAGATTATTTCTTATTATTCTCAAGAGAGCACCCATTTAAATACACAATATCTGATAAGAATCAAGAAGATAACCGAAAAAAAGAAAGAGGTACACCCTGCCATACATATCGATGTCCTTGAAGCTTGGATGTAGGAGAGAATCACGCTGGAGATATCCTTGAAGCTTGGATGTAGGAGAGAATCACGCTGGATAACTGTAACACTCCCTGCACAAGGTCAAACCAAAATTCTACCCTGCTTTCATCTCCCACTTTTCACCTGGAGCTATCTTTCACAATGAAGAAGCCGGCCTTGATAGACTTCCATCCCCAGGACCCCAGTTGACAACTCCACTTACGCCAGATAGAGTTCCGAAAAAGTTATTTATGGTTAATCACCCACCTCTGCCCATGGGTTGGTAGCTTTTGAAACGACAATAAAGCTCATTTTTGCCAACAAAGCCACATTAGTTTCACTGATTTTCTGAATGCCAAGACCACCTTCTTCACTGGGAGGGCAAATAGAGTCTCAGTTAAGGAGATGCATATGGTTTTGATTCCCGCTAGGCCCATTCCATAAGAAATTCCACAGAATGAATTTTATTTGCTTAATAATAGAGATTGGCAGTTTAAAACACATCATTCAGTAAGTGGAGAAAGAGACAGGCATTGCATTAATGAGAACCACCCTACCTGCCATTTATAACATATGGTCGTTCCATCCCTCTACCTGATTTTAAAACCAGGGGCACACATCTTTTTGCACAATCGACCAACAAAAATCAGCAATTCCAAGTATCTTATAGGGAGTTTTGTCAGTCTTCCACTGTCAGACATGAACAATTTGATTAACTGTCTGACCTTACTTGAAAGGGAAACATAATGAACTTTTCAATGCTCACCAGTAAACCAGATTTGGATTCAAAATCTTTGATAACTTTGAAGAAATTCATGATCGATCGAGCGGCCTCTATCTTTTAAGAAGAAGAGAACATCATCAACATAGAATGAATGACTCCAAATGAAAGAATGAAAATTGCATGGAATAATGACCCCCCCCCCCCCCCCCCCCCCTTTCGTCTCCATTAATCATAAACCATCTCAACAATCTTTCCATGACAATGAGAGAAAAATAGGGATAAAGAGGGCCTTCCTGTCTTTATTCCTGATTGGTCATTGATAAACATAGCATATTTGGGAGTCCCAACACACGTCATGATCCGTTGTACTCAAGTATTGTTGAAGCCAAAAAAAAATGCAAGAATCCTTCAAAGAAATCCTAGTTAACTCTGGCATAGGCCTTAACAAAGTATGCTTTAAACATGAAAAAGGGTGTTTTGCTGTTAGCCATGGTGTCCACCGTTTGTGAGAAATGAGGATGCTCTTATGGATGCTGTAGCTTTTAAAAAAAAAAAAGCTATGGTTATGAGAGAGAATCTGTTGCAGAATGGGCCTTATTCAATTGAAAATGACTTGAAATGATTTTATAAAGAAAATTACAAAGACTAATGGGCCTGAAGTCAGTAAACTTGGAAGATTCTGGTCTCCTGGGAATCAAAATGACGTCCGTAAAATCTCTTGACCCTTGTAAATCTCTCCTAATTTAAACTACCCCATTGCTTATTTTAACCTTTTTTTCTCATATAGAAACGGAAAACCACCTCAGAGGTTATAAACTCGTGAACAACCCTTGACCCTAAGGACCCACCAGCTTTGACTTACGCAAGGGAAACAACGGATGCGGGAATCGAACAACTCCGACTGCCCGTCTAACAGTTGAGGCCCGTTCCAACTACGCTACCGCCTCGGGTCCCATTGATCATTTAACCTTTTAAAACGCAAGAAATCATAACCATCATTCACATAAATTTATTTGACAACTAAAACCGCTTACCTATTAAGACAAGGAGAAGATTGGTTAATCCAAGACAAATTTTTTTTTTTTTGAAAGGCAAGCTGGGGTTAGGCAGATCCCTACCAGTTATACATAGATACAATTGGGATTCGAAGTTGCAATGTTCAAACACAAGGTGACGTGCATTGGCTACTCCTTCAAGACAAAATTGGTTATTACTATCCTTCTAAGTGCTCTCTCTCTCTCTCTCTCTCTCTCTCTCTCTCTCTCTCTCTCTCTCTCTATATATATATATATATATATATATATATATATATATATATGTCGCTGTCACATTTTTGTATTAAAAAAAAGGGTTCCCCAAACAACGAGTAAAATCATGCGGTAAAAAATATTAGATAAGAATAAAGATGGGAAGCGACCTGATTTGGAACCCATGGTGAGGACGACCACAAAACTGAATACATTCAAATTCCAGTTTGGGTGGGGACTCGTATTTTGATCCAACCCAGACCTGAGCCCACCCTTTGGGCTAGGCTTCATTTGAGGTAAGCCCCAACCTGTATGGCACAAACAAGCACATCAAATATATGCTAAACCCACCAACGGGGTTCCGCTTGTATGGTAGGAGAAGCTAGTACACGTCACCTTGTGTTGGGACGTTGCAGGTTCAAAACCCAATGGTATGGGACGTTGCAGGTTCAAAACCCAATGGTATGGTTGTATAACTGGTAGGGGTCTGCCTAACCCCAGCTTAAAAAAAACATATATATGCAAAACTTATGGAGGGTGCTTAATAGGGTAAGGGGAATTTTGAGCAATAGCATTGGACCCAACGGTCATCTCGCGGGCCGAGTGGGATTTGGCGGAGGATTTTAAGGAAACCCTTGCATTCGTGGTGTTCCACGATTGGACCATCCCTTGAATACAACCAACAGTATCATGTTTAACCCTGAAGACCAGCAGCTATTTCCGCACCCCCACCACAATACCCATTCTATTGAAAAAGGAGAAAAAAAAGAAACTTATTTTGTTTTGGTTACGTTCAGCTGAATTCTCTCTCTCTCTCTCTCTCTTTGGATGAACTGACTCATTGTCGTCTCTTTCTCTCATGATGCTATGGCTTGTTTGAAATTGGGTTCGAAATCTGATGCTTTTCAACGTCAAGGACAAGCTTGGTACGTACCATTAGGACTTTTGTGTGTACTTGCAGTTCACGATTGCCTTCTCAACATGCCTTTTGCTTTTGGCTTTCTTGTTGTTTTCTTAATAAAATATGAAAAAATTGCATAGGTGTATCAAAGTTTTTGTGGGTTTTCCACAAATTTTTTAGTTCTGCAGTTTTTCTGGTATTATTGATCTGCATTCACCTTTTTTTTTTGTTGGTGATGAATTAATAGTCTCTAATAGAAACAATATAGTCAACAATCGTGCTGTTGATAAGGCTATGAGGAGATGATGCAGGAGCGGAGCCACCTATTCTCCTTCCTCCCCTTAGCTCTCTTCATCTCACCTAGCCGGCAGCCACGAGGGGCAGGCCGGTGCGCCGATCACCTTTGACTGGCGGCAGGCTTGGCCAGCCGCTGCCTCACCACTTGACTTCTTTCTTCTTGTTCCCTTCATCCAGCCACCGCCGGCGAGGTGCAGGCCGGCCGGGACTGCGCCGAAAGGTGGCCGTCGGCCACTCCAGACCGGCGGCATGCCTGGCCGGCCGCCGTCGGTCCCCTGTTCACCCCTCCTTCCGCATCATCTTCCTCTACTTACTTGTCATCCCTCTCAGCCAGCACCGGCGAGCGGGATCCTGTGGGGATCCCGCCGGACGATGGCAGATGGCCACGACTGACCGGCGGGACACCTGACCGCCGGCCGGTGGTTGTTTCAAGGCTGTGGGGGTGGGTGGTCCAACCCGCCCTAGCCCCAACCTGTTTCCTCTCTCCCACCATCGTGAGAGGGAGTCGTGAGGATCGAATCCGTTCACTGGTGAACCGGTTACTTGTCATGGCTCCTCTCATGATTAACCAAACATTGAAACCGGTTCAAGAGTTTCAAGCTGGTTTAAACTAAGGGTGGGCATCGGTCCGGCCTGAACCGTCTCGAACCATTTAGAGCTTGGCCTACCGGGCTTTTAAGTGCGGCCCGACCCAGAGATGGTCCAACACATTTATCAACGAGCCCCTCTTTAGCCCGGTTCTCAACCGGCTCGGGCTCGAAGAGCAGCTCATGACCCGGCCTATTGGCAATATGACTAGCATTTCAAACGTGCACCTTCTTTCTAAAATTTCTGATATTCAATTTATTATTATGGCCACACTAAGCTTTAGTCTTTTTTTTTTTCCTGCCAAGGATGAATTATCAGTTTTTCAGTAATGCAATATAGCCAATGAGTGTGTTTCAAGAGATTTGAGAAAATTTTGCAATCCTGATCTTGGGATAGAATATATTATGTAATCAAAATTGAAAATTAGGATGTCAATTCACTCGACTGAAATCAATTGCTGGAATCTGCCAATGCCATATACAGCAGTAGTGTGTAATTCAGAAAAGTGAACTAGGTGGGGTTGTTGGTTGGTTTAGTGCCAACAGTTTCTTGTCAGTCTGTGCCTAGCATTTAAGCCTGGAGTCCATCAATTTTTGACCCCAATGTATGCCTGGACCAATGTCTTCTAATCATCCACGATTGATCACTCTGGTTTCCTAGTTATCCATTGCTGTTTTTCCCATTTTAAGCAGTATGAGTTGCATCCGTGAGGTCTGGCAAGCTATTGATGAAAGAATTGAGTTTTTTGAATAAGAAATGGCTGCGTACATGTTTCTTCTCCTAGCATAAATGCAATCTGGTGAACATAACTATCTTTATATCTATTTCTTAATGAACATGGCGAATGCCAATACTCTGTCCCAAACTGATTAGTCCATGGTTTTAAGCCTGTTATCTCTCCTTCCCATGTTGTATGAGGTTAATTCATAGTTTCATATTACTATCTTTGTTGGGGTTCCAAAGGAACTTACAAAATTTTACCACAAGAAATTCATGTAGTTTGTGCTATCTCATCAATACCAGCAATTCCTACCATCTTACTGTTCTACTATTGAAGAAGCTGTATTGCGTTGAATATCTCAGTGGTCTTACCCATTGGCTCAAAGAAGGGAACACTTTAATGAAGCTAAACAGGCCTGGAATCTTGAATTGCAAAAATAAACAAATATTGAAACTTTGTTTGGATGTTTTAGTTTTAAGTCTTGTTTATTCATATAACTTACATGGAAAAATGCTGAACTGACAAACCCTGATGTAATCCTTTCCCACCATGAATTAACAAACATCAAATCATCATTATGGGTAAGTGTCATGCTGGCACAAGTGGGCTCCAGTTTTTTCCACTACTTACCACTTTTTATGTGTAAATTCACTCATACCTCCTCCCCTGTAAAAGCTTTCACATGGGCTGAGCTGAATTTTTTTTAGAAATTCGTGCTTGTTCTTTCCTTTACATGGGAATGAAACAAATGAGATAAATAGATGGCTCCTGGAAAAAGAAGAATGCTGACTCAGTTCAGGTCATTTGTCAGTTGTTTAATTCACTCCTGAACTATGTGATTGCGCTGTTTGTAAGAACTTTCAAACGAGAAGAGAAACAAACATAGGATGGAAAATCTGATCACATAGGAGCTAATGAGCTATATATGTCCCTCTTATCCAGACCAGTGTGCGGATACCCCTGAGTCAATGTGCAAGGCTGAAAATATGCCCATCTTGTCTGAGTTCAACAAAGACAGAATTTTTTGACAACGCTGGATGAGCTAACACCTAACACGAGAGGGTGATATGTACTTAACAATTGAATTGAGCTAACACTAAATTAATTAATGGGGTAAGATGCTTAATAATTTTTTTGGATAAAGTGTTAATAATTAGCAGATGCACAAATAACTAAAAAAGGCAGTAACAATTTGTATAAGATGCTTTTGCAAAAGAAAAAAATGTTCAATGCTAACAAGTATGCCTTTGAGATAGCTGAAGTATCTAAATTTGCATCTCATTGTTTATCAACGTTATTATGTAAATGCCTTTCAATGTTTGCTTCATGGTTGAGCACTTTTACGCCAGAATGGAACCTTTGGAAGTTTGAAATGCATATCTTCTGCTTTGCATCTTTCTTTTGTATACCATATCACCTGTGCGATGACTGTATTCAAAGGAACCGTCTGGGCTTCAAATACTAATAATGGAGCAATCCCAGCTTGCATGATTGTTTCCTTACCTGCATCTCTTTGTAGGTTATGTACTACTGGACTTCCTAGTGATATTGTCATTGAAGTTGGAGAAATTTCGTTTCATCTCCACAAGGTATAATTCTATTCCAGTACATCTCTCTCTCTCTCTCTGATGATGATGATGATGATAATGATGATGTTGATTATCATCACTTTGTGGCAGTTCCCCTTACTTTCTAGGAGCGGTCTGTTGGAGAAGTTAATTGAAGAGTCTTCCAGTGCAGAAGGAACAGGTTGTGCCCTGCAGCTCAATGACATCCCCGGTGGTGCAAAAGCTTTTGAAGTTATTGTGAAATTCTGTTATGGCATTAGGCTAGAACTTACCGCCATGAATGTGGTATGCGTTCGATGTGCTGCTGAGCACCTTCGGATGACTGAAGAATATGGGGAAGGGAACTTGATTATGCAGACGGAGGGGTTTCTCAGTGAGGTTTTCTCCAGTTGGAAGGACACTCTAAAAGCTCTGGAAACATGTGAGGAGGTGCTCCCTCATGCCGAGGAACTTCACATTGTCACAAGATGCATCAACTCTTTGGCCATGAAAGCCTGTAGTGACCCAAATTTGTTTGGTTGGCCTATGGGAGGACAAAGAACCCTGCAGAGTCCATGTGGTAGCGTTTTATGGAATGGAATTGGTACAGGAGCCAAGCCAGAAACTGTGAATTCAGATTGGTGGTATGAAGACTTAGCAGTTTTAAGTTTCCCTCTATTGAAGAGATTGGTTTTGGCAATGGAGTCGAAAGGAATGAGCCCTGAGAATGTTGCAGGGTGCCTGACATTCTATGCGAATTGGCATCTCCCTGGACTGCAAAGACATTCAGGCAATCAGGAAAAGAACTCTCGTATTTCTTTCCCATCAGAGGGTGATCAGAGGACTCTGCTCGAAGAGATTGTTGGTCTGTTACCCATGCAGAAAGGTGTCACATCGACGAAATTCCTACTTGGTCTGCTTCGTACAGCCATGATTTTGCACGCGAGCTCATCATGCAGAGAAAACTTGGAGAAAAGAGTGGGGATGCAAATGGGCCAGGCTTCCCTGGAAGATCTTCTCCTTCCTAACTTGACTTACTCGGTAGAAACTCTCTATGACATTGACTGTGTACAGAGAATTCTAGACCATTTCCTTGTGTCTGATCAAGCTTCTGCGGCCACCAGCCCTTGCTTGGTTGATGAAGGGCAGTTGATTGGCTCACCTTCACCGGCACCGATTACCATGGTGGCCAGGCTCGTTGATGGATTCCTTGCAGAAATTGCACCAGATGTTAATCTCAAGTTTTCCAAATTTCAGGCGCTAGCAGCAATGATTCCCGACTATGCTAGGAACCTGGATGATGGCATTTACCGTGCTATTGATATATACTTGAAGGTAATACAAACACTGATACCACAGATATCACAGTGAGAACTCTGTCGTTGTAGTGCTAGAGAGTTTGTTTTTGCGGCAGCAGCCCCTTTAGAAAATAGACGAACCAAGTGCCTCTTGGTGTTACTATTTATTCTTGGCACACTTGGCACTTTGCATAAAAAGAACCTGATTGCAAGTTTCTATCAATGATATCGATGGGTGAATATCCAATATCGACACTAGCTAATGCATAATGTTTAGCGAAAGAAACTCCAACAGGTGAAAAACTTGGAATGTTTGCCTAGTTGGTAGGTCTAAGCAGTGGGGGCCATGTTTTGTCACGTTGCTAGTGAATGAGTGCATAATGCTTAGCATTGGGAAACTCGACAAGAATAGTTGTAAACCTGTCTTACTGGTGGTGTCCATGTGACATGTAAGCCAAGATCCGACAAGTGAAAAACTTGGAATCTTTGCCTAGTTGGTGGTGGGTCTTGGCAGTGGGCATATCCTGTCTGTGCCATGTATAGAGAGGTCCAGAATTGCTTAAATTTTTTCTTCATGCTTTTGTTTCAGGCCCATCCCTGGCTGACCGACTCCGAGAGGGAGCAGCTATGTAGACTCATGAACTGCCAGAAGCTGTCCCTAGAGGCCTGCACGCATGCTGCCCAGAACGAAAGGTTGCCACTCAGAGTTGTGGTCCAAGTATTGTTCTTCGAGCAGCTGCGCCTCCGGACATCCATTGCAGGATGGTTCTTTGTATCAGATAACCTTGATAATGGTCATGCACCACACGGCATCCTGGACATCCCAAAGAACGAAGGCGCCATCACTGCTGCTCCTGCTGCTGCACCTGCTCACATCAAGGATAATCACAACCTCAAGGTTGGAATCGATGACATGAGAGTGCGGGTATGCGAGCTTGAGAAGGAGTATTTGAGCATGAAGCAAGAGATTGAGAAGCTTGGGAAGCCAAAGAGCTCCTGGAGCCTATTCTCAAGGAAATTTGGGTTCAAGCTCAGGCCACAGGTGTGCAATCCAAAAGATACTTCTGTTGCCAACCAAGACCTACCTAATGGTCCAGCTTAGACCCTTTTCTGTGAGTCCCCACATCTATTACATACATATACTAGGTTTGTTAGCTTAAGGCTCCAAACTGGCCATTAAATTCATTTTTTATTGTTTATTTTTTCTGATTGAGGGCCATGTAATCATGGTTGGTAGGGGAGGAATAGAAACTTTACACTGTGTTTGTATCATGTGTTCATTGTTTTGACTGGTAGTGTTTTAAAGGTTGGTAATGGGAAATCATGTTTATTTGGATTCTGCTGTTGCTTTCTGAACAACTTTCATGCTTTTCTTGTCCCGTCCCATTCTTTAAGCAACGCATACAATGTGTTTCTTCTTTACTTGTTTCTCTTTTTCCAAGGACCACATTTATCCCTCTTTTCACTACGTGGCATTTGGAGTACCACAATATTAAAGTACAAAAGAAACTCCACTTTCCTAGCATTATTGTATGGCGCTCCTAGCTGTTCATGTTTTAGAGTCTGGTTTGGTTTTAGTGTTTTAGGTGTCATTGCATGGAGTTTAGGCCTTCCGTAGCAGCTTAGCACGACGCTCAACTCTCAGCACTCCTTAAAATTGAAGCATTAACTTGATCTTGCAAATAGAATCAAATCCATTGTTATAGCCCTTTGGGTAAGTGGTGGAGATAATCTTTTCTATTCTCCCATGAAAACCAAGAAGCTACAAAATTATCCTGCACCATAAGAGATAAGAAGGCACACAATATCTCACCTATATGCTGCTTAAAATATACAAAGTCACTGTTGAGCACATGCTAATATCTTTTCTGGCAATGATCATCCAAATGTTTTGTGATCTTTCGTGTTTTTCATGCCGATAAGCTTAACGCCACATCTCTCTCTCTCTCTCTCTCTCTCTCTCTCTCTCTCTCTCTCTCTCTCTTTGTATGTTGCGATCCAATACATCGGTAATTAGTAAAATATTTTGTGGTCAAGAAATTAAATCACCCATTCATTTTATCCCATGGAAAGCCCTTGTTTCTGGTGGATTTGCCTCGCATTGCTACGCCAAAGTTCGTCCTTCCTTGGGCCCTAAACAACGAGCCGAGGCATAACCCCCTTCTTGAAAATCAATTTCATGTAGCTGAGAATATCCAAGGCAAGAAGAACATGAACAAGGCATTCATAACATAAAAAATTGTGCTAACTTTATCTGTTTGATGTATGCTTCTTATATCACAAAATTTACAGAACAGATTCTAGATTCCGGTAAATGGGTTTCTAATCCATGAATTTGATGTGCTATTAGCTTGAGAGAGAGAGAGAGAGAGAGAGAGAGATTTGGGCTTGTTTGATCCTTTTGGAAGCAGTTGATGTGGAATTGATATTTTTTTTGGTCGACATGTCCAATCAAGATTTCAAAAAAATAGGAGGCCCATTTTTATCTTGGATTTCCAATTCCGTGAGTCTAAAGAATGTGAAACTTATGACAATATGCAAATTGGGGTCGAGTGCTAAAGCTGGTTTGCTGAAAGGGCAACGTTGTGCTCTCAAATTCCCCTTACTCCTCTTGTAAGAACTAAAACTATGGGCAAGGATGGGTCTTATCATAATGCCAATAGTTTGGTAGCCTAAAATTGTCGCCACCAAGAGGGCGGACTAGGTTTTCTATTATCCAAAGAATTTTAAAAGAAAAAGATAGTCATTATTGAGGGAACGGACATGGGCACATAATAAATAAATGCACAGATGTTTGGAGGGTTGTATACACCCGCCACTTATTTAGACGAGAAGCCATATACAGTTCATGCCCACAAGGCCCCTTTCGGCCTCATTCCACTCACATACCAACATATATCAATTGTAGAATTAACTACCACATTGGGCTCCATTATTTATACGTGATCCTACGACCCGATTAATATCACCACAAAGCACCAACTGGACCCATACAATGCCATAAATAATGTTCATGGTTGGCATTGCCATGCTAGATTAGTGGGGGTAAGTGGGCCCATATACTCATATGCTGGATTGGGGTCTTGTCCCCACTGCCCAACCAGCGGTAGTCATTGATTGTGAACCGTACCTCATCCTATACGCAGGCCTGAAATATATGTCAGAAAACTTAGAAAAATAATCTTTATTTATCCCTAATTTGTTCATGCGAAATCATAAAAAAAATATACAGTGCAAAAGCGTACTCAAGTTCATCATTGCGCTGATAGATCTTGATGGAGTTTTGATATTCTAAAACCTCTATTAGTGACTTTTTCTTCTTCTTTAATCCAAATGAGAGAGGAACACTCTCTTTCTTGATGAGGAAGAGAAAATAAATTGTCACTATATATGATTTTGGAGACTATAACCCATTTGTAACCGTCATATTTTTTTTTCAATTCAGCCCAGCATAAAATAAAAAATTAACATATGAGCACATATTAGGTATCTACACATTATTATAACCATACTCTATGAGATGTCATATGGCCCAACCATATAAGATTACTTTAAATGAGCCATACCTTAGATAATTTATAATGAGTGATTAATTATATAGGTAAGCCTACGCAAAATATCTAACAATCTCTCACTTAGGCCACATATGTCATTATACAATCAGGAATTATACACTAACTTTATGAGCTCAATAACACTATTTTACCAAATGACATCACTAACAATCGTGTTCATTGATCATATCAACATAAAACTAAAGCGATATTTATTATATTCATCATAAAGAGACCCATCAATGATTACATATATTGACATAACCAACAACATATATTAAGCATGGATATGAAGCATGAGAATTACATATAATGTGATCTAAACATGCCTATTTCCAATTGGTCCTGCTTTATTCTTTAGTGAGATCATAATAAACGAGTAGAGAGTGAAACTGAAACCTGAACCTTATACTATAGTAAAAAAAAACTTTATCTTTATTTCAAAACATCCAAATACAAACTCCCACTAAACCAACATATCATTAAATGATACAACACCCATTCGAACAGTATGCTCGTGAAAGACCTTGGGTGGTAAACCTTTGGTAAGCATATCCGCAATCATGTAGTTTGTACCAATATGTTCAATAGATACTTAACCATTTTGCACTCTTTTTTTAACAACAATGATGTCTATATGTTTCGACTTTGATGAGCTCCTGTTATTGTTAAAATATAGTATTGTCAACTTATTGTCACAAAACAACTTCAATGGTCTTTCAATGTTATCCAAAATTCGCAACCCAGTGACAAAATTGCATAACCATATTTCATGATTGGATGCCTCATAACATGCTATAAACTCTGCTGCCATAGTGGAAGAAGTAATGAGTGTCTGCTTAGCACTCCTCCAAGAGATAACTCTTCCGACTAACAGATAAACATAACCCGAGTAGATCTACGACTGTCTTGGCATTCAGTAAAGTTAGAATCAAAATACCCAATGATCTCTAACTGATTCGACTTCCTGTATGTGAGCATGTAATCTTTTATTCTTTGTAAGTACTGCATAACCCGTTTGGCTGCTTTGCAATAATTCATTCCTGGGTTACTCAAATATATGCCTAATATCTCAATAATGTATGCAATATCCAAACATGTACATACTTGAGCATACATAAGACTCCATATAGTTGATGCACAAAGAATCTTTTTCATATTCTTTACTTCAAACTGGTGTTTAGAGCACTGAGTGAGATTAAACTTGTCTCCCTTAGCAACATGGGTGTCAATCTTTTATGTCAAATCTATCAAGAATTCTTTCGATATAGCTCTTTTGTGATAATTTAAGAATACCTCAAGAGTGATCTCGATGTATTTGAATCCCTAATACAAAAGCGGTGTTACCAAGATCTTTCATTTTAAATTTCTTTGTTAGAAATCTCTTGGTTTTGTGTAATAACTGGCAAGTAGTATGTCATCGACATATAAAATTGGAAAAATATATTTACCCCCATTGAATTTATAGTATATGCATTCATCAACCACATTCATCTTAAAATCAAATGAGAGGACAACTTGCTAAAATTTATGATACCATTGACGGGAAGCCTGCTTAAGTCCATAGATGAATTTTTTTAATTTGTAAACTATTTTCTTTGCATCGCCTGAGACAAAATATTTTGATTGCACTATATATATTGTCTCATCAATGTCACCATTAAGGAATGCAGTTTTTATATCCATTTGATGTAGTTCCAAATCTAAATAAGTCACAAGTGTCATCATTATTCTGAAAGAATCTTTCGTAAAAACTAGAGAGAAAGTCTCTATATAATCAATGTCTTCCCTTTGAGTAAACTCGTTTATAACAAGACGAGCTTTATATCTTTTCATATCACCCTTCGAATCCCTCTTGATTTTAAATATTCATTTACAACCAATGAGTTTTACATATTCAGGCAATGGGACAAGATCACATACGTCATTGTCTTTCATTGATTTAAACTCTTCATACATGGCATCGATCCACTTTTGAGAGTTAAAACTATGTATAGCTTGATGGAAGTTGATTGGATCATTTTTCTTTAATCTAATGTCACCCTAATGTTCTTAGAGAAAAAAATAATATAATAATCTAGAATTTTCCTTCTCTCTCTAGTAGATTTCCTCAATAGCACTTGTTCTTGAGTCTCTTGAGATATTTTTTGAGGTGTTTCTTGAGGTTGTTGAGTTTGTTTTTCATAAGTAAACTCTTGATTTTGGATAGGGAGATCCTGAACATTGTCTTATTCTGGATTTGTTTGAACAATGTCAGAAATTGAAATCTGACTATTGTTAACAACAACTGTAGGAAGAGAAATAAATTCTTCTTCAAAAGTAATGTCTCTTACCTTATCACCTCTCCCAAACTCAACATCTTCAAAGAATCAAGCATTTTTGTCACAAAAAAGGACTTATTCACAAAGTCATAAAATTTATAACTCCTAGATCTTTTAGAATATCCAACAAAATAGCAACTAACCATTCTTGAGTCTAGTTTTCTTTTATATGGCCTATATAGCCTTGCCTCAACTAGACATCCCCAAATATGAAAATGCTTTATACTAGGCCTCTTGCTTATCCACAGTTTATATGGGTTTTTGGTTATTGCTTTAGTTGGTACTCTGTTGAGTATATAAGCTACAATTTTTATAGCCTCTCTCTAGAGGGATTTTGGTAAAGTAGAATGACAAATCATACTCCTTGCTATATCCTTTAAAGTCATGTTTCATCTCTCAACAACATCATTCATGCTAGAATTTTCTGGCATGGTATATTGTGAAATAATACCACATTCATTTAAGAATTTAGCAAATGACCCTAGATATTGTTTACCTGATTCATCATATCTATCATAGTATTCACCACCAAGGTCAGATCTTACGGCTTTAATCTTTTTGCCAAGTTAAGTTTCAACTTCAGCCTTAAATGATTTGAACACATCCAGTGGCTGAGACTTTTTATGAATCAAATATAGGTAGCCATAACGTGAATAATCATTTATGAATGTAATAAAATATTATTGACCATTCAAGAAAGTTATAGTGAATTACTCATAAATATCTGTATGAGTGAGTTCTAAGACATGTATCTTTCTGTTGGCACTTAATTTGCTTATGTTTGTTCGTTTTTTCTTTATACACTCAACACAAACTTGAAAGTCATTGAAATCAAGAGAATCAAGAATTTCACTCGCCATAAGTCATTATATTCTTTGTTTAAAAATATGACCTAAGCGCTTGTGCCACATTGTAGTAGAATTCTCATTGGCTAATTTATGTTTTATACCATGTGATCTTGCATGCAAGGTTTCATTATACGAGACAACAATATCAAGCAAATATAGGTTATCAAGTACAGATAAAGAACCAGTTTCAATAAGATTTGAATCAAGAAACAACTTAAACTGACTATTTTCAAATGAATAAGAATAACCGAATTTATCCAATACGAAAATAGAAACCAAATTCTATCTAAATAACAGTACAATGTATGTTTCTTTCAAATCTAAATAATAACCAGTCTTTAGCAATAACCTAAAAGTCTTTATTGTCTCAACTTGAACTAATTTGTCATCGCCCACATAGACGAATTTTTCAGCATCAATTGGTGTTCGACAACTTAGGTAACCCTGCATAGACACACTTATATGAGTAGTAGCAGCAGAATCCATCCACCAAACTGTGTTTGGGTGCAGAAGTTAAATTAACCTCAGAACAATTCAAAGTGAGAGTACCTTTATTTTTACACCAAGTATGATATTTGGTACAATCCCTCTTCATATGACCCTCGCTCTTGCAAAAGAAATAATTGAACTTTGCATCCTGATGTTTCTTCTGTAATAGAGATTCTACTGCAACTTCTTCACCCCTTTTCCTTTTCTTATACTTGTCTTTAGAGGTAGTTGCCAAGTGAGCACTTTCAGTCTTTTCTTGTTTTAACCTTTTCTCTTCTTGCACATAATGAAAAATGAGCTTATTTAGAGTCTATTTATCCTTTTGGCAGTTATAACTGGCCTTAAATTAACTATATTGTGTAGGAAGAGATATCAAAACCAAATGCACGAGTAAGTCCTCAAACAACTCTAACTTTAGTGCATTTAGTTTTGAAGCAAGATGAAACATTTTCATAATATACTCCTTTATGTTTTATTTTCCGTTATACCTCATTGAAATAAGACTCAAAAGGAGAGTGCTTGTCTCAACCTTTTTGTTTTTAGCAAAACGTCTCTAAATTTCCTCAAGGAACTTCTTGGCATTAACCTCTTCATACGTAACACCCCTAAAAGTTTTTAAAATTACACGTTTCATGATTATAAGACTCGTGCGATTGAATCGATCTCACTTCTCATGGTTCCTTTTATCCTCAGCAAAACTTTTATATGTGAGAGCAGGTGGTTGGTCATCTCGAAGTGCAAGATCCAAATCCATACACCAAAGAATAATTATAACGTTCTCTTTTCAGTTTTTGAAGTTTGTGTTATTCAAAATAGAGATTGAATTGATATTTGCAGATATTGTAGAAGCAGAAGCATTTACTGAATCAAGAATAAAACAAACACACCGCAACAAGCTCACAATCAATATACATATCCATATACATTAACTTTAATTAACAAATTTAATCTATGGTGAACCCCATCACAAGATACCCAACACAACATTGACATTTAGTCTTTGGACATAAATGTCAACTTATAAGTGGTATTCTTATTACAATAATCAAACATGGACAATTAATCTTGTCAAACAACAAGCTTTTCTTTGGACCAACTCATTATTCACATGAAAAACTTGATAATCATCCCATATTAATTACTAAATATATAATTAAACTCTACCAAATAGCAATCTTCTTTTTGACCGATCACTATTTGCATGAATTTTAAATATACAATCATCTTAATATTCCAAACAAGTCAATCTATATAAAGGAGGTTACTTTGATAACATGTTGTTTTAATCAACTCATTTTAAAATATTAGACATTTATACTAAAGTTTGAATTTTATATATATTTGCATGCATATATATGTATAAAAATATATAATTGTATAATTCAAATAGTCATATCCAAATTGGGTCAAAAATATCTGAAGTCAACCTGCTAAAATGATCCAAAACAACCTTTACAAGCCCTCAAAATGGCAAACCTAATGGTTTGGATAAAAAAAATTGGATGCAAAACTCATTTTTTAAAGGGCCTAGGGCTAAAGCCGATGGATTGGGTCGCATCAAACCCAATCCAAATCCATCTGAATATCTTAAAACAAGAGAGAAAGGGGGCGGGCGAGCCCAGCGGGTTGGGTCAAGCTTGATCCGTCCTGGGTCCCGCATACCCGGTTACAAGGGGAAGGCCGGGCAGACCCAACAGGTAGGGTTAGACCATACTCGACCTGGGTCTTGTAAGATCGCGTATTTTTTGGTCTATAGTCAATTCATGAGATTTTCGAAATTCAGTTAAGTCTGGTGAAAAAATTGTTTGAGGATCTATTTTTAGACCAATGTCCTAGAGTTTGGGTTTGACACAAGTCTCATCGACAAGGTCGAGGCGAGCCAATCGAAACGTAGTAAAGAGTTTTAATTTTGATTTTTAAATTCAAGCAAAATTTTAGTTATTTTTAGGCGAAATTCAAAATTTGGTATTTGTGTAATATATCGTTGGATGAGTCTCAAAATTTTGAACGTGATGATATTTTACTTTTCTAAATTCGAGTTCTGGTTGGCCCGAAAATCATGTTTTTCTAAAATTTTAGCAGTTTATCGAAACAGATTCGGGATTGGATCAGACTGGATCCAAGGCCTATGATCCAAATTTTTATGGTTTGGGGTCTTGTTTGGGTACTACTTAAATCTGGTTTGGGTCCAAATTTGGATCCATTTTCGTTATGGGTATGGGTTTGGATATTGGAACCGGATCCAAATCTAAATCCATGTCCAATGTCTTTACTAGCTTTAAATTCAATTTAAAGTTTTATTTTGGGGTTAATTATGTTTATAAAGCCTCTAAGGTTAATTTGGTTATTTTTGAAAAGTTGTAAATAATTTTTATTAATTAAAAATTAACTAAATCATTATTTAATTAATATCAATTCCGAAATTTAATTTCTAGGCTGAGTGGGACTCTCCAAAAGAGTCCCTATGCTTACCTAAAAGTATTTAGGAAAGTTAGAATTGTTAAAAAAAAGAGAGTTCAAATTAAGGAATTCCAAAATTTTTGGAAACTAACAGAGAGGGAGAGTTTCCACTTTTTTTTAAACTCTCTCTCAGGAGAGAGGGTTGGAGAAGGGGGAACGTCACCCCCTCTCCCACCCATTACTTACAGAAAAAAAAACAAGAAGGAAATGAGTGAAAAGAAAGGGAGAGAGAGAGAGAAGGAGAAGGAAGGAGGAAGAAGAAGAGGTTGGAGGCCATTGTTGCCCAGCCAAGCTCCCTTCCACAACCCCTTTTCATATTTTTTCTTTAAAGGTACGGGTACTTTTTCTTGAAACAAATGAGAAATCAGGTGGATATGGATTCTGTGCATTGTTCTTGATGGAAATTCATGGTAGAAGAGTGGATCCACGATCCTACGATTTCATACATCTATTTTTTATGTTTTTTCTTATTGTTTTTGTTAAAAAAATATATATATATGTTCAATTTCATGGGTTCAGCGGTTGGATGGTTGGTAGCCAGCCGAGTGCTACTGGGAGAGCACGAGGGCTACACTTGGTTATTGACAGCTTCACTAGTAGATAGAGTGGCTCTTTCATTTTTTCTTTTAGTTCTACTGTTCTTTTCAGTTCTTTTATTTCAGTCAGTTGCTACTTTAATTTATGTTGAGTAGAATATTGTCTCTAGAATTGATTTTTGATTCATAAATAAAGAGGTTTGCTTTGGTTCTTGTGGATGATAATTGTAAGTCTCTTTGTGATGTTTGACTATCCAGTTGGAATTGAAATTGTAAGGAACTCGGGTCTCTCGAAAGTTTTTCGCACTGAAAAAAAAAATTATGCATTTTCAAGGGATATGAGTTGGGATTGTTACAGGCTCAGTCCTGCATGACGTCGATATTATCAGGGTCGGGCGGAGGCCAGACCTGATCTCCCACCACCGGGTCCTAACTGCCTGACGATGGCTGGGGTGATCGGTCGACCCCAACCAACCATCGCAGGATGCTGGCATGACGTCTGATGAGGGCTACCTGACGAGGGTCGTCCAACCCTCCTTGTCGTTGGGGATGCACCGGGGAGGTTCATTTGGCCCTCCTCCTCTACCTCCTTACTATGCAGGCGCCCAATGGTGCCTGCTCTTCGCCGGACGATGTCTGGCGGTTAGCCAGACACCTTTCGTTGATCTTACCCACTATCGGAAAGAGGAGGGGGGTTGTCAGATCCCTTCTGTCTCTGGTGAGTAACCAGAGAGGGTTGTCTGACCCTCCCTCTCCTTCTCTTTCCTGTGTAGGCACCCGATGGTGCTTGCGCACAGCCAGATGACGTCCGACAGGTTGCATGATTTTGTTCATACTAAATCATTGAAAAAAAAACTAAAATAAAGTATAGTGCAGAAGCGTAACCAAATTCATTATTTTGTCAGTAGATCTTGATAGAGTTTTGATCTTTTAAAACATTTATTAGTTGTTGTTCTTTCTTCTCTAATTCAAATGAGAGAGGAACAATTATTTTTTTTTATGGAGGAGAAAAAAGAAACCACCACTATATATGATTTTGGGGATCATAACTCATTTATAACCGTCACATTAGCTTTTTTTCAATTCAACTCATCATAAGATAAAAAATTGACATATGAACACATATTAGGTATCTAAACATTATTATAATTATACTCTACGAGATGTCATATGGCCCAACCATATAAGATCACTTTAATACCTAAGATAGTTTATAATGAGTTATTAATTACATGTTTAGGCATACACAAAATATTTAACAAAATATATTTTCTAGTGGGGGGAGCTTCAACCTAGAATTTTCAACTTGTGTGAAGAAAGTTTAACCACGGTTTTGAGTATTTTTCAAGCTCTCCAGTCGCTCTTAGCTAGCCGAGCCATTAGCCTTGGCTTCTGGCGCGGCGTCGACCTGCGGCTCGACCGCGCTGAGTGCGAAGTTGAGCAGCGCCCGCGGGCCCCTCATCCTGTAGGCGGCTCGGTCGTAAGCCAGCG
Source organism: Nuphar pumila (assembly GCF_984573655.1). Taxonomy (NCBI): domain Eukaryota; kingdom Viridiplantae; phylum Streptophyta; class Magnoliopsida; order Nymphaeales; family Nymphaeaceae; genus Nuphar; species Nuphar pumila. The sequence continues at coordinate 804,252 of NC_143259.1, forward strand.
CCGCCTCCTCGGCCGTGTTAAACGTTCCGAGCCACACCCTCGCGCCCTGGCGCGCCGAATCCCTGATCTCCGAGGCGAACTTCCCCCACGGCCGCTCCCTCACTCCCCTGTACCTTTTCTTCCCGCATTTATTCCCAACCGAGACTCCCGGCCTCGTCTCTCCCTTACTCCCAGCCGGCTGAGCCGACCGAGCCGGGAACCACCCCTTCAGGCATGCCTCCTCCAGCACGCTATAGAGAACCATCTCGTCCGAGTCGTTCTCGTTAAGCGGGAGCTCTTCCCACCCGCCGGAGAAGCACGGGCTCAGGCACATCGGCCCCGTGAACCCGCTGGAGAAGCTCGGTGGAACCGAGGGGAACGGTAGCGCGGCCGCTGAGAGTGGCTCCGGCGGAGGGTTCCTCCGGCACCTCTCCGGAGGGATATTTTTTCTCTTCTCCTCCTCCCGATCGTCATCGATCTCCGGCGAGTCGAATCGCAGTGCGCTCTGCACGAACCTCTCCCTCTCGTCGTCTCCCTCCAACCCGATCCTGCAGCAGGAATCGGAATTGTCGATCCTCCGCCGCTTTCCCGCTGCGCCTGTGGGGACGGCCTCCGGCGAGCTGCACTCCGTCAGAGACGACTCCGACGGAGAGCTCGGCAGGAAGAAGGAGGTGTAGTAGGAATCTTGTAGAAGGTGGCACCGTAGGTCGTCGATATCGGGCTCCATCTTGACGGAGAACATGGCGGCGAGATCCTGATCTCTAACGGAGCTTGGAATTCTCCCTTTCGCTTGGCTTCGACTCGGTGATCGGGTGAAGTCCACCCTTTTTATAGGCCAAACAATCGCCGTTAAGTAACGGCGCTAGTGTTGCTAACCTCCGGAAATTCTCATATTTTCCTCGTTTTTCTCTTTCCATCTCCTTGGACTGCTGACGTTGCACGCTTGTCGCACAGTCGATGACGTGGACGGCAATGTAGCGTCCACGAAAGGTCGTGCGTGACTGTTCACACCGCAAAAGCCAAGTGAGCCAACTCGCCCAGTCAAACCGTCTGACTCGGTGAATCGGTCCGAGTTGGCACCCGAACGAGTTGCGGTTGCTAAAACTCGGCTCTAAACCGCTCAACTCGGCCGAGTTCTGAGTTGATCAAGAACCGTCCCATTTGGGTAAATATTCTATAAAGCTTGATTTGAAAAAAAGGAAGTGGAAAAATGGCATGCGTTGAGCTCCTTCATGTTAAACCATTATGTAGGAAGCCTGAACACTTCTAAAAATAAATCTCTCATACTCTATGATATCAACTAACTATCAAGTGTGCCTATATTATATCTATTTTGGACTTTAAATATGTAAAATGGTCAAAATGAAATAGATTGCTATAAAACTCGAACAAATTTAATTTATGAAGTTTTAAAAAAATATTTGTTGTTTTTAAAATTTGATTGATATTTTTAAAGATTGTTGAAGATAAGAGTTTAGCTCCAAGTCTAATTTTCTTTCTAATTGGAAAATTTCAGCATGCTAATTATATTTTCTTTTATTTTTCTTATGTTCTTTTTAAGATATTTCAATTTGTATATGTTTTAGAAATTTTACTTTAAAAAAAAAAAACACCGAGTCATGAGTTAGACCCTAAACGGTTTTTTGCCAGTCACCCGGTGGGCCAACAATGGTTTTGTATAATTGCAATCAACATTAATTGCTGAGGGCTGCAGGGAGGAGGCCAGTTCCTTCATCTTGATGGAAAAAAAAAACTTTGTGTACTATTGTGTTTTAGTAAGATTTTAAAAAATATTTAATATTTTACCTTGCTAAGGAAATACCATTAGTAAGGTATTTGATTTATATGGGTCAAGGCTTGATGATAATGAACAAATTAAGTTCCTCCACTCAAGTTTGTAAATGGCGTGTTATATATTCTGTATCATGATATCATACGGCAGTATATACTCTTGTCTGCATGGATCCAGCCACCAAATGGTATATTTAACCATACATATGTGCTTATAATGTTAAAAGATTTTATCACGCCTGATGCATCATATGATCCTATTTTTTAGACAGTGAAAATGAACGACTCAATTCATCAAAATAATAGTGGTCCAGAAATCATATAAAACATCATATTTTGGTCAACTTTAACACATGAAAATAGTAAAATAGAACATGTTAAACAATAAACATTAAACATTAAACATTAAACATGATCCAAAAGTTAGATTTCACATTTAGAGCTTAGATCCCTATAAATCGAGTACTACCATAGAAGCACCACATACACCAGCGCACACACATGCTGAAAAATAGTTTAAAAAATTGGTGGTCTAAGATTTTCTTAATATTTAAGGCTTAAAAAAGCTTGTTTTTCATTTAAAAAATATGAACTAAGTGTCGTTTCTTAGTAAATCTACGATGCTGAACATATATGTACGGTCATATGAAAAACTCTTTGAAAGTCCGGTTAGTGTGGCGCTTAGCTAGAAAAAATGGTTAGAAAAATATATATATATATATATAGGGAAGGGGTGACCGTCCAACCAAAGTAAAGTCCAAAATCTACATCTGATAATAATTGGCAGTGTTCCTTCCCTAACAATTGAGTTTTTCATTGATCGGACTTTACATATTAGATTTTTATCATTCATTTAGTGAGCGACATGTTTTGGATTATGGTTTTTTTATATTTATATGCATTTTTGTAAGTGCTAATTAAAAATCAATGGCCCACAATACTTTGTATCATAAAGTTTTAAATGAATTGTGAGCCTTTGATTTTTCACGTTTCGAAGTTTATATGTCCTAAAGTTTTCATGTCAAGTATATTAATTTCTTACTAAATAAAGTACAGAAAACAAATATATGAGAACCGATTGATGAGATGCTCAAGCATTGAACAAGGGCAGCCGTCATTGGTTGTATATTTTGGATTTTTGTTGGGTTGAACAGTTCTTTTATGTACATAGAGAGACCGTGGATGATTGTCACTAATATGATGGGTGAAAAAAATGAGAATTAGTGGCGGTTGCGCACTGTCCTGTTTTAACTTGAAATTAAAAACTTAGGCCGTTGATACCCACGCAGTAAGTGGCAAAAATGATCCTATAACAGTGGACTATTTTCTCGTCCACTATTAGAGAGAAGGTGTGTAGGAGTTCTACCAAAAAATCAAAACCTTGTATCTTTTAAATTTCCAACTGTCGAGAAAGCTCAAAAGATTCAATCAAAAGCTTGAAAGGCGCCAAAAACCACCAACTCCTTTAATTGGCATGATATTGAAAATCCGCAACAAGGATGATCCATAAATTTTGCAGCGGGATGAGATCTTAGGTCCGGTAAAAGTGGGAATATACCTTTTGAACATAACTCCAAAGTTTTGAGTTAATAATTGGAATAAAAAAGAAAATATATATCACGTTATTCGATTTTTTAAGTAAAGAGAAAAGTTGGTGGTGGCATCTTGGCAGTCCCTACCAACCTCAATGATCATCCTATCCTTTTCCTGCCAGTTGCAACCAGCACTCCACCCCTCTCCCCCCACCATCTTTTGGATACAGACTGTCAGCTGTGGAGCCCAAACAGCCGATTGATGGGTGAGAGACCTGATCTATCCTCCCAAGTAATATTTAAACCTCCCGAGGTGTACAGCTAGACCCTAGTTTTCACTATACTAGATTTCGTTAAGCCCATGGTGCAAGACGAACAGTCAATTTCCCAGCTTACCAACTTAATGTTCCTTTACTCATTAGGATTCTGAGCTCGGTGAACAAGTGCTGGAATAAGTTACTGCCAACGTGAGTAAACATTTTTTCCCTACCTGATCCAAGTTTCATGTACACCAATGAAAATCATGAAAAATCCTGGCTCAGTCCCTTGTTGGGGTGTCGATCGAATCTGGTCCAGATCCAGGCAACCCGGCCCATCGTTTAATTGGTATGCATATACCCACCTGTATCCAATAACACCAAGCCAGTCAGTTGTAAACCCTAGAACTAGGGATGTAAACAGTTCAGATTAATTTTGCCAATATCCAACTAATTGGATATTGGCTAAATGAGTTTGGGTTCAGATTCAAATTCGAATCCGGACAGTGAAAAGATCATACCAAATCCAGATATATATTTGTCGGATTCGGCAACAAAAAATCAAAATCATATCTGCATCCAATTATATATAATCGGATTTGGTTTTGGCTCACTAATCCAACTAAACAGAATCTGATAGATTCGGTCTGATATCAGATAAAATTTGATCCATTGACATCCCTATAACTATAAGTAAGGCTGGCAAACAAGCCGATCAAACCGCTCGTAGCTCGGTTCATTTTCAGCTCTTTCAAACTCATAAAATAGGCTCGGCAAGCTGAATATGAACAGTAGGCACTGGAGTCATATAAGCTCGTTAGCTAGTAAGAAATATATTTTAGATATATACTACATGTATTTTTTTGTAATCTTATTTCTTTCCGCTCTAAAATAATGCATTTTTTCTATAAACAAGCCAGCTCAAATTCGGCTTTGCTAGCCACAAGAATGAGCCAAGCTTGAACACTTCAAGCTAATATCATTCAGCTCGTTTACCAGCCTTACCTATAAGAAGAGAACACACAAATGAATATGGAGCAATTGATAACATGTTTTAGAGGAATGTGAGTGTGCAATTAAGGCAGGATAGAACCTGAAATCAGTGCAGAGAAACTCAAAAGATTGGTCACTTTTTCTATGATGGGGCAACACTATATAACTTAACAAAAAAAACAGAAGACATTTTTTACCCCTGATGACTTTGTTTTGAACCACACCGGGCAAAGACACATAGTCACCAAATGCCAGGGCTAGGACCCTCACCCCAGGGCCTATGCAGGGCTTCCGTTTATGCAAGGGGTCAGCGCCTGCAGGAATCGAACTCAGACTGGTTCCCCGCCAGCCAAGGCCTGCTCCAACTATGCTAACCCCTTTGGGGTTAGTAACCCCTGATGACTTTGTTTTGAACCCGCCGTAGTAGTAAAGATTTTTTTTTCCCATGCATGAAAAAACTTGGCATTTCTTTACCTCTTGTTGCTAATCCAAAGCTGGGGAGAACAAAACTAGACGGAAGAGAAAGAATTTGTTGCTATTTACAATGAGAATTTTGAAATATAATGATAAAGTCAATGTATCATCTATTTTTCAATCTATTATGATTTTATCAGAATTTTAGCACAATCCTAACTTAGTCTGTAGTTTTTGTTTAATTTCTTATTTTCAAGTTTTTTTTTTGGAAGTCAAGGTAGAGGTTATGTTATGAAAAACTATAATAAGAATGAAGCAAACCATGAGATAAAGAGAAGAGAAGACACAAGATTTATGTATTTCGATACTTAGGCCTATGTCCACAGGGGAAAGAGGAACAAAAATCCACTACCAAGATGTGAGGGAATACAATGACAAGATACAGAGCTCTCAAATCCTTAATCCCCAATACACTCTAAAACTCTCATACCCAACTCACAAAGGAGGTGGCTATATAAATGACGAAGGGCACAAAACTCTTGCAGATACAAAAACAAAAATTACAAAACCAAACAAGTCCATATTTTCCAAGTGGGTGTAAAATTCAAGACACCCACAATAGGTTCTTCCAATGGAATTTGAACTGAGATCCTTCTATTATGATTATGTGACTCTAATTCATCTAGCTATCTTATCAAAATCCCATGATTAGTTTTCTTTTGCTATTAAAATTTTTTATGCCAAGTCTTCTAAGAATGAGTTAAGAAGTTCGGGTACAGTTTTGAACCTCAACTCGGGCATATTGGAATTGTGTGACAATGAGAGTGTGCATGAGCTTGGCAGGCAACCACTCAGCCTAGCTACTGCCAGGGAGTCAACTGGACTAACTAGACATGTGTGCTTGTTTTGTTCCTTAAGGGCACTTTTGAAAGTGAGAAAGATGTAGGAAAAAAATATGTACAATTTTTCGATTATTCCAAACGAGATAGAAATTTTCTTTAAGGGCATGCTTGAAAATAAAAAAGATGTAGGTAAAGCGATACAAAGTAGAAAATCCGTACTGTTTGTCCAACCTTTCTAAACCATATAAAAATTCTCTCTAAAAGAGTTTTTTTTTTTTAAATACACTTTTTGATAAGAAACATTCCTCCAAGAAAAAGAATGGTGAGTTACACTCTCCACTACCCATTTCACACACTCCCAACCACTACCATCACCACCGCTTCCTCTACCACTGCAAATCCCTAAAGGTCACCGCCCTCGACCGGATGTGCAGCATCATAGCCCTATTCCACCTCAGCGTTGCTGTGGATACACTGTCAGGCAGCAGGCCTTGGACACCCTCTTAGAGGAGGACCTCTGCCTCCTTCCATGACGTTGTCCGCCTCTCCTGCGACTCCGATGACTTCTGCCTCTTCACCGCCTCATGTACACTCAACCTCGTAGGGATCGGCGGCGACCGACCCTTGCACTCATCAATCACAAATCTGTTGTCAGTCGATCCAACCCTCCAGAAGCTCTGGACCAACAACGAGTGGAGGTGGAGGATCGATGCCTATTTCACCATCTTCTAGAACCTCACTCAACAAGGCTTCCTTTGCCAACTCTCTAAAGCCCTGGTCGTTCCCACCGAAAATTGGGAGGCCACCGTGCAGCAAGTTCTCGCCTTGAGGGAGATCGGTGTCAATGACTCGATCGATTGGGAAGAAGGCGCATCACCCTCTCCTCTTCTTCTCTCCTCAGCCACGCCCCTCTGTCCTCATTCTCTTCATGCACACAAACAAGTGAAAAATTTTCATTTTTAGAAAAAGTATCATATCAAAACTTCTCATAGGCTATATTTTTTCCTCCCATGAGAATTTTTCGATCACGTTTTGAAAGTGTGAAAGATGTAAGAAAAGTGATACAAGGTGGGAAAAACTAATGGTTTTTCTAACCCTTACAAAGTAGAGAGGCTTTTTCTCGACAAGAGTTTTTCTAAAAAGTACACTTTTTTACATGAAACATTCCTTCAGGAAGAGAGATGAAAGAAGGCTTCCTATCAGGAGAAAATAGTGCACTCCCCACCACCTCTCACCACATTTCACCACCACTACCACCCACCTCCCTGAAAACCATGCCAAAAAAGCTCCACCACCACCCCCACAATGATTTTTCACCACCACCATCTATCTCACTATCACTACCACCACACACCATCACCCACCTCCCAAAACACCACCCTTCCCACCGTCCATCTCACTACCACCACCGCCACCCACCTCCAGAAAAATCATCCTCCCCACAATGATTTTCTACCATCCATCTCACTACCACCCACCTCCTAAAAAACCGTACCGGAGAAGCTCCACCCCCCTCCACCACTACAATTATTTTCCACCACCACCACCATCCATCTAAATACCACCCACCATCACCCATCTCTCGACTGATGACAAAAAAATGTCACTAATGCATGCGCATGGGTGTGCTTGTGTGTGTGTAAAATCTTTGAAATATGGAGAGAGAGAGGGGGGGTCCTGTTGCTATCGATATTTGAAGGGCAAGAGTCACTAACTCACCAAGGGCCACTACACCACATTAGAGTTCATAATTTTTAAGTGGATGTAAGAGAATTTGGTCACGTTTCAAGCACCAAAGTTACTTCTAGCTGATAAAAGTTTTTGTACATGAGTTCTCATTTGGCAAAGCAAATTCTATTTGGAGACTTGTTCACACAAAGAATCCCACTTCTGCTGTTTCTCAAGAATTCTCGAAGTCACGGATAAAATGTGTTATAAATGTGTAAGTTGCTTTATCGAAAAAAAATGTGTTAATTGTATTTCCTGAAACTGTGGAGCTCCGTAGAGCCACTATCCCCTTCGAACTGTGCGTTGGAGCACAAAAAGACTCCCACAAGAGCCACAAGTTGAATCAAGTCAAAAGGTTAATCAAACTAAGACTGATTTTTGGCCCTTTTTCCATGTTTTTTCCCAATTCAAAATTCATTATGATACTAACGGTAATCCCCCCCCCCCCCCCAAAAAAAAAAAAACTTCAAATAGACAAACAGGAACCTAAGGTCGTTTTCTCTGTACTATCAAAGCATAAACCAATCAAATTTTTATTTTCTTATTTCTTTTATCGGGAATCCTATATATCATAGAAGATAAATCTCAAGTAAATACACTCAGCAATGACTCCCTAGCATCTCAAAGCACCTTCCACACAATGAGAATAAACTAAAAGAAAATAAACAAGAAAAAAAAAAGACACCACAATACAAAGAAAAGGAAGATGAAGGAGACCCAGTCTCAGGCTGAACATATACCAAACTCAATGACAAGAACTGCTGATTGAAACAAAAAATATGGCCAACAGCAATGTATTAAAAAATTACACATACCACCAGCAATCAGACTAGAAAGGTGTGCGACCACCAATTTTATCACGTCCCATGTGCCAAAACTAACATCTGCATCGAGCTCGTTCCCTCCATTCTTTTCTTGCTCTCTCTTGTTTTCATTATAAAAGAACTTTACCTATAGCCACCATATGGATTCTGAGGGTTATAACCTCCCATCCCCATCATCGGATTGTAACCTGCCATGCCCGAAGCAGAGGGTGGCATTCCGGCACCAGGTCGAACTTGTGCTCCTGGGCCCATGCCCATTCCTGGGGCCATACCCATGCTCGGCGCCATGCCCATGCCCATGCCCATGCCCATGCCCATGGGTTGATTCATGCCAGGACCATAAGCACCCATTCCCATGCCAACACCACTTCCCATTCCTGCACCCATACCCATTCCCATGCCAACACCACTTCCCATTCCTGCACCCATACCCATTCCCATGCCCATGCCCATTCCTGAGCCCATGCCCATGCTTGCACCCATAATGGGGTTTGGAGGAGGAGCCAAACCTGTTGCACCAGCCCGACCAATTCCTGATCCAGCTCCCATTGCCTTACCCATAGCAACAGTGGAAGGTGCAGCAGCGCTTTTCTCTTTCTCTTTTCTCTTCTCCATCCGATTAATGGAATCAAAGTCGATACCAATGTCTGACAAGGGATTGATTTTTGCTGAAAGGCCACCAAGCATAAGGTGTAAGTGCATGCTTATTATTTGAACATAAAAGACAAAAACAGGGATGAAAAAGAAAAGAGGGATCTGCAATTTGCAGAGCTACACTTATGATTTTAGGAGAATATGTGATCATAACCCCATATTTTGAAATTTACTAGTCCACACACACACGTTAGTGCTGTATTATCCAATAGCCTCCATTAGTTTTCCCACATTTTCCTAATGTTTCCTGGGTCAAAAAACTATTTTTCAATAAGAAATGCTAAATGGATATGATATACATGGCATGTTTACTAGAAAACATGTTTTGGATTGCGCAATTGCAATGTGTAAACAAGTTTTCAAGAGCTTTAAAAATTGGCAGTCCATAATGCACCATAATTTTGTGATTGAAAAAAATCGTGATGTAAAAAAACAACTCGTGCATTTTCTGCTATACAAATATGCCAAATGCATCTGTGGGTCAGATCAAACAAAGGTCACGACCATGGATTTTTTCTAGATAGTACAGTACTAGGGGCATGAGTGAATAACTGAATATATATAGATCAATGCTTAACTTATGTGAAGAGTATAGAACTTTCAATTATCATACTCAACCAAGAAAAAAATTCAGTTCAATAGGTAAGTTGAGCATTTAGACAATAATATATGTTGAAATAGGAACATATTTGAAATTGGCAAAATGCGCCATGGTTCAGTTTCAATTAATGCAATACATGAAAATTTGTAACTATTGGGCAGTAAGTGGGACTGGTATAGAGAAAACAACGTTTTTTTCTCTTGATGATTCATTGATTTGGTGACATAAGGTTAACTGAGTCATTTTAAGAAGTTCAGTGTTGCTGTAACTGTTGAAGTATGAGGTCACAGAGTTGTATTAAAAAAAATGAAAGTGAAAAAAAAGATATACTCACACCCAGATATATTAAGGTTAACTAGACCACGGCTGAGTGTATCTGCCCAAACTGCTGACTTGGGTTCAAACTTATCCTTCTGACTCTGGGATTTAGAAGTCATATCTGTTGAACCAGCTGTTTGTGAGGTTGATGTGACCCTTGATGCTGACTGTGGAAGAAGATTTGCCAGGACATCACTACTTTGCTGTGGCTGTGGCTGCAAATACGGCTGGGGTTGGGGCTGTGCCTGTGTCTCGGGATGGGGCTGCAGATATGGTTGTGGTTGCTGCAGTTGTTGCTGTGGTGGTAGCTGCAAGGATGGCTGTGATGGTATCTGTGACTGTGACTGCATCTGCAAATATGGTTGTGGTGGTTGCTGCAGCTGTGACTGTGGCTGCAGATACAGCTGTGGTGGTTCTTGTATCAGTGATAGTGGCTGTAGATATGGTTGTGGTGGCTGCTGTGGCAGCAATTGTGATTGCAGATATTGCGGTGGCTGCGATTGTGATTGCAGATATTGCTGTGGAGGTGGTTGTGTTGGCTGTTCAGTGGGTGGGAATTCTGGGTTTGGTTGAGGTTGAGCAGTGTTTGGAGTGTAAGTAAGCGCATGAAACGAATCTCCAAAACCAAAATCAGAGATGTTTTCCACCATAGCTGCAGGAGGATGGACAGACTCTGCACCTTCACTTGTAATGGTAGCTGAAAAGGCAGCTGCAGGTGCAGAACTCTGTGTCTGAGAGCTGACAGTCTCTTGAGAAGACAAAACCTTGAAAGGAGAATCCCCAAATAGATCCTCGCTGGGCTGTTTAGAGCATTCAGCAATGGATGACCAGTCAAATAAAGGTGTACAAAGTCTAAATACAAAATACTGCACGTACAAGTGAAATATAGATAGCACAATCGAAATCAGGAAAAGAACAACCCAACCCAGGTGGTTTTAACATAAACATGACCTAATGGTCTCTGATAAATAAACTCCAGACCTCCAATGAAATTTGACACTGGGGCTGAACATGAAGAAATAGGCTGTCATTGCATTGCCACATAACTTGTAGTGAAAGCAGTAGCACGTTATAGTAAATTAGGTCATAAATACCTAATTGCAGCACCAGAGTAGGGATCATGACACCTCAACAAGTGGAACTCATTTTGCATGTTTTCTCTTTTGTTTATTAAGGTTTCGCAATATCCCCTTGATAGAGAAAAGAAAAATGTCTCACTGAGACATTTGACAAGGCTTAACAAGTTGCAGCAAGCCTAACTCAAGCAAAGATGCATAACCCATTTCTCCAATACTTTTTATCTGCTTTGAGTCTAAGACTTTGGCAGTACTCAGCCCTTCTTAGGAACGAACCCATTACAGGCTCAAATGGAAGCCTTGACCAATGCCATGTGATTGGCAATGAAAGATCAAATTGTCAAAAGAGCACAATCACCCAAAAGTGGTGATAGATCCTTTTTAATAAGCTATGAGCTTTGAAATGAATTCGACAACACTACCTCCATGCATGCACTCTGAGATATTTCACATTGGAAGAACAGATGTCATTATTATTTAAGTCAAGCTTCCTCTGTCTCGAACAATTTAATTCAAGCTTCCTACCATCACGTAAATAGAATTAGTCAAAAAGACGAATAAGCAACCAACCATACCTGATTCAATGCAGTGGGTGCAGATGACGGAGCCACAAAACTTGTCCCAAAACCAGGATCAGAAAATGCATCAGCACCAGAAGTTGCAGCAGTAGAGGAAGCTACTGGCGTAATTGCCAATGCATTTGGTGAAGATGGATCCATCAGTGAACCCAAAAGATCCATTTCTGCACTTGCAGCAGAAGTGGGAGCAGCTGTAAAAATGAAGCATAAATGAGTTTGCAAACCCAGGAGCTTTTGGTCAACAAATACCACTGCTTGCATCAAACTAAGAGGAAAAGCTGCATGTTGGATGACAGATGATCATAATCAAGTATAACATGATATCATCATTAAAGAAAAAGGTTCATTTCCACTGATTCTAAGTGAATGTTATTTTACTTCCAAGTTGATGATCCATGTAATTTTTGAATCTTTTGAAGAGAGAGATGCTGCTGTTCTAACGACCCAGTCAATAATTATAAGCCCATCATCAAAGCCCACGTAATGCAAAGGTTTCTTATGCTGCCATGGGAATACTTCCAATCAAGCAGGGTACCTAGGTGTCATTATGTGATGATTAACTACACATGGCCTGTGTGTCAACCCAAAGGCCCTCCAAGAAAATGCTTTGATAATAGTCAGCTCAGTCTTATTACTTGAAATGTTCCATGAGGAGAACCTCAGAAGGGACCATTCATGAGAAACTAGAAATCACTAAGAGCAGGCAAACTGCACAGATGCACACACACGTGCTCCAATTGGAGAACTGGGTCAAAATATAAAGATAAAAAGTAGAAAGTATAAGATATTCATAGAAATACAAATGCACATATAATATAATACATCACAACAAAAAGAAGCATTCAGCACCAGCACTCAGAAGTACAAGCATCTATACGGGTAAACAGGACATTTTGAAGCAATCATGTTAGATAAGTCCAGAAGGGCTTATTGAATCCAGGTAAACAGCACTCTGTCAGTCTGGTATCCAAGCCAAACTCAGTCAGTTCACATCCTCTGAGAATTATACAGTCTTCATCATGTACAATATCATGAGGAATCTAACAATTGAAATTGAAGTAATCTGAACTTGAAGTCACAAAGCAAGTCAACTGAAAATTGCAAAAACAAGATGGAGAATAACAAAAGATTAACGACAGACCAGGAGAAAAAAAAAAGATGTTACGGGCACATTAGCTTGGCCCTACACTTTAGAGTCCATTTCTCAATAAGAAATGGAATCATATGAATTGGAATCACATGGGGCAGATGAGAGAATGATTCTCATGGCAAATGAGAAATTACAAAGGAAAGGAGGAATGGACTCTCATGCCAATATGAGAACATTCTCTCATTTGTGTGAGAGAATGATTCTCATGGGGGGCTAAACAAACACACCCTACATGTAAACTCATAGACAAGTGACTGGAGCTAGCGAAAATGTGTGGCCCCAAGCTAACCCACAAAAGAAACCAAAACTGAATTACTTTTCCACTTGCTCTAAATTCAGTCACCTTTGGCAAAAATCACTTCATTAATTAAATTGATAAAAGCTTTAGTTGTTAGTCTAACAAACATTTACTGTAAACTTTCTTTGCAGTCATTGATTTGAACTTCACCATGATACATCACTAAAATTAAAGAGAAAACTGCAATAAATTAGCATCATGTGCAATGCAAATCCACATGGAGATGCAGTTGAAATAATGACATAAGGAAATCCCGATTAACTCCAAATAAAAGAACTACACTTAATTGCTGACCTGCTACAGAGCCGCGAGGATCAAACTCATCAAACTCAGCGACTTCCTTGTTCACATGAGCAGTAGTTACAGAAGCAGCAGTGCTCTGATTTTGATCTGCATTTCCAAGCTGAGATGCTTTATGCACAGAGCGTCCTACACTTCCTTCATCCCTTTAGATAAATAAATACACAAATGGAACACTGTTAAATAATATCTCATATGCATTGGGTGCTTCAAAAAGATGTAAACAAATTCCAGATAGTTTCAAAAAGGACGTATATAATAACCACACAAACCTTTCATCATGGGTACTGCCTTGAGCATCAGCAACAGCTTCTTCATATGTTGGAGGTGCACTATGTTGTGAAGAAAGCTTGCGCTCCAATCGCCTGATAAAAGTAAAAAGACAAGGAAAAAAATATAAAATGTCACATAAGTTTGGATATAAGCTCATCAACAGATGAAAGAGAAGAGAAGCAAGAAATCAGGTTCCAGCTCTTCCCCTAAACCACCTTTCATCCTGAGAATAGTCATCACCCTGTCCCCCTCCACTTCTGCACCAAATGCCAGGTATCGTGAGAAACACCTTAAACATCAAATTGCTCAAGAAGAAAAAAGAATTAAGACTAAAAAGCCTTCTGGCCACCATTAAAGCACATGTACGAGGAAAAAAATCAAGACTTAAAAGGCCTCCAAACACAGCTAATGCATATATATATGAGGAGTTAGAGCAGCACATAAAAATCACAATCATGAAACAGAATGATGCAACATGAATTAGAAAGAAAATGAAGTTGCAGACAGACAGAAGCTGAACACAGCCTAAAATTACATACTGATCAGACCTCTCAACAAAGCATGTCAGAAGTTGACCCAAGACAAAAGGACATATACCTAGAAGAATAACGGTCATCCTCATCATAAGAACGGTTCTTTTCACCATCGACACTTCTATTTCTTGATACATACTGATAATCATCATTGCTCCGGCGTCTATAATCATCGTCTCTGTAGCCATCTCTGTTGTAGCGTTCATCAGAGTCTCGACCATAACGATCCCCATCCCGAGAATAAGAGTCACCACCTCTTCCATAGCGGTCTTCATCCGTGTAACTGTCCCTCCCATAACCATTCCGGTCTTCATCTCTGCTTCCATAGCGGCTTTCATATCTATCATCATCATAACGGTCACCATAACCCCCTCCAATACTTGAATGAGAACTGGCCCTGTGTATTCCACCACCTGTACGGAACCTACAGGAAGACAATGGCAATTACCAAAGAACCTATAAGGTTGTCACCTTTAACAGGAACTAGTTCACATGAAAATTTTCGCTTATTGCTTAGTGTAAACTCACTTATCCCGGTTAGAATGAGCCTTCTGCCTAACTTCTTGTATCCTTTCCTTATCATTCACAAGCGCAACAAGACTCTGTGATTTCTTTCTGACATTGCTTCCCTGGTCTCTTCCACTCGAATCAATATACTGAAAATCGGACAAAGTCTGCAACATGGTAAAGAAGACTATTTGAGATCAACCATAACAAATGTTAACAGAAACCATCATTCGAGCTCCATTCATAACAACCATGCTTTGCAGAAACCTAAATTTGGGAATTATTATTGAATAACAATAAGTAAACAAATACCGATATTTGGTAGGCATGTTCTCGGATCTCATCTATAACTCGTTCTGATCCATGTGCCACAAGATATTCAAGAACAGTCAATCCCTGCAACTCAGTAGAAATAATATCCACTCAGTGAATGGACAAGAGAATAAAGCACAGATTGATCATATGGTCCACTTCAAACAATTACACCATACCTTGTAGACATGTCGCCAGTTCTTCCCTGTGTCGTTCACTCTCTTCCAGAGAATAGACATGATCATCTGATACTCATGGCTGTAAAGTGCAAAATGCAAAAAAAAATAAATTTAACAACCAAGGAAGACCAAGAAAGTTCTCAGACACGAGATGAACAGCAAAAAAACTCACAAGTTCCTGGTAGCCTGTGCTATATCTGCCAAATGTGATCCATGAGGACCCCAAGGCTCATTGCTAGTTGCATCAAGAACCTGTCATAAAAAAAAGGCTAAAAGGGCTCGTTCCACTTTCATACAACACAAAGTTCAACAATGCAAGCAGATCAAGTGCTGGTCAACATGCAAGAACTCCAGCCATTACAAACTTATGCAGTGTCAGTCATCCAGGAGGCACAATACAAATGCTACATAAAATTAATGGAAAAAAACACAATCACACAAACAGTGAATTGGATGGCAAGCGAAATTAATTACGCACTTTCTGCTCAATTCCGGGGACTTTCAAGACCTTTTTGTTAACCTCTCTCTTACTGCAAGACAGAAAAACAGGGTAATAATTATTTATTCATGACACCTAATTAGTTCATTTCTTCAGTAGCAGAGAAAGAAAACATATTAAAAAGTAATCACTTACAGGTCCCTGACGGTTTGATCAAAGGCTTTTTTCATTTTTCCTGAAGATTCACTACAATAGTATTCTTCGAGCGCAAGCCCCTCAAAATCAACTGATGTCTCAACAAAACCTCAAGCGGACATACCTATTTCAGAAAAAACACAAATCATGGTTAAATGGGCGGCATTTCTGGATGAAAACTTTATAGTCTATCTTACAAAGGCAATCACATTAGAGTAAATAACAGATGGAGAAGGTTACCAACATGAGTTCCTCTCAGAAACAGTTTAAGGACAAACACATAAAACCTACCCTATGCAACCTTCCAGAAAAAAAGAAGAAAACGCCAAAAGGGAGCTCTACACAGTGAATAACCGCGCAACTTTGCACATTGAATAAAGTCAATATCACAATCTCAACGTCAGGAACCTAACAATAATGAGCCAAAACCCGATTCTCCCACATAATTCAACCCCAAGATCACAATATCGTCGTTCATATAACCAGCTCCAGTTCAGTTCATTGACCAACCCAGATCGTTGGTTTTGGTGAACAATTCTATGTGCCCAAAATCAGAATTCCTTGCAGAACATCGTAAATGTACAATAAATAAGCAAAGAACCCAAATGATATCAACAAACTCCAGGAGAGTACTTAGATTGTCAAACAGATGTAGGAAAATTAACACCAATTCAAGCATGAGAACCCATCTTCAACTGTAAACAGCGGATCTGGAACTTGGCAATTGAGAACCATTTCGTACCAAATTCAGATGGCGATTCTCCTACATCGATTGATCGATATAAATACCATCAAAACGAATCCAAAAGTTCCAGATCGAACAACCACCATCGGATTATATGATCCCCGAAGCAAGGATTTTCGATGCGCAGATGCACAAACAATTCCAACATCCAAAATCAGCGTACATCTTCTGGCAAATGCTCTTACAATTACCATTCCACGAAGCTAAACAGAGAACTTTTGCCCCCACAACCCCTTTTTCTCACATGATATGAAATCACCGACTACGGAAAAGATCGCCAACAATGTGAAAACCAGCTGAAGATAAGCAAACCAGCCACCGACATTCCCCAACGTTAAATAAAACGTAAGAAAAAAAAAAGAACAAAGAAAAACACCCTCACCTCAATCGAAAATCAACAAAATAAGGAATTAAACCCCCATAAGATCCAACAACCGAGATCAAGAAAAACATTTCCTCATAACAAGACCCACATTCAGAATCCTTAAGCGCGACGCAAATCAAGATATCAAGAAATAAAATCCTTACCTGGAAGGACAGACAAAGCCAAGAGAGAGATCTAAGAAGGAAGATCTGTGGATTCCCTTCCTTTTTTTTTTTTTCTTCTCTCTCCCCTTTTTTGGGTCTTTCTTTCTATTTTTTTTTTCTTTTGTATTTTTTTCCTCCTTCGTTGCCTTTAAACTTGTGGGACGAATTTCGGTGGTGTCCTGAGGGTCTTTGAGGCCGTGGATCCCGAGAGACTCCCAGAACCCACCAAATGATATACCTGAATCGTTCCTACTCTCTACCTCAATTTGGGGAATTCAATTCCTCTTTGTTGCAATTTGAAGGAAAGAAAAGAAAAAAAAATGCGTATACAAAATATTCGGTTTGGACAGGCTGTTTATTAAGGCCTTTCCGCTGTTCCCCCTGCGTTTAACGTGTACTGCCCATCCTATTTATTTATTTACTATTATTTTCTATAATTGTGAAAGGCTTTTTTCTGGCCTTAATAAAATTAGCATAAAAGGATTGTCGTGGGCTTTTTTTAAGCAAACGAAAGACGAAAGTCAAAAATAACCCTCAATTTCATGTGATTAACAAAAACAGTACATTTCTTTTTCAATTTTTTTTTTTTTTATGCCACCCTGCCCTGCATGGCCCACCCATGAAAGCTAAGGACACACCCGTGCACCAGTATGAACTGCCATTTTCATAATTTGTTTTGTGTAATACTAACAAGTCATTAGAGAATGAATGTGAGAACTGACTGTGATTTTCATATATATTTTTTGTTATTTTCTCTTAAATATAATCATATGGATGTGAACTACAATGCTTGAGGACCAGCTCTTGAATCATCATAATATGATGCATAAATAAGATTTTTTAATACTTTAAATTTAATGACTCAAAATCTTTATAAATATTCAAGCATCCAAAAATTATATTTATTTTATCAAAAATACCAAATCCAACAGTTGATTGCTGGTAAGTTCACCATGCCAAACACATTTACATAGTTAGATTTGTCAAAAAAAAAAAAAATTGTTGGAAATGCTCAGTTCACATGGTAGTTTTTATTTTCTAGTGACTCATTCTGTTATTGGGTGGAGTTTATTCTTACCTAATGTTGTGAAAATCGACTCATTAGGTAAATCCATATTTAAAGAAAAACAAAAAAATCAAATGGAAAAGTGAATTTTTACTAAACAGTATAGAATATCAAAATTAAAAAGAAAAAAAATACAAACAAATAGAAAATAAGAATTAGATAAAAACCAAACAAGAAAATTATATGCAAAAAAGATAAAATGCAAACATTTAAAAAATGGAGAGAGAGAGAGAGGGTGCTCGACCAAACCGGCGATGCTTACTAGTGAGGCTGCAAATGGATCCCAGTCCAACATGTTAAGTAAAATCCGAATATATATTCGGATCGGATTCAGATCTGTTCAATTGGATTATTTTTCATATTCCGATCAGAATTTTAAGTTGGATCTGTTGTTGAAGGGAACCAAAATTCGCCCCGACAGCATCGATTCTTTTGTGCTTACGACGGAAAGCACATTTTTTTTTCTTGATTAATACATTGTTAATTTAAACAAAAAATGGCTGCAATTTTCTTTGTTGGTTTAGTTAGACTTTAGAGGGTGGTGCATTTTCTTCCTTTTTTTAAATTTTAAAAGACAGAAATGCCCTGAAGTTAAAAGTAAATGGCGGTGAGATTAAAAAACTTACAGGCGGCATGTTTGACGGAGCTTGGTCGTAAAACATCTTTTTTTCCTCTTCTAGAGAGGAAGGCTTGGTCGTAAAACTTGACGGCGGGATCTCATCGAAGAAAAGGTCGTCCAACCAACGCCGCCCTCCGTTCGACACGTCAGCAACCACAACAGTCTTCGTGAGTGACCCGCACCGGATCCAGAAGGGACTGTGTCATCAGGTGCAAAAAGATGGGATGCGGTTGGATGTCCGACCTGAATTTGGCATATTATTTCCATATTCAAATCTTTCAAGTAAGATCCAAATGTACATTTTGATCACGCTTGGATTCACTTAATCAGATCAGTATTCCATGTCAGATGTAAATTGTAATTCAAATTGGGATCAATACCCAATCAGATTACAAATTATTTTTACAAGGAGACTGTTTTGAATATACTGTTACCACTACCAGTACATATAGATCAGATCCGCATCCTTATCTAAAATTGGTGGATCTTTTTCAGCTTTAGACTCCAAGTCCACGAAATTACCATTCAAATGTGGATCAGGCAAGATTTGATTTGTATTCAACCAAGTATACAAATGCACTGAGGAGATGAATGGGGGTGCCGGTTGTGGGTGGTGGTGGGTCATTTTCCTTTTATTTTTTTTATATTTACACAGAGAAACTGCTCCAAGAAACAGAGACCGAGTCACACTGGTTCTGTCTGCAGTATTTACCATGGTTGCTAGATTAGAAAGCAGAAGCCAAAAAAGATACCAGAAGTGAAAGCGCATTTGAAAATGTATAGGAAGCTGAAAGCCAGGAATAAAAAACTATATAATAATTGAACGTGAATCATAATGAAATACAAATAAAAATGATTAATATTAAATTTTATGATTTTTTAGTATAAAAATTAAATTTTTAACAAAATCTAAAAATAATGAATACCAATTTTAGAAAAAAACACGTGTAAGTGACTGAGAAGATTGAGAGAAAACACATAAAAAAACATGAAAAGTTGAGTAAGAGAACATATAAGATGAATAAGTGAAGTGTCTGAAAAGTATAGGAGAAGCATGAGAAAATTGAGGTACTCATCAAGTTTCAGAAGCGACAAGTATCGTGCTTTCGAAGCGAGTTTCCAAAAAACAAGCTTCCCACCTATCTAAGAAGCTTTTGATAACTCTGACATTTACAGTCACTGTCCTGGTAGCGTAAAACTCCATGAGCTTGCTTTTTAGCATTTATATACTTAGAGATATTAGTAAATTAACTCATTTCACTTTTGACTCCTTGTGACGGCCAAAATGTGGGAGAGTACCTACATTGTTTTTTATTAGTATTGTGTTAACTAACTAATAATAAAGTTGGTTTGGGGTTAAAATTTAAATTATATTCCAAAGGAAGATCACATCTAGTTTTTCTTTTGGCCGAGGGATTCTAATCAGAGACCTCTCAGCTAACATGGTGAGCTCAGACCCAGGTCTGGATCTGACACGACCTGGCTTATACAAAACAGGACTGGTGTCCTAATACAGATAGTATAAACCAGTCTCTGGCAAACCTTAACATTTTTTTCTTACAATTAAAATAACGGATCTTAATTGAAACTTTGTTAGGTGTATATCTGTTTCGAATTTATCATAGCCGACGGGTTGACAGACCCACAGATTGGATTCTGCCAAAATAGCTGTTATATGTAAATGGGAACATATAACAAATCTAGTTATCGTGATTTTCTCTGGATAGGAAAATCTCTAAATTAATTAAAATATTATTTAGTGGAAAGTCTCATAAAAATATTGGTATATTTAATTTCTAAAAACATATAAGTAACAGATTAATATATACAAAAATATAAAAGCTATAGATATCAAGTTAATAACATGATAATATCCAAATAAAAAGTGATATTTTCAAAAGAGGCGATATTTTGAAAATAACAAGCTTTTCCAGAAGCATATCTACGGCCATATTTGTGACTGAACGGGAACTCTTACGCAATAAAATGGACATGCTTATACATATTAAAAGAGATTCGAAGCCAACATTCCAAAATTTCACACATAACGTAACTGAGGTCTACGTCCGCCCTAGAATTGTTAGATAAATTTGGATTTGGATCCATCAATTCATAACTTGGTCAGCAGAGACCAGTTTAACCATTCAACCAAGAAATGGGGTCGGACCGGCTCTACCAAAGTCATAACAAGCACACAAGAAAAAAAAGAAAAAAGGACGTTGACTTTTTTAGATTATTATTAGACTATTAAATACCAGGGCGTCTTTATAATAAACTGTTGAGACAACGGTGCTCTTGGTTTATTGTACCATCGTCTCCAAATGAAGTATAAAGGTGGGTGGGCCACAAAATAAGTCATTATTATATAATTGAAAATTTTTTAAATACATGCCAAACTTTTATGTCTAATTAACATGGGACATTTGATTAAAAGTGACAATCCTTTGGCGCATAACTATAAAAGTTTGTTGTACGTATGAATTAGAGTCAAAGGTTTGGTGTGTATTAGAAAATTATTTTCTTTTTTTATATATGTTAGTTTCACTCTCAGACAAATATTAAGATATAGAGGTGCAATATATGTGGCCATATTGCAACGAAAAAAAAAAATACCCACATTCGTGGTAAGAGAGAGAGATACCAATAAATTAGGGAAGAGAGAGAGAGAGTACGTTTCCTAATAATCAATGCTTTTATGTTTATGAAAAGTTTATCACCAATGTTTTATGGATAGATGGATTATTTTCTTGAAAGTTAAGCTAGGGTTAGGCAGACCCCTACCATTGTCATGGGCTTACTTTTTCCAAGTCAGTGCGGCACGACGGTCCTTCCTTAACAAACAAACGCTCCATGTCTATGCCGTCACACAATGATGCACTAAAGATGATACTGATGCCTATCGCATGTCGCGCTACCACCGCACGTCACCAATCAAGCGAATGCATATCGCACGTTACTATACTTGATGCATTTTTTACTCAGTAGAGCTCCGCACTACACATGTTCTATTTCGAAAGATCGGCCCAGGATATTCTCCCCCACCCAAAACCATTGTTTTCCTCGACAATACTGGTGTAGGTAAGAACACAGTCTTCACTGATATGTCAATTTTTCTTTGTACTTATCTTTTGTTTACTCTTTTCTTCAGCCAACTCAACTTGTTCTAGTTTACATCTACCATCACCGCAACCTTTAGCAGATCAAGTCTCATTCCTTAATGCGCCTTCTATCACTTAGACAATGGGCTTCTGTTTTATCAACATCGATCATTCTCTTGTCGTGAGACCCTAGTGCAGTCTCAAACACAAACGAGTCATCATTACTCGCACGATAAACTTGTCATCTTTATGCTCATGGCTGGGATGCCTTCCAATCCCAGAAAGGAAAATTTCAAGCTCTTTATGGTCCTCGTAGAGAAAGGCGACCACCAATGTGTGCCGCAGAGATATCAACTCCCTTAAACACCAACTTTTAGTTTTCCAATGGTCCAAACTACTCCTCAAGTAGGGGACGCCTTCTTGCGTATCACCCCAAAGTGGTCCTTCAAAGTGTCTTTCTAGGCACTCATCCTCACATGGGTACCTTTGGCTCAACACTAGAACTCCCCTCCCAAAGCCAATATGTTGTAACTCTCTCTTATAGTCAGCAAAACGTTCTTCTAGAAACCAACGAGCCACGAACAATAACTTTTTCTGTACACATAATCTATTGAGGATCTGCCAACTCAAGGGACCAAACCAATAAGCATTTTGCTCAATGTGGGTACTTCGTTAATCCACAATCTTGGAAGAGAATCTAGAAGTTTAGTTGAGTCTGCCATACTCAAAGGTGTAAATTCATCCAGCCGAATTCAACGTGCATTCTCTGTATGCACAAGGCAAACGTCATGCTTCACCTGTGAGCCTAACGCACAACTTGTATGAATCTTTTGCTTATCTACATTCTCTTAACCAACTGAATAACAACCTTACACTTTTGCTTATCATCGACAAGATGTCTCATACCATCCTGCCAATATCTTGCTTCTGTGCTCGGTCAACCATACTTCAATTGCAAAAATTTGTGTAACCAAAATAAATCATCATTGTCATCTTCAGTGTCGGATGCAATGAATAACAAGGTCTCTGTGAATCTTTTTGCTCTGATGCCAATTTGTCACGAACTAACTTTTTTCAATAAGCATGTGTGGCGTGACGGTCTTTCCTTATCACCGCAAGCCTTTTTATCGCTCTGTCACAAGCATAGAATACTTCGCAAACCCGCGACGTGCCAAGCTAGCCCACCTAACGGTTAAAAGCCGTGTACCAACACATTTTCATGTGCTGAATCATTTTCATTGGCCCTGTGCACCACCCCGTGCGCAGTTGCCTAGCGAAAGCTGATCAAGTGTATTTTTAAATATGTATTCCATGTAGTCTATGTTGCTTAATGCATAGTCATCCCGTACTAGCTATTACTTCTTAAAGAGGCACAAACTTTGTCTTAGCCTTGCGTGTCATGAAGAATATTACAGTTTCATGCACATGATATAGCAAAACCTCGCCACTGAAAGAACAAGACTCTGTGGCCTTCAGTCTAAAGACTTGTTGATGATTGAACATCATAGCAAAGAGCACCACCTAAACTCATTCGTCGGCGCTTAGGCATTCACTCACCTAGCCCCAAGTCATCATACTCGGTTGGAATCACTTAATGTGATTCCTGAGAGAATTAATCCTAACCCACACGCACCCCTATGCGTCCAATCGCTATGTGTGAGACCATTCTTGCAAATCGAGAGATCCTTAACCAAATCTCCAAAGGCAACATCCTCTAGTTTACTCGCACTGCTTAACCAACCAACGCTCTACGTTTGTGCCGTCATACGACGATGCACTAACGATGATATTGATGTCTATCGCATGTCGTGCTACCACCGCACGTCATCAATCAAGCGAACACATATCGCGTGTTCCTATATTTGATGCATTTTTCACTCAGTAGAGCTCTGCACTGCACATGTTCTATTCCAAAAGATGGGCCTGGGACGACCAAATTTTTTTTAAGAATTATAAACGGTTACAATTGTTGTATGGAGCCGTGGGTGGTCTTTCCATGATTTGTGTACACCCCTTTTGCAAGTTTAGCTAGGAATTTAACTATGCAGTCCCAATTATAAAAAGCTCTTTTGATAGAGAATCGGTAGAATCTATACAATATGTTCCTCACCTGAATCGGGATGTTGTCGGGCATTATACGCCCTTCTAATAATTCGAATTGAAAACCTTCAAAAGTTTGATATACATTTGAAGTTTGACATATATTTAAAAATTTCCACAAATAATCAATTGAAGAAATAGATAAGGTAAATCATATAATGCCATCGTAATATAAAGTAAGAATGTGTAAAGATGGAGATCTATTTATGTCTAACTAGACGTAACCAATATTATTTGATCGGGAAACATTATTTGGGAATGAAGAGGAAGAGGTTTCACCAATTTTTGGTAGATTCTGAACAACTGAAGTTTAGATTCTATACAAATCCATGACTTTTGTGTGATGTTTGAGTAAGATTTGGATACAAATCTAGACATGTTTTCAAGAATATGAATGCAGTTTTGGGTTAAAGGCTGACTAAGCCTATATTCATCCTGGTTGGGCAATCAATGGTTTGGGCTTGTATTAGAGACTTGACCTGACCTGACCCAAAACCAAATTCTCAGGTATGGGATTGAAATGTTACCTCAACCCAACCCCAATCGGGTTTGGATTGCGATTTTTATTGAATGTCCAACATGACCTGGCTTGGCAACAGTAGTCCCTGCATATGTGAAATTCTTTTTGAAGGAATTCATCATTCGCTCACTTAGGCCAGTTTTTTTGGCCGTGATAACAATCGTTTTCTCACAATCATGAAAAAATTCAGAATTACGTTAAAGGACCACTTTCTTAGTTTCTCATGTGATTCATAATTTCATTGTCACCGTGCAATTCGTAATCACATGTATTTCAAGTCACATGAGATTCAAGCAAACATGCCCTTAATGGTGCCTGAATTCTTGGGATGTCAACAAGTCAAATACTATCCAACATCTGACAAGAATCTGAATTTGATTAGTCGGATTTGGTTGTCAAATTTTGGATCCAATGAATAATCAGATCTGGATTGAGTATTGAGTTTTGCACTGGATAGCCAAATACATATAAATATCAGCTTTGAAGCTAGTTGGATTCAGATTTTGTTTTTAACTATTGTTATTTGACTCTTAATCCAAATCTGAATTTGATTATGCCCAATCTGATTAGGTAGGACTTAGTATTGCCTAGATCCGACTTGTTTACATCCCTATTGAATTCTTGTAAAGTTATTGAATGAGTGCAGGTAAATAAGTCTCTGATGGGGAACCGATAGTTGAAGGTAGCCAAGGGGGCAACCATGAAATCCGAGAGTTTGATGAAATGTCTCGCAGGGATTTGCAATGTTTGGTGTCATGGAATATTGTTATTGATGTGGATTTCGAGAGAGGGGCAACTGTTACGAAAACCGCGAGCAAGAAACAACTGAAAGAAAACAAAACACAGCAAGAACACACAAATTTACGTGGAAAAACCTTCCCTCGAATCCGAGAGGGAGTAAAAAACCACGTCCGCCTAGAGAAAAAATTTTATTGCTCTTTCTCGACAGATACAAGGGAGAAAGTCGGGGGGAGACCCCGGACCCCCCTTACTGCAAGGGCAAAAACTCTGGATCAGGCTCCACAACTCATCAATCTCCCACTTGGAGACTGATATAAAAAAAAGTTCATCCATCTATCTTGTCTTCCCAAACTCTTCTCTACATCTCTAGAACGGCAGCCCTCCCTCATGCTCAACGAAGGAGTCCAATTGAAGCAATGCACAACCTCAGTTTCTCAGTGGTCACACCCTTTGTCAACATGTCTGTTGGATTCTTGGCACCAAGAATCTTCTCTAATGACAATGTCCCATCATTTATCATCTCTCAAATATAATGATACTTCAATTGAATGTACTTTATCCTTGAATGAAATACTGGATTCTTTGCAAGGCACAAAACACTCTGACTGTCACTGAAGAGAACACTTCTATCTTGTTCCTTGTCAATCTCCTTTAGAAAATTCTTCAACCACACCATCTCTTTTTTGGCCTCGAAAATAACAATATATTCAGCTTTTGTGGTTGAGAGGGCAACACATTTCTAAAGTCTTGACATCCAGCTGATCACGGTGTTACCAAGTGTAAACACATATCCGGAAGTGCTCTTCTATCCGTCTACGTCTCCACCAAGGTCTGCATCTACAAAACATTGCAAGTTTGCACTTCTCCCACTGAAACAAAGTGTCATATCTGATGTCCCCTTCAGATATCTCAATAGCCACTTCACAACTTCCCAATGCTCTGGTCCAGAATCCGCCATATAACGGCTCATAACTCCCACTACATGAGCAATGTTTGGTCTAGTGCACACCATGGCATACGCGAGACTACCAACGACTGAGGCATATGGGACCGTAGCCATTTTCTCTCGCTCATCGTCTGTCTTTGGTGACTGCTCCTTCGAGAGTTTGAAGTGACTTCCCAGTAGGGTGCTTTGGGGCTTTGCATCTTGAACTCTAAACCTTTCCAACACCTTTTTAATATATTTTTCTTGTGATAGGTTTAGAGATCCTTTCTCTTTATCTCGAGTGATCCGCATCCAAAGAATCTAGTTTGTTGTGCCAAGTCCTTCATCTCAAACTCTTTTGATAATTGTCACTTAAGTATGTTTATTTCTTGCATGCTAGAACCTGCAACAAGCATGTCATCCACATACAAAAGCAAAATAATATAAGACTCACCAAAGTTCTTGTAGTAACAACAATGGTCCAACTCGGATCTGGTGAATCTACAGTTACACATGAATGTGTCAAACTTCTTATATCATTGCCTAGGGGCTTGTTTTAGGCCATATAAACTCTTCTTTAGTTTTCACACCAAGTCTTCTTTCTTCGGAGCCTTGAACCCTTTCGGATGCACCATATAGATTTTCTCCTCCAAGTCCCTATGGAGAAAAACAGTTTTCACATCCAACTGTTCTAGGTACATGTTTTCTGCAGCCACAATACCAAAAATTGTACTGATGGTAGTCAACTTCACCATGGGAGAGAATATCTCAGTGTAGTCAATCCTCTCCTTTTGCAAGAATCCCTTGACTACCAATCTTTTCTTGTACCTCTTGCTGCCGTCAGGCTCATCTTTCACTTTGTACACCCATTTGTTCAGTAATGTTGTCTTCCTCTTCGGTAATTTGGTTAGTACTCAAGTCTCATTCTTTTGTAAAGACTTGATTTCATCTTGCATTGCTAACTCCCACTTAACTGAATCTTTCACATGTATTACCTCAGAAAATTGTTATGACTCCCTAGAGTCAGTCAACAGTAAATAGTGTAAAGATAAGAAGTATTGAATCAAAGGTTTATGTACTCTAACAGACCTCCTCAACTCAGGTGCAGGAGTGGTTGGCTCTGTGTTAGACTCTACCTCGACTGTCTCAGAATTCTCAACAGGAGTATTTATTGAGATTTCCTCCAAGTCAATCTCTCTCATCATATCTCCCTGTTTTCCTGTCCCCTCTTATTCTACATTGGACTTATCTTTGTAAAACGCATTCTCATTAAACGTTATATCATTACTTCTTATTACTTTTTGGTTTTGTTCATCTAAAAAATGATAACCAAAGTAATTAGAACCATATCCAATGAAATAACATTTTTGGGCCTTAGCATCTAGCTTATCCCTATTCTTAGAATCAATGTATACATAAGAAATGCAACAAAAATTTCTTAAATGAGATAGATTTACCTTCTTCCTCGGCCATTCTTCTTCTGGCAGTTTCAGATCCAACGGGACTGAGGGACCTTAGTTGATCAGATAGGTTATAGTATTGATAGCATATACCCAGAATGCCTTGGGCAAACCTGCGTGCAGTCTCATTCTCCTCGCACGCTTATTGAGAGTTCTATTCATTCTCTCAGCAACTTCATTTTGTTGTGGTCGGTTCGAAACAGTCTGACTCATTATAATTTCGTTCTCTGCACAAAATGCTTTGAACTCTGCACTGTCATACTCTCCTCCATTGTCGGACCGTAGGTCCTTCACTTTCAACTTGGTCTCATTTTTCACCTCTATTTTTCACTTCTTAAAAGTGACAAAAGCATCAGATTTATTCTTCAAAAAATAAACTCATACCTTTCTAGTGGAATTATCAATGAAGGTCACATAGTATTGTGAGCCTCCAAGGGAACAAAGAAGGGTTGGTCCCCAGACATCAATGTGCACAAACTCCAATTTCTCTGCCCTCGGTTCTCTTCTGATCTTTGAGAAACTGACTCATTTCTGTTTTCCTAACACGCAATCCTCATAGAAACCAGTATGTACTGACTTCAAATATGGCAGTAGTCTCTTTGATTCTAACACCTTCATCCCTTTTTCGCTCATGTGCCCGAGTCTACAATGCCATAACTTAGCATATGCTTTCAATCTCACTGAAGTATCAATATTTCAGTTGTTATCAATCATGTACAGGGTCCTCAATTTTCTTCTCTGTGCAACAACCAAGATTTCTTTCATAATTTTCCAGAAACCATGTCTAAATATTGTTTTATACCCGACATTATCTAACTGACCTATTGAAATCAGATTTCTCCTTAGGCAGGGTATATAACGAACATTATGCAACATCCATTTGGACCCACTAGCAGTCCTAATATGCACGTCACCTCTCCCTATAATATCTAACTGCTCATCATCAGCTAGATAAACCTTACCGAGCTTTTCAACCATAAAATTATGCATAAGCTCTTTGCACGGAGTGGAATGGAAAGAGGCGCCTGAGTCTAGGATCCAAGACTCAATCGAACTGTCCACACTCAAGATCAGAACGTCCTCAAAGCATGTAGTTTCTTCAACCATCGCATTCACGGACTGATCGTTGTCCTGGTTCCTCTTTTTCTTAGGGGCTTTGCAATCCCGCTTTAGATGACCCTTCTTATCGCAGTTTCAACACACAAGGTTACCATGAGGTCTTGACTTACTCCCTCCCTTCGACCTTGACTTGCCACGGTTTGAACTCTGGCCCCGTTGAAAGTTTCTTCCTCTGCCTTCGAAACTCAAAATATCGCCTGAGAATTCTTCTGACTCCTTTCTTCGAATATCCTCACTGAGAATCATATCTTGGATTTCTAAAAGTTTTAACTTCTTCTGGTCAGACGAACTGCTCACCGCAGTTACTGTTGCACCCCAACTCTTGAGTAAAGATGAGAGTAAAATAAGGGCTTTTACCTCATCATCAAAATCGATGTTCATCGAACTCAACTGGCTCGTGATGGTGTTGAGCTCATTGATATGATTGGTCACAGAAGCACCCTCAACCATCTTCAGATTGAACAACCGCCGCATCAGATACACTTTGTTAGAGGCGGATGGTTTCTCATACATGTTTGATAGGGCTGCCATCAAACCCGTCATCGTTCGCTTATTCGCAATGTTAAACGCAACATTGTGAGACAGTGTGAGGTGAATCACACCTAGGGTTTGCCGATCCAACAACTCTCATTCATCTTCCCTCATCGTTACTAGTTTCTTTCCAGATAGGGGCTGATACAGTTTCTTCTGATATAGTAGATCCACAGTCTGCATCTTTCAGAAACCGAAATCCTTGTCGTCGAACCAATTGATCTTTATGTTTCCCTCTTTCATTCTTGCTTCAACAAATTTTTCTCTGTTTTTGTGAGATTGCAGTACGGTCGATATTCACGTACTCACATACCACTTCAACTCAAAGCCACAGCACGATGAAAATTCATGTTTTACTATCAAAGAGTGTTTCTCACAAGAAAAGAAATTTGAACCTCGCTCTGATATCAGTT
Source organism: Nuphar pumila (assembly GCF_984573655.1). Classification (NCBI taxonomy): domain Eukaryota; kingdom Viridiplantae; phylum Streptophyta; class Magnoliopsida; order Nymphaeales; family Nymphaeaceae; genus Nuphar; species Nuphar pumila. The sequence continues at coordinate 833,890 of NC_143259.1, forward strand.
GTTACAAAAACCACGAGAAAGAAACAACTGGTACTAAGAAAGGTGCTAAGGGCAGTGGGACTCTTGCGGGTAATGAGAAGCTTAAAAAATGAAGCTTATTTCTTTGAAATCCCACTATAGTAATGCCAATAAAAAGAGGAAATGAGGAACCCAAAGTAATGATAAAATGACTTGTCACTGTGAAGCTATAAGGTATAAGCGAAACTATAAATCTATCTGGCCAGCCGTAAGGCTGGCTCCCTTCCTTATCCAGCTTACACAGCTTCACAGCTCAAGAGTGAATATAACACTGCTAAGTTCGGGTCGGAGACACAGATATCCGCAACTAAGAAGCTCAGTGGCTAAACCGAAGGAAACAAAACACAGCAAGAACACACAAATTTACTTGGAAAAAACTCTCCTCAAATCCGAGAGAGAGTAAAAAACCATGGCCGCCCAAAGGAAAAAAATTTTATTGCTCTTTCTCGATAGATACAAGAGAGAAAGCCAGGGGGGAGCCCCCGGACCCCCCTTATTGCAATGGCAAAAACTCTGAATCAGACTCCACAACTCATCACCAACCTCTGGATGCACTTTGGCTGTCTAGTGTTATGATGAAAATTTTAGAGTTGACGTCATTACAACTGTTAGCATGCTTTCTGCTTGTTAGTGTTTTGGGGTTTTGAAATTAGGCAAGATGGTACATGGTATGTGATTAAAAGTATTGTTAATATGGATGTTTTTGCCTGTAATTGTTTGATAGATATGTACTGCAACTGTGGCCAATTATGTGTCCCCAACTTTTTTATCAAATGCCACAAAGAAATGTAGTTCCATGGACCGCCTTGATCAATGGTGATGGGGAAAATATTTTTGCTGATTCAGCACTATGCCTTTTTAGAGAAATGGAGTTTAAAAATGTACAACCTGGTCAGGTTGTCATGCTGCGTATTCTTTCTACATGTGCAAAATCTGACGTACTTGCTAGCAGAATCGGTTGATAGCCATGTAAGGGCAAAAGGGTTTGAGGAGAATACCATCATGGCTAATGCACTTAATTGATATGCATGCAGAATGTGGAAACCTGGAGAAAGCATGTTAGGATTTCAATAGAATGAGAACAAGGGCACTAGTTTCATGGACTTTAATAATTCTGTGGATGATTGGCTTGCGTTGTTTCCGTGTGGTTAGAGAGAGTAGTTGTATTCCTTCATTTTAGTGCAAGCAACTTAGTATAGTTGATTAGAGATATCTTTGGTAGAATGTGATCAGTGGATGTTCAGGATTACATGTTCAAGATTAATCGTTTGTCTTAAACATGTTAATGGGTATGCTTTAGCACCTGACTTGTCATGCATTGTCTTCATTTCTGATAACTCTGTTTATCAATTTTATCGAATTGATATGCAGTTGCTAGTTTTTTACTTTGATTTGAGGGAGGTCTGCTACATGGTATTGGGTAAAGAAATAGAACCGTGTATGTCTGACCATGAAAATTCAGCTCTAGAATATTCGGCAACCACTTTGTTTTGCATCTTCTTGAATATTGGCTGAAACAAATGATTGAAATTTTGATGGTCCTCATAGAGGAAATCAGCACTTTTGAAGAATACGCTCGACCATGCATTCAGAAAATTTATGACGGCTTGCACCTTGTGTACAATGTCTTAAACCAGTTGGCCATGTGAGGAGCTGTTTTAATTTTCGCAGCTGGTGTATGTTGTATTATTCTTTGGCACCAGTTAGTTCTTAATGGACTAAGGATTTTATATCGTGAATGTGAGCTGTTGTGAACTCCATTACCTCTAACTAGCCTTCTTTTTTGTACGGGAAAACCATGAGAAAAGGAATCTCACGATTGTTTCTCACCTTATGGGGCAAGGTGCAGTGAAAGTGTGTGTGTGTGTGTGTGTGTGAGCACGTGCTAGCATGAGAGAGAGAGAGGTTCAAATTTCAAATAAACCATCCAAACATAAGAAAAATTTAATTCTGGATTTGTTTTCCAGATTTTTAAGTACATCCAAACATCACAATTATCCAGAATTTAGAAAACTTGAAATTTTAAAAGTTTGGAAAGTAGAAGACCAGAAAACTAAATTGCTAGATTTACAACCAAACAGGGCCCAGGGAAGAACAAAATTTTCATTAGGAAAGTAAGTGGAAATAATTAGGGAGATAGCTATATCATTCTTTGATATACAAAGGAACAAGCAATAGGCACGTATTCCACCAAGTAATCATACAATGAGGTTATAGAAAGTATTAAAAAAAATTGAGAGGGGGAAGTCAAACAGATGACTGGCTTTTCTTTTGGTGTAGTCCCTCTAAGCACTCTTTAGCCCTGTGAACCTTGGACTGGAGATAAAAACTTCCACTAGCAGCATTCTTTTCGAATAAAACCTCATATTTCTGCAAGAAATCAGAAGACCGAGTTTAATTTTGTAGATAGATATAAAAAATGGCACACTAATGCACAAAAACTGATGATGTATAGATGCAAATAAACAGCTCAAAACAAGTTGGTCCCAAAAAGAACGGTGATAAGGAGTTATGCAAACATGCAAAATGAAACATGAAAAATGAGTTTTTTGAACTTTGTTTGAGAGCTTTTTTTTGAACGTTTCATTTTATTTTTAAATTCTGACTGTACAAATGTGATCTACGTACTTGATCTTATAGGGATCAGTTCTTGGATGGTTTGATTTTGACACGTGTGGGTCTTTATAAGGTTTTAAAACTTAACAGTCCAAAATCTTTGTAAATTCTTGAGGCTCTAAATATTGTTTTCATCGAAAACACGATCTGGGTGTTGAATCTAGTAAATCGACCATGACAAATACATTTATGAGATCAGAATCGTGAGAAAAGCTGAAAACCCCATTTAGCATGTTTCATTTAACATATTTGCATCACTTGATTGATGACCAAGCAGGGAGGCCCAATAAGAACAATTGCATGAAGAGGAGCAAAAGTTCACTGGGGTTGTGCCGATCTAAGACCATGCACAACCTGACTGGTAACACCCAAGGCAGGGGAATGCAATGCATCTCAAGCAGAATCATTGCCACCTGGGATCTCAGGACAACCCAAGTTGCATTTATGACTCCAAATCACAATAAGTGGATTCCAAGTTATTTATGAAACTGACCCTCGCAATTTCATCCCATGATGTTTCCTCCGTGACACCCAATATCTGACGTGCTTCTTGCTCTCCCATGGCTTTCCTTGCCCACTGCATGGTATTCTGTACAGATTCCTGGGCGACACCAGATTTAGAGGCATCTGCCATTTCATCCAAATTGTGAGAGAGAGATATAGAGAGAGAGGGGTTAGATTCAACAAAATTCAGTGGCAAACCAGAAAATTTGCCATATGAACTTGCTGCAAAGGGCCCTTCTTATATTAAGGCTATAATTGGGCAGTGGAATAATTAGCCCCAAGGGGTTTGGTGCAGTGGAAGGGGTCTTGGACAGGAAGCAGATCAGGTCATGCTGAAAATGAGTGTTTTTGTTCATGCGGACATCATGGCCGTCTGTTTGCATTTTGGATGAATGCCACGTGGTTTTGTTGACTTTTGAACTTTTTAAAATGCAAATCGGATGGCCACGATGTCAGCATGAGCAAAAACGCTCATTTTCAGCATGACCTGATCTGCTTCCTCTTGGACACTAAACAGGTAGTCACGGTCCCATTCCCATGTGTCAAAGCCCTTGCCTTAATGAGGTTCCCCGGATAGAAGTCAAGGGATAAGCTGAAGCCGGGTGACTCCTTGGGGCCAAGGGGTGCACCACGGGTTTACACTGCTGGGTAAGTGACCATAAGTACGGGCAGGCTTAGCCAGCGCAACTAGGTCTCTGATCCTGAGGATGGTTTCCCCCTTCATGGAAAAAAAATTGGGTTGTTCGCTTAATGAAACATAACAATGGAAATAATCAAGAGCATTCCTCACAAAGAATTTCATAACATAAAGTCGAAGTTGAACTAAGTGCAAATAAAGATTCCAAGCCAAACTCACTTGCAAGGGCTTGGCGGTAAGCTTGGACTACTGCTCTGGCTAATATTCCAGAACCCATCACAATCAAGTTTGCAAGAATCTTCGCAGCCTGCCCATGCAGGTAATCAAAATAAGCATCTAGTGATGTGTATAGCTAGAAGAAACATTAAGGAGGAGATAAGCTAATGTAAATGTAACTGAAGTAGGATCAAGATAAAAACAAAGACGCAAACCCACTACAACAATATTTCATATTAATTCCACAGACAAAATTGACTAAATTGAAAATTGAAAATTCAAAATGAAACACAACACTCCAGTGGAAGGCCTTCAAAGGATAGAAGCATTCATGATAGTCAAAGAAAACTACTTCAGCAATTGCTGGCTAAATTAAATTCTCTTTTGATTGCCCACAACCTTTAGCCTTGAATGCCTGACCACAATTCATTAATCCCTGTGAAAAGTTCGTCTTATTCTGGGAAGGTGAGGCAATGATAATACGACTATAAAAAGGCAAAATGCAGAGAGATGAGAAAAAAACAGAAGAATAGCAGTACCTACACCTGGATTCAACAGCAAAATTACTAACTTCCAGGTGGTGAAAACATGTGCTGACAAGGACATTCAGTATTGCAAGCTTACAGGAAAAGTGAAAAAGATCATACAGGTCAACATTGTGAGGGACGGTGTCTAGGCACGTCACAATAAATCAGCACTCCAATATCCAAAAAAAACATTTTTTTTGTGCAGCAAGCTAAGATCAAATTAGGCTTGGAGATTAGTTAGCCAGCATATTTCCTGAGCTTGAATGGGCTGATAAATAAGCAAAGCTGTAGCTGTTTACAAGCAGCATGACTTGTTTACAGCCCCGATAATGTTTCTCTCAATCAATAGTAGTCAAACAAAGGCCGGGATTGGTTAGTGAAATTTCTACAATCTATGAGCTGTACCTCCTACTAGGTTAAATCCATGGTAGGGTATAACTGCATAAGAGTGTAAAGGGAGCAACAAATATAGGAGAGCTAAAAACGTGTTTGGCTTGGATATTTGAGACATCTAGGGCATGTTTGGTTGTGCCCCATGAGAATCACTCTCATTTGAATGAGAAAGAGATTCTCATATGGCCCTAAATATCATGCCCAACCAAACATGAGATTTGGGGCTCGTGATTTCAAATCAAATGTGATTTGAAATCACTTCAGCCCATGAGATTTCAAATCTCATGGGTGGGGCTGTGATTTCGAATCAATTGATTCGAAATCACACCCGTGGTTCATAGGTTCTTCCAAAAAGCTGTCAGAGTTGAACATTGGGGAGATGAAACCCTAATGTTCCTCTTCTCATCTCTTGCTTATATGAAGAAGAAGAGCACGGAAGAGGGGGAGGAGGGAGAAGTGAAAGCATCCATTTGAAGCTCGCCGGAGATAGTGAAGAACGCCAGAAGAAGCTCCCGGGAAAAATCACGTAAAATCATTTATTTTTCCTGATTGATGCAAAACCACTAGAGGGTGGTTCCATGATTCCAATGACGAGGGACAGCGAGACACCTTGGCTGCTGGGGGGGAGCACGCCGGAATCGCTCCATCGCCCTCCCTACAACCGAACAGGGGCTCTTGTTCGCAAGCCAGATTATAACAGAACCATAATTTGGATTTGGACTTGGACCACCCAGTGCTTGTTGACTACCATCCAAGAGCATCTTCCAACTATGCAATGATCGAGAGTTGAAATGCGGGTGCAAGATCGGAAGAGAGAATATGGAAATGCAACACCAAAAAAGAGAGAGTTCATAATGGAAGTGCACGGAGGGAGGGAGCAAGGGAGACTATTGGTTTTCTCAAAATCTATTTGCGTTTACAGGATGGACACCTTTGACCGGCGTAAAATTGTACATAGCCATAGAACAGAAAGTGCCTAAGGAGCTCAAAAGTGCAGTTCTAAACTGCAAAAATCATGCTTGTCAACATGCTTCTCGATACTCGTAACTACAAGTATTGTATAATAGGAAAGATTGCTTCATATGATCTACCACATCGCTTCTTATTCATTCCCACATCTCATTCTTTTCTCTTATATGTTGCTTCCACATTGCTTTTTGTTGTTATAGGTTGTGTATGTGAAATTGTCTACGAAGAGACAATACATAAACAAGCATAAAAACCTTATAAAAGAAGTGCACGAAAGCACTCTCACAACACTTGAACAAAATACACAAAAAGTGTATAAATAATAAACATGCAATAATGCATGTATTTCAATATATAAAAGCAAATGCTTGAGACTCTCAAGCTTAGGGAATTACAAGGGGGAACACCCCTATTTATACAAGAAATGAGAGGTGCAAGGGGGCTCCCCAAAGGAGTCGTTGGGGAGCTCCCAACGGTCACAATTGTGACCGTTGGGGGCTCCCCAACGACTACATTGGGGAGACCCCCAAGGTACCTTTTTGAAATTACAAAAAGGAGAAAAATAAAAACTAAAAGAAATTAAAAAATAAAGGAAAATATACAACATATTCTAAATGGAATATGCGCAAAATGTAAAAGGACTAAAATACCCTTTTTGGGTAAAAAAAGAAAAAATGTATAAATATATATACTTATATATAGAGATACGTATACATATAACATATGTATACGTATCTCTATGTTTATAAGTATATATATTTATACTTACAATAATGTTTTTGAGATACATTTTAACACCCCCCCTCAAACTTACGGTGTGATAACCGCAAGTTTGTCAAGAAGGAAATGGAATCTAGGCGAACAAAGAGCTTTTGTGAAGAAGTCCGCAAGTTGATACTCAGACGTCACGTATGGTAGATCAATGACCTTCTTCAAGTATTCTTCCCTGACATAATGGCAGTCCATTTCTATATGCTTTGTTCGCTCGTGAAATGTGTGGTTCTTGGCAATGTAGATTGCACTTTTATTGTCACAACAAAGCTTTGTTGGTTCTTTGACAACTACTCCCATATCTTCCAAAAGACGTCGAATCCATACTATTTCCATGGTGGTAGATGTCATGGCTCTATATTCGGCTTCAGTGGATGATAGAGAGACCTTCTGTTGCTTTTTACATCGCCATGAGATCAAAGATTCTCCTAAGAAAATACAAAAACCAGTGGTGGAGTGACGGTTACTAGGGTCACCTCCCCAATCTGAGTCAGTATAAGCAAGCAATTTTAATTCAGAAGAAGAGGATAGGAATACTCCCTTATTTACCGTTCCCTTCAAATATCTGATGATGCGAAGCACAGCGCTCATATAACGGTTGTAGGGGCATGCTGAAACTGGCTGGCGATGTGAATGGCATGTGACAAATCGGGTCGAGTAATGCTGAGATACATTAAAGATCCTACCAACTGCCTGTAGGGAGTAGGGTCAATTAGAGGAACCCCGTCGTCAATCTTCATTTTTTCTCCTACAACTTCAGGAGTTTCGCATACTTTGTCATCAGAAATTCCTGATCTGTCAATAATCTCACAAGCAAGTTTAGATTGAGACAAAAAATAACCACGTTGCGAATAAGCAACCTCAATTCCAAGAAAATATGTCAGAAAACCCAAGTCTGACATCTCAAATTTTGAAGTCAAGACGGACTTAATACCCTTGACTCCTTGAACATCATTACCTGTAATTAACATGTCATCAACATATAGTAATAATATTACAATCCCTGCCTTAGATTTTCTAGTAAATAAAGCAGTGTCAGTATAACATGAGGAGAAGCCATTTTCCAGCATTACACTGGTAAATCTGTCATACCAGGCTTTGGGGGCCTGTTTCAAACCATAAAGGGCCTTTCGAAGACGAAGGACTTTATCTTTAGGGATCTCCATGCCAGGTGGAGCATCCATATACACTTCTTCATTAAGATCACCATTTAAAAAAGCATTTTTCACATCCATTTGAAAGATATTCCAATTTTTGATAGATGCAATAGTGATAAGACACCTAACTGTAACCATTCGGGCTACAGGAGCAAAAGTTTCTTCATAATCAATCCCATACTCTTGCCCATACCCTTTTGCAACTAAGCGAGCCTTATACCTTTCAAGGGATCCGTCACTCTTAGTTTTAACTTTAAAAACCCATCGACAACCTATAGTTTTCTTTCCTATAGGTAGAGATTGAAAATCCCACGTTTCAGCCCTTTTAAGAGCACTAAGTTCATTTTGCATAGCTTCTTGCCATTCTAGACATTTCTTTGCTTCTTCAAAGTTTCTTGGTTCAAAATAAGAATGAATGGCACTAAGACAAGCCCTATATCGGGGCGAAAAGGAATCAAAGGAGACAAAACGAGTGGGAGGTCTCCTATTCCTCTCAGACCTTCGGTGATCGAGAACAGGAATGAGTTCACTATATTAGTCAATAGCACTTCTAAAGGTGTCTTGGTTTCTACGAGAGTATGTTATAGGATCACTAGCAATCCTGTCTTCTTGTTGGTTATGCTCTTCGATATTACTTTCAATGTTCTCATCATGGTTTGATGACATATCATCATCACTGGATGTATCATCATTACTAGATAATAAGTCAAAAAGGAAGGAATAGTCAAAATTTTCTTGTTGAGAAACATTTTTTTCAAATCCACTTTCATTTTCCAAAAAAGTTACATTTCTAGAAACATATAATTTATCTTCTCGAAGATCATAGCATCGGAATCCCTTTTGAGTTTCGGAATATCCAAGAAAAGCGCAGGGGATAGCCTTGGGAGAGAGTTTGTCATTCTTATCCGTAAGTATGAAACACTTACACCCGAAGACTCGTAACCTATTATAATCTGGTTCGAGTTTATACAAGATCTCAAAAGGGGATATTTTTCCTAATATTCTAGAAGGCAAACGATTTATTAGATAAACAGAAGCAAGAGCAGCTTCAGCCCAAAAAAATTTTGGTATGTTTTGGGAAATAAGAAGGGTTCTAGTAGTCTCAATAATATGTCTATGTTTTCTTTCGACCAACCCATTCTGTTGGGGGGTTTTAGGACAAGATCTTTGGTGAATGATTCCTTGATCTTCAAGATATATTTTAAATTGGTTGGAGAGATATTCTCCTCCAGAATCACTTCTAAAAATCTTTATGTTACTATTAAATTGATTCTTGATCATCGAATGGAAAGTTCTAAAGCATGAAAAGACTTCATGTTTGAATTTAAGAAAAAAGATCCATGAATATCTAGAGAAATCATCCACAAAAATAACATAATAAGAAAAACCTCCTTTTGAGACAACAGGTGCCGGTCCCCAAACATCGGAATGAACAATTTCAAAGGGTTTTGATGAGAACATAGTTCTTTGCTCAAAAGGTAAACTTTTCATTTTTCCGAGAATACAGTCATTACAAGAAAAGGAACTTTTACATAGGTCTTTTGCAAAATGTAAGTAAGACAACTTGGTGATATTAGGATGACCAAGTCTTTTGTGCCACATGTTTATATCTTTGTTTCGGGCAACATTACAAAAAGATTTTGGAACTCGAAGAGATTCCATGTAGTATAAATCGCCTTTTCTAAAGCCTTCCCCAATCAATTTCCCGGACAGGCGATCCTGTATTAAACATTTATCACATGAAAATTTAATATCACAACCATGATCCGAGAGTTGAGAAACAAAAAGAAGATTTAAATTAAGTTTAGGTATAAATCTAATTTTTGGAATAAAAAAATCTTGAGTTTCAAAATTACCTATTCCTTTAATTTCAAGAGAAGTTCCATCCGCAGTGGAAACAAAGGATGGAGAAGCATTTTTTGAATAATCGGAAAGTGAAAACATGTTTGGGGACATATGAAAGGATGCACCTGAGTCCAAAAGCCAAGGGACTTTACCTGGAATGGAAGAAGTAGACACGGCGGCACCGGATGTAGCTCCCTTGAGAAGAGGTTGAAGGGCTTCCATTATTTGGTTCAACGAGAGTGACCCACTTGATGATGCCTCTTCCTTTTGTGGTGCGCCGGTGGTGGCCATAGCAAGAAGCTTCTTCCATTTAGGACATACTGGCTTGATATGCCCCGGTTCTTTACAAAAGTGACATATAGTCTTGCTATAGTCCCGCTTCCCTCTTTGTCCACCATCTCCTCCTTGATTTTGGAATTTAAAGTGAGGAGGACGATAGGTCTTTACATTATTTCCGGGTCTTGATACGGCATTAACCTCATTATTTTCTTCATAATTACAAGGAACCATAAGAACACTTGGTCCTTGTTTACATAAATTCATACGAGTCTCCTCACCACTTAATTTGGTGAGAACATCTTCAAGAGAGGGAGGAGTAAATGAGGATAGAAGTGATGACCTTATTTGCTCAAATTCCGGTCTCAACCCATTCAAAAAATTGAAGAAACGATCATCTTCAAGTTGCTTGTGGCGGAGTTCAATTGCCTCTCCACTCCATTTTGGTTCAAGCATAGAGAGCTCATCCCAAATAGAGGAAAGATCGGCAAAATATTCCCTAATAGACATTTCACCTTGAGTAAGGGAGAGGGGCTTCTTTTGAAGGTAATACTTATGAGATAGGTCTCTTGATGTATACATCTTCTCGAGATAATGCCAAGCTTCCGATGCCTTTTTGAATTTGATAATGTTGGCATTAATCTTCGTTTCGACGGATGCGAAGAACCAAGAAAGAATCTTGAAGTTCTTCATTTCCCATTCGTCGTGTTTCTTTGAGTATTCTTCAAGAGCTTTGATCCTTTCCTCTCCCTCAAGAATCTTGATTTCACTTCCGTCCATTATGGTTATCTTGGGTTCCGGTTCCGGAATTGTTCCTTGCACATAACCCCACAATCCTTTTCCTTTTATGTGGGCCTCCATATTCCCGGCCCAAATATGATAGTTGGACCCATTCAACTTGAAGCCAAGGGCAAAGTGAGACTCTTTCTCACCCATTAAGACGTAGAGAGAAGAAGAAAAAAGACGTACCAATACGATGTTTCAACTTCTTCTTAGCACAAGATCCTTCTAAAATATTTGAGAAGCAAGATCCACCACTTCAATCTCAAAAAATCCGAAAGCACGGTTTTCGAGGCACTCGAACAAAGGCGGATCTCACGATCTCCAATCACCAACCGAGCTTTGATACCATGTGAAATTGTCTACGAAGAGACAATACATAAACAAGTATAAAAACCTTATAAAAGAAGTGCACGAAAGCACTCTCACAACACTTGAACAAAATACACAAAAAGTGTATAAATAATAAACATGCAATAATGCATGTATTTCAATATATAAAAGCAAATGCTTGAGACTCTCAAGCTTAGGGAATTACAAGGGGGAACACCCCTATTTATACAAGAAATGAGAGGTGCAAGGGGGCTCCCCAAAGGAGTCGTTGGGGAGCTCCCAACGGTCACAATTGTGACCGTTGGGGGCTCCCCAACGACTACATTGGGGAGACCCCCAAGGTACCTTTTTGAAATTACAAAAAGGAGAAAAATAAAAACTAAAAGAAATTAAAAAATAAAGGAAAATATACAACATATTCCAAATGGAATATGCGCAAAATGTAAAAGGACTAAAATACCCTTTTCGGGTAAAAAAGGAAAAAATGTATAAATATATATACTTATATATAGAGATACGTATACATATAACATATGTATATGTATCTCTATGTTTATAAGTATATATATTTATACTTACAATAATGTTTTTGAGATACATTTTAACAGTGTAGTCATAACAGGGTTTCATATTTGGTTCCTTATCACCTCCTATTCACTTCCACTTTTGTGTCACTTATTGTGTGCTTCTTGTGTCATTTCCTACATGCTTCCATCACGATTCATGCTTTTACTTAAAACTCATTTTTCACTTTTACTTTGCAAATTGCAGCTTGTATTCACCTACTATACTAGTATCTATGTATACAACACTGTAGATTCTTACATACAATGTCTTGCTTAAGGAAAAGGTCTAATTTCTTGAGTTTGTTGAGATTATTGTCTTTACAAATTAGATACAGAAGAGAGTTCTTGATTGTTTGTAACTTGTAAGTTGAAATTCACTAGTGATTGAATTACAACTGCACTGTGACCAAATAGACTTTGGTGTCTATAGGTTGGATGTTTGGTTGAACAATTGTTTGCATCCTATGACTCATTACTAATGGGTGTTTGGATGCACCCACTTATCCAAAGAGATGGAACAAGTGGGGACTTTAGACACACCATTAAATTTGCAGAGCACTAAAGGTTTGTATGTTATTTTGATGTTGGGATATATTACAACTTAATGAGCAAAGCCTATATGTGTGGCAATTGTTTGGTTAACAGTCATCATCATCATCATCAAGCCTTATCCCAACTACATGGGGTTGGCTTTACGAGTCCTGTTTCTCCATTCATGTTTATCTAGAGCTAAAACTGCAGTCACTTTACAATCTTTTATGTCACCTCTAATTGCCTCCTTCCAAGTCGTCATTGGTCTTCCTCTTTTCCTAATTCCTTCTACTTGTACCACATCAATATTTCTCACAGGCACCGTGAGATGTCTTCGTGCAATATGTCCAAACCATCTTAAACAACATTCACTTATTTTATCCTTTATTGATCAAACTCTTAGGCACATTCTAATAGATTCATTTCAAATTTAATCCTTTCTTGTAACCCTGGACATCTATCTTAACATATGTATCTCTGCAACATGCACTCTGTCTTCTTATCGTTTTTTAGTCACCTAACATCCAACTCCATATAATAGTGTTGGTCTTATAGCAGTCTTATAGAAATATCCTTTCAATCGTAGAGGTACTCTTTTATCACATAGCACACCATTAGCCTGTCTCCACTTAACCCTGCCGACATTGATCCTATTGGTGATATTTTCTTCAAATCCCCCATTTTGTTGTAATATAGACCTTAAATACCAAAACGTATGGCATTGTTGAATACACAGCTTTTGTATTTGAATAACATTGTTATAACTAGCTTCTGTACTAAACTTGCACTCCATATATTCAGTTTTTGTTCTACTAATTCGCAATCCATTTTTCTCCAACATTCTCTTCCAAAGTTCTAGTTGCTTCTGTATATTATCTCTATCTTGACTGGCTCCAGTACTATATCATCTGCAAAGATCATACACCACAGAACTTTGATTTAAATGCATACCGTTATTTCATCCATAACTAAAGCAAAAATGTATGGGCCTTAGGGGTGGGCCCACGGGCTAGCCCATCATGGGCCGGGCTTGGGCCAATAAATTAGGCCCAAATTCAACCCATGGGACTAACAGGCGGGACATGGGTCGGGGTTTTCCCAACAGGCCGGCCCGAACCGGGCTTTTAGCCCAGTCCATTAGCGAGTCAGGACAACCTGTTTCCCAGTACCCCTAATGGGTTTAAAGCAAATCCTTGATGTAACCCAACCCCCAATTGAAAACAATCTTGTCTCGCCACATGTAGTTTTGACAGTCGTAACTTCCCCTATTATACACATAGCTTGAATTATTTTAATATATCTATAAAGGATTTGTTTCTTCCTTAACACTGAAAAAAAGGGCTTAGTTAACAATGTGATGTCCTATTGATTTTTGCATGCACACTCTCACTTTTCCTTAACAAAGTCGATGTAGGGGTAGTTTGGTGTAATTTTTTTTTTGCTTTATAAAATAACATAAAAAGAAACCCTTTGGATTGCAATGTCATTTTTTCTTTAAATTAGGTGTAGCTGCCTCCTTTTTAGGGACATCACACACATGATCTATTTCTTATCTTGATTTTGGGGAATAAAAAGTGTGAATCTTCTCGCTCTTCAACTTTGATAGCCTGACTTAACTAAATGCACAACTAGCAAAATAGTAATGTTTTTGGTTTAAAGGTAATTACCTTCATTCTTTGATTTAAACCGGCCCTTAGGAGGGTGGTTTTAGCTAACACACACGTAATGTATATTGTTTGTTGTTTATGTTGTTGCATTTTCATGCTAGTCTATGTCACATGGGTGCGAGTGCGGGTGCGAGTGCGGGTGCGGATGTGGGGATGCGGCACTTTAAAAAAACATGGGTGCGGGGGTGCGGCAAAAAAGAAAAAATCAGATCCGGGTTCAAACCCGCTAAAACATACCATGTGTGCTTATTTAAAGCATACAGGGCTACGTCATAGGGATTCGGCTAGCAGGGTGCCGCACCCACGTCGACGCGACGCGATGCGGGTATGGGTGCGGGTGTGGTCAACGCACCCAGGGTCATTTTGGTCCAATTTTTTGGACTTAAAAAAAAATTGCCAAGAATTTTTTTTTTTAATATATGTCACAGGGATTCTCCAACTAGGTGTTGCACCCGATGCGGTCAACCTGACCCTAGGTGCAGTCAACGCGCCCAGGGTCATTTATGTCTAACTTTTGAACTTTATATATATATATATATATATGTAAAACTTTCATAATTTTTTGCCTCTATTTGGTATTTTTTCTCTGTCAGAAAGTCAGATCAATGTTTTAAAACTCGTTATGATTTATTAAAACTCTAATCCAACTTGTACTGATCATAGATCTCAAACCGTGGATCCGATTCATAATCTGTAAAAAAGGAAGTTATTTATTTTTCTGTATATTGTTCACTGCTGAAATTTCAAAGATTTTTTATGAAGTCCGCTATTTGTTTCTATATTTTCAACCGGAAGTACCTGTTTTAATCAATTTTAGATTCGTTATATTTAAGTCCAGATTGCCGAAAGGGTATCTCCCTCATCGGAGATGATTTTTCCGATCTACTGCACTTTACGAATCTCAAATCGGATATCGGATGAAATAAATAACACATCTGCAAGTTATGCTTGAAATTAAACAACGATTTTAATCAATAGAAATCCCGATTTGACTTGGGTTCCCGAATCCCAAAACTTCTGATTTTTTTACAGTATTTCACTGACACATTCGTGTATCACATATAAAAAAATCAACAATTTACAATAAAGATTTCAATAAGAACTAACATGCTTTCTACTGATCTGAAATTAAGATATGCAGAAATCTAAGAAACACTAAAAAAAATATGATATATATATATATATATATATATATATATATATATATATATACTGCACTCGGGTTTTTTGGAAGTGCCGCATCCCCGCACCCGCACCCATGTGACATAGACGCAGGGTAGGGTTTCTCATCCGAGAAACCCTCCCCCATGTTGCTCACTCTCTCTCCTCACTCGCCTTCTCCCCCCGCCGCAGGCTCCCTCTCTCCCGTTCGTTTTCCGGCCACCTGACGCGGGCAAGCCCCACATCCAGCGAGCTCCACGTCCGGCGAGCCTTGGATTTCCAGCCACCCGACGTCGGTCCTTCCTGTGTCAGCGATGCGCCCTCCGGCCCCCTTTCAGGTAAGCTCCCTCTCGCCTCTTTTTGTCCTCGTCTTTTTCTTTTTCTTCTTCTTTTCTTCTTCAGGTGAGCCTCCCTCGACTTGTTTTTCTTTTCTTTTTTACATAAATGACCTTGGGTGCAATTACGCACCTAGGGTCGGGTTGACCGCACCAAGTGCTGCACCCGCACACACACCTGGTTAGACGAATCCCTATGACATAGATGCTAGTTTGTTCATGCCATTGATTGATCAGTTGTTTTCTTGTAGCCCAATGTTTTGCATTTATTAGTAATTAGGAGCATTTCATTTAGTTCTCTTTAACTGGATATTTGTCCATAGATTTGGAACTCTATTTTGGGCTTGGGTTGCTCTAAAACTGTTTGCTAGTGTTAGCACTTTTAGTGTAATTAGGAAATTGTAGATCTGCAGAGTATGTTTGTATAAGTGCCTAAAAGGGTGGAAAAGGTGGAAAGAAGTTTGGATGTGAATCCAATGAGCATAACAAGAAAATTGACAGAGAGTCCATGCACTCTAGATTACCGATTCCTATGATTTGGACTACTTTGGAAGTTTGAAATTTCTGTCAATTTCTTTCCCAATTTTTGATTCATTAGGACACACCAATGTCAAGACCAAGGTTGCCAAACTAGGAAGTGGAAGCGGGAAACGATACGGGAAGCGAGGCATTTTAAAATTTATAGGAAGCGGGAAGCAAAGTATCAATTTGAAAGAGAAATATGAATAAAAAATAAAGCAATATGGTAACTGAATAGGAATCGAACAAGAAACAAATAAAAACTAAAATAAAATTGATCATTCTTATATTTCATGATTTTTCACTAAAAGAGTTAAATTTTTGTTAAAATCTAACAATGAAGGTTACCAATTTAGAGAAAGTACATGGGAAGTGAGAGGAAATACATGAAAAACATGAAAAAAAAAATGTGAGAAAAGCATATAGGAAGCATAGACCATGCGTGTGGGAAGCATAGAAGAAGCGTGGGGGAATCGAGATTCCCATGAAGTTTCGGAAGCGAGGAGTATCGCGCTTCCGAAGCGAGTTTCCGGGAAGTGTGCTTCCCACCTACCTAAGAAGCTTCCGGTAACTCTGGTCAAGACATATTGTTGTAATTTCATATTGATCAGATTCTAGTGTGTCCAAATATAGCAAATATGGAGTAGATTCGGATCTAATCCCCACCTGTTTCCATTTACTAGATGTGACATCACATATGGGTCTGAAGACTCTGAACCAGGCCATATGCTGTTGTTTCTTGTTCTTAAGAATATGAGCTGACGTTAAGAATAAGAGTGATACTATCAAGCATCCGGATTTCTTTTCCTAAAGTACATATGCTGATCTTGAGAGTTTGCTGAGACAACTTTTGTCCCATCCTGTGCTATACGTTTTTTCTAATTCCTGTGGTGAACTGAACATATGCCTTTTTTCCTTCCCTCCAACTAAAGAATTTAATGGATTGGCTGTCTGTGAAGGAATCCTGCAGAAGGGTGATGTTCGATATGAAATGAGAACGTGCTAGGGCTGTTTCTAGAAGTACTATGTCTGAGTTTTGGGATGAGGGCATTACGCATATCCACACTTTTAATAGCACCACATAACAATTAGTCTTCTTGTCCTAAGAAATTAAGCGCCTTAGCTATACATGATATTCAATTGTAACCAGTTATTAAGCAGTTCGTCCATCCGTCTTGTGAAGAAAAAACATATTTCTCATTCCAATTTCCCATGCTATGAGAAAATTGTCCCCAAAACGAGACAGAGAATCGGATAGAATCTCTCACAGGGATCCTCTAGGATAAATTCCTAGGTGCTCCCACAACAAAAAGGAAACACATTTACCTTGATTCCTTCCAAGTACGCCCTTCCAAACAGAGCTTAACATAAATAAATGAAAATACTAAGCCTACCGTAAGAGGTAAACGGTCAAGCGTGCTAAAAACACGAGAATACTGAAAAAAAAAACATTTTTCTGTCCATAAGGACTCTCAGGGAGTGTTTGGCGTCCAATTGATCCATAAAACTACCAAAAGTTGCGATCTTGCATTATGCTCCACAAGGAGACATCCCAACTTATCCAATTAACCTCGATAGTCGGGCTCATCCAAACACACAATCAAAGCGAAAAGCACCCGACCCTATAGGGGGGAGACTTGGGGGGCATGGAATCTAAAACATAACAAACAAAAAAAATTAAAGTTCACGAGGGAATATCCAAGCAACGCTAATCAATAAACGAATAATGTAAAACGGAAGAGGAATTAGTACGATTCTGATGGTAAAAGGAAACCTACATCAACTCGTTGAGATCAGAGATGCAAAAGAAACGAGGAAAAACAAAATAGAGGCGTAATTTCCTTGAAAACGGAGTACGGAACGAATTTTTCGTTTCTTACCATCGTACGGGAAGAACGAGGATTTTCCGGCAACCAGATTGCTAAGCCTTTCTCTGAGGCCACCGGTGGTGGAGATTCTGAGGGAGGGTTCCCAAATAAGACTGGGGCTTTCGGGTTTCGCGAGCAGCAAGAAACAACGAAGAGACAATAAGACGAGGCCCATTTTATAGGAGGGAAGGGCGGAAAAATGTTCGTGTTCGTGTTCGTGTTCGTGTTCGTGCCGTATGTTTCGTTTGCAAACGGATCGGGTTTGATCGAACACACGGTCCAAATCCAACACTATTTCCGGATACGGATCATTAAAGTAAGATCCGAAAGAGCATTCGGACTGGATTTGGATTTACACATTCACATTCATTTTCAGATTCGAACCGATGTTTAGTATCTAATTCAGTCCGTTTTACACAATTTACATGTAAAAACATTGGTTTCGGACTTATTTTACGGGATCCAGCATAACCATATATGTTTCAGATTGGGATTCAATCTCATGTTATCAGTAATTATTCAGATTCAGACTTGGATCTGGATTTGGATAATGCATGACCCTGTATTTATCTGATCCTTTGCAGCACTACGGCTGACATTGACTTGGATTTAGAAAAACGGGTCTGGTTATCTATTTGGATCAGATACAGAGCTCTAGTTCCAGATCTGGTTATGATATAAGACTCTCTGGAGCTCGATCTGCTGAAAGTGGAACAAATAATTTGCTTTTTCAACTGAAACAGTAAAAAGTTGGGGTCAAATATATTGGGTTTTAGGATCAGGGTGTGCGCAGTGAGGGAGGAGGAAATTCTAGTTAACTGACTTCTTCAAGGGGGTTATTGCTTGGTCATGATCTTGCCGTGCTTAAAGGTTGGGTATTTGTAGCCCTTCCTTGGGTAGCCATATTTTAGCCTTGAAAGGAGATTTTAATCTTTATGGTCATATTGGATTCAATACCTAAATACCCAGATGTAACATCTCTCACTTGGTCATATAGGGCGAACAAGCATATTATATCATAATTGATGAATCATGTATCACATATAGTACTTTATGACAAAAACATGTACCAAATAATCATGTACAATTCCTTGAGTTATATCAATATTTAAGTATGATACTTTTCTCATATGTTATAGGTTATTTTTTCACATAGTTATCTGAGTTTTTCATCATTTAATTTCAAGTGCAAGGTTTCCACAAAGTCATGTAAGTTTTTCATCATTCATTTTCAAGTATGAGGTTTTCACATATGCTATGGGTTATTTTTCATATAGTCATGTGATTTTTCTATCATTTATATTCAAGTATGAGGTTTTTTCACATGCTATAGGTTATTTTTTACATAACTATGTGTACTTTCCTTCATTTTTAAGTATGATGTTTTATACATGCTATGAGTTATTTCTTACATAGTCATGTGGTCTTTTCATCATTATATAAACTATAATTTTTTCTACATATGGTATGAGTTTAGTCGTGACATCATCCTTTCATACACTCATTTCACATAATCATATGGGGTTTCTTTTATGACATAATTTTAATGATAACCCTTAATGTGCAATATTATATTCAAACAAATACATCATATTGTAGGTCTCACTTTCTTAGTAAGTTATGGGGTTCTTATGACTCTTCCATGATTATACCATAAGACATCATAATGTGTTAATAACCTTGCATAATGTCCTCATGTATACTAATGGAGAACTATGAATTTTTACCAATTCATGTATCCATGATAAATCATGATTTGTCAGACATAGCAAATACTCTCATTTTTCAAAATTTTACCATAGTCAATACTCCCACTATCCATGTGCATCACCATCACATGCAACATGCTTTAACTCTCATCAGGTTTATCACTACCTAATCATTTTAGATTAATATATTTATATTCAAATTGTCATAAATATAATTACTAAAAATTACAAATGTCAGCATGTTGCATATCATATATAAAGCTTTTAAACCATAAAAATATCTCTTCATGCATTTATACAATCAACCTTATAAGTAACACGATTTACGATGATTATTTTTCATCATAAGCAAATAAATATCTACATGCATATGTAAATAACAATTCAACTCTTATTTTTTCTAATACATTACAATTAAGCAATATGTGCATATTAAGACATCACAAAACTAGAAGCAATATGTATTAGAAGTAAAGTTTAAGTCTTCATATCTAGATTCAATTGGATATACACCAGATCCATAATCACTGAGAGTTATTCTTTTTCATCTCATTATCATTTGGATATGCCGATTATGATAAGCTCATTTCAAGACTTTAATCTTATTGAATATGAAAATAAGCAATCAAAACACAAGTATGTTAATATATAAGTTTAGATCCATTAGAGGATCCAAACAAAAAACTACACTCATATCTATTGGATTTATATGAGTTTATATTCAAAACTTGACTTGAGATGTTATCACCAAGCCCAACATGATCTATAGCAAAAATAGATCTCTATGCAAGCTTAAATAACTTGTGCAAAATCATGCATCACAAGATATTTGACCATTATCCAAATCCATAACTTTATGTTCTAAATTCAAGTGGATACACACTATACATCCAGTATTATACTTATTTGGATCTATTCGGGTCAAATTAGGTCTCATGCAAAATATATTATTAAGTTCAAATATCCAGCTTGATATTATCCAGATCCACCATAAAACCTAGATCAAATCTAGATCCATACAACATATCCACCAATATATTTTTCAGATCCGTCTTTGGATCCATTCCATCAGAGGACCTACAAGAAGAATCGTACAATGCACACATGCATTAAATATATATGAATCAACTATGCCAGTATAAACTATTATGAATCTCATCAAGCCAACATAGATGTAAACTCATCCTTCATAAGTATAGTCTTAATTTGGATGATAACTAGATCCAAATTATAACTGTAAGTTTTTCGATAAAAAACAATTCTAAAACCGGAACCCCATACCTGATCTTTATTGAGTTATGACTTTAAAACTCATAAGATGACCCATTCAAGTATGATAATCATGCAAGTAAGTCCAATAAGTTCCATTGAATCCAATAGCATTGCTTGGATCCAAACTAATTCAACTAAATCTATTTAGTTTCATTCATGTTTAACCATCTCCAATATTGCTTTATCATACCAAACTAAGTATATGACACCTCACTTGATTCAAACATCTAATCCTATTAAACTTGATCCATCATAAAAATTGGATCAATAGCAAATCATACCGGATCATATATTAATATCATCCAAAACATGAATAACTCATAAAATATATATAAAATAATATGCAATTACACACAGTATTTCAGGATCCAATATAGATGCATGCTAAAGATCTGACCTCCCCAATACCAGGGTAGAGATCCAATGCAGATTATAACTAAATCCAAGAAAACCAAACCAACCATGAGTTTTTGGATAAAAAATTTTAATATATCAAAATTTCATACATATTACCTTAACCGAATATTGAACTCAAGAAATGATTCATGATCCAAATAACAAATCCAAACTTATCATTTACCAAAAAGTAAAGCTTTGTGAGTTATTCAACAAACAATAGATGCTTTTATGCAAAATTAGAAAACTAGAGTATTGTTTTGGGCAAAAACAATAAACCAGAACCTTGAACCTTTAGTTTCAAGAATTGTTGAGTTCAACATAAAATATCAGTATTTTTTTAGCAATTTCAAAAAAGTTAGAGAATGGTTTTGAGTAAAACAATAAACTAGAACTCTATTTAGGAAAAACAGATCTTGCAACCCTGTCTCAGTTATTTTTCAGATAACAAGCTTGTTTCTGAAATTTCCTAAAGATAGCACCCTATTTTTTTTAAAAAAAAGGGCATAGAAGGAAATATCAAAGAAAATCAGGGGTGGTCTAGTAATCCTCTTAAAAGGATACAAATAGGAATTAATAGAAAATGATAGCGATATTTTTATAAAATAACTATTAAAAAATATAAAAGGAGAAAAGGAGAAAAGGGTGTCTTAACCCTTCTCAAACCCTAACCCCTTTATGATTTTTTTCTTTCTTTTTTCTTCGCCGCCACTTCACCTCCCTTCTTCGCCGTTGACCCTCACCTGAGAGCCACCATCGTTGCCCCCTCACCCTGCATGGTCGCCCGACGTCGAGCTCATTCCCCACCCGCTTCGAGACGCAGATGTCAAGTGTCATCATCATGCTTGTCGTTTGTATAATGATTGATGTCATTTCCACTGCTACCTTCGTCTCTCACAGGTACCCCACCACCAGTGTGATGAGCTCACACCATCACCATTTTAAACATATCCCTTCTCTTCTTATTACTCTCTTTTGTTCTCTCCTTGCCGATTTCTCTGCCTCTTTGTCTTCTTCTTCTTCCTTCTCTTATTTTTCTTGCTTCTAGCCCTTCTCGTCGTCGGCAATACAGTCTTTTCATCGGGGAGGTACTTTCTTGCAGTTGGGATTAGCCATCTTCTCTTCTCATCCAATCCATCGGAAGCCGATGGTCGGGTTTGCTTCTTTCTCCCCCATCTATGTAGCTTTTAGGATCATTGCATGCATATTTAATTTTTTGCTTCTCTACTGCATAAAAACATAATCTGATTTTTTTTTTTGCTAGTATGTTTTCACGTCTTAGAGTAATTCATATGCATCTTATTATTTGTGTTGCTGTGTTTTTTTTTAGGTATTTTTCTCGGTTGAGTTCCTAGCTTAAAAACCTAATCTTTTAGTAGCAGTAGTAGATTCGTATATAGTTCTTCGTGCGGTCCAGTTGCTGTAAAATTTTTATTTTTGTTGTTTTTTTGGAGTTCACGCACCACGTAAATCGTGGTGCCAGTGTTGGCCGCAGTTCAGAAGCACGCAGATCGTTCAATCTGCACATATTCTTTGCACATCTAGCAGCTGAACAGCACATCACGCTGTTAATAGAAATAAATTTTTTTTTTTTGCAGAGTTAATGTCGACCACGCTGCAGGTGTGATCGACGTTAATCAGAATCAGAACCAGCATGAAAAGTCAAGTTAAACGGCCCTCAGCGTCAAACACGCACTAGGCGTGAATGACACTGACTCCATTAACAAAGTTTAAAAAAAAAAATCTCTCCAAGTCTATTGTAGTATAGTATTAAGGAATTAGATGCCCTATTCGTTTAAGCTTATTAGGTTATTCAGATTGCCCATTTTTTGTTAAACTTTATCTTCAGTTTAGTCGTAGGTATAGTCAACATATTTTACATAGGTTAGTTAATTGATTTTATATAGTATTAGTTGATTAATGTTTTTACATAGCATAGGTTAGATCAATTAATGTCAATATAGGTTAGTCAGGCAACCTTTTTAGTTGTTTGCAATTAAAGTTTTTAGTTCTTTTTTAGTTTCTTTACAGCAACGTCCTTTGTTTCTTTTCTTTTCTTTAGTTTCTTTACAACAAGGTTTGTTTTGGTAGTCTTCTTCTTTTTGAATTAATTCAAGTTTAGATTCACGTTTCGTTTTTTGCAGTTAAGTTGCCGAGTTACTTTAATTTATATAATCGTCTAGTTAGATTAGTGTGTATTTCATTTAGATCACTAAGTTTCATTACGTTAATTTTCTGCATTTAAATTCACATTTTTAGGCAATTCGTTCTAATTAGTTTAGTTAATTGCTGACGCATTTTTGTTTTAGTTCATGTCACGTGTTTATGTTAAATTCATTAGTTCATAGTTAGTTCTTGGATTTGTTTCATAAGTAGTTAGTTATGCTCTTTGGTCTGGTAGTGAGTTTATTACTTGTTCAGTTAGCTGAGATCTTCGTTTTGCTGAATTTTTAGTTCATTAAGTTATAGATTTAGTGTAGTTTTGTTCGTTGTTCTGCTGTGTTTGTGATTTTGCTTTTTGCAGGAAACGATTGTACATGAGGTGAGCCTCCTCTCTTCGGGCTCGAGCAAAAAAAATATGGCCTACACATAGACATAGAGGGAATGATAAAGAAAAGCAAAAAGAGCTTTTCTTTTCTTTTTAGATTAGGATTCCTTTATTTTAATTCATTTAGGTTTGCAATAATTAAGACACTTTAATTATTTGTTTAAGCCCTCTATAGGGGCAACACTCTTTTGTTTCTTTAGTTAATTAATCTTTCATTCTTTAAGGCAATAAAGTAGAGTTTAGATTGTATGTTTGAATACAAAGTTTTTTCCGTTCCCTGAGATCGACCCAGACTCCACCACTCGTGCGAGCCGGTTTTTATATTTTTTGTGTCTGGCTTTCACTTGATTTTCATTAAAAATATTGTTTTAAAAATCAATTTCATAAAACTCACACCACCTCACTGGCTTCGGACAAGACTATGACGGCATGAGGAGTCAGATCCTCATGTATAGAGAATTACCCTGCTTTAATAAAGTATGCTCGATCATCCAACGTGAGGAGACGCGCAGGAAAGTCATGAGATCAGAATTCAAATCCCTTGTCGAAACCCACAAGAAGGTAGCCTTTACAAGCAACTTCAGGGACAATTCAGCCACTCCAATACCTGAGCCCAAAGAGATCGAGCACTCACGGGGTCGAGTGAGACCTCGATGCAGCCACTGCAGAAAATCTGATCACGTAAAGGACAAGTGCTGGAAACTTCACAGACGTCCCGAACAACAAAATCTGCATAACAACAACAAGGGTCTAAAAATAGGAACAACCATTGACGACCTTACACAACTGTTGCAGCATATCAACAAGTCAAACTTGGCTGCAATACTGGAAGATCATAAAAAGGAAGCTATAGGTAACATGTCTGACTTAAGTTTCAAATTTATCAATTCTAGATGGGGTCATCGACACTGGCGCCACCAACCACATGACGGGCAAGGCCGACTTGTTGATGAACCACTGATCGGCCAACAACGGTCCCGTTAGCAGGGCCAACGGATCCCAGATCCCAGTCCAGAACATTGGTGATGTTTCCCTCCTCGACAGCTCAGGACTCTTAGAAGCACTTTACATTCCAACTTTCCCTTCTAGCCTCATGTATGTTAGAAGAAAGTCATAACTCTGTTGCGATATTTTCCTCTAAGCATATGATTTTTCAGAATCCCAACACGAGGAAGGTGATTGGTAGAGGGTACGCTGCAAACATGCTCGACCTATTAGACGAGGAAAGTCAGGCACACCTCGCTCGCAAGACAACCAACTTGGATAGGACATGGTACTTGAGACTCGGGCACCCTTCTCATCACACCTTGAAGAAGATATTTCTCAATATCTCTTTACATTAAAATTTGTGTGATGCATGTCAATATTCCAAACAGACCAGAATTCTCTTCTCTTTATCTGAAACTAAAAGTGATAAAAAAATGTTCCTTATACATTCTAATATATGGGGCCAGACCTGATTGAATCTTATTTAGGCTTCAAATACTTTATAACCTTCACTGATGATTACTCACGCACATATATTTGCTTAAACACAAAGACGAAGCCTTCAAAACCTATAGGGAATTCAAGAACATGGTTGAAACACAATTCAATGCCAAAATCAAAACTTTTTGCTTGGACAATGAGACAAAATACATTAATACCAACTTTACCAAACACCTCACTAGTTGTGGTATTACCCACCAAACAACTTGTGTCGGCACACCTCAACAGAATGGAGTAGCCAAGAGCAAGAATAAAACCCTCTTAAACATTGCCAGGGCCTTCATGTTCCACGTGAATGTTTGCAAGAGCTTCTGGGCAGACGTCATATCTACCTCTTGTTATGTGTCAAACCATCCACCCAACCAAGTTGTTGATTACATGACTCCCATAGAAATGTTGATGGGGAAATGTCCATCTCTATCACAATTACGGGTGTAAATGTTTCGGGCACATGCAAGAATGACATAGGGACAAACTTGAAAACAGGGCGACAAAATGCATATTCTTGAGATACTCCTCCGTAAAGAAGGGATACAAGTACTATGGTCCTCAAAACAAGAAACTTTTTTTCTCCCTTGATATTGAGTTCTTTGAAGAAGAGCCATACTACAAAAAAAAGACTCACTCTTTTTTTATGATGAATGACAAGAGGAGCGCCCAATGAACATTGCAACACTCGTCCTACATGGAGTCTATGTCAGAGATGAGTCACTCACCAAGACCGTCGACAATGCCCTGTCTGTGCACTCTAACAATAATGTCATCGAGCCTCCAAGAAATGAGGATGTGCAGACCTCAACTGAGATTCCAGTTAAAGAAGTGGTCATGCTGCAAAAATCTGGCAAAACCATGATACCTCTCAATAGGTTAAGAGACTTTTACACTTACTTCGCCTCTAAGTCAATTGATCACCCGATCGAGAGGCATGTGTCATTTGATGGTTTCTCCAAAGCCTACCTCTTCAGCGTATACTCTAACATAGAACCATCCACATTCCGCAAAGCCAATGCTCAAGATGTATGTAGATCAACCATGGACGAAGAGCTCACTGCTTTAAAAAAGAATGGAACATGGGAAGTCATCTCCATACCACCAAGTAAAAAACCGATGGGATGCTGATGGACATACAAAATCAACTACCACAACAATGAATTGATTGAAAGGTACAAGGCGAGACTCATCACAAAGGGGTACAATCGGGTGGAAGGGATCGACTATCATGAGATGTTCGCTCTTGTCACTAAAATGAATTCTATCAAAATTCTTTTGTCTATTGCAGCCAACCAAAGGTGGCCTCCATACCAACTCGATGTCAAGAATGTTTTTCTTCATGAAGACCTCAAAGAAGAGGTATACATAGAGCTACCCCTAGCACACCCCAATATAGGTGACAAGAACCTCGCGTGCAGATTAAAGAAAGCTATGTACAAACTCAAATAATCATCCCAAGTATGGTTTGCCAAACCTAGCGATGCTCTCACTCAGTTTGGATTCCAAAGAAGCTCATCTGAGTATTCCATGTTCAGTAAAAAGCGCACCACAGGTAAGGTTTGAGATTAAGGACCTCAAAAAACTCTGATATTTTCTTGACATAGAAGTTGCCCAGTTAGATAAAAGAATATTTGTATGTCAAAGAAAGTACACAATGAATTTACTCAAAGAGGCCAGCATGTTGGGAACAAAGCCCACCAATACTCTCATCAAACAAAATCACAAGGTCGTAAAGAATGAGGGAGAGCCCATACATGACACTGGCAGTTTTCAAAGACTTGTGGGAGGCCTAATATACCTTACCATCATGACGCCTGACATTATATATGTGGTCAATCTCATCAGCCAATTCATGCATGATCCAATGATCCCTCACCTGGGAATCACCCACAGGATTTTGAGATATATCAAGTCATCGCCAGGCAAGAGAATCCTCATACATAAAAACGGTCATACCAAAGTAGCAGGATACTCTGATGCTGATTGGGCAAGAGACTCAAACAACAAGAGGTCTACATTAGGATATTGCATATTTGTGGGAGAAAACTTGGTAAAATGGAGAAGCAAAAAATAAAGTGTAGTGGCCAGATTTAGTGCAGAAGCTGAGTACCGAGCAATGGTTGCAGCCTCTTGTGAACTTATATGGATCAAGGCCCTACTACGTAATGTGGGATTTTTTGGCGCAAAACCTATGGAACTAAGGTGCGACAATCAGGCTGCCATCCATATTAGGGCAAACCCAGTCTTTCACGAACGAATAAAACACATCGAAGTCGACTGCCATTTTGTAAGAGAGAAGGTTCACGAAGGGATCATGTCCGCTCTGCATGTCATACACGAAGACTAGCTGGCCAACATCCTCACCAAAGTCGTCAGGAATGACAAATCCAAGATATTACGACCAAGTTGGGACTGGTCAACATCGAAGCCCAACTTGAGGGGGAGTGTTGAAGTTACCAAAATGATCAAGACATGATCGTCATCCTAAGATCATGTCATGATTGTTTCCCCCCAGGATCTTGGTAGTAATCCTCTCCCACCAGATCACGTGCTACCTGTATGGAAAGTTACCACATTTGTTGGATAACCTTCCCTTAACATGTTTCCATCTCTATGTGCCTCTATATATTCTGTATCACGCACCTCATTGATGCATGAATAAGAAAACAATAATGTTTGTTTTCTCACGTGGATATAGGCTTCAAGCTGAACCACATTAATTCATTATCCTCTTTGTTCTTTATTTGTGTGCACTAAGTTTTATCAATAAGACTATGAACCATATACTCTCATTGATGCTCGGATCACCAAGCACTGCAGTGAAACAAAAGGAACCTCATTGATAACTAGCTAGAAAGTCAGGCTTAAACTTGACATGATTCATGCTACATCCTAACTATAATGACTTTTAACCATCCATGGTTGTCTAGAGTCCCAGATACTGTGTGAATATAACCCTAAGTCATATTTTAAGTAAACTTTACTCTTAAGCTCATGTTTCACTCGTTACGCCTACGAGTGCTATCATGAAATAATCATGATGGATTTCATTCTCAATCTCAGAATGACATTAGAGTTCACACTTTGTATTATATTAAGCATGCAATGAGGTAGAGTCATTACATCATTAAAATTACTGGCGACCCACTGTCCATGGTGGTTGCATTCTTGCCACGAACCAGGTAGCTCTTTCCACAGGTTGCCACTTATGAAATTTAAGAGGTTAAGCATGTTAATCTCAATATAAAATTCAAATAACACTACCATATTCAAGGAACTCAAGGCTAATCATAATTTCATCGCAATGCATGTTATTCGCATATTATAACATAGATATGTTATCATAAAATAATATTTTTCTAATATGCATGATATATCACGACTGACATGTGCATATAGTCTTCTCATTGAAATAAACTCATGTATAGTCATTCTATACATATCATATTCGCATTCAAGAACTATATTTTTAAATATGCTAATGTAGAATAATAATAATAACATGCAACACAATATAGTTTGTTCACAACTAAGATTACTTATAATATCCCTTACCTCGAATACGAATGTTGTACTCTGGTCGCAATAGAGTCTCAAGCGGCTCTAACAGCAGAATCTGATTATCACACAAGCATGTTCATATTAATACATATACCTTATTTATATTTTAATAAAATTACTAAAATACTCTTCTCGAGTTGACTCGTCAGACTCTAATTTTGTGCCCCTAATTTGATCAGAACCGTAGGATAAGAAGATTTTTTTCTATAATACGAGTCCAACACACCAAACCCCACTCAATTCTGAGTTCGCAGTGCAAAGTTATATCCATTTTACTTAATTAGATATTAGGTAAACTTAAGGGTAATTTGATCATTTTAACTCTTAAAATTAGACCTGACTCATCCTAAGTCAAAAATAGGTTCAACTTGAGTTAAGAGTACTAGGTTTACTGAACCTAGTTTCGACCCAACTGGGTTTGGTTTAAAAACTCAATTGGATTATCAAATTTTATAATAAATCATAAACTAGATCCAGATTCAGGACTACCAGACAGGATCCAGACCCAGTTCTGATCTAGATCCAGAACTGATTCACACAGCTATGAGTTGGATCCAGATCCAGCTCTAATATGGATCTAGAACTGTCAGACTAAATCCAGACCCAGTTTTTATCTAGATCCAAAATTAATTCAGACCTAGTTCTGATCTGGATCCAAAATTGATCCAAACAGCTATGGGTTGGATCCAAATCTAGCTAATTATTGGATCCAATATTGATCCAAATTTTTTTGAACTGAATCCAAATCCAGTTCTGATTTGGATGTAGATTTGTCAAACATGATCTAGAATCAATTTTTGATCTGGATCTAGAACTGATCTATCTATCCCATACCAGATCCAGACCCAAATTTTTGTCTGGATTTGATTCAACTTAGAGCGATTCAGATTGGCTGGATCAAATTGGACTCAAATTCGATCTGATCCAGATCAAACCAGATCCAAATAGGGAAGTGAGACCCTGTCAGACCCGACTTAGTTCGATTCGCTCAAAACCGGTTTGGTCAAACGAGTCTAGTTCAAAACCATTAACCCGACTCAGTCTAGACTGAACCAGACCAAGTCAGTCTTGGTCAGACCCAACCTGGTCTAGGTTCACACCCAGACCAGATCAGTCGGATTTGGTACAACCGAGTTAGACCGCTTCGGTCCACCTAATTTTTTTTCTTACTTGGTTGAGTCTGGCTGGCACCCAGACCGAACCAGGGCTCGACTGTTGAGTATAAGGTGAAAGGGGCACAACTCCTTCCCGACCAGTCGGCAGCCATGGCTGTCGGCCTTCTAAACGAATAGAAAGGGAAGGATGAATAGGAAAAAAGGCGTACCTGCGGTGGTCACCGACGGCGTGCTCTGGTAACCCTCTCCCACTCCCTCTGCAACTTTCTTTCTCTCTTTCTTAGAGTCTAACTCTCTCATTTTTTTTCTTTACAGACTCTCTCTCGCTCTCTCTATATCGAAAGGGGGGGGGGGACAGGAGGGCGCACGGTGAGTTTGTAGAGCTCTCATGGTGGGTGAGGATAACCCTCCCCCTCCGCACGTTGTTTGTGGGGGGTGAGGTTTATCCTCCCCCCCTTCCACGGCGATTGAGAGAGACGGTTGGGGAACCGTCTTCCTCTTTCGCCGCCCCTTTTTTTTTCTTCCCCACCCAATGAATTCTTCGGGTGGTTTTACAGCAAGGTACTCAGACTCCTCATTTCCACATTCATGTCATTCCATTTTATAACATATTGCTGGTGAAATTTTCGCTCCTTTGCTGGTGGAAGTAGGTCTAAGTGCCGAACCACATAAATCTTGCCTCCTCACTTTTCTCTCTTCTCTTATCTTTTGGTTTGCTTCATTTTACTTTGTGGTTTGCATAACAGAAAACATGAAGTCAGAGCTCACACAACATAAATTGACAATAGTACTTTGAAATTCCATTGTTACATGTCCCTCCTCCCCCCCCCCCCTCTTACTCTCTTTTTGTAATCTTGCAACTTATGAATATGAGTTACTTTCTCTCTATCTCTCATTGCTTCTCTCTCGGTTGCTCTCTTTAAGTTTGTGTGCACTCTGTTGCGATTGTGCACCCTTGTGTGAGGTGTTTGTATTGCTTTCTCAACTCGGAAGGCTGACCTGGTTGGAACTACCAGGTGCCACACGAAGCTTTCAAATAAGCCCGTGACAGGCTCAAAGACCGAAGGAATTGTCTGATTCTAAGCAGTAATATGGGCTGATCATCCCTCGGTTATTTTCTGCTGAATTTCTAAGTTTAGGCAAATATTCTGACAACTTCACGAGGACCCCAAAATTGAAAAGCCCACATTATCCAATCTACTCTGTTCCATACATGTGCTAAGGATATGAACTTATTTATGATAACTGTTTGGCGTCCTTGGTATGCCAAACTGTTGGATGGCCTTATTAATTTGTGTGGTTCCAACTTCTAACACAGTCACTACTTTCATCCTTCCAATTACCAGAGTACCTTTATGCCAACTCTCTAGATTGGTATACATAGAAGTACTCTAAACATGAAGGTTACACCTCGGTAATTTTGTATGCCATGCTATCTGGTGCCTAATTGTCCACATGCAATTCTTTCCTTACAATCTTTCCTAACCCCTTTTCCTCTTTTCTTTTTTATTTTGTTTTTTATTTGTATATGTTCCTCACCGATCACTTGACTTAAGAGAGCAAGCACTCCTGTTACAGTACCGACTGAGAAAGCCATCACGGCAATCTGCACTATTTCTTGGTCACAAGGTCCATAATCCTTATCGAGCACATCTGATCTAAAGATTTTTCCACAATGTGGATATTGGTCATTCGTGGGTCAAGGGAAGCAATAAATACATTCAGGTGCACTCAGAAAACATATTATATGATTGGATGGATCGAACATTATGCAAATCGAATTTGATATTTTTACATGAAGCTTTTGGATCCGTTTAAAGCGTCATAAAGAAGTGCATATAAATAAATGCGGAGTTCAACCAAAGATTCTTAAGGCCCCAAAGGGGTTTGGGCCTTGGCTATCAGACGGGTCGTCAAGGTTCAAATCCTCTAGGCATCACCTTCTTGCATAAGCAGACGCCCAGCATAGACCCTGGGAGAGGACCTAGCAAAAAAAAACTCAACTTATTATGGCCTGCACCTTAGATGTTCAACCAAATCATCTAACGCAGTAGTAGAAGTACACGGTTTCTTCTAGTATACCGAATACAGTTGGTATCCTTGTTATCACAGTATACTGAATACTGTGGTATTCTGTATATACCGAAACTCTCATCATGGTTATCAGATTAACCAAATGTAGCTTTCTTTTAGGAGTCGGTATTCTAGAAGAAACCCTGTACTTCTACTATATATATTCGTTCATTATATCCCTTGTTTCTCATTCAATTTTATAAGATAAGCAGAATTCTTTGCTTCCGCTGTTCTCTTTTTCTTTATGGTATCAAAGCATAGGACATAGTGCGGCCTGTTTTCAGCAGAGCATCAACTCCAGCCCATGCTGCAAGAACGGATCGGCCCTCTATCATCTGTGCATCTACTGCCCAGGTTTTTTCTTTCCGACTTTTACTTGCAGCATCTCCATTGCTGCAATATTCGTTCACTGTCCAGCTTTTCTTTTTTTATCTGTGCATCCGCTCTATAGATGGATAGTGGAGTCGAAAGTATGTTAAGCCTAAACTCTGAAGAGATAGAGAGCCCCTTTTTCGTCCATCATTCAGACAATTCCGGCATGACGCTGGTATCACAGCCATTGACCGATAACTACACCAGATGGTGTCGCGCAATGACCATGGTACTATCTGCGAAAAATAAGTTTGGTTTCGTAGATGGGTCTATTAAGAAATTGAGTTTCTCTGCAAAGACCACTGCCGCCTGGGAACGATGCAATAATATGGTCCTATCATGGTTGCTCAACTCATTGCATCCGGATTTATCTTCAAGTGTTATTTATACTGAAACTGCAATCAAAGTACGGATAAAGCTCAATGAGTGATTTTCCTAATCGAATGCTTCATGCATATACTAGATCCAACAAAAGATTATTAATCTGAGACAAATGCAAAACCCCATGGCAGCCTACTACACCAAGATAAAAGGCGTATGGGATGAGATGTCTACATATGTGACTATTTCACCATGTACTTGTGGAATGGCCAAAGCTATTCATGAGTAGCAAGATCATGAAAGACTCATGAAATTTTTAATGGTTCTGAATGAGAGCTACAGTGTCATAAGGAGCTAAATGCTCTTAATGTCATCGTTACCAAGTATATCTAAAGCCTTTGCACTGCTCGTGCAAGAAGAAACACAACGTGACCTCAAAGTCATGACCAATCAAGAACCCATAGTGATAGTTATAAAAGGTTTTAATATTCAAAACAATGCGGATCACATCAAGAATCGTCAGAATCGTATCCGCCCAAAGTGTGATCACTATGGAAGAATCATACTTGTTAAGGCTAAATGCTTTCATCTCACGATTTTTCAAATCGATCCAATGCTCCCGCCAATGCTCGTCAATGGAGTCAGACTAGCATAAGTATTGTAACTTCAGAAGTAGGGATGGTAGTGGACCGGGGGACAACGAGGGTCCGCCCTGCCTTGCCCCGTTTGGACCGGGGATGAAGGGCATGAAATGGGGATGAAGGTTAAAATCTATCCCTGTGCAGGGATGGAGGCGGGCATGGACTTACGCTTTTCCCCGCCCTACCATGTCTCGTCCATGTCCCAATCCCCGCCCCGCCCCGCCCCGTCCCCAATCCTTTAAGGGATGACTATAAACTAAGGAGAAACGGGCCCCGCCCCACCTCGCCCTCGTTTGAACCGGGGATGGAGGACATGAAATGGGGATGGAGGCAGGGTGGAGGTTAATATCTATCCCCGTGCGGGGATGGAGGTTCAGATTTTGAAACAGGACAGGGTGGAGACCTTGTCCCCCCCCACCCCACCCACCCACCCACCCCGGTCCACTGCCATCCCTATTCAGAAGGCAATAAGTCTGTCCAAAGTCCCAGACAATTCACCAAAGACTAACTTGATGAAATACTTGCTGCAATAAGTCTAGGTAATCTCAAACCAGCACCTATGGTCAACCTAACAAATAATCTTGATGTCTCTTTTGCCTGCTCCATAGTGCTCGAATATTGGATCATAGACACGAGTGCAACAAACCACATTACCAATTCTTTGTCAAATTTAATGTACCCTAAGACCACCATTTTTTCTCCTATTGGATTGCCAAACGACTCCTTTACACATGCCACTCACATGGGTAGTGTTCAGTTGGCACCAATTTTTTTCCTATCAAGTGTCCTTTTTGTCCCAAAATTTAAGTTTAACCTTATCTCTGTGAGTAACTTGATTCAAGACCTCAAATGTGACATTGTTTTTTGTCATGATTATTGTATTTTTTGAGGACCATCTCTCAAAGACGAAAATTGAAGTGGGTAAGCAACATGATGGTCTTTACGTTTTTGAGACTAGTGATAACCTTTCTCTGAATACTTCTTCTTTTGATTCTAATATTTGGCATTTATGTCTTGGACATCTTTCGAATGCTAGATTGCAAATTCTCATAAATAATCAAAGACTGCATGGTTATGTTTTCCATGAT
This sequence comes from Nuphar pumila, assembly GCF_984573655.1. Lineage (NCBI taxonomy): Eukaryota > Viridiplantae > Streptophyta > Magnoliopsida > Nymphaeales > Nymphaeaceae > Nuphar > Nuphar pumila. The sequence continues at coordinate 868,154 of NC_143259.1, forward strand.
CATTGTGACATGTGCCACAAAACTAAACAAACCCGACTTTCATTTTCTAGCGAATCCATTGCTTCATCAAAGCCTTTTCAACTTATCCATTGTGACATTTGGTGAGGATACCAAACTAGGGATGGCAGTGGACTGGGGGAAAGAGGGGGCCCGCCTCGCCCCATTTGGACCAGGGATGAAGGGTATGAAACGGGGATGGAGGCGGGGATGAACTTACACTTTTTTCTGCCCCGCTCCGTCCCTGCTCTGCCCCATCTTCAGTCCTTCTAAAGGATGGCAATAGACTATGGGGAAATGGGGCCCCGCCCTGCCTCATCCCCGTTTGAACTGGGGATGGAGGACATGAAATGAGGATGAAGGCAAGGGTGGAGGTTAAAATCCATCCTCGTGCGGGGTTGGAGGTGAGGATGGAGGTTCTAATCTTGAGACGGGGCGGGGGTGGAGACCTTGTCCCCCGCCCCCGCCCCAATCTATTTCCATCCCTATACCAAACCACCTCATTATCCGGAGCATAGTATTTTTTAACCATTATTGACGATTATTCCAAGACCATATGGGTTCACCTTATGCAGTATAAATCCGAAACCATAGTTCAGATCAATTTTTTTCTTTATTATTGAAAATCAATTCAACAGTAAAATTTTTAGTCTTAGATCTGACAATGGAACTGAGTTTTTTTCAAACGACATGAAAATTTTTTTTGAGAAAAAAGGGTGTTGAGCATTAAGATAGTTGTGTTGCGACCCCCCAACAAAATGGTGTGGTCGAATGCAAACACAAAAATTTGCTCAATGTTGCTAGGGCCTTGCGGTTTCAAGCTTTCCTACCTATTAAGTTTTGGGGAGAATTTGTTTTAACGACTGCATACATCATTAATCGCATTCCTTCAAAACCATTATTTGGGAAAACACCTTGCGAGTTACTACATAAAAAAACCTGACTTATGAACATCTTCGAGTTTTTGGATGTCTATGCTATGATCATAATATCTATTACTCTCACAAATTTGACAAATGCGCCTGCAAAGGAGTGTTTATAGGATACCCATATGGTCAAGTGAGATAACATGTGTATGATCTTGAAACACAACAAATTTTTGTCAGTCGAGATGTCAAGTTTTATGAAAACATTTTTCCTTTTCAAGATCACAAAACTCCAAATGAAGAAAAGGGGAGTATCCTACCCACTTCTTTTTTTGAGACTCAGTCCTGCAAGACTTAAGAATCCAATGAAAGTCCTGTCGATGAGACACCTGCATCCATTCACTTCGATTCCATTCCTGACAGTGTTGAGCCCATTCAAGTCCGAAGATCTGAAAGAAACTGACAACCGCTACTTCACCTCAAGGACTACAGTTGGTATACCATTGCTCCCATACTCCAATCAACTGATGCGAGAGAAAAGGCCCATGACACAAATCATGAATTATCCAAAGTCATAAGGTATGATCGCTTCTCTCAGGGACACCGTGTCTTTTTAGGTGCTATTTCTCAATGTCAAGAACCCAAAACCTTCTCCCAAGCCATGAAGTTCCAGTATTGGCGTGATGCCATGACTGCAGAGATTAGGGCATTGAAAGAAAACCACACCTGGTCGATTATGGATTTACCCACTGGAAAACACCTTGTTGGATGCAAATGGGTGTACAAAATAAAATATCATTCTGACGACTCTATTAAAAGACATAAAGTCTGCCTCGTGGCCAAAGGCTACACTCAGATTGAAGGATTAGATTATAATGAGACTTTTGCTCCAGTTGCCAAACTGGTCACCATCTGATGCTTGATAGCTATTTTAGCAATAAGGCATTGGCATATACATTAAATAGACGTTAACAACGCCTTTTTACATGGGAATCTCAATGAAGAGGTATACATGAATTTTCCACCAAGTTTTTTGGTTCACGGGGAGCATAACGTTTGCAAGTTGCATAAGTCATTGTACTGTCCTAAACAATCTTCTCGAAACTGGTTTGCTAAACTTTCTTATTATATGCTCTAAGAAGGTTTTGCTCAGTTTAAGGCTGATTACTATTTTTTTCAAAGGCCACTAACGGAGCACACATCTTTGTTCTGGTTTATGTGGACGATATTATTATTGCAGGAGATGATCTCACCTACATCAAGAAACTCAAAGTACACATAAATCATCAATTTCGACTGAAAGACATCAGACGTTTAAAATACTTTCTGGATATTGAAATTGCTACATCCAAGAATGGCATCTTCTTATCTCAGCGTAAGTATACTCTTGATATTCTTCAGGACATGGGATTCTTTGGAGCAAAACCAAGAAAATCACCGATAGAATCCCATATCAAGCTTAATCATGAAGATGGCGCCTTATTGGACAACCCGGGATCGTACAAATGTCTGGTGGGTCGCTTGTTATATCTCACCATAACCCATCCAGATATAGTCTTTGCGGTAAATATTCTAAGCCAATTCAACAGTCGGCTGCAACAACCGCATATGGACACCGCTATTCGAGTCCTTCGATATATCAAAAGTTGCCTTGGGGAAAGGATTTTAATGTCTTATGCAAGCAGCATTCACGTGATTGGTTATTGCGATTTCGATTGGGCCTCCTGGCCGATCACTCGCATGTCCACATCCGGTTATTGTATTATGATTAGAGACAACCCCATTTTGTGAAAGACTAAAAAACAATCCATCCCCATTTTGTGAAAGACTAAAAAATAGTCCATCGTATCTCACTCCTCGACTGAAGCCGAGTATCTGTCTATGACCTTAGCATGATGCAAACTCACATGAATCAATTACTTGTTGATGGATCTCGGTATCAGTCACTCCCAACCCATGACATTGTATTGCGACAACCAAGCAGCACTTCACATTGCCGCAAATCCAGTCTATCATGAGTGCACTAAGCATGTCAAAAAAGATTGTCATCTTCTGTGAGAAAAATTCAGAGTGATCTGATTAAAACCTGTTTTGTTCCTCCACATTCACATTATGCGGATCTCTTCACCAAGGCCCTTGGCACTGATCACTTCATGCCTCTTAAGACCAAGTTGGGCATCCTCAATCAGTCCGCTCTAACTAGAGGGGAAGTAAAAGAACACTGTATTCGGTATCCCTATTATCACGGTATACCGAATACAGTCGGTATCCTTGTTATCACAGTATACCGAATACTGTAGTATTCTGTATATACCGAAACTCTATCATGGTTATCAGATTAACCAAATGTAGCTTTGGTATTCTAGAAGAAACCATGTAATTTATTTTTATTATATATACGTTCATTGTGTCCATTGTTTCTCATCCAATTTTATAAGATTCTTTGCTTCGGCTATTCTCTTTTTCTTTACGCCTTCATTAAATGGTGTTGATTGGCTTGAGCCGAGCATGTACTTGGGATAATTAAGGCTTGATGACGACGATGGTGTTGATACGCATTCGGTGCTTCCATCGGTTCCTGTATTCGTGGCCATACAAGACACAAGGAGTACAGGAACAAAGCAAACGCTATAGAACCCACCATTCATTAACATGTGGAACTACGTAAAATGCACCCTGGTTTCCACCATTCCCCTCTCCTAAACATGAAGGAAAAGAAGAAACGCAAAAAAAAAAAAGGAAACCAACTTCTTTTTACACTCCCACCCACTAACCACTTAGTCTTTGTAACTGGAACTGCACAAACTCCTTCACTGTGTCTCTGTATCACCAAGAATGAAAGCAATTCCTTGTGTCAGTCTTCCTCTTCCTCAACCGAGAAGTCAGGATCCCTGGGCTTCTGCACAGCAACGATGCTGCCTGGAGGCGACTCAGGCCCACTGCCACGGAACGCCGCCGCGCTCCACCTGGCACTCGCTGCCAACCGGGTGGCAACGAAGACCGCCATGCCGAGGGCAGGTGGCGTCTCCGGCTGTGCATCGGAGGTCTCGGAGAAGCTCTCCCTCCACCGGAGCTTGGCGACGGCCCGGCGCTTCTTGAAGCGGCGCCAGGCGGCCTGGATGAAGCAAGCGGCCCAGGTGCGCCACTGGTGGGAGTAGAAGCGGAACTTGTGCTGCAGCTGCTTGCTGTGGAGCCGCCGGAACTGGGCGGCGACGAACTTGAGGTCGTCGGCCCGGAGGGCGAAGGCCTCCACCTCGTCCAGCGCCCGCACGGTACGGGTGGACGACGGCAGGATAACGACACTGGGCCGCGGGTCTATAGCCCACGTCAGCAGCTCCTCCCCACAGAAGTCGCCGGGCCCCAGCCTGCACGAGTTGAAGAACCCGGTCCGCCCCCCATTGGTGGTGTAGCTCTCCAGGTGGCCCCTGATCACGAACAGCATCTCGTTCACCGGGTCACCCTCCCGGACCAGGCAGGTCCTGCTGGTGCACAGCGCCGGCTTGAGCCGCTCGCAGATCGCGTCCAGCATCCTGGCGTCCATCGAGTCGAAGAGAGGCACCTGTTCTTGCAAACGCCGGTTGCCCCGGACCCGAATCAGATCTCTTATGTTTTTCTTGCTTGGTTAGAAAACTAAAAAATTTTGCGCATTTAGTTTTAAAAAACAATCGAACTCTGCACATGTCGATGTCTGGTCGCCTGTTGAGTCGTACGTGTATCTTTGTCACATAGTCACAAATGTGATGAATGCGACCGTAAGGAGTATATTTACAAAAATACTAAATAGATACGAGAAGCGATGAGTGAAGTAAAAGCAAATGCTAAAAAAAAAGTAGTATTATTATTCAAACACACGAAAAATGAAAAGAAAACACAGAGAAAGTAATTGGAAGCACATGAACACAATTATAAAAATCATATAAAACCAGCATGTAAACTTGTTATTAAAAAATTATAAATTTTTAATATGAAAAACATAAAAATTAGGGAAAAACAAGTAGAAAGTGACAAGAAATAAGAGAGGCTAAAGAAACAAAAGAAAATCGATTTCAGAAACCAAGAGAAGGTGGAAATGGAGTTTGTCGTATTTTTCAAAGTGGGTTTTCCCAAAGCTTTCCCTCGTTTTCAGGAAGCACAGAGTTTCTCACTTCTGAAGCTTTTATGTAGCAAGAATTCGGGATCCATTCAGATCCAAGTTATCAAGTTATTAGATTTTAGTTTTATTTATTTTTGTTGTTTGGAACTATTATTAAACTTTGAATGATCCGTCTTAGGTAAGGGTTTGTTGGTGTTCTCCTTTAAATACGTTTTGTAGGGATCTTGTAGGGTTGGTTGATGAAGAATTATTATTTTTCTTGATTTAATTGAATTTATTTTCCTTAGTTTTCATGGTAGCGTAGAATGCGAGTAGTAGTTGTAATGTAGTTTGATCTTCGTAACCTCGTTGAGAGGTTTATTAGAAAACCGCACGTATTCATCCATCAACCGTTTCATATCCACAGTTTCCCTCATCCATGAACCGTTTTTTTCTTTTATTTATTATCCCCTTTCTGCAGTTACCTTTTGTTGAATCGTTTCCACTTCTCCATCCGTTTTTTCCTGAGCACAAGTATTTATACTTGTTACATGGGTTCTGTAAAAGATATAACAAAAAGAAGACCTTTGTTTTGCCCTCTGGACATAGGCCAATTGGCCGAACCACGTACCTCTTGTTTCATTGTTTGGCATCTTTCTTTTTTTCCTTGTTCGCAGCTTTCTTAACATGGTATCAGAGCCACATTGAGCCTGTTGAGCCTTTGCTTCCATTTTCACCATGACAGACGGGTCCACCCCAGTTCACAGTGAGTCAACCAAGGTTGTTGTTGCAGAACAAAATTCAACCCTCAAAATCACTACGATCCCCTTGAATGGCTCCAATTACGTTGGATGGGCAAAGGCTGCTACTTTATTTTTGAGTGGAAAATCTAGGTTGGGTTATGTCAATGGTAAGATTCAGCCCCCAAGCAAGGAAGATCCGAAATATGAAGATTGGGAGTCTGGAAACCATCTAGTGATGTCATGGTTACTGAATTCCATGGATCCACACATCGCCGAGAGTTTCCTGTTTTTGGAAACTGCTCGAGAGATCTGGAAAACTCTACAAGAAGTCTATGGCGTAAAGAATTATTTGGCTCGAGTATATCAACTTCAGCGTGAGATTGCGTCTCTCAAATGGGATACAAAGTCTTTCCATGAGTACCTTGGTACGTTTAGAGGCCTATGGGATGAATTAACCCAGTATCGTCCAACTACCCATGATCCTGACATTGCAAGACAACGTGTAGAGGAGGATAAAGTATTTGGTTTACTTGCCGGTCTTCATGATGATTATGATGCCATCCGAAGCCATATTCTGATGACCATACCATTACCCTCCTTCAACACAGTTTGCTCCATCATCCAGCGAGAACAAGCAAGATGAAAAGTCATGCAGCCCAGCATTAAGGTAACTGATAATGAACCAGAAAAAATGGCATTTCAGGCTAATTCGATTTCCAGTAATCTCTCAGTGCAGACTGCTATAGCCCACAACAAAAGGGAGAAAGACAACAATACCGAAAAATCCAGAATGTGATCCAGGTTCAAGTGCAACTATTGCAAGAAGCTTGGACATACCCGCGATAGGTGTTGGGAGCTCACGGGAAGACCCGCACGTGATAATATGCAAAGCACAAAGCGTGAGATAGCCCAAACCGTTACTATGGAAGAACTTGCAAAAGTTTTCCAACAAATGAGCAAAGCTCACTTAGCCACTACGCAACTGCCAACCGTTGATAAGGATGCACCTAAAGGTAACTATCTTGCCTTTCTCACTGGAAAAGAACACCAGGGATGGATAGTTGACACAGAAGCCACCAATCACATGACGGGCAAACTTGAACATGCTACTAATATCCAATTATCCCTTAATAGACCTGTGTTTATAGTCGATGGCACGTCAGTTCCTGTTCAAGGAATCAGAACTTCACATTTTTTGGATCATGACAAACCATTCGGCGTTTTATATGTGCCACGTTTTCCTTCAAGTTTAATGTCTGTCAGCAAGATTACTAAAGAGCTAAATTGTATTGCTATTTTCTCTTCTAAAGGTGTTATTTTCCAGGACACCCTGACGAAGAAGGAGATTGGTAGAGGATATGAATGTAATGGACTATACATTCTTGACTCACATGACAGAGGAATGACTGCTTGCCAAGAAAACATGGTTGATTTATGGCACTTTAGACTTGGGCACCCATCTAACTGTGTGGTGCATAGTTTATTTCCTGATTTACCTTTGATGATGCATGCTTGTGATGCTTGTGAGTTTGCTAAATCTACTAGATTGCCTTTTCAATTATCAGAAAATAGAAGTGACATATTTTTTGATTTGGTTCATACCGACGTTTGGGGCCCAGCACCCGTTGACTCTTACATGGGTTACAAATACTATATCACGTTTATTGATGATAAGTCTCGGGTGACATGGATCTATTTTTTAAAGGGGAAGGATGAAGTTCCTAAAGTTTTCAAAACCTTCTATCGTATGATCCAAGTACAGTATGGTGGCAAAATTAAAAGGGTGCGCTCAGATAATGGTGGTGAGTTCATCAACCTCACTATGAAAAATTTTATGGATGAGCATGGTATTGTTCCTCAAAATTCTTGTGCTGGGACGCCCCAGCAGAATGGAGTGGCAGAGCGAAAAAATAGGCACCTCCTTAACGTAGCCCGGTCATTGATGTTTCACATGAATATGCCCCCTATTTATTGGACAGAGGCCATTGCCACGGCTTGTTATATGATAAATCGCCTACCCAGCAGCAATATTCAGGATGAGATTCCCATGAAAATGCTTCTTAACAAGCCTATATCCTTATCTCATACTCGCGTCTTTGGATGTAAGTGTTGTGTACACGTTCAAGCAGGACTGAGAAACAAATTTAAAAAGTGGGCCCTTAAGTGCATATTTTTAGGATATTCCAACATCAAAAAGGGCTACAAGTGTCTTGAACCTGAAAGTTCCAAAATATACATATCTAGAGATGTGAAATTCTTTGAAAGAGAAGCCTTCTTTGAACCCGATCGTGGTAAGATAGTGTAGATTAGATTGGAATCAATACAGTCTAACACTACCCAACATTCAGTCGGTTGATAACACCCTCAACTTCCTTAAGTCGCCTAATACCAGTGGTCATCCTAAACTTGATCCCCACAATGTCGACACTCATAGTGCTACTGGCGTCATTCCCAATAGTGAGACCCCCTAATACCGATACCTCATACTCCACTTCACAATCAGACCAAATCGAGCCCAGACGAAGTACTCGTGTATCCATACCTTCCACTCGACTCAAGGATTTTTACACCTATAGTGCTTCAACATCCACTCCTTATCCAATTGAAAAATACCTCAACCTTGATCATTTATCACCAAGCTATGTCGCCACTCTTGCCAAAATATATTCTCTTCATGAACCCAACTCCTACCAAGAAGCCAAAACCGACACCCGTTGGAGAAAAGTCATGACAGAGGAGCTCGAAGCCCTTAAAAAGAATAAGACTTGGGAAGTTGTGCCATTGCCAGAAGGAAAAAAACCTGTTGGATGTCATTGGGTCTATAAAATTAAACACCATAGTGATGGGACAGTTGAGAGATATAAAGCCAGACTCGTTGCTAAGGGTTATACCCAAACTGAGGGAATCGATTATAACGAAACTTTTGCCCCAGTTGCCAAGATGAATTCTATACGAATTCTTCTTTCTGTTGCTGCCAACAAAAATTGGCAAATTCATCAACTTGATGTCAAAAAGCGCCTTCTTACATGGTGAGTTAGAAGAAGAAGTTTTCATGGAGTTGCCTCCTGGCTATAGACGGGAATAAGGTATGGTCTGTAAATTAAAAAAAGCCATTTATGGTCTCAAACAATCCTCGCATGCTTGGTTCTTCAAGCTTAGACAAGCTCTCAGAGAAATTGGTTTTAAAAAAAGCACTGCCAATTACTCAATCTTTATTGCTCATAAGGATACCGGTACTACCATTTTGCTGGCTTATGTTGATGATATTATTCTCACAGAAGATGATGAATTGTTCATTAGACAGGTTAAAGAGTTTCTTCATCGAAGGTTCGAGATAAAGGACTTAGGTAAGCTTCGTTACTTCTTAGGAATTGAAGTTGCGCACTCTAAGGAAGGGATATTTATTTGTCAGAGAAAGTACGCTCTTGACCTCCTCAAAGAAACCAATATGCTTGATTCTAAGCCTGCCGACACTCCTATGGATCAAAACCACAAGATTCGAAAAGAAGAAGGGCAACCTCTTAAGGATAAGACGAGTTTTCAAAGACTGATTGGGCGCCTCATCTATCTGACTGTGACCAGACCTGATATTACTTTCGCAGTCGGTACCATTAGCTAATTCATGCACCAGCCTTACACTGTTCACCTTGAAGTTGCTCATAGAATCTAGGGACTCCTGGAAAGGGTATTCTGTTAAAAAGGAATCAATCATTCGTCGTGGTTGGAAACGCTGATGCAGACTGGGCAGGAGATCCGAATGATCGAAGATCCACTTCAGGTTTTTGTATCATGGTCGGCGGCAACCTTGTCATATGGAAAAGTAAAAAACAGCATGTTGTTGCATGATCCAGTGCGGAGGCCGAATATAGAGCAATGACATTATGTGCCTGTGAACTTATCTGGGTAAAAGCATTATTAATGGATATGGGATTTGAAGTCAACTCGCCCATGGAGCTGCGATGTGATAATCAAGCAGCCATATATATAGGTGCCAATCCCGTTTTTCATGAAAGAACAAAACATATAGAAGTTGATTGCCACTTCATTCGTGAAAAGATTCAAAAGAAGAAAATCTGGACTCCTCATGTTCGAAGTGAAGACCAAGTTGCTGACATCTTCACTAAAGCTCTTGCTCGGGAAAAACATTGGTTGAACGTTAGCAAGTTGGGGCAAATAGATATCTGTCGCCCAACTTGAGAGGGAGTATTAGAAAACCGCACGTATTTATCCATCAACCGTTTCATATCCACTGTTTCCCTCATCCATGAACCATTTTTTCCTTTTATTTATTATCCTTTTTCTACAATTACCTTTTGTTGAATCGTTTCCACTTCTCCATCCGTTTTTTCCTGAGCACAAGTATTTATACTTGTTACATGGGTTCTGTAAAAGATATAAAAGAAAGAAGACCTTTGTTTTGCCCTGTGGACGTAGGCCAATTGGCCGAACCACGTACCTCTTGTTTCATTGTTTGGCATCTTTCTTTTTTTCCTTGTTCGCTGATTTCTTAACAAGGTTGTATTAAGTTGGTATCAGATAGTGGTTTCTCTTTCATCGTTGATTGAGGTGTCAGACAATCTTGAGAGAGAGCTGCATGGATCATCTCGAGAGCAAGGTAGACTTGGAATTTGCCAGAATAGATCGAGCGACTGAAAAGATGGACTTGATTGATGTATTCATCGAATCAAAGGAAAGGAAAGGAAAAGAAAGATGGGTAACAGGGGTCGAATTGTTGAGTCGTGCGGCACACAATTCTGATATGACTCCTGAAACCCTAAACATGGTGGATTAGACTCAAACTTATCACAACCAGACATCAACGGAGTTGGAGCTTTCAACGACCAACATTGTCACTTTTTCGGCTAACCAAATCAATCAAGGTCTGGTGCCCCTGCACATCATGTGCCGCTCCTCATGAGGCGCAGTCTCACCGGTAGCCAACACAACCTGGTCATTGGACGCTGGCTGGCTACGTACCGGACGGGGGGTGACCTTTGCTCTTCTGGGCGTTTCCTGCAACCATGGGACCCTTTCCAAACCGTAGGGTGTCCTAGTTTGTTCCTCTTAATTATACCCAACAGGTCCACAAACAATACATCCAGCTTCGTCAAGGGGTAAAGCTAGTCAGAGAATATACAACAAAATTCCATCGACTTGTATATAGGAGTGACCGAGACCAAAAGCGCATAAGGTAGCAAGTTATATTTCTGAACTCAAGGGCTTATATTTCAGAGAGATTTGATTGTGTTACCATACATACCTATCACCACACTGTTAATGTGGAACAAACACACAAAAAAGAGCGTGTTCGTCGACGTAGCACATTGGATTCACAGTCTTGGTCTAAAGACGCTCCTCCAACCCGGGGAGAAACTTCTGGTGATGAGAAGATTACGGGTCAAATGAATCAAAAGCCACCATGAGTTGACGACTTGGGTCATGCATGCTTTCAACACCCTAGGCCGAGCGAAGGCAGGGCAACGTTGTTTCTGTTGCGATGGGATGAGATGGGACACCTTGCTGCACAGTGCCCAACTATAACCAAGTGTATCCATTTCCATCGAGCAGGACGGAAACGTGGACGCAGACGGGGAGTAGGAGAAGGCTGAACAAGAAGATGTTATTTGCATTGGTCCAGAAGATATATGAAACCTCATGCATTGCTGGATTATCCCTTAGTTTATTGGAACCGAACTCTTCCTAACTCAAGGAGAATGATGCAGTAGGACCAATCCCCAAAGAATAAGAAGGCAAGAAGAAGGTGGAGGGCTATTAAGGATCTGTGGTCCATTCGGTTCCAAGTTATCAAGTTATTATATTTTAGTTTATTATTTATTTATTTATTTTTTGTTTGGGACTATCATTGAACTTTGGATCTATCTAAGGTCCGTCTTAGTTTAGGGTTTGTTGGTGGTTTCTTATATAAATAGGTCTTGTAGGGATCTTGTACCGTTGTACGTTTGGTTGCTGAAGAATTATTATTATTTTATTTAATTGAATTTATTTTCCTTAGTTTTCATGGTAGCTTAGAATTAGCGAGTAGTAGTAGTAGTCGTCGTAACTTAGTTTGATCCTCGTCGAGAGGTTACATCACTACGGTAGGGAGAGAAAGAGTAGCTAGTAAGTAAGACTAACTCACTCGTTTGACGAGGTCGAAGCAGAGGTGGCGCTTGATGTCGCGACGCAGGTCGACGGGGAGGCCCTTGAGGATGGCCTCCTCGTCCACCCCTCGCGTGGCCACCCACTTGTACTGGTCGTATTTGCGCACGCTCTGCTTCAGCTCCGGTGGCAGCTGCCTGTGCTGCATCCACTCCTCCGTGTCCGTCCTCTTGATCCTCCACTCCTCCAGCCTCACCGTCGTCGACTGCAGGTACGTCTGCACACATTTCCGTAGATCCCAATGTACATAAACAGAGGAATGAAACGAGTAAGATTACTTACTAACAAGATGGTCTCTTAATTTCATCTTTCCCTCAAAAAAAAAGACATGGACTTACTTGCATGTCCCCGATCAACAAAGCAAAGAGCACAAGGCCGAGAACCGCAATCAGAATTGCGAAGCTTATCTCTCCCACGTAAGTGCTTGTCTGAAGGTTCTGTCCCAAACAGCTGCATGGTTTATGAACCCTTTCCTCTTGTCAGAAGAATTGCATGAGGAATATTATACAGAGTGAAATACATGAAAATTTGTCTGTGTCCAATGGTTGGAATTTGACCTGAGGTTCTGGAGGCCCCACCAGAGGCAGTAGAAGTACTTGTTGAAGAACTTGGAAGATGTTGCTCCCGAGTCCAACGCATTTCCGTAGATCCCATACTCGTAAAAACCATTGCTTGGATTGCATAACTGTGTGACGTTACTGGATTGAACCCAGAACTGTCTGGAAGCTTCCATGCTTTTGCCCATCCTTCGGCAGTCCAAGAATCTGTATTGGCATGGACCTTGAGTATTGCATACCCTTTCCCAGCATGACACGTCGCGCTCGATTGCGAGGAGGTACCAAGAGGCTCCTAGCACCTGTGAGATTCAGCATTCATATGTAAAACCAAACATGAATCCACATAACAATCCAATGACTAATTTACTAATGTTGAAGATGCATTATATCTGGAAACAGTGTATCCAAAGATATCCAATTCAGGGAAGATCTGAAAACTGCCCTATGAAAATTACCAGTATTGAAGTTCACAATGTAATAGCATGGATTTTTTCTGTAATCTAACGTAATATAGAACAGATATTGCCTATTCTCAAATCATGGTGAATGCCCTAGTGTCAAGCACTGACCAAATAAAGCACCATATATTTACATTTAGTGGTTCAAGAGTGACCATCAAAACTGCTTCGGTATTCCGATCTGAAGTGTTATCAAGTTATTAATCAACATAAATTACGGTAAGCATTTCTAGCTTAACTACTTTAAGAAAAAGGTTTTATGCACTCATGGAAGCTATGATATGAGATGCAGGTTAACAATTGCTTTCGCAAGTGGCTTAGCAGGAAAGAAATTGTAAAAGAAAAAGGAGAAAATTCATTGATGTTTATGTAAAGACTTCGGAAGCTATAAGAAATTGTAGTTGAATTTCTTACATGGCTTGCCAGCATGTACAGCATCAAATTATAAGCGGCACCAGCCCATGCTGTCTCCGTTACAACACCAGTTGCCTTCACGATTTGAGATGACAGTGGGACAATCAAAAATAGCCTAGGGAGATATTGAAATAAGACAATGAAGCGAAGTGCATTTTTTGTATTAATCAGCGTGGAGCCATCCGAGTTGGTTATTACAACCCATATCAAAACCTGAAAGATAAGACAAAGATTTGAAGGGTTGGTATAAGTGACCACGCAAACAATTATTTAAATGGTTGATGCAAGAGATTAAGGCATATGGCAATTGGTTTACTCACAAAAATAGCCAAGTAGGAGCAACTAATGTTATCAACATTTGAGGTGCAATGTGATCTCTCTATGATCATATTAACTAGGAATTCATTTATATGACTATGATAGAGTGCACCTCTTATGGCAAGCTATGAGTTACCAGAAACCTTTCTTAGGTGGAACCAGGGTCTGTGGTGTCTAGCTTGAAAACATGTGATTTAAAAGTTAACCACCACTAGGTGCTGCAACCAAGATCTTTTGCACGGGTTTATGTAATCATTTTATTGAGGATTCATATTTATCTAACAATGCCCTCATGATCACCAGGGCTATGGGTCAAGGGCAGCGATTCCAGGTTATTAGCCACGGTCTCTGATATGCAGGATCAGTGCTGCATTCTCTGCTTGATTTCTAATCATTCTAACCAGCTGATGATGACAGACACAGGGGCGTAGCTAGGGGGGGGGGGGGGCAGGACTGGGCTGTAGCCCAGTCCTGCCTCCCCAAACAGTTAAAAAATAAATAAATTTAAAAGCCCAGTCCTAGCCCTGCCCTGATTCCATATGAAATAGATTTTTATCCATTTTCTAGCCCAGCCCAGTCCTAGCGCAGCCCTGACTGCAGCAAATAGTTTGATTTGTCCATATGAAATAGATTTTTATTAATAATTGTAGCCATTTTTTATTTTATCTCAAAAAAAAAATTTTTTGGGGGCGCTGCCCCCCAACCCCCGACTATCACACAAATAAATTTTTTTTTCCTACACCCCTGTTTGCCCCCCCCCCCCCCCCCCTCACATGAATCCTAGCTACGCCCCTGGACAGACACTTCACTCAATGCTCTGATTCCTCGACCATTTTCATGAACTTTCAATTGCTTAGTAATTTGTAGGTCTGTAGTTGTTTCTCAACGAATGAAAGTTTGTATTTCATATTTTCTCATATTGCAAACCTACGCAAACCCTATTAGACTAGGATGAAAATCAAATATTTCAACAGCTGCATTCTGTGCCAGCTAAATTACCTCTGAGTTTGTAAATTCAGTTAACTTCTTTAGTTTTTTGTGTCCAACCATTTTTACTCCAAATTTTGTACTGAGTGATCCTTACAGATCATGCCTATCATCTACTGTCAAACAATGCCAGTGAAATCTGCTACTGTGATAATATAGCAAGCATTAGCATCACCTATGAAAGACTTCCTTTGAAATTAACATCAAAAACTTTTTTGCATATGATGACGCAAAACAGAGGATGGCTGTGACATGCTGGAGATGCTTCATGTTTTTAACAAACTTTCTGTCAAGCAGATAACTTCCAAGGGGAAAAAAATCTTGCACTTTTCATAAAAGAGAAAATGTAATTGTCCTATTGCCTACCTGCGGGAGTGGTAATGCAGCAATAAGGTCAATCCAGAATTCCCTTTGTAGATACCTTGAGGAAATTTTGGAAGGTTCGATGACAAGTTCACCTCTGCCAAATACACGAGATGAAGGGGCAACATATGCTGTTCGGAAGCGAATAAAAATTTGAATCACATAAAAGACATCTGCTATTGTGCGCACCACTGTGAGGGCAACCTCAAGGGGGTAATCTATTTCTACACATACTCCAGCAGCACCTGGCAAGTAGAAGAACAGGGGATCCACAAACAGAGAAACTAAACAGGCTACTAGAAAAACCTTGTTCCAACGTTGCACTAGAGTGCCTCTAGGATCCAATATCTTTCTTCTCACCCTTTCATAATCCTCAGAAAACACCCTGGACAGTACTTTAGATTTCAATGACTTTCCTGTGCTTTTGAGACCTTGCTGATCAACCTTCTTAGAACTCGATGCTGGTATTTGTGTCCCATCTATTCTGAATGTGAGCTTAACCATGCTATCTGACTTGCATCTTGTCAAATCTGCAGCTTCAGGATCATCTTGAAATCTGGAAAGAGTGTAATTCTTCAAAAGTATGATAATGCAATTTGAAAACTATGATCGCATATGAAACTTGCAATTATCAGTTATGTGCATTGCCAAAAGAATTTGCATATAGTTCCTAGGCTTGCTAAGTCACATATGCCATGTATTTCATTGACTTAAATGCTTTCTAATTCATGATGGTCCAAGGAAATACCACTGAACTTTGCTCCTTATTTGGAATAGAAGGCTTATGGACTATTCTTTAGAAATTTTTAATTGTCAGACAAGCAGAGGTAGCTTTTTCTTTTTCCTTTTAATACAGATAAAGCATGTATTTTTCTTCAGATGCAGGTAAATTTTCTACAAGAGAAACAGCACAACTATTCTGAAATTGAAAATGACTGATAAATAGAGACCAGTAAACAGCATAAACTGAATTATATCGCCAGGTTAATTAATCCACAAACATCATAACTTTCTTCTGAGAATATTTTATAGTTGCAATATTTTGAACTTATATATGATAATCAGTGTTACTAGGAAATGAAAAACCAACTTCCTAGAAAGCCAACAACAGATCCAGAATTCCAATTTCCACTGGAATACATTGTTAATGTACCTAAGATGCAAGTTTCTTTTCCTTGTGCAATGCCCTTCTTTGTCGTACAAAGGTTTAATAGAAATTTTTATCTATTTAACACGCATTGGTTTTATTTCCTTTTTGAAAGTTTTCTTGTCAGATACATCCCTGCTACCTTGATATGAAATATTACAACTATGAGCAGCAAACAACTGGAAACGTATCCCATCACACGACACTGCTTTCCTCAGGATCATGATCACAATGCTTACAAATTTCTCACGCAAGTTATCAATTATGAACTAAAGGTGAATCGAGCCAGAGGCTAATTTGCAGCCCATAATAACCAACTGCACATCGTAAAACTAAAAGGAATGTCACAGCCATGAATACTATCCTAACTCGTGTTGGATTAGAAGTCTGATACAGGGGAGAGGAAGAAAACCAACCTCACAGATTTGGAATTGGCCAGGGTCATGTTGTTCTACCCAGGATTAATTTCTGCAATTACAGAACCCCAAATCGGCAGCTCCCCAACGCAAAACCAGCAGCTTGGTGTGAACCGACTAGTTCCTCTGCTTCATGAACAAATTCATGGAGTGGCTAGGAATCCTTCTCCAAGATGAATGGGTGATGTTCGACGTTGCCAACCTGTGTTTGATGTCCGAACTACTTTCAGCGTGTATCCTGTGGAAGAAAAAATATTCGATGGCACTCATTGGTCAAAAAGGTTTGCATCTTCATTAACTTCAAAAAGAAAACGGTGGGGAGCACGGGATTCATTACCTTAGTCGCTTCCCTGCTTTTTGGCATCAATGCAGCCGAGAGAGAGAGAGAGAGAGAGAGAGAGAGAAAGAGAGAGAGAGAGAGAGAGAGCTCACGCCCAAGTAAAAAATGACCCGTTCCCTGTGAACTCCTTCTTTATGCATCTGCAGGCACTTCGGTCCACCATCACTGAAAACCTTCCATTGGAGACCATGAATCTATCCGTCATATTCTCAGACGCTTTCTCATTTAATTTTCCTTTCTTAAAGAAAGGTGGTCATGGGGAATCGAACCCCGAGATCCTTTTGGTGAAGATTAACCAACTCACTCACTCTCCAACTGTCAGCTGGGGTCTAAAAGCAGAATCACGGCACTCCTACCGAAGAAAATCACGCTCTCCCTCCGCTTTCCCTGCGAAATTGACAACTTAGATGCTCTCTCTGATGCTTAAACACCCCGAACCCACCTTGGGAGCACGGACTCTGTTTGGGTTTTCCACCCACCAAACAGAAGAAAAGATTTTTCATGGATTTGGATCCATTTCAAACGGCTGAGACAGCACTTTCTGTTTGCTCTTCATACAGAAGGATGTGACACTCTTTAGAGCCATTCACGAGATCACCATGAGAATGAATTTGAATTTGCTTTCTGGTTCTTTGTTGTATCCAGGGAAAATGATGTGAGGAGATGGAATGCAGCGGTTGGGATTTTTGCACTCTTTGGAAACTGTTATCACATCACAGAGAAGATGTGGGTTTGGTTGGGCACTGACCCTGCTGTGATCGTCCTAATCACTTTGTTTCCTTGGTTGGTCATGTTTGGTGAAAGGGAGGGTGACGTTTCTTTGCTTGGGAAAACCAAAAAGGGAAGGTTGGGAAAATGACTGTGAGAAAAGTGATCATCAATATAAGGAGAGAGTTGGGGAGATGATTGAAGCTGTACTACAGCTACAAGCCCGCCCAAAGGAACATGGTTGCTGGACAGAGCAGTGTGGAGGTGTGGGAGGGTGAGGACACAGGGGATAGGATGGGGTTCATAGTTGACTCTCTTTCACTTGATTTTAGGTATGACCATGCTTTTGGAAAAACGAGGTGCAGCAGAACCACCGACCTCCTTAAATCTTTGTAAGCGTAGAATTACCAAATTGGGACCAATCTTTGATGACCCAAATGGGTCTTATGTCCTCTGCTTCTTTGTGGTTAAATACCATAAATAAAAACAAAGGGACTTTGTGTTGTTCTGAATTTGGTTCTTAGTAGAAAACAGAAAGAATTTTACTGCTATTATTGTCTTCACTCTTCATCTATTCTTAGCTATTGGTTGTTTCCATATGGAACCTTGCCAATGTAGTGGATCCATATGCAGCTATTTAAAGCTTGGAGTTGGTTTCTGCATACTTGACCCCGATCTATATGGACCCTGGGTGGTAGGACCAGGCAACAGGTCGGACACCCGGCCTGGAAGAGACTGGATATCGGACTGGCCTACCATCCCGACAACAGGCCGCAGTCCGGTAAAATAGATCCGGGCGGGTGGGTAAAGTGATTAGAAGGACTTATTAGACCAAGGTGGACATGTAGACGTAATCCAGCAAAGTCCATTCTGGCTGGACTGGACTGGACTTCGGATGTGTAGTTTGATCCCCCCCCAAAAAAAAAAAGAAAAGAAAAGTAAATTTGAGAATTCTTGGGGAAGTTTTGGTAAAAGCGTAATGTCAAAACGAGTCCATCCCGGCGAAATAAAAGCCGGGAGCAGGCAGCCAACTGCGAGAACCGTGGGTCCCGCCATTCTTACCAATTAAATCTCGACGCTTTCTCAGATCTCGTCCCTATCCCTTTTTTCTACTTTTTTTTTTTCTTTATTTTTTTTGTTTCCATTGCTTTCTTTATGTGGTTTTTGTCCCTGCTCCCTTGTGAGATGGAACCTTTGGCTGATGGCTTACCACGTGTTGTGGCCCCCACGGATGTCCAACTAGGATCTCAGCTGGCCTTTTGTTTCCAAGATTCCAGGGTTACTGGCAAGGACACAGCAAAGACGCCTCTGAACGAAAATGCCCTCCATCTTTACCCAATTTTTTTTTGCTGCCCTTCTTCTTTATTTTGCTTTTTTTTTTTTTGTGAGAGCAATGAAACTCTTAGCTGGTGGTTTGACAGCGCTTGCTTATCCAAAAACTTTATTGCATTTTGGAACACAGTGATATATCCGAGTTTATCCCGTTTATCATGATAAGCAGGTGCACAATTTTGAGTGTCTCAATTCTCATATTTGTGCATTAAATCTGGTGTGGAGGCAGCTCCAAACACCTGGCTAGGCGGGTCAGCTTAAGGCATTTAAGTTGAAGGGGATGTGGGTGTGTGCCATTTGCCGTAAGGCCAAAGCAATGCGGAAACCTTTCTGCTGGGCAAAATAAGAGTGCCTGGAGGTGGGTGGCCTCTTTCATAAATAAAAAAATGGCATCGAGGCCACGTCAAGAAATAAATGTAAACAAACACTGAAACACGCATCTTTCTTTTTTCTCTTCTTTTTTATAGGCAAGCTGGGGTTAGGCAGACTCTTACCAGTTTTTTTTAACAAAATAGCAATTTACAGTGATGTTAAAAGTAAGCTAATCCAAAGAGTTTCAACTATTCAAACCTTTTGCCGTAAGGTTAACCTGACTAGTGACTATGCCCATTAGGTCGAGCTAAAGGCTAGGCGAATGAGGTGACCAGATAAGATGGACTTGATGACCACTGGTTGATCAGGTTCATGGACTACCACCACGATGCTACAACATATACCCTTTGTTTAAAAAACACCATGTTGTGACCAAGAAGACCATATGGTGAATACTAGATTTTTTGTGAAGGAAGTCTAGCATTTTGGTTGTAGGTGCTAGACAGACCAAGTAAGTGCACCATCAAAAGGGCATTTTAGGCATTCAACAAAATGGTGGTCTGAGTGTGTGATTTGGGAGCTTATGTCACCCCCCCCCCCCCACGTAGCAGGAGGAAGAAGAAGAGGTCTTGGAGACGTACAAATAAATAAATAAAGGGAGACAAAAGCAAAAGAGAAGAGGACAAAGAGATGGGGGAAGAGAGGAGAATGGGATCCAGAAATTGAGTGATTGTCTTCTCTGGCATTTGTCATTCAAGAAAAACATGGATGAGGTCAGGATTGACAGAGGTGTGAGCTGTATTGAACCAGATTCACATCCATTTTTGCTCCTTTTTCTTAATGTAAGGCGTCGAATTCTGTCATTATCAATAGGATGCTAGATATTACAAACACAACCTAATCGCAATAGTGGTCACTAAAACAGCAAACTTACATCTGCAATTACCCATTAAACTTAGATGGGCTGACATAGATACGCAAGACTTCTTCCAACTCCTTGCTAAGACGTGCATGCCCACGTGCTCTTAGTTATATGGGTAGGTGTCTAATGCTTTTTGTGTCAACTGGGCTTGGATAAGAGTTTTCAGGTTGTTTTTCAAAAATCTCACCTTATAGAGGTGTTCTGCATGATCGATTTGCTAGAAAATCACACTTGAAAAAAATTATTTTTAAGCATTAAATATTTTTAAAATTGTAGACTGTTGATTTTTTTAATCTTATAAAAACCTAAATTGGTGTTGGAATTGGATGATCCAAAAATCGATTCCCACAAAAATCAAGCACGTAGATCACATATGTATGATCAGATTTTAGAAAAAATAAAAACAATCTTTCCAAAGTTTGGTAGACACCCCATAGACACAAAAAAGCGTCAAGCACCTACCCATCAAAATATATATATATATATATATATAAAAGGCCATTATTGTTCAACATGGCTGGAAATCATGGATGCAAGCTGTATTCACTCAATCGAACCTCATTGATGCGTTCTGGTCTGATTATAATGGGCCACACATTTCTTTGATGCAAAACTGTTAGAGAACTCAACACATTATCAATAGATCGCAGTATTGATAGATCAAAGAAAACAAAAATGAGAAGAAGAGAAACAAATCGATCACACAACCAATAAAGATTTTATATGGTTTGGCAAAAGTTGCCTAAGTTCACGGCTACACTGAGATCCTTTATTAAGATTGAGATACACACCCTCACACTTAAAAAGATAGATTGCCCTCTTCAAATATAAAAAGTCTAGGGCAACCTAGAATCCTCCACACTAACAAAAAACATGGTTTTTTTCTGTAAAAAGCTGTAAAATTTTGTAACTTTGCAGGCTGTTTATTTTATAAGCCATCAAAAATCCCCGCTTATATGTCATAAGTGCATGCTCCAAAGCCAGTTTAGATCACATTTGTAGGGTTTGATGTAGCCAAAGGCGTAGCTAGGGGGAGGCAGGACTGGGCTGTAGCCCAGTCCTGCCTCCCGAAACAGTTAAAAAAAATTTATTTATTTTTTTAAAAGCCCAGCCCTGATTCCATATGAAATAGATTTTTATCCATTTTTGTAGCCCAGCCCAGACTGCAGCAAATAGTTTGATTTGTCCATATGAAATAGATTTTTATTGATAATTGTAGCCATTTTTTATTTTATCTCAAAAAAAAAAATTCAGGGGCGCTGCCCCAGAACCCCCGACTATCGCACAAATAAAATTTTTTTTTGCTACACCTGTTTGCCCCCCCTCCCCCCCCTCACATGAATCCTAGCTACGCCCAGCAAAGCACTAAAAATGCTGTTTTCCCCTCTCTCTCTCTCTCTCTCTCTCTCTCTCTATATATATATATATATATATATATATAGAGAGAGAGAGAGAGAGAGAGAGACCTTGTTTGAGTATTTACTACGGGTACGAACTTTCAAAAGACGCCATACTCATATTCTGCATTTGTATATACTGGCAAACCAGTTTGTTATTAAAGCAGGATTGTCTGGATGCTAGCTTTCAACTGACAACCTTTGGTGGGACAATAAGCACAGTCCAAATATTCTGAAAGGGGAGAATCACCCGATGTGTTAGTTCTGGTTTCAAAATGGGAGATCCTTTGAGGCAGAAATTTTGTCCAAGTTCAAAATATTGATTCCTGTAGGGAACGTTATAGGGGTGTCAAGGGGTAGGGTTTGGTTTGGACCCAGGTGGAACCAGACTTGAACACATCTTCGGGGTATGGTATCAGGTTTGGATCCAGTTTTAATCGGGTCCATTATAAGAAAAACCATACCCAAATCTGATAAGAACTACATGAACCAGACCCCAACCATACCGGGTAAAAGCATATTTTTTTATCATTTTTACATTGAAAATTTGCGGGTCTTAATCGGAACTCGGGTCAGGTCTGGGTCTGATATAAAATTTCACAAACTATACCTGGGTTCATGTATTAATTGAACCTTTGGGTTCAAACCCGGGTCTTAACCATGCCTTATTATTTATCACCATACCCGGACCCTATAGCCTATAGGGTTTGGTTCGGGTCGGGTCCGGGTAAACCAGGCCCGTTGACACCCCTAGAACGTTGCAGAAGTTCAAGACTTGAAAGCAAAGATGCGGAAGACAACTCATTGTAAAAGGATGAATAAACCTGAGAATATAGGTGCAGCTTTGCAGCTACAGTTCACAAAGTTGATCATGATCCACAGGCAGCCCAAAGACGCCAAGCCTAAAATTTCCTGCACACACACACACACACACACACACACACATATATATATATATATATATATATATATATATATATATATATATAGAGAGAGAGAGAGAGAGAGAGAGAGAGAGAAATGGGTAAGTGCAAAATTGATACGTTCTAAATGGGTTTTTCTGCCCTTCCCGGTGTTTTTTTTTGCAGTTCCCACCCTAATGTGACGGAGGGTCAATTTAGCAACTGCCCATTACTCTTATATATATATATATATATATATATATATATATATATATATATATATATATATATATATATATATATATATATATATATATATATATATATATATATATATATATATATATATATATAATTTTAAAAATGTCACCAGAAACAGGAATACTATATCTCATCAATCCTGTCATATCGCATGGCGTTTCTCCATGCCCAAACGCACCATTATATCTCGAATCCGACATGATGTGATCGCACCTCGGCCTAATTGACCCCAAACAATATAATCAGAGACTCATGGTCTGTTTTTGGAAGCACAATGTTGAGGGCCGTGCTTTTGCATTTTTAATAGGCAAAAACTGGGGATAACCCCATGGGATTAGATCATGACACACCTCTCTTGATGGTGCAACCTAACCATCCATCTATTTAATTCGACCCCATGTTGGAGCCTGTCTTGACACCAACCGGCACTGAAGTTAAGAATACTTTTTGTAAGACCCTCTGAAGCCTTCTTAAATAACCATTTTTTGAACAATGCAAAATGGTTGGTGGTATAGAACGTAACAATCACATGCATGGGTTGTCGGTGCATGTATGATGAACTGTAATGCATACCCGTCCAACCCGTGAGAAGAAAGCATCAA
Organism: Nuphar pumila; assembly: GCF_984573655.1. Lineage (NCBI taxonomy): Eukaryota > Viridiplantae > Streptophyta > Magnoliopsida > Nymphaeales > Nymphaeaceae > Nuphar > Nuphar pumila. The sequence goes on from NC_143259.1 coordinate 891,427, forward strand.
AATTATAAAAATCTCCCGTCTTCTGAGGTCATAAAATATCGGGAAGGCCTAACGGTCCTTTTTTTATGTGCCTTAGGAGGGCCTTGTGATTACCATCGATGCACAAAACACATGTAACAGAAAAACTAAATTTTTCTTAGTTGAGTGGGTAAGTAGTGCAACTTGAGCATGTACATTTCAGCACGAGCCATGCCATAAGAGGAACGAATAAGAACCACCAACTAAGAACTAAAACGACTAGTCACAACCCTCTGCAGGCTGCAATGCAACTTAACCAAAAGCTGTTGAAACACAAAGAATCCGCCAGTGTGGCAGACCGTCCTGACCATTTCAGTTTCTCCAGTCAACTGACTTGTCAAAAGTCCTTCAAGGCACCCGAAAAGCCAAGATCCACTCCAATTTGCGGGAGAGTTTTGACAAGAAAACTAATCATCCAATCTGTTAGAGAAACTTTGAATTTTCCTTTCTTTCCTAGCATTTTGACCTCGTTCCAAGAAAACCAAGTGACTCAACAGAATAAACACACACACAGAGAGATTTAATTTAGTAATACTAAGCTCAACTTCAAAATTACAGTACTATTACCTTACCCTCCAGGTAAAAGGCAAAAAAAACATTGAATCCACATGGCTTTCACATCTAGGCCAAAGTACACGCAGAGATTGCCATAGTCATCTTTTCTTTCTTTTTCTCCCCCCCCCCCCCCCCCGCTGAGGTGTACAAGACCTAACTGCAAACTTTGCTGATTAAAATTGACGCTTTGGCCGAGCTTCAGCCAAACTCACTCGGATTGGTCTTCCATCCAATTCCTGCATCAGAGACATTCTGTCATCACAGTGTGAAATGCAGGAAGCAATATTAAGGGAGCAGAAACCATTCCTTGTGCAGTAATCCACTTGAACTTTACAAAGCTTGAAAATGATAGGCTAGGACCTGGTCAGGTTTCACTTACCATAATCTTTGATCAACACAAGAACTCAAGTAACCGGACAAACACCAGCAGAAAAAGTGACCTAGCTTAACCTTAGGTTTCACATCATGGGCAAACTCCAAATACAGATAAGAGTGTCTAATTGGATATAATATCAAATAGTGGAGGTGGACCCCAGTCAGATAAATCAAGGGCTCAATAGACCAAATAACACCCAAGCCCCAAAATGAATCACCAGATGACACCCGTTCTACACCTGATCATGACCCAAAACTCAAACCAACTTTAAGGCATGACATGACATGGATATTCACTCTTGACATGGATATGAGACTTCTGGTCTCTGTCCTACATCGCGCCAACATTTGCAGCCAAGCTTTGAAATCAATCGTAAATCTGGATTAAGGCCATTTCAGTACAGGTTCATCATCAGATCGGACAATGCAACCTACCCAACCAAAATAGAACCATCAATCAGGAATCCACCAATTTGGCGCAACTGATGCTTTTTGGATCTCATTCCGCACAATCACAAGGATGAGTTAACCAAAACAGAAGTGTATGTTCATTGCCACCAGACCAGCTTGGCAATTCATAAAGCCTAAAACATCCCCCTATTCATAAGAGCGTTTAGATTTCAGCTGAAACTCTCATTTGGCCTCTTTTAACTCCAGCCCTTAAAGATCTGAGGCAGGTAGTTGGGTCTTCTTCAAACAAAAAAAAATAAAGAGGAAGGTGTAGCCACTTAAACACTTGCAGAAGTTTGTCATAAAAGATTATGCAACAAGACAAAAATCATTTACAAATTTAAATTTCCTACTATTTGACATAATGTCAGCAGAAAAGATGCAACGGATTTTGGTTACAGCTCAAATTTGATAGAAAGCTGCAGGCAAAATCATATCATGCATACACAAACAATCCAAGATACGTGAGAAATTTGGAAAAGATTTCTTATACTTACAGCACCATCAAGCGAGTCGATAGCATCATTGGCCTCCTCTGCAGAGCTGTACGTTACAAACCCAAAGCCTCTAGAACGCCCACTTTCCCTATCATATACAACTTTGGCTTCCATAACTTTTCCATGATCACTGAAGAGGGTCTCTAAAGCTAAATCATCAACTCCCCATGATAGATTCCCCACATGCACTCGGTTTGGAGAGTCACGGTTTGGAGAGTCAATCAAACTTCCCCCACCTCGAGAACCTCTAGGGGAGGCATCAAGCTTTCGTGGTGGAGGTCCAGAGTTTACCTTCAATGTTCGACCCTCAAGTTCCTGCATCACCAACATGACTTTTCTCATGAAGATATCAAAAGAATCAATTTTAACTTATTTCTGAATCAGGCGACCATTGACTTAAGCTCATATCCATTTGCCGAACCTATGACTTTAAGTTTAAGGTAACCAGTGGAAAAATGGAATCATCTTATATTCAACAAAAATACCATATAAAACTATGGTCCGATCAAGACTTTGCAGCTGCTTTCATAGTTATGCACAAACATAATTACTCACCATGACCAAACAGGCTTAGGGGTGACATGCTTAGTTATAGCCAAGCCCAGAATTGCATAACTGGCAGTGCACCTCCATGCGCGATAAGAGGTGTAGGTTGTGATCTCAAATAGAAAGTGTGAGTATAGCTTTTATATAAAGAAAAAAGTAAGAAAACATTGTTTAAGCTTTTCAAAGTTCACAGGCATGCGCACATGCATGCACACAAAGGACAAATATTTTAACTTGAAGACATCATGGTCTCACATGACCCTGTATTTGTGTGCAAGTCTGTTGTTAGAAATTCATGTCTTGTATATATATATATATATATATATATATATTGTATATAGATGGATTCTCTATTGTAATTTTTTTTTATTTCTTTTATTTTTTATTTTTTATTTTTTTGTTTGACTAGCCGTTGGGAATCTGCCTCCTCTTGTGTATAAATATAGGGGAAATGCCACATTGTAGTTCATGTTTTTAGTAAGGATTCCACTTCATAAAAGGCTGATATTTTGTATGTGTGCTTTATTGCATTTTGTGATATTTATGTGCCTTATTGCATTTTGTGAGTGAATAAAGTCCTTAGTAGACTTGATTATCACATCAGAGCCGGGTTGGCTATTTTGCTTATATTGATTCGTGGAGGCTGCCTCGTAAAGCATGCTGCTGATCTTTTTTTTATTGTGATTCCTTCCTCTTCAACATGGCTGAATTCTTGTCACATAACTCAAGCAACTCCAACTTTGTTCCACCATTCAAGCTTGACTAGCAACTACATCATTTGGGTGGGACACTTGGAGACATTCATAAAAGGTCAAGGATTATGAGGGTAAGTTAGAGGTACTATATTTGAACCTACTCCTACAGTTACTATACGTGAAAATGGTGTCAAGACAAATCTTGAAGGAAAAGAAAGTATAAAAAGTTAGATGAATGGGACATAAAAAATGCTAAAATTCTATCTTTGATGCTAAGTGGGGTTGAAACCAAGATTGCCTCAAATCTTTTATGTTACAAAAAGGCAAGTGAGACATGGGAATATCTTAAATGTATGTTCACCGAGAAGGATATGGCTCATAATTAAGTATTACCTTCAAGAAAAGGCTAGAAACATCAAACAAGGATATAAGAATGTTAGAGATTATTTTATGTAGTTGTCTTCCGTTTGGACTCAACTCACTCAATTTGAACCAAAATGGGAAGGAAAGTTTATTGAGACGCGGAGGGCTCAAGTTGAAGAAGATAGACTTTTTACCATTCTTTATGGTTTGAGACCCGAGTTTGAACAAACTAGGGTCTCTTTGCTATCTTCCTCGTCACTTCCTTCTATTCATGAAATTCCCACTAAACTTAGTGAAAAAGAAACTAGACTTAATACGAGCAAAAGTGATAGCGTTCTTGCTACACCTAGTAACAATCAAGGAGATGATTGTGCTCTTGCCGCTTTCAAACCGAAAAATTATATCAAGCCTTGTAGGCCTCCTCACTTCAATAAAAATCAAAATATAGGAGAATACAAAATAATTTGTCACAATTATCATGAGCCTGGTCACATTAAACCTCAATGTCCTAAATTCAAAAAGGACTATAGACCTCGTGAAAAGGAAGTTGTTGCAGCTCCATCAAAGCAAAAAGAAGACATCATAAGCCTCAAAGATCTCTCCAAATCTTTGTCTCAATTGAGAGAGGCATTAGAACTATTTCTTAAAGGATCTACATCGGGGGTCGACATTGCATATCCTTCAACTCCTGGTATGTGTTCTTGGTTTCTTGATTCTGCAACTTCATTTCATATGACCCCACATAAGTCTATTCTATCCAAATGTCAACCTAACTCAAATGCATCTTTTGTTTATACTGTGATAGAACCTCTTTAAAAATAAAGGGTATTGAAAATTCTAAAGACAATTTGACAAAACACAAGTTTTACATTCCAAAAGTTAGACTTATACCAAAATTACATCTTAACTTACTTTCCATCTCTCAAATCTCGAATCACGGATGTGATATTGTATTATCATGAAACAAATGTTGAGTGCAGGATCGTTAGTCTGGGAAATTGATTGGGGAAGGTTCTAGGCAAGGAGATCTTTACTACATGAATTCTCTTTGTATTTCAAAAAAGTCTTTTTTATAATATTGCACAAACAAAAAATATCAAAGTTTGGCATCATAGACTTGGTCATCCAAATGTAAGGAAATTAAATTTTGTGCCTATTACTAAGGACCTTTGCAAAGACAATTTTGAATGCAAGAAATGCATACTTGAAAAAATGATATCTTTGCCTTTTGGACAAAGGACTTTTTACTCCTCCATGCCTTTTGAGTTGGTCCATTCGGATGTGTGGGGTCCTGCTCTGATACTTTTCAAAGGAGGATTCTCCTACTATGTTATGTTTATTGATGATTATACTAGATACTGTTGGATTTATTTTCTTAAATTTAAATCTAATGTGTTTGCATCCTTTAAAAACTTTCATAACATGATCAAAACTCAATTTTAAAGCAAGATTAAAATCCTAAGAATGGACTCTTGGGGAGAGTATTTATCAAATGATTTCAAACAATTCTTAGAAAATAAAGGAATTTTGCACCAAAGATCGTGTCTTAAAACACCACAACAAAACAAAATTTCATAAAGGAAACATAGACATATTATAGAGACTACAAGGACGCTATTTATTTCTAGGAATGTTTTCAAAAACTTTTGGGCCGAAGGTGCCCTAACCTCAATATATCTTATAAATAAGATGCCTTCAAAACCTCTATCAAATGAAATTCTCTTTGAAAAACTGTTTAAGTATGAACCTGATTATCAAAGACTTAGAATTTTTGGTTGTAAGTGTTATGTTTTAAATGATAAAGGAGACAAACTATCTTCCAAGGTTGTTCCTTGTGCCTTCATTGGTTATTCTGAATCACAAAAAGGGTTTAATTGTTATGATGTCAAAAATGATAAACTCATTGTTTTAAGGAATGTTAACTTTGTTTGAAAATGAAAGTGGATTTGAAGGATGTATGTCACAAGATGTAAATGTTGATTACTCTTTCTTATTTAAATTACTTTATAATTATGGGTGTGATGATAATCAAGAAACTTCTATGGAATCTTCTATTGAGAGTAGAACAACAGTTGAACCAATAGTATACACTAGAAGAAATAGGAACATATCCACTGAAAATCTAAATCAAAATGGTTATGAATCATTAGAAGCTCCCTCTGAACAAATTATCATTCGTAGATCTGAGCGAACTCCAAGGATTCCCAATAGATTTGTTTCTTACAACTCTTTCTCTCCTAAACATAGAGCATGTCTTTTAGTCATTCATTCATACTTTGAACCTTCCTTGCTCTTGAAGGTGTCAACACTTGGAAAATCCGAAATTTACCACCCAAGAAGAAAACCATAGGTTGTAGATGGATCTTCAAAGTCAAGACAAAGAGTGATGTATCCTAGGAAAGACATAAAGTCAGGTTAGTTGCCAAAGGATATTCTCAAGAGTATAAAGTAGATTATGAAGAGACCTTTGCCCTTGTTGCTAGGATGGCCACTGTTAAAATCCTTGTAGCTATTGCAGTTGTTAAAAATTGAAATATATTTCAAATGGATGTTAAGAATATATTTTTAAATGACACCCTTAATGAGGAAGTATATATAGATGTTCTACCCGAGTTAGTAGTTTCTAAAGGCAAGGTGCTTGGATTAAGAAAAACCTTGTATGGGCTCAAACAAGCACCTAAAGCCTGGTTTGACACATTTAACGATGTTATTACCAAATATGGTTTCAAACCATGTTATACTGACATGACTTTGTTTGTCAAGAATTCTTCTGCATGTATTGTAATTCTTCTTCTATATGTTGATTATAGGGAGTAACAAAGAAGGAATTAAAAAAGTAAAACAGTTTTTGAAAAACACTTTTGAAATGACTGATCTTGGTTTTCTAACATACTTTCATGGAATAGAAATGTCATATTCTAACATAGGATATGTATTGTCACAAACAAAGTTTGCTTTAGACATCATTGACAGGTCAGGATTGTCAGATGACAAAGTTGTTGATACTCCAGGGATTGTTGAAACGAAAACGCGAGTTGATGATGGGGTTCCTTTGGACAATCCAACTCCCTTCAAACAACTGGTTGGATCTCTTATGTATCTAAGTATTACAAGAGCTGATATAACTCATGTTGTCCACGTGGTCAATCACTTTCAACATTCTCCCACGTCAGCTCATATGGGTGCAGTCATGAGAATCATCAAATACATTAAAGGCATCATCAATAAGGGAGTCTTTCTATCTTCTTCTTCCTCATTAGATCTCATTGCTTACTCAGATGTTGATTGGAGAGGAGATCCGAATAACAGGCGTTCAACAATTGGTTTTTGTGTATTTCTAGGGAAATCCTTGATTTCGTGAAAGTACAAAAAGCAACAAAAAATGTTGTCATCAACAAAAACTGAGTATAGAGCAATGATCACCATTACCATGGAGATCGTGTGGCTCAAACAACTGATTTTAGATATGGGAGTTCATCTTCAGAATCCTACAAGATTATGCTGTGACAACAAGAGTTCCATATACATTGCTCGGAATCACACATTTCATGAACGGACTAAGCATATAGAAATGGATTGCCACTTTGTTCGTGAAGAATACTTAAAGAAGACTATTGATCTTCCCTATGTGACATCATAATATCAACTTGCTGATTTCTTCACCAAGGCTCTCTACTCGCCAAGATTCAACTTTCTTTTTGACAAACTTTCGGTGATTGCACCATAAGTTTGAGGGAGAGTGTTAAAAATTCATGTGTTGTACATATGTATATGCTTGACTGTATGTATATATATATATATATATATATATATATATATATATATATATATATATCAGTGTTATTAAAAGTGCGCCTCAAGGCGCAAAAAGCGTGCCTCGCCTCAAGGCGAGGGCCTTTGTGCCTTGAGGCGCAGGTGTAAAGCGCAAATACCCCAAGGCGTGCGCCTCATACGCCTTGAGGCGCACGCCTCGGGGTGAGGCGTATATGCCTCAGATTTTTGGTCAAATGAGGGTCAAAAAATAGGTTTTAAATAACAGCCCCCCCCCCGACCCTAATGTTATATTTTCTGAGAATCACGCAGTTGGGGGCCTGTTGTTTTCTAAAAAACAAAGAACCGAGGAGACGAGTTAGGAGGAGATGAGTTCGGGGGGCAAAAATTTGTTTGGGTGTATTAGGGTTTGTTGTCGGAGAGAAAGGAGGAAACGAGTTCGTTCATTTGAAACACACAGTTTGTACATTTTGGGTAAGTTTCACTTTTTCCCCATTCTTGTTCTCGGTTTGTATTTTCTATTTTTTCTTTGACTTATCTTTCCATCTTTTGATTTGCAAAGGATGAATGGACTGCAGCCCTCTGTCTGAAATCTCCTATATAGATTGTGATCTGCTGGTCATCTTTTTAGGTTTCTTTAAGGTGTAGGATAAATGCCCTACTTCTTTTGAGTGTTGATTATGAGACTTTGTTACTGCAGCTCCAAGAATCCTCTTAGGTTTTTAACATTAATTATTTTTTGTTTGATTTATTCTAGTTTATTAGCTTAAATTACTTAAATTAGGATTTTCTTTTGATTTACTATGGCGGACCTTTGGTCCAGACCGTTTTGTCAAGGGTGCTAACATGCTAAATCAATTCTTAATGGTTTTATCTCTTTTAGTAGTCAGTTGAGCACGTTATTGTGGTGTCATAAAAAAAGATTTAAAAGTTGCCAGTCATTGAATTGATTTGGCAAGCCGTGCACAACATGCTACATTCGGTTGAGGAAGAAAAAAAATCAAAAGATATGTTGAATCCATTGAATTGATTAGTTGTTAATGCTAACATGCATTTTTTAATTATGTCCATATGATGTTGTTAATGCTAATATGCATTTCGTTGTTAATTTTTTATTGAATGAATGCGCATATTTTATTTCTTAGATACTTAAGTAGATCAAGTTGTTGCATTAATGTTACTTTTACATCTTAATCTCATATTTTTTTCGTATTTATTTGAGATTTTTTATTTCGTGTTGGTTGGCGCTTCATCAATAAAGCATTTCTTATTTATTTATAATTTTAGATAATTTTTTTAATTTTTTTAAGTTTAAAAAAAAATTTTTTTGAGGCTTACGCTTTACGCCTCGCCTCAGATTTTGGTGGAGCGCCTCGCTATGCCTCAACGCTTTTAACAACACTGATATATATATATATATATTCAAGTATACGTCGTATATAGATAGATTCTCTATTGTAATTTGTATTTTTCTTTCTTTCTTTTTTTTATTTCTTTTCTTTTTTCTTTTTTTATTTGTTTAACTTGTTGACTAAGCATTGGGCAGCTCCCAATGGCTCTAGGCTAGCCCAACGGCTAATTTGCCTCCCCTTGTGTATAAATATAGGGGAAATGCCCCATTGTAGTTCATGTTTTTAGTGAGGATTCCTCTTAATAAAAGGCTGATATTTTGTATGTGTGCCTTAGTGCATTTTGTGATATTTATGTGCCTTAGTGCATTTTGTGAGTGAATATTCTTATCAAGTCCTTAGTAGACTTGATTATCACCAATATTTATGTGCTTCTTTAGAGTGTGTGCATGCACCATACATTAACATGTTACAAAAAATTAAAAAAAGAACTCTTCAACAAAAAAAAAATATTGTGAGTTAATTTTAATTAATTATTAAAAAATATGAAAGAAAAAAAAAACAATCATCTCTAACTTTTCGTTTGGAAGACAAATATTACAACCAGGAATCCACTACCTATGAGCAGATAACAACACATTTTCTTCCCACCTAAACGAATTGGTAACTGGTCAACATATCTAAGCTTCCACGGTTCTGAAGATAGTAATTTGAGAACTGTGTGAGCTCAGTTCAAAACATCTGGATCACATAATATAGTTTCTGCTCTTTGGATTACAAACTCGTCAAATAGAAAAAGTTTTTGAAAATTAATCATCACTGATCAAAAAATTGGTGATACAAGGATAAGACAAAAGGAACAAACAGCTAAAATTGATTCATATTAAAGGTTCCCATGATGATGAGGGAGCAATCAATCACTACATCCATCACCTATGCATAGAACTAAAAACCAAGTGATGCTAGCATATAGAAATCCTGATGATTTAAAGTGAATCGATTTATTCCGGCTTTTTCATATGCTTCAATTGATAATTGAGATATTTGAAAACTTACATAACCATTAAGCTGCTGTTCAGCACGTTCCACTTCTTCCACAGTTGACATTGTCACAAACCCAAAACCTCGGCTCCTTCCAGTCAATTTGTCATAAATGACCTGTCATACCAATTTTCCATAGTCTTAAAAATCAAACAGATGACGAATATGCTGGGAATTAATTTAAATATCCAACCACTTAACAAAAAGTATCAATCATCATTTCCTAAAATGGGGTGTATAGTATCTAAATGATGGCCCAAAACATAAACTGACGCAGCATGAGAGACTACTATCGCAGCCAAACTGATAAAAATTCGACAAGGGATGAGGTGATAGCATCATTCACCTCTCTCAAGTCTTAGATAAGTCATAGTCCATAATTCATAGCACCATCCCCCTACTAGCAGGAACCAACTTGCATTTGGTGGTTTTCTTAGAAGCAGCGGCCTCCCACTGGCAGGAATCACATTCACGTGTTTGGCGGTTTTCTTGGAACCACCCAATCAAGGTTCTGAAATCTAAGCCAGAACATGCGCATCCATCCTACTATAGTCCATGGCGAAAGGACAGAAACAATTTAACCAAGAGCATAAGATAAGATAAGAATTTATTTCACTGTGCGTGATACTTGGCCCGGTCTAGTGCCATATTCCCCAAATGCAAGTTTAAATTTTTCGACCCAAGTTAGGACCAACATTATGAATCCAAAACACTAAGTGATAGGAAATCCCTCTAGCTCGTTCACGCGTGCACAAAGGGAAAATTACATAGTTTCGTACGAAATGCAAACACCAAGAAGGCAGGAGGAGATAGCAACCTCTTGAACAACCGAAAAGCCCCATCGCACAAGGCAAGAAAAGAAAATCCAAGTTAAGAAAAGCAGATAAATAAGACCCAACAAACGGGAAATCCCAAATTTCTCAGGACCAGAAGCTAAGAAATCACCTCGACCATCTCGACGTTCCCCGCTTGCTCGAACAACCCTGCGAGTCTCGAGCTGTCGACGTTGAACGGCAGGTTGCCCACAAAGAGCTTCAGGTCGGGAGAGAAGGAACGCTTTCCGGAGGAAAACCCCCCGTCCTCCTCCTCCTCTTCTTGGTCCTGATAGTAGTCTGCGGAAAGAGAGACATTTCTGAGGAAGGAAAGAGAGGGAGCCCTCTTCTTACTGCTGGTAAGGGAGAGGGGTTTGGCTGCGGAAGGGATTAGAGAGACGAGAGAAGCGCAGGGAACTCTGGTTTGGATGGAAACGAGAGTTTCCGGAGCGGCCCTAGAGAGAGAAACTGAAGGAAAGAGGATAGAGGCAGCCATGGCTAGAGACGATAAGGTTTGTTTTGAGAGAGAGAGAGAGAGAGACGATATTTATAGAAGTGGGAGGGGTTTTCAGGAATCTTAGGGTCGGAAACAAATATCCCGTCTTCTTAAAAAATATCGCCGTTTTTATTTTAAATATTTTAACATTTTTTTCTGTATTTTTTCCTATTTTTATCTTAATAATGTATAAGAAACTGCTTTATTTATCACCTATTTACATAAAGCCGCTTAACATCTCTGTCATTACATTTAGCTGCTAATTTCATACTTTATGTTTCGAATTCTTCGTGTGTGTTTTTCATCAAATTAAGTGTCCAAACTCCAAAGGGATCTCATTATTGAATTTGTTCAACAAAGGAACATATCATCACAACATGACCAGACCAGTTGCTCTTATAAAAAAGATAAAATGCTATTTTATGTTTGAAGCGGATATTTTGAAATGCATTCAAATAAAGAGTACGGTTCCCCCTAACCATTACTATTTTCAAATTACTGGTGCTCTGCACCAAACTAAGGAGTGCATCATACGTCGTCCACACAGCCACCCATCTATCGAGATGGAAGTGGTCTCCCTCTCGAGAAATGTTAAGATGGGTGGCTGTCAGTAGCAGGCGCTGCATCATGCAGCATAAAATATGCCCTCAAAATGAAAATGGAAGAATGATGCAGATGGCACTCACTTTTCTCACAATACTCAAACTAGAAAATATGGCAAATCTAGCCAATTAACTTTTTTTCTCGACACTTTCGCTCTTTTATTGCCTGAAAATCATGGGCCTTGTTCATGTGTAGGTACTTTCGGGAGACTTACCAGATTTTTTCGAAACAGCGTCATATGCATCATCACTGAGATCTTGCCAAAGAAGGGCATTTGTGACACTTGCAAAATCAAGTTGAATCTTGGTCGTTTGGATCTGAATCTGACTGAACAGACCTATAGTTCAGTCTGAATCTGAAGCTACATCCAATCGGTATCCACCCAAAAGGATCCAATCCGTTGACATAGGATGGGTCGATCCTAGCCATCCAGCTGAAGCAGCTGGGTAGCTAGGATCAATCCACATCCAGGTGAAAATATGGACTGACCACCCGTTAATTGGACAGCTAGTATAGAATGGAGGATGAAACCCATCTTATGTCAAATGATGGATTCCGCGCTCGTATGCATCATATTTGCTCAAGACAAACACACAATTTACTGATGTAGACATGAAATTATATCAGTAGAAAACACTAATTCTTTTATATTATATTTTCATTTTGAGTAGATTCATAGTCCACTTATTTATATGGTTCATTTTTTATAGAATGGTTGTAACGCTCCAAAATTCAGGACTTATAACTTTTTATGAAAAGTTTGAAAGCTTTGTAATCATTCGTTTATCACAGTTTTAAATAGTAATTAAGCGAAAAATAATATTTTTGAAACAAGTCAACGAACATTGGGTGCATTACAACATAAACTTTCTTTTAAAAATAGATTTGAAACTCTGTACATTTCAAGAAACCAAAGAGATTATGAAAATACAATTTTTAATAATTTAAGACTTATACAAATAAGAGAATTTCAAGAAAACCTTTATGCAAATTATTGAAATATCCTCAAGAGCGAAACATCAAGAAAAATATTTTATTTTGATCTCATCACGTCATCGTGTCATCGCAGTCCGAAACATCACATGCCCATAAAATGGGTCAATTTCACGAAAAACTGGCAGGTGCACATACATGACAATATAAAACAGAATTAAGCAAAATGATTTAATATGACAAGCATATAAGCAAATAAATAATTGAATTTAAGATAAACAGTTTAATATTAAAAGTGTCATATTGCAAACTATCATGAACATAGCTATAATTATTTCAAGCATTTAACTAGCACGAGTAGACTAGTTGCCACAAGCAAAGAACTGCATAAACAATTAAACTATCAAGAGCAATGTTACAACAGACACACATCGTTCAACAAGTAGTAGAGCATGTCACATGCTAAAATTATCACATGTGCATAACTCAACAAATTTTGTGATCAGATTTAACTTATGTTTCGATATTAGCTGGCCAAACGGGTACGTACAATGCATGACTCTAGAAACAACCGAAACTGATCTGAGGGTTTATCATACTATGTATTTTATGATACCCTGGATAGCTGACTCAGTCCACTCCTAAAGAGACAGTTGGTGATCAAGAGTATTCTCTAAAGCATACGTAAACTATGGATGCATCCTGCTCATCGGGAGCTACCACCTAGGATAATTACGGTAGTTTATTTCTTCTAACTTCGATGACTGGAAAATCTGAGTCATTTGCTCATGAGATGGTTGTTAACAACCTGTTCATCAAAGTTTTTGTACCTTCCCATCCTCTATCTTGACAGGAGTCAGCGGGTTGAATGGGTGCATCAGAGTTAGTTAATTGAAGACCCACTCTATATACTCTGATCATTTCGACCCAATTCGAGCATCTTGTCTATGAAGGTGAATCATCACCATTTTAGGTGATCTCGGCATCGTATCATTTATATGTTTCAAAGGTGCCACAACCTCATCATCGGATCATCGTAACACCCACATGACGTACCTATCCAAAGGTATGATCGTAACTGTCCAAAGGTACGACTATGATGAAAGAGTAATGGTTTCTCAAAATAAACCCCAACACAAAACGTCACAAAGATTCAAATAAATAGAGAAGTGCTCATTTGACTCATTTTAGTCTTTTAAAACCACAATACAATATTGTGTCATTAGCACATATGAGATCGCTATGGATCTTGCGTCCATTTTACTGCAGTATCAACATGTTGCACATGTCTTGTGATACTAGGTTCGATAAGCGAAGTATGGGTTACTCAAGAGAACCCCACTCAAACACATGCTCATGCCCCTGGTCAGGGTTATCCGAATTGGATCGTAAACTCAAATCGAGGTCGTACAACGTTTCTTGTAAATGCATCGACTTGGGAAGACTTAGTTGCGATTTCGCAACTTGCAATACTTTCAATCTTTGTTTTTGCAAAATTGAGCATTTGAAAACTGGATTCACATAAGGAATCCATCTTAAAAAGAACTATTGCGCACAAGTGCAACTCGCAACCTTTAAAAATGAGTGAAAATGTGATATATGCAAGGATGTATTTACTTGCATACCATAACTGCGAGCATGTGCATATTATAGCGTGACAACAAAGTACAAGCAATACTCGATGTGCGAAATCACACACTGAGTGTAAAATGTATAAGCAAAATGCATGAGGTACGAAACCGTACCTCGACCAAAAGATGGGCAAACAAGTGTAAGTAATACACGAAGTACGAATCTGTACCTCTGCCAAATATCTGTACATGCAAGTAAATATGCAAATAATGCACGAGGTACGAAACCGTACCTCAACCGACAAACATGAAGGAAAGTAAATAGACAAGACAATTAAGTACAAAAAAAATAAAGTAAATCTCGACATATCTAGCATGGCCATTTTAATTATTTCAACTTAATTCGGTTCATCTACTGCTCTTTTTGCGCAACTTTCTCCTACCTTGGAAAGTTACGAGGTTGTGATTGTCTCTGAGCGTAAGTGATGATGGCTCGGATTGCAGGGTATGAGCGGGCTCTGTTGCGCAAGCTGAAAAAAGGTAAATGTGTGAATACACAAATATTCAAAAGAAAACATACAAAGCACGTGGCAAGCCCGGTTGCCTCGATCGGGGGCAAAGGTGGGACTCGACTGTCAGGCCGAGCCCGACCCCCTGGCCCAATAAGCCTAAAGCGGGAGTAGGGGGAGCCTCACTTCTTGTTTGGAGAAGCCGTAGAGTCTGGGGAAGGGTGGGCTCAGCTATCAGGTCAAGCCCAAACCTTGCTCACAATAGAAGAGGGGTGAGAGGTGGGCTTGCAGTCAAGCCGAGCCTGCCCCCGGCCTGACAAGGGGAGGCGTGGTGGGTGGCAAAGGCTCTGCCCCGGCCTGCCTAAAAACAGGAGGAAGCAGGGCGACGCTCCTGCCTACCAGAAAAGCAAGGGCAGACAGGGGCAGGCTCGTGTCTGTCGGATGGCTAAAGCGACAGGGGCTTCGCCCCTGCCTGACAAAGACCAAAGAGGAAGCAGGCAGGGGTGCCCCTGCCTGCAGGATGAAACAGGGAGACAAGCAAGGTCGAAGCCCCTGCTTGCTGGTTGGAAAAAGAGGAGAGATAGGCTCTGCCTACCAACCGAAAAACAAAAGAAGACGAAGAAGTCAAAGAAGAAGAAGATGGTGAGGTGAAGACAATGCAGGAAGTGAGAGAGAGGTTACTTGAGAAGGGGTTGTCAGACGAGGGTCTACCGGAACACGGCGTGCACGAGAGAGAGGAGTGTCGACGTCGGGCTCCCCTGAGAGGCGTTGAACGCGGGGTTGTCGGCGTCAGGGTTCGGTCGCACGCCAGGAGCGAGAGAGAGCACACTCGAGAGGGAGGAGGAGGGAGGTGAAAGCCGTGAGAACCCGCCCTCCCCTTTGCATTATTTAAAGAGGGGTTTGGGGGGGGGGGAGTTTCAAAAGAGGGGGAAAAAGGGGGTGTCAAGCGGTGCGGGGGAGGGGAAAGGGTTTTAAAAGAAAAACCATCGCCCCCTTTGTTTATAACCCTAGCGGCGGGTTAACAGGTCCGGGTCCGACCCGGATCCGAAATACTATTTTTTTAAGCTTGGGTTTTTACAATGGTTTTGAATCATGTAATTATGATGTGTAAGGCTTTTTTTAAGAGGAAAATGTGAACACGAACGCAAAGATGATCCACTGATGTGTAAGCTCTTCGAGAGCTTTACAAATCACAAGAGCCCATCGTATACAAGATCTTACAAAAATGCCCTTTGTTTCACAAGAGCACGATTCGAGTGATCCACAGTTCGTGCTCAATGACTCCATGGAATCAAAAAATGCAGTCAGTGCATCCTTTTTCATTTTTTCTCACCGACAACCAAGTCACTTAATGAGCCCGTCCCTCCCTTGCATAACCCACCAGTTAATTAAAGTCACCCACACATCTTTCATTCATGAGACAGGATTGTCATGACAAAATATTCTTCCCTAGTTGTTTGCTTGATAATCATATATATTACGTGTGCCTGATCCAAAGGATGGGGGTGCGTGCAATCACATTGCCACTTTTGTGTGCCGCTGCACCTGATCTGCCCTCTATTTTCTGTAGGGGGCCCCACAGCTGACAAGCCGGGCAGTGCACTCAAAGTGTGCAATGAAATTGCACCTGATCTGAGTAGTGGGCAGGAAATGGACCTGTTTTTAATTTTAGCATGGTTCTTGTTCAATTCTTACTTAAGCTGATATTGATAATGGATCCTTGAAAGGTGGGCTCCCCTTTACCTCAGACGTGATCTTAGATTGGGAACCGTGAGGTACGTAATAATACTCATGTTTGCAGCTGAAAATTTTGGTCGCAGCCAGAGAGCCAAATAACCCTTGAAAAACCAATATCCATACTGAATTACTGAACCAAGCCGAACCACGAGCAACTTGATTCACGCTGCCAAGTGTGGTTTCAAGCTTCCTCTTTCATGCTGAAAATGAAAGGCTTGTTTTCCTCCATATTAGATCAAACTTATTCATGATGTTGAAAATGCACTAATCGTTTTATAAAACAAAACTATATGACGAATAATTTTGATAGATAAAAATCAAAAAGTGCATTTGAACCATTATAGTTTAATCCAGTATAGTGGGATGGACCTAGGCCACTAGGCAGGTGGTCTAGGTTCAAATCCCATGGGCATCACCCTTTGCGCAAGCCGAAACATCAAGACTCCATGGGGGCAAAGAGTAAGCCCACAGAGTTTTATGCTGTCAGGACAGCGACCCTAAGTATGTCAGTCAAAGACAGTGTGGCTAGGTCTATGATCCTGGGGATGGTTTCTCTATGTAAATATCCAAAAAAAATGCTATAGCTTATTTATGAACTTTCTTTCACTGTCAAAATTCTTCGCATCACTTGTGCTCCCTGAAACGGTCCGGTCCCGTCCGGGCCGAGCTGGTCCGAGGCCCACCCTTAGCTGTGTCTCATGTGATTTGGAGTCATGCAATTCCAAATCACAAGGTGGAACATGTGATTTGAATCAGATGAGATATGAGTATTTGCCCCAAATGTAATTTCAAATCTTTTAACCACAATCCATTTGTCATGGCTCATTTTTTGATTAGCTATGCAAATGAGATTCATTCTCTTGTTTGCACAAGAGTCCGAACCTCTTGAGACGCTACCCTAAGTCTATGTGTAGTGAATGCAAATGAGTCCGAACATGTAAATCCAGACGTGCACTCAGATCGTATTTTAAGAACCATACCCTAGAAAATGTATCGGATTCGGCTCGAAGATCCGAAAGAAACCGATCCATTTGTAGTTTATCCAAAAAAAAAAAAGGCAGACCCTGCCTAACTGCCTTATTTTGTGAGCGAGGAGAGGAGCGGAGGACGACGGGAACGCAGCTGCAACCATGAACACACAAACGCATCCCTTCTCGCTCCTACCGCACGACGACGATTCCTAATCCCCCTCTTTCTCTCTTCCTATTATGAACCATCTCTCTCGCTCTACATGGATTCTTCGTTGGAGACCTCTCTTGCTCAAGCCTTCTCTCTTCTCCGTTTCTGGACTCTCCTCGGAGGTAGCAGCAGCCCATGAAGAAGACGAGCCGGAAGAACACTCCCGCCCCATCGCATCGATATTCAGAGACCTGATTCTGGAGACTTTAGAGGGTTTCAGAAAGGTGGGTGGGGAGAGATTCCTCCGCACCGGCCGATTTTCCGGCCTGGTTTCGTCGTTGGCGCCGTTTCATGTTGAAGGAATGCTTCTCTATCTCAAGAGCGACGCGGATTCCGCCTTCCTCATCTTCAAATGGCTTCGGGAGGAACATGGGTTTCGCCACTCCAGGTTTTCTTGCTTGGTGGTCGCTCATGCTTTGGCTCGAGAGAGGCGTTTCCTGGACGTTCTTCATGTTCTCCGGCCGTTGGTTGCAGAAGAAGGTTCCCCCTTGTAATTTTTAATCTTACCTGTTTTCCCCTTTTTTTCTTTCTTTTTTGCAGCTAAGCTTTGGATTTTTTTTTGTTCTCTTTGTGCCTTTTTGAGGAGTTTTGTAATTGAAAAGACGTCTTCTTTTTTCTCTCTCTTGAATTTTTTTTCACTTCCGTACTTTAAGAAATCGTTCTTCAAGAAACTATTGGGTTTATGGGGAAAAGAAGCTATATTTCTGTGATTCTGAAATTTTTTATGGGTTTTTCCGTATCGTAGATGACTGCTTTTATTCTTGAATCGCATGATAGTTTTTTTTTTCGCTTTTTGTTGGGTTTACAGTTTGAGTTTGTCTACGTGTCCATTCGATTCGGGACATTTCTTGTGATTTGAGGATAATTGTATCTAATGATGGCTAAAATAATTTCTTTATCATTGATGGATAGTGTTTGCCAATTTTCCATGGTCCTTTTTAGTTTGACTGACTTTTTTTGTTTGCTGTTGGTGAACATGGCAGGAGTTGGTTCGGCTACTCTGCTTTGTGAGTTATTGTGGGATGAATTCAGAGGGTGGGAGGGCAATAGCCTTATATTTGATATGTTGGCAAATGTATACTCGAAAGCTCAAATGATTGATGATGCATTTTGTGTGTTCTTTAAGATGAAGGCTCTTAATTTTCAGGTTTCGATATTAACGTATAATTCACTTCTCTATAATTTAAGAAACACATACATGATATGCAAAATGTATGAAGAGATAGGTTCTAGTGGGGTTCTTCCGAATGACCACACCTATGCAATCCTTATTGATGGTCTATGCAAGCAGCAAAAATTGCACGCAGCACTAAAATTCTTTCAAGAACTGAGAGGTAAAGGATATAAACCTTGTGACATTGTCGCTTTGAATAGTCTTATGTCTGGCTTCTGCAAGATGGGGTTTGTAGATACTGCAAAATCATTTATCTGTATGATGCTTTACTATGGATTTTTTCCTGATAGATGCAGTTATAATACTCTTATCCATGGCCTCTGTTTAGTAGGTTCTATGGGTGAAGCCATGGAGTTATTGGAGGACATGGTACAGGGTGGAATGCAGCCGGATTTGGTCACTTACAATTCTCTCGTTAATGGTTTTGGTATGCTTGGGATGATTAAAGAGGCAGAGAAAATTATTGGCATAATGTCTGAAAAAGGTGTCGTTCCAAATCATGTAACTTATACAACTCTAATTGATGGATATTGTCGAAGAGGTGATGTCAAGAGGGGATTGAGGATAAGAGAGGAAATGATCCGTCTAGGTTTTCAATTAAATCATGTTACTTATGGTGCTCTTTTGAATGGACTGTGCCAGCAGGGTTTGGTGCATGATGCAGACTGTTTGCTCAAGGAGATGGCATCTTTCGGCTTGGAACCAGATTGTATCACATATTGTATCCTTATGAATGGTTACAGCAAGCAAGGAAATATGCAGAAGGTGAATCAACTGTATCGTGATATGTGCTCAAAAGGAATCACACCCAATGCTTTCTCATATGGGGCGACTCTTTCTGGATTATGTAAGAACGGCGAGCTACTTGAGGCCAGGAGTTATTTCGAGAGTCTGATCAAGAGTGGAGTAGTTACTGATGTTTTTCTGTATAATATCATGATAGATGGTTACGTAAAATCTGGTTATGTTTTTGAGGCTGTCAAAATATATGGGCAGTTGATTAAAGATGGATTGACTCCTACTATAGTCACTATGAATTCTCTCATCTTTGGGTTTTGCAAAATTGGTAGGTTGTCCGAAGCTAGGGAGCTTTTGAAAACAAGTGAATCTCTTGGTTTAGTTATGAATGAGATAAGCTACACTACACTATTGGATGGTTATTGTGCTTTTGGGGACATATGCATGATGATTGAATTGTTTAAACAGATGGAGGAAAAATCCATCCAGCCTAATGTTATTACTTATACTATAATAGTAAAAAAGCTTTGTAAAGAAGGGAATCTTCAAGGATCTATCCAGTTTCTAAGAGAAATGTGCAGAAAGGGTGTAGCCGTAGATCCAGTTGTGTATAATGTTCTCATTAAACGGATATGTGAACAGCAGAATGTAGGAATGGCCATCCAATTGCATGATGAGATGCTGAATCATGGCATTATGCCCAGCCCTGCTACATATAATGCTGTCATTAAGGGCCTTTGCTTGAAGGGTGAACTGGAAGTTGCAGAAAGAATGTTGGATTCTCTACTCGAGCAAGGCATTAGATTGAATAAGAGTCCCCTTCGTTTGATAATGAGTGCATACTGTATCAGAGGCAACATGGACAAAACTATCTTTCTCTTCAATAAAATGAAAAATATTGGATTTAGAATTTCAATTGTTGATTATAGTGTTGTCATAAATAGACTTTGCAAACGACATTTAGCATATTCAGCGAAGGTTTTCTTCAAGATGATGTTACGTGATGGAATTTGTCCAGATAAAGAGATTTGTAATGTTTTAGTTGATGGTTTTGAGCGGGAAGGTGATATTGATTCAGTAGCTGAACTCCATGCAAAGATGATTCAAAGTGGCTTGGACTGATTTTGGCATCATGGTGGAAAAAACAAAGCAGTACTCGTGTGTGGCATGCTGTTGAGGGGTGTTGTCTAAAACCTCATCTCTCACCTTATACTATTTTGCAGATTGAGGATCTAAATGGCAGCATGGGTATTTAAAAACAGGCTCTATTCCAGAAAGTCCAAACTGCTCATTGGTGCTGTCAAGGTAAGCAAAATAAGACTTAGTTAGCTTGCGTTGTGATAACTTGTTACATGTGTCCTCCAACCAAAACCAAAGTTTGGTCAGTTGCAAATACGATTCATGGAGAACATGTTATTAACTTCTTGTTTTTATTCTTGATGTAGCTTTAGCTTCATTTGAGAAGCAAGGACACTTATTACATTATTTTGTAGTCCTTTGCCCTTTTTCCTGTTTCTATATCACAATTTGGCTGATTGAATTGCATGATTCAAAATTCAAGCTTGTCTTGCATATGTGAGACTGTGTTAAACCTTGAAAGACAGCATGTCTAAAATGGGGTATGTCTTCTCTTGTTCTTTTTCCCTACCAGTAGATTCATATGTACATTTTTTGTTGGAAAACCTGATCTCAAAAATGTGAGTACATACTGTTGAATATTAGTTTGAATGTGTGGCTCAAGGATTAGCATGGTGTATGATCATTGTATCTACTAATGGATATCACCCATGCTAACCATGCCTGTATATATTCAACAGCTTATTTTATTGTTTCGTCATGAAATGTTTGTCATTGTGTCTGAATTTTTTATAATGTAGTCTTAAATGCCTATGTCCAATTTCTGTTCATGGTGCCAAAAACCCTTTTTTATACATAGAAGTTCATTTTTAAAGGCTAACTCAAGAGTTGGAAGCCAAGTGCTTTCAAAGCTCACTTCTTATGTCCCGGGAAAGCACACTCCCAAGGATGTAAGAATGGTGTCCACTTGTCATGAAAATTTCACTTCTATTAAAAGAAAACAAGTCTATGATTCCTATAGGAAGGGAATGATAGTTGCCCTTTCATGATATGGTTGAGGAGTAAATGACACCTTGGTCCTAACAATCTGTTTGAAACACGCATTGATATTATATAGAGCATAAAAGTCCTCTGGATAGTTCATTTAAATGAATAAGAAAGAAAGTGTTCAGGATTTTCTTCTCGTTATAAGAGCATGTTATCAGGTAATGTTGTGCATATGTCATTAGATGTTATAAAAAAAATATATGTTAACAGTCTGTCATGCTAAAGTTCATTTGTTATTTTCTAGTTATTAGGTTATTATAATATTATTCGATAATGATTTCTTTCTTGATTTAATACATTCATATTGATTATCGTCTTTATATTTTATAAAAGTGTGCTAGACCAATTCTATAGTGAAATAAAAAATAATCAATTATTTTAAATTCCATGGGATTTTAAACTTACTTTGTTTTTAAAGATGAAAATTTAGTTAATCTTGATAAGTGGTCATGGTGTCATATATTTGATAACTTCTAGTTCTTTTTACTTATAAATTCTAAAAATCTTTCTAATGTGCCCGTTGAATGTGTATCAATTGCTTCTCATTTTTCACTTCGTACAGTGCTGAAAATCTGCCTTTCTTCCATCGCCTCTTGATTAAACTTCTTTCTTGGCAAGCTTGCTCTTGTTTGGGGGATATACTTCTTGTGATGTTGCTGGGTGAAGTTTGCTGCGCGATTCACTGATTTTTTTTTCCATTTTGACCACCAATTTTCAGGTCTGTATTATTCCAAAGAGCATGCCTGGCGGAAACCACATTAGTGTTTGTGGATATATTTGTTTCTTAAAGAAAGGTTCAGATCTCTGTCATGCCTTTTTTATTTCAGTCTTCAACTTCCTGGTCTAGACCCAGGTGACCTTTTAAAAGCACTCTGTTTTTTCCTATTTGTTTCTTGTAGAAAATTTACATGATCGACTTGTTAATTTTGCTTGCTAGCAGTTTCCACCGTATTAGCTGCAATCAGCGATGAACCATGAACATCTCTAAAACTATGTGGTAGGAAGAAACCTAGGAACCGACTGCACTTACTCCCAGAATTCGATTCCCAGTGAGTCCTGGTAATTGCAAACATCTAGGGGATTTCATGTGGGATCAGATTCTTCATCAAAAATCCATTTTAAAGGGATTTTCAGCATTGTAAACTTTTTGGAGATATGTCCTAATTTTCATGAAAAAGCCTAACACTCTTCCAGTTTCATAGATAATTTTATTTTTTGAATAAAATTTTCTTTCTTTTATTTTTCAATGTCTGAAGATGCAATTTATAACAGTGGACGAAATGAACATGGATGCTCCCTTTGCAAGGTAACGTCGATGTATTCTTCCCTTCCAGTGAATCTTTTCTACAAAAAGTGAAAGACAGGTGGCACTATGATCCATTCACGATGCTCAAATAACGGGTATTCTCTGAGCTTTTTGCTTATTGAATTTATAGTTTTTTCACAGGACAACCTATTATTTGTGTTTTCTTTGATAGACGATGAAGTGCATGTTCCAACGCTTTGTTATTCTGTTATTTGGTAACATAGATCCTCTCAGTTGTGCCCTCTGCCACCACTAGCAAGAAAAATAACTTTTGCATTGCCATCAGTTCAGCCACCGGCCATCGCTTTGCCTCCTAGTTCACCTGGTGAGTTTGCACTTCTTGTTTCAGATAGCTCTCTTGCAGTGAAGACCAAGATGGAAGGTGGCAGTAATGTTGCGTGACACAAGGCACACCATCTATTTCACAGATGGATCTACCTTTCTTGTCTAGCCAGCCATGAAGCTCCATGATGGATGGTTTTGGTTAGATAGCCCATGGCTGATGGCTTGAAAAAGAAGAGTTGTGCTTGCAACTGCAGCATCTACAACAGCATGGGAGATCACCATGAGCACTAACTGAGCTGCTCTTGGACGCCCAGTCCCTCCTAGTTCATTGGACACGTGCTGCAACAAGAAGGAACTTTTCAGTGTGTAACAGATGCCGAAATGACCGATGGTGGCTCCATACGAAGGGGCTTCTGTAATAACTCTAAATTATAAATGTTAAATAAATTTATTATATGAAAATTATGGATCCTTTATCGAATTTTGATACTGATCCAAACTTATATCTTAAAATAAAATGATCTTTTAATGGATCTGGATATTTATTCGAATGAATATTATTAGTAGATCCAGATTCATATTTTAAAGGTATATTTATAAATATTTAAAATGTATAGGGGTAAAGTGATAAATTATCATATCAAGAGTATATTCTGGTAAATATTTAAAAATATTGAACAAAAATGTAATTTGGTACTCAAGTGGCAACTTGGTTATTTGAAATTAGATCAAGATTAAAATAGCAAAACTAAGGGTATTTTGGTAAAAATAAATAAAATTTATAAATTTAATAAAATAAATAAATAAATAAAATTTAAAAAAATCACATTTTTTTTTTACAAAAACAACCAAACTTTAATGGTTTTTGTTGATTGTTTTAGAAAACTAAGTCTCATTTTCCTTTTTTTTTGGATTTAGTTTTGTAAAATAATCAATAAAAACCATTAAAGTTTGGTTGTTTTATAAAAAATGTAAGACATTTTAAATTTTTTATTTATTTATTTATTTTATTAATTTCATAAATTTTATTTATTTTTATCAAAATACTTTTAGTTTTACTATTTTAACTTTAGTCTAATTTCAAATAACTAAGTTGTCACTTGTAGGAAATTATTTTTTTGTCTTTCAATATTTTAAATAATGTACATTTTAAATATTTACAAGTATACCATTGAAATAAAAATTCAATTAATTATTCAGATCTGCTAATAATACTTATTTGGATAATATTCAAATCTATTAAATAATTTATTTTATTTTTGAATATTGGTTTAGATAAGTATTCATATCCCATAAAAGATTCATAAATTTCATATAATGAATTTATTTAATATTTAGAATTTAGAATTATTATATTATAATTCAATGCATCATATTATGATTTTTCAATCAAGAAATTCTTTGGACTCGTACTATTTCAACCGAATTTGACATGCTCTAGTCTTAGTGTTTTTAGCTTTTGTAAACTATGATATTCAATCAATGAAATTAAATGATTATTTTTGTTTTCAACTTGTGACGGATCTGAAGATGAGAGCAGATTTTCCATTTAAAAAATAAACTTCGATGTGTTAAAAAGAAATTATGAAAATTTTAAGTTTTTAAATTTTTGGGGGGGCGTTACAACTTCACTCGGTGGTTTTACACATCACGCGGAGTCCACATGTCATGCGAGCTAGGTTCGGTGATATTAAACATGTGATTGAATTGTGTTAGCCCTTGGACAAGGAAGGAACTCTTCGAAGGCTCAAACATTCACTCACTGTCCAGAGGAGGTTTCATAAAGCTAAAAAATGATGGCGTGAATAAGAATAGAGAAAAGAGAGTCCAAGTTACAGTAGAGCAAACAGGCTGGTAGGCTGCACTGGAAAATAAAAAAGAAAAAATAGATTAGAAAATCTCAATAACAGATCGTTGGCAGATGCTGCAGCACAATTACCAGATCATTACTGCAGAAAAACAAGTTTTTGAGGAAATCACACAATCCACCAAATGCCTCCTTTGATATTTGAACCAATGTATGCTTACAGGCAGGTGAGAGTTTCAAATGAAGTGCCAAGATGGCTACACTGAAGATAAAGAACCAACAGGCATAGACATGAAAGTCTCAGCAAAAGTGCTATAGAGCATCAGAAGAATTAAGCTATGTGATTCAAGAAATTTCAAAAGTAGCTGAAGAAGAGCACTAGCAAACAGTCCTGGGATTTAAGTACATAACATACCTCCCGGCTTCATGTGATGTCAAGGGGTCTTGTCAATGAACCGATGTAAACCAAGAAAAGAACCGATGGGATGCAAGGAATTAGCATGCCCCATTAGTTTGACCCCATAATGTTTCTAAAGCAATTCCCTGGCCATTGCAAACTGTTTCAGATATGTAGTATCTCTCTCCTTAAAACCAGTGCAACGAGTTACATGCAAAACTAGCTGAAGATGGAGAAGAAAGTTTTTCTATTTTCTCGTGTCTCCGTGCGCCACTGTTGTTTCAAGTTGGTCATCGCAGCAGAGCAGATTCAATTTCGAAACATATGGGATGACTGAGGTTTCCTTTTTAACAGACGTGGAAAATCTGAAAACCACGCTGACCATGACTTTTCTTCCGACGTAGAAAGCTGGGGTTAGGCAGACCCTACCTGTTTATTGAAGGAAACAAGATTACATATTTACAGAGGGGGTGTTCCAGTCCGGATCCATATCTGACCATTGATTGACTCCGTCTGTGGATGCTAATTTATCAAGAAGATGCGCACGCCCATTAAAATTCCTGGACACGGGTTTAAGGAGCATCAATCTACAGTAGCACAGGAAAATAATTTTGAGGAGTATTTAGAAGTTTCTTTGAAAATTTTCTCCCTACCAACCACACTAGACCCATCTTCTCTCTGAAGTCAAAAAATCTGCTTTTTTTTTTTGCATGTTTCTATTGGCCAAGAGATAGAATTAACGGGTATTCTGGTACCCCGCTTCCAACTATCTACATAGAGATATTTGCCTCCAATTGGCTTCTTCCAATTTTTAGGATTTCTGAAAGTTCTTCTTCTTGGAGACGAATTTCCTTTCCAATCGCTAGAGGACAGCCTTGATCGACCTGAGGTTGCAATTTAGCAATGTCTGCATTAATCAATTTGCATCTTTCGAATCCGTAGATCCCCCAAAAAGTGTTTTTTTCACTCTCGAAGATGACGAGGAACTGTCACTAGTTTGGATGCCACTCTATGCATAGGGCAGCCAATAAACCTTGTAGACTATGCTCTTTTGACAATTTCCTGACAATCAAGCAATTGGGACCAAGATGGGGAGAACTTGAAAGGCCTTTCCGTATCAATGGGTCAAGTGGGAGAATGTTGAACATTTCTGATCGGGTTCAACCCTATGTGTGATCCGATTTGACACTAATGAAGGTATTAGTGAGGCATTAATAAAAATTAGTGGGGAAGGGGTTACTTAAATGTGAAAGGGTTCGCATTCAATATGGCATGTGAATGATTTATATACATGAATGCCATGTATGTAACCCTCCGCTTTCCTCTTCTTATAAATTGAGGGATGTCTGCTTAATGAGTGCAACCAAGGTGTCTTCATTTTCTCATTGGGTCCAGGGTCTTGCTCACCATCGACTTGATAGGCTAAGAAGGACCCTGAACCCAATGAGAAAATGAGGACACCTTGGTTGGACTCATAAAGTAGCCATGCCTCAATTTATAAGGGCAAGAAAGTGGGGGGTTACATACATGGCATTCACGTATGTGAACCCTTCACATGTCATATTAAATGTAAACCCTTTCACATTTACGTAACTCCTTCCCTACTAATTTTTACTAATGTCCCACTAATACCTTTATTAGTGGCAAACCGGGTCACACATAGGGTTGGACCCGATCTGAAATGTTCAACATTCTCTCACTTGATCTATTGACACGAAAAAACATAAAATCGAGATTCATACCATTATCTCGACTTAATTCTTCATGTGGGTTCACATGCTATTTGGTATCACAAGAATGAATCATATGAGTTATGAAGATGAACATTTCTTTATGAAATGTTATATTTTCATGTACTATAGTATAACTCATTTTCAATGCTTTAGCATGTTAAGATTACCTTTATGAATAGGTTGGTCTCTAAATCATTCTATTGGTCCTTTAATATTGTTATTCTGTTATTCTCTCTACCTAAATGAGAGATCCTTTATACAAAATAAATAATGCACAAAACCATAGAGAATCAATTTAGTTTTACAAATGTGATCACATATAATCATAATGTATTGTCATACATAAGAAGAAATCAAACAAACCCATCTCCTTTACATGTTGAGAATATAATCCCGATGCTAACCCTTTAGTAAGATGATCCACAATCATTTCCTTCGTACTGATTGTATCAATATATATCAGATTATTCTTAAACCATTCTTTAACAACAAAGTACTTCAACTTCATGCGTCGACACAAGATTGAGTTCTTGTTGTTATTTAAGAAGGAAACAACTGCTTCATTATCACAAAAAAATTTTAGTGGTCTCTCAATAGAGTCCACAATCTCAAGACCCATAATGAAGTTTCTTATCCAAATGACCTGAGATGAAGTCCCGTATAGAGCAATGAATTATGCCTTCATGTTATGAGCAACAGTTGTAGACTGCTTTCTGCTTCTCATTAAGATGACACCACCTTCTAGTACGAAGATGTATCTAATAGTGGACTTTCTACTGTCGAGACATCCTCCCAAGTCCGTATCAGAGAATCCGATGACCTCTAGGTGGTCAACCTTTTTGTAGGTCAACATATAGTCCTTCATTTCTTTCAAATAGCGCACGACCTTCTTCGTTGCCTTCCAATGCGCAATGCCTAGATTTGACTGATATCTACCAAACATTCCCACGACAAGTGTGATATCTGGTCGTGTGCAGGTCAACACGTACTGCAAACTTCCAGTCGCCGAAGCATATGAGACAATTGACATCTGAGCCTTTTTATTATCATCTTGAGGATAGTCCTTTAGGCTCAATTTATTCTCCTTCACTATGGGTGCCAAACCAAGAGAACAATTCTCCATCTCATATCTTTTAAGAACCTTAAAGATATAGGATTTTTGAGAGAGACCAAGGACACCCTTAGTTCTATCACAACAGATCTCAATTCTAAGGAAATATGTCATCTCACCCATGTCCTTCATGTTAAAATGAGAGGAAAAAAAATCTTTTGTCTTATGTAGTATACTCAAATAATTAGTTGCAAGAAGAATGTCATCAATATATAAAACCAAAATTTTGAACTTACTCCCACTAGCCTTAAGGTATATGCACTGATCAACAATGTTTTCAGTGAATCCAAAGTTCAGAATTACCTGATTGAACTTTTTATACCACTGGCGGGAGGCTTGTTTAAGTACATAAATTAACTTCTTCAATTTGTAAACTAAATGATTTGAGTCATCTACACTGAAACCAGGAGGTTGTTGTATGTATACTTTCTCTTTCATATTCCCATAAAGGAAAGTAGTTTTCGCATCTATTTGATGTAGCTTTAAATCAAAATGAGTTACGAGGGCCATGGTTATCCTCAATGAATCCTTAGTTGAGACAAGAGAAAAAGTCTCATTATAATCAATGCTCTCCATCTGTATGAAACCCTTTGCAACGACCTTAGCCTTGTACCTCTCCACATGACCTTTAGAGTCTGTCTTGGTCTTAAAGACCTACTTATAACCAACAGGTCTTCATCAGGTTGAGGTACTAGATCTCACACTTGTTTTTTTGTCATAGAGTCAAGCTCTTCTTTCATAGCATTGATCCAATGTGTTGATCTTTAACTTTTAATGGCTTCTGCAAAAGTGAAGAGATTATCATCAATGTCTATAAAATCATTGGGCTCTTGCAAATACACCACATAGTCTAGATGGATAGCAGATTTTCTGGTCCTCATAGACCTCCATACAGGTGTTACAGGTAGTTCAAAATGAACCTCTATATCCTGTTGTTGTTGTATATCCTTATCAACAACTTGTTTTATTTGAGATTGATGTTCATTAACCAGATTTTTCTTGATATTGTCCAAAGGAACAATGATAGAAAAAAATTGGGTCTTTATCCTTCGCAGGTATGGAACCTGAACCCTGTAATTTCTTAAATTCAATACTTTGAAATGCATCTTTCCCAATAGAATTATTTTTAAAAAACTTTGCTTTATCTATTTCCACTATTTGTGGTGTATGAGATGGACAATAAAACCTAAAGCCTTTTGATCTTTCTGGATAACCAATGAAAAATCCACTAATCATTCTAGGATAAAAAACTTTTATATGTGGGTTATACGATTTAGCTTCAGCTGAACATCCTCATATATGCATATATAATAAAGAAGGTTTTCTACCAGTTCATAATTTATAAGAAGTTTTTTGGACAACCTTCGTAGAAACCTTATTCAAAATATGCACTCTTGTCCTAAGAACTTTACCCCACAAGGTCAAGGGAAGGTTAGTGATTCAACATTGCTCGAATCATTTCTTTAAGCGTATGATTTTTTCTTTCATCTACATTATTCTGATAAGTACTACCAGGTATGGTATATTGAGGTACAATACCTTTCTCTTTTATAAACCGCACTAATGACCATTCCTTTTGTCTCATCTCATTAAAACAACCATAATATTTGCCACCTCTATTAGATCTAACCACTTTAATAACTTCACCAGTTTGTTTCTTTACTTCTTTCTTGAAATCCTTAAAAACCTGAAAGACTTCTAATTTTTCAAATAATAAGTAAAGATATATATACTGTTAGTAATCGTCTATAAATATGACAAAATATTTTTCACCTGTATAACATGAGGAAAAATGTTCGCAAACATCCGTATGCATAATTTTCAAATTTTCATTATTGTATTTGACATCTTTCTTATATGTATTAGACTGCTTAGCCTTTATGCAGTCAACATATGGTTTTGTATATGTGAAATCAAGGGATCCAAGAATTCCTTCTTTCACAAGTCTTTGAACTTTCTCTTTCAAGATGTGTCTTAATCTTTGATTTCAAAGCAAATAGGATTAATCTTCCTTTAGGCACATTTATTGTCAATCTTTGTGTTCTCAACGGAGTAAGATTCTCAAATTTAAAATTTGGTTTTCAAATGATATAAACCATCACACACATATGTAAAACCCATATGAATAAATTTTTTAACAATAATAAGTTTAGAGTTTTCAAATTTAAAAACAAAACCAAACTTATCATGTTTTGAAATTGAAATAAGGTTTCGACTATAGGATGAAACATAAAATGTATCAACTAAATCCAATATGAATCTTGACTCTAACACAATTCTGCAAGTTCCAACGTTCTTGACATGCAAACACATCTTATTTCTTGAGAAGATGTTTCTTTCATGCTATGTTGGTTCCCTTTTGTTTAGAAATATCTGCAAAGAGTTGTCAATGTGCACCGTGACACCAGAATCAATCCACTAATTATGAAATGGAACATGGATCAAATTGCACTCATAAAAAATAAATGACTTGTTATCTTTATTCTCGAGCTATTTCTTATGCTTCAGGCAGTCCATCTTCTTATATTCTTTCTTCTTGTAGAAGAAACACTTTATAGAAGAACATCCTGTCTGGGATTTGACTTTCGCCTTAGAGTTTGAATTCTCTCCAAAGGTTTTCTTCATATTCTTTGCCTTAAAGATTTTTTTTTTGCCCCAGACCTATGTTTTTTCTTATGAGAGATCATATGTGCGCTCGACACCTTCTCACCCTTCAATCTTTCTTCCACTTCAATACACTTGGTCAAGAGGTCATTAAAAGATCACTTATCGTTATGTGTGTTGTAGGAGATCTTGTAGGGTCTATATTCACTAGGCAACGAGGTCAAAAAATTAGATGAACCGAAAATGTGTCAGAAATGACGAACTTCAAGTCATTCAGCTGAGATGCAATGTTTCTCATCTCCAATATGTGTCGTCGGATGTCTCTCAACATAATATTTCATAGACACCAACTTGGACATTCGTGTACTGGCTCTTGCCTTATTAGAACAGATGAACTAAGCCTCATTGGCTCTCAGAAATTTATTCATTGTCCTGTAGTGAGAGATGACACCTCGAATGTTCTTAGTCACTCGAGATTGTAAAAGAAACAAGCTAAATCTATTTGAGCGCTCCCACTTCTTAGAGGTATTCTATTCGACTGTACTCTACTTTATAAGAGCGACATGTTCGTCAATCCTAAGGGTCAAATCTAAGTCCATATAATCGAGAGTAAATAACAATATTTCTTTCTAATTTGATAAACTGAATCCGTCTAATAAGGGGATACTACTAGATTCGTCAATGATGAAAGAACATGATACAATAAGGAACGAAAGAAAAGACCTTATTATTTCTTAAACGAGACTCATGTTGAAAAGGTAGAATCTGAGACCCTTTATTAGTTACCTTTTCTGAGATAAGCATAATTGGGTCATTATCATTTCACTTTGGTGGAAACTACAATACTCATAGTTGCCGACGACTCCTTAGCAACCTGATGGAACGCCAGACAGTTGAAAAAAGAAGGGTTTTCAGGCCCCAGATGCCGGCCATCCGGCGTTCAACCTCGACAACTTCTCCGGCAATGAACCCGGCGACAACAAATCCTCCCTGCAGCCCAACGACCACAGGTATAAAACGATTAAAATATTTTTTTATGAGGTTTGCCTGAATCGGGAATTGATGTCGCCCTTTTCGGTGACAATAGCCGGTGAAGACTGTCGCCCCACGGTGACAATCTGCAGTTTACCGGTGGTTGTCGCCCCACGGTGACTCCACCGATGTCAAATCGCCGAAATGGCCTACACAGCCACACGCAGCGGAAATGCGTGGCAGCGTGGGCCCATAACCCAATGTTGGCGATACCCTGTAAAACAACATAGACAGGGAGCGTACCTGAATTCACCATAGTTCGTGTAGGAAGTTTCGGCGTTCTCCTCAGCCGATCGACGCCCACAATGAGCCCAAGCCTTAGGTCGACGGTGAGCAGGACCCTTTCCGCAGCGTCCGAATGCGGAGCAGAATTTTGGCAGGATAATGCTACGAACCCTCATCATTTTCGTAGCCCCTAACCCCTTATTTGTAATGGGAGATTAGGCAGTTACGTGAATGTGGTCTCTCCACATTCACGTAACTCACACCCACTATCTCCATTACTTGGCCACTTACGTGACCTACTAAGAAAGTGTCAAACCGGGTCACACTGTGGGTTGGACCCAAAACCCATAATGTCCAACAATTGACCCCCTCCCACCTAAAACCAAAACCGCGGCAACCGTTTGGCCTGCTCAGGTGACGGAGGATTCCGGTGAGTGTCGCTCAAATGCCACAGTAGAGTGCAAGGTGTGGGCCCATAACCCAATGTTGGCGACCAGAATGTAAAAGCAACAATGCAGGTGCACGACTCAACCTATCAACGCCATGATGAGTCCAGGTCATCAAGTCAACGGTGAGTAGGACCCTAAACCCAATGAAAAAAATAAGAACACCTTGGTTGAAGTCATCAAGCAACCATGCTTCAAATTTATAGCTGAAGGAAAGTGAAAGCTTACATACATTGACGTTTATGTAAGTGAACCCCTCTCGTGCCATTCACATTCATGTAACTCCTTCACTGAGACCTCACTAATACCTTCATTAGTGTTAAAGCCAGTCACACGTAGGATTGAACCGATCCAAAATGTCCAATACTTTGCACTTTGGTACGATAATTGTTTGCTAAGAGCAAAGCATTGTGATCTGACACCGACTTTGTAAGATGAGATATAGTGAGGATGTGGGAAATGACATCATCCCCCAGTCATTTACAAAACTGCGATCCAATTTGCTTGCCAAAGTTTTTTCCCGCTTGTTTATTGTACCATGTGAAATGTGCAAGTGCGTTATCAATTTTCCTAAAGCCAGTGGAGTGAGGAATTGGTTAAAATTCATCAGCTCTCACATGATAAGAGTTAGACTCCCAAAGCTCTGACAGGCTATGAGTGATGTTTAAATCCGGACAATCCACCTGGTGGTTCTGGAGATCATCCCACGTAGATCGACGATCCAAGTAGGAATTTTGACCATATATCCCCGATACGAGGAGGGTATCTTACTCATCCTCCACCATAATCACTAGAATCTGGTCGGTAATCCACATCACTTCAACTCTAACCCTGAGAGATTGTCATAAATATAGTATGCGACTAGCAAGCGAGCTTTTGAAATTCCCTACTATTTCATATATGGGAAAGTTGGCCTTAATTGAACTCATGTCATGACATCTTTGGAAACCTCAGTCTCTAGCAAAAACACAATATTTGGGTGATGTTGATGAATAGTTTCAGCAATATGCGGGTCCATTTCCGGCTGAGCCCACACACATTCCAACTAAGTACTCTCATTAGAAAGACTGGTTTGGAGCTGATTACAGGTTGATGGACTGATCTCTGTCAACGGAGAGAAGGCCGTTGCCATATCTGCCTTTGCATGGAGTTTACTGTTGCTGTTGGGACTTCCCTTTGGAAGCTGTTCTGCTAAATCGGAACGACGATTCCGGATTGAGGCTCGTTGACCTGCCGTTGGTACCTGCATCTCGAGTAGTGATCACCATTCTTGAGGGAGGCTTGTACCTCCGTTGTGACCGGCCAGCGTCCATCACCATCACTTTCACCGAACCACCATCACCGTTTGGGTGTGCATTATCTTTCTCTGCCGACTCCCTAGCAGAAAAACAGAAACCCTGCGAGATGCAGGCGGATGGCTGAAGTGACGTAGGCGTAGCGAGTAGCTACATTCTCGGCAGGAGGGCCATCAGGTCTACCGTGGCTGTTGGGTCCATCTGACATGGCGAGGTTCCCAGATATTGACCATGACTTCCTTAGCTATGACCGTGTACTTTGGCTATCACACTGCACCTGAATTTGTAATTTGCCCTTTTAAAACTGTAAACAGTCTATGGTCAAGCATTTGAACATGCCTTCCATTCATAAGTAAAATGAAGTGGCGTCCACCAGCTGAGTTGTAACAAAATGCCCATTCCAGACTAACATAAATGGTTTGAATGACTCAAAGCTTACCTAAATAGCATCTTAATCACGTTACCCTATATTTTACACCCATGGGCAATTGAGTAATTTTCTCTAAACCCATGTTGACTTCTTAAAGCTAGGTTTCACACTGGATACGTTGAAGTAGCCAGCTTTGATTTTCCACCCATTGACCAAATGCAACAGTAAATCGCTATCGTCATGGTGGTAGTTGATCAGAGAAAGCCTTCCGCGTAGCAGTATCCTCCTCGCCCTCCCTCCCTATAAATCTTGGTTCCTGCTTGATTCTCCGGCTGTCATCAAGCTGGCACATATTCGCAAGTGATCATTTGCACCCTGAACTTGGCCGACGTGTGGCCGGTCCCGGATTGGGGTGAGAGAGAGAGAGAGATCTCGGTGGAGAATTAAATCCTCACTCACTGATTAAGCCATCGAAAAAGACCAACCCATCCAACCAGCAGTGAGTTTCCAACACCAAGACCAGGAGAATGGCTGCAGCCTCGCCCAGTTTGGTGCAACGGAATCAGCAGACCATCCCATCGTTGCGTCAATCTCGAAGAACAAAGATTCTCATCTCCCGCAGCAGTCTTGTTGTTGAGGTGGCACCCAACAAAAAAGGACACTCAAAGACTGACAATAATAATGGTACTCTTCACATGCCGCTAAGACTAATAGGCAAACGCTGCAATCCTGCTGCTGCTGATGATTATACCGTCGCAGCTAGTGGTTGTGTTTCTTCCTTGTTGCTCTCATCAGACGAGGACATGAACATGAGGCCGGCCTCATCTCCCAAAGATGAGATCAAAGAGAAATGGAGAGAAATCCAAGGTTCTGATGATTGGAGGGGGCTTCTGGACCCTCTTCATCCTTGGGTCCGGCGTGAGATCGTCAAATACGGCGAGTTCGCGCAAGCCACGTATGATGCGTTCGATTTCGATCCATCCTCCGAGTATTGTGGCACCTGTAGGTATGGGAAGCACCACCTCTTTGACAAGGTCGGGCTCTCAGGTTGCGGTTATGAAGTAAGCAAGTACCTCTACGCGTTGTCGCATGTAGACATACCTCAATGGCTAAATGCGAACAATTGGTGGAGGGGGAGCAGCAAAGAATCCAATTGGATGGGTTACGTGGGTGTGAGTGATGAGAAAGAGTCGAGGAGGGTGGGGCGCCGGGACATAGTGGTTGCTTGGCGAGGCACCGTGACGCCATCGGAGTGGATTGAGGACGTGCAAGGAAAGCTAGAGCCACTGGTGGGGGATGGAGCCGTCAAGGTCGAACATGGCTTTCTTAGCATTTACAAGTCCAAGAGTGATTCCACGGTTCACAACAAAACCAGCGCCAGCGATCAAGCCATAGAGGAAGTGAGAAGGCTGGTTAGTCTTTACAGACAAAAAGGTGAAGAGGTAAGCCTCACAGTGACGGGCCACAGCCTTGGGGGAGCTCTAGCCCTTCTCCATGCTTATGAAGCGGCATCCAGCTTCGCCAACCTCCCAGTCACCGTGTTAACCTACGGTGCACCCAGAGTAGGCAACGCTGCCTTCAGGGACAGACTCGATGAGCTGCAAGTCAAGACCTTGCGCGTCGCGACGAAGCAAGATATGGTGCCCAAGATGCCTGGTGTAGGGCTGGCCAAGACCATCACAGGCAGCTCGGCTTGGTCCTACGCTCATGTTGGCCAACACTTGGAGCTTGACGTCAACGCGTCGCCCTACCTGAAGCACGGCGGATTCAACCTGGTGGGCTTCCACAGCCTGGAAACCTACCTCCACTTGGTGGATGGCTTCCTAAGCACCACCATCCCATTTCGCTCAGATACTCGAAGAGACATAGCACTGGTTAACAAGTCATGCGGGATGCTGCGCGATGAGCTCAGGGTCCCCGTTTCTTGGTCCCAGTTAGCCAACAAGGGGCTCGTTCGCAATTCTTATGGAAGGTGGGTTCAGCCAACTAGGGACCCGGATGACATCCCTTCACCTGCCACAAACGTGGCCTTGGCTTGATAATTATATATGCATTTGACCCGCACACAAAGAAGGAAAATAAAATGCATTGTACCTAATACATTATATATATATATATATTCATTATAATCGTACCAAATTCTTTAGAATGAACGTGGCTTGTTTATGTTGATGCCTACCCCTACCATACCCATACCTACCGTGTGAGATAAATAAAGTCCATCCCGAAAGATGCATTCGATTGATTCATACGTATGGCAATATATACCACTGGGAAATTTCTAAAACATCTTAAATACTCTCAATCGAACTAGATGCGTATGAATATGATGACTGCTGCGACTCATTAAGGCTATTTCTTGTGGGAACCTAAGATTTGCTTTAGCCGACTCAACTTTCTTATATTGAAAGTAAACAACTACCCTTTTACAAGACGTCTCAAATGACTTTTTGCATCACTTAATTCTAGTTAGCACTTTAGGCTTTTTAGACTTTTTTTTCTTTCTTTCAATGGTTGAATGTCACTTTCATAACTTTACGTATTTGTAGCTACAGTTGAGCACAAACAACTTATCTGAATGTGTAAAAGTAACTCATATAGTCATTTGAGTAATTTCTTAAAATGGTGACTCCTTTATCTTAAATATCAGAAAACTGAGGCAGCTAAAAGTAAACTGGTAATACCTTAGGTGCCCCATGTGTAAATGACCCAACCAACGGCTCCGCGTAGTTGGTAGGAACGGACAGTGGGAACGTTGCAGGTTAAAAACACTGTGGTAGGTTTGAATAATAACTTTCTGTTTTCCTTCGTTAATCTCACTAAGGTGGCCTATGTGTAAATTACCCAACTTCACTACAAGAAAACGTAGTTCTAGCGACAGCATTGTACTGGTGCCTTATGTAGAAAGCGCGACTCAAGCATAGTGGTGGGACCCTAAAATTGGGATCGTATTTGAAGACACTTGACCTTTGACAGGTCACTTGAAGACTAGGGTGCAGAATGAATGCAAATACCTTAAAGAGGTGTAGTGTGTGCTTTGGCTATGTTCTACACTGTTACAGACTTAGGGAGGTTTCGTCTAGCAGTAGGCTAGGTTACAAGTTCATGAACGTAACAACATTCAAGCCTTAAGCTTCTTTCACACACTGATTGCAAGAGCGACTGCTGCCTATTCAGCTACGCTCAACCTTAACAGAATACACTACCTCACATAAGCAAGTAACAAAGCTTGCAGGCTAAAAGAGGTTCACAGTTGCTGTCACCGGCCTATTTCCTTCAATGGGCTAGCGCGACGCGACGGTCCTTCCTCACCGCCGCAAGCCTACTCGTCAGCTCGCTTGCCGATCGTGGAAGCTTGTAATCAGAGTGCAAGAGAGAATAGAGGGAGAGAAATTGCAATCACAAGAAGCAATCACAACGAGGATAAACAAAAGAAAGCTCAACGCATTTACTTCATTCACAATTTTGCCCGCAGGCTATTACAGTTCAAGTATACGGGCTGCCCCTTCAGGGTATTGATTCACCTAAATCAGACAACTTACATCAGACTCAACAAAAGCAAAACAGACTCTAAGCGCAACTGTACACTGTAAGTCGCAAGGGAACATGCTCCTCCCTTCAAATCATGCGCCGTCCTCGATGCCATCTGTTTCGTAGTAAGCCCTGACTTCAGCCAGGTAACGGCTGTTCATTCGAAATGCAGGCTCTCACGTTGGTTTCGTTGTTTCCTCCCACTACACCAAGTATTTCTTCGCTTGTCCCAAGTAGTTGACCTTGTGGCGAAGGATCTGACTGAGGTGCTTCTTGGCCCGTTGTGCTGCCGGGGCCCTCTGCATGATGGGAGAACGTTGTGGCACACTGCGTTCCGGGTCTCTATCATCTGGATGGAACTGCTTGAGGTTGCACACGTGGAACACCGGGTTCACCTTGAAGTCTGGGGGCAACTCCGGCTTGTATGCCAGCTTGCCCACCTTCTTTGTGATGGTGAAGGGTCCCTCATACTTTCTGAGTAGTCCGCGGTGTCGCCCGCGGAAGATGCCTGTGCGACCAGAATATAACTTCACCAACACTTGGTCCCCAACTTGGAACCCTGCAGGCCGACGGTGTTTGTCCGCCCACTTCTTCATTCTCTTTGCCGCTTTGTGTAAGAATGCCTTCGCCAACTCATTTTGCTCATGCCAGTCACGAACAAACTGATAGGCGAAGGATGACCTTCCATTTTCTTGTGTGGCAAGAGTGTGCGGGGTCAGTGGCTGCTGCTCCATGGCTATCTCAAATGGACTGTGGCCTGAAGACTCGCTCTTCTGCAGATTATAACAAAACTGTGCCACATCAAGGAGCTTCACCCAATTTTTCTGATTGGCACTAACAAAGTGCCTAAGGTACTGCTCCAGTATCCCGTTGATGCACTCTGTCTGCCCATCTGTCTGCGGATGGAAGATTGTTGAAAACAACAACTCAGAGCCAAGTAGCCGAAATACTTCACGCCAGAACTTGCCCGTGAAGTGAGCATCACGATCACTCACAATGCTCTTTGGTATGCCCCAGTGCTTCACCACATGCTTTACGAACAACTCTGCAGTCTTCTCTGCAGGACACTCCTTGGAAGTTGGGATGAAGGTGACATACTTTGAGAAACGATCCACCATAACCAAAATAGAATTGAGGCCCTCTACCTTCGACAGACTAACAATAAAGTCAATGTAGATGCTATCCCAAGAACGTTCTGGAATTGGTAGAGGCTCAAGGAGACCGACAACCTTCTGGTTTGTCCCCTTATCTTGCTGGCAGATGAGTCATGCTCGCACATACCCCTCAACGTCGTCTCTCATCTGCGGCCAATATAGCCGTGCTCAAAGAGTACTAAGGTCCGCTTCTGACCAGGATGGCCGACCCATAGTGTATCATGGCACTCCTTGAGTAGCTCTCGGCGACGGTGGCACAAAGATGCGTCCTTCTTTTGTTTCGAGGAGGCCATTCTGTAGCCAAAATCACCGAGTCTTCCCTGCCTGCGCCAGAAAAACAAGGTGTTGTGTGGTCGGATCCTGCTGCGTACCCTCGCGGATATGGCTCAACAATGCACCCTCCAAATGCACTTCAGAAGGCTCCGCGCGCGCAACTGCCAGTTCAGCCCTACGGCTCAGAGCATCTGCCACAACATTGGTCTTTCCAACCTTGTACTTCAAGGCAAAGTCGAACTCAGCCAAAAACATCTGCCATCGAGCTTGTTTAGGCGTCAACTTCTTCTGCGTCTGAAAATACTCGTGGCCACATTGTTCGTCTTGACGACGAACTCGACACCCAAAAGGTAGTGTCGCCAGGTCCTGAGGCAATACACAATGACAGTCATCTCACGTTCATGCACTGTGTAACGCCTCTCTGCATCTTTCAGCTTGCGACCCTCATATGCGATCGGATGACCATCTTGCATAATAACTCCCCAATGGCAAAGTCTGAGGCATCAATGTGGACTTCAAAGGGTCTCGAATGATCAGACAGTCGCAGCACGGACTCCCTCACTAAGGCTTTCTTCAAGCCATCGAAGGCATCTTGGCACGCTTCTGTCCAGAGCCATATCTGTTTCTTCTTTAACAAATCTGTGAGGGGCGCATCAATGAGAGAATAACCTTTAATGAAACACCGATAATAGTTTCCCAAACCGAGGAATGACCGCAATTCTGGCACTTTGCTTGGCGGAACCCATTCCTGGGTGACCTTTATCTTCTGCTCATCCATACGCAGCACACCACGCTCCACAACGTGGCCAAGGAAGCTGATCTCCTGCCCGAAGAGACACTTCTCTTGTTTGACACAGAGGTCATTCTCCTTCAGCACCTAAAACACTGTTCGCAAGTGCCCGACATGTTCCTCCATGTTACTGCTGTAGATCACGATATCATCCAGGTAGACTACCACAAACTTGTCTAAGTAAGGATAGAAGATCTGGTTCATTAAAGTCGTGAATTCGGCTGAAGCATTTGTCAACCCGAATGACATTACTAGAAATTCGTAAGCACCATAGTGGGTGACGCAAGTTGTTTTTGGCTCATCACCTTCGGCAATCCTCACCTGCCAGTAACCCGATCGCAGATCTAGCTTGGAAAAGATACGTGCACTGCCTAGCTGATCGAACAAGTCCGCTATCAATGACAATGTGTACTTGTTCTTCACCGTGACCTTATTCAGAGCACGATAATCGACACATAACCGTTTAGAGCCATCATGTTTCATCTGAAAAAGGACTGGGGCACCAAATGGGGCTTTTGATGGACGAACAATGCCTGCGTCCAACATCTCGTCTAGCTGTCTGCGCAGCTCCTTCAGTTCAGCTGGCCCCATACGATATGAAACCATTGCGGGAGGATTCGCTCCCGGGGTCAACTCAATCTTGTGGTCGACCTCACATCTTGGCGAAAGACGCTTTGGTAATTCCGGAGGCATCACTCCCCGAAACTCCTCCAATAGTGGGGCCAGGGTCGGCGACATTGTTGCTTCTACCTTCCCTTTATCTGCACGCACTGCAACTAAGAATGTCTGCTCTCCATGCTTGACACCCTTCTTCAGTTGCATTGTCGATAACACTAAAGACTTGCCTTTCTACATAAGGCACTGCACTGTGTGGGACAGGTCTGACCCCATGATTGTCAACGTGTTAAACTTTGGCAACATCATAACATTCTGGCT
The DNA here is from genome assembly GCF_984573655.1 of Nuphar pumila. Taxonomy (NCBI): domain Eukaryota; kingdom Viridiplantae; phylum Streptophyta; class Magnoliopsida; order Nymphaeales; family Nymphaeaceae; genus Nuphar; species Nuphar pumila. The sequence goes on from NC_143259.1 coordinate 932,258, forward strand.
TCACAGAAACTCCATACCCAGAATCACCTTGAAATCGTCCAGAGGCACATGAAGTAGTTGCGCAACTCCATTTTGAAGTCATCAAAGATGTCTATCACACATTGACCCCTCTCCATGTCATTGCGCTTCCGCCTCCAACAAGCGATAGCATTTCCATCAAGTAAGGCCGTTGCAGCCTTAATTCGCAGATCTTCGAGGGTCACACTCTGGATATGCAAGTAGTCTTCTACTTGGAACAAGAAGTTCTCAATGGCCTTGCTGTCGCGAGAACCATTGAATTTTGCGGGTCTTGGTACATCAATCCTTGATGGTCTCTCACCATTTCCGCCATTTAGGGTAACCGTCTGCTGCAACGTACGGTTCTTCAACTGAAGCTCCCCTACTTCAGTCTACAAGTCGGCCACTGTAGTCGTCAACGAAGTGACCTGCCCCATTAATAAGGTTACCTGCTCTTGCAAGCTCGCCACCACATTATTCAGTGCATTGAATGATTCACATGCGTGTGAAATCGCTTCCTCATGCGAAGTCACCTCTTTCACCAGCTTGTTAACAGTTGCAACCAACTCTTCTTGGCCCCGAGGTGAACTCATCTCCTCAGCTTCAGCAACTACCTTGCCTTTGGTGTTGCACAAGTTTTGATAAGACGCCACAATGTCTTGCTCACAAATCGCAGCCTGTCGGCGTGTCTGTCGACATCGTCTCCGGAGTCCCTCCCCCAGCACGAGAATGGGCTCTGGTACCACTTGTCACCGACCTATTTCCTTCAATGGGCCAGCGCGACGCGACGGTCCTTCCTCACCGCCGCAAGCCTACTCGTCAGCTCGCTTGCCGATCACGGAAGCTTGTAATCAGAGTGCAAGAGAGCAAGAGAGAATATAGGGAGAGAAATTGCAATCACAAGAAGCAATCACAACGAGGGTGAACAAGAGAAAGCTCAACGCATTTACTTCATTCACAATTTTGCCCGCAGGCTATTACTGTAATATCCGAAAATTTCTAAGTTCGTTTCTATAGCATTGTGAAATGTCTTGAATTTCGTGCCAATATAAAACCCTAATTTCTTTAAAAAAATTAATGTTTGAGTATATTCTTAAGGATTAAGGGGTTTAATTATATTGAATTGTAGTAAATATAAACCCTACATGGTTTGGATATCTGAGAAAATTCTAAGTGATGTCTAATTGAAAACGTCTTACTTAAAAAGAAAATGTTGATTTTTCTTTTAAGTAAAATTATTTAAATAAAGTAAATTAACAAAAGTAGATTTTAAAAATATACATATTAATATGCTTAATAAGATGAAATTAGCTTATATTTAATTCCTTTACATTTTCACATGAGTTGTGGTTATATAAAACAAAAACGGTTTTTAATTGGAATTTTATGATTTATCAATAATAGTTTAATATAATAGTTTTCTTTTGTATACATTAAAATCCATTTTTTTATTAGTTTAGTAGGAGCCCATAGGTGGGCCATCCCATCCTATGTGACATCTTACTTCAAATTCAAATTGAAAATAAAGGTATAGTGATTTTCAAGGTTATTTAAAGTTTGAAAAGTCAAAGTGGAGATCAAGGGCTCCAAATGAATTTCATTAATGAGATCAAGGGCTGGAATTAATTCCAGCACATAACCTAATTTAAGAAGGGTTATAAAACCCTCCCATAGCCCTTGCCCTCCTCATTTGTGCTGGAAAAAAAAAAGGAGAGCTTCTCTCTCCCCCAAAAACCCTCTTTTCTCTCTCCTCTCTTTCCCTTCCCTATTCTCTTCTTTTAGGATTTTTTTTGGTTCTTGAGTGCAAGATCCAGACCTCAAGGGGTGTGGTGAGGAGATCTAAGGTCCTCATCTTGCTGGAAGAAAGGGCTGATTGGTGGATCGATCAAAAAGAGCTATTCATCCATCAAGAAATACATTTTTTTCAACAAAAGGTAGGGTTTCTATGCTTTTCTTGCAAGAACAAAGTTCTTGGCATGGATTTTGATGCTTTTTCATGAGTTTAGATCATAATCAAACCCTCCTAACCGTGGGTTTGACTCAGATTTAATGATCCATGGCAAAAACATATTTTCCCCTAAAGAAAACCATTTTTGAAATCGGGTTTATTATAAAAATCGGTTTCTTAGAAATAGATTCGTAAAATATATTTGTATTTGATTTATTCCATGATTTTTATGCAAATATTAGTTTGGATTGATAGATTATGAAGTGTTTCATCTACTGTGAATATTTTAGAATTTTCGGAATTTTATTTCATGCGTATTCCCTATTTCTTTTAATTTTTCTTGGGATTCGGGTGACTCGGTTTGATTCACCCAAATGCAAATCTCGGAATTCCAGGTTTTCCACTTGACCTCCGTTCAGTAAAATGGTCGTTTCTCCCTCGTCCGGAGGAGTTTTGATGAACGGATTGTTGCGTTGGAAAGCTAACTCCATTGTGCATCTACTGTAGGAATTTGGGCTCTGTACATGGACCGAGCACGTCTCTGTGACAGTCGAAACAAAAACTGATAGGTCTGTAGTAAAACATGTATAACTCCCTCATACGAAAGAGTTTTTACAAACGGTTTGCGGCTACGGATAGCTGACAACAATTCCTATATACTGTAAAAATTTCAGCTCTGTTCATGGAGCCAAAAATTTTCTGTGAGCTCTGTACCAGTCGGACAGAGTTATGAAATTGGAAAAATTAGGGCAAATTCATAAATCAAGGCTCAAAGGGTGCATAGTATATATGTTTTTATTTAATTTTTTTATAGAATTAGTATGCATTATGTGAATGATTATGCAGGTCTGATTTTATGCAATCTTATATGATTATGGCATGAATTATAAATGGAAGGTTACACATGAAAGATTTAGGATCAAAAGGTCCAATGAACACAAGTTTATGTTTTAAATTCTAAAAATGTGTTGACTATATGTATGTCCATGATATCGTGATGATATGATTGTTTCATTGATATGGATGTTCATATATATTCTCCTTGTTGCATTGGCCATGTACATGCATATGCATTATGATGTGTGAAAATGAATAAGATGTTTATGCTACGCATGTGCTCAAATGTCTGTTACAAGTTTAATTATATGTCCTTGTCCAATGCTTTATAAGAATGCATTCATGACCATAAAGTGGTTTAAGTTTGATGTTGCATCAAAAGTATGACTGAAATCAAGTAATCATGTGACATTAAACTCAAGATACTTGCTTGGAGAGTAGCAGGTGATACAAAACTTCGTGGGACAAGTTCTGTTACGGGCACGGAAGGTTGCTCCTCCCCTCCCACGATTTTAGGGGAAAAACCTCTGCATTAGACTGCAGCGTAGAGGTTATTGTACTCATGAGGAAAAACTGATGCATCGGGTTGAAAGGTGTTGGGAATCTCTCTCGTATTAACGTCCCTCACCCCGTCTTAGTGAATGGACCTGGCCAGGCTAAAGCCACCCCTGTATGTAAAACACGTCCTGTGTCATGGTCTTGATCTGAGAATGTCTGCCTGTGTCGTATCAGCAGGGCTAAGAAGTGATAACTTAAATGGTGTGTGCATTAATTTGGCATCACATGCATCATCTAATTAAGAAAATATAACTAAAGATAAGAAAATATGCATGCATTGAAAGAGCTTCTGCATATGGTAAGTCATGCATTTTAATGATTCATGCATTTTGTATCTTGAATGTATGAATTTATGTCTTTCTGTTAAATATGAAAATTCTAAACATGCATGATTTGTTGTATGATTGTTTAAGTTAAATTAAATGTTAAACCATGAAATTTCTATTGAAATCCTTGTCTTGTTATTCTGTCTTACAAGTTTAGCATAATTACTCTACTTAGACATGTTGTCTGACCCTATATGGTTTAAAAATTTTCAGGTAATGAGTAGGTACTTACGTGCGAAGGCGGAAGGTTGCGACGGGGACTGAGCCTACCTTTCCTCTACTTCATGAATTCTGAACTCTGATTTTAATTTAATTCAATTCAAGGACAAATGTGATTAATTTTGGATATTGTGAAACTTGAATTTTATTTCATGCATAGTTAATTAGTTGTTAAAGTTTAAATTCCATAAGTATATGTTTGCAAGCATTCATCTGAAGTAGCACGCCAAGTTTTATGCCCAATGTGTTTTTCCGCTGTTAACTGCTAAAAGATTTAAATGTATTTCAAAAAATAAAAATAAAAAAAAATTTCCACCAAATTCGGGATATAAAAATTGGGGTGTTACAATTACAGTTCAAGTATACGGGCTGCCCCTTTGAGGTATTGATTCACCTGAACCGGGCAGCTTACATCAGACTCAACAAAAGCAAAACAGTCTCTAAGCGCAACTGTACACTATAAGTCGCAAGGGAACAATTGCAATGCATTGTGTTACTATTGCAAGAGTGCTTGCTGCGGCTGCGGCAGTGGCAGAGTTGCTCTCCTTCTTGCGTCTGGCTCACTCAATTGAGGTGCAGCTAGGGAACAAGTTGCAGAGACATCGTAGTTGAGCTGTGATGCTGCAGGAGACAGTGAGCGCATGGTCAGGCGCGATGCAGCGTGTTGCTGATGGCATGCAGATGAGGATGCACGTTGTAGGATCAGTGCAGAGGCTGTGGCGCATGATCCAAGGCACAACACAGGTAGTTTGCGCAAGAGCAGTGACACACGGCTGTAGTGCAATGAGCGTGCATGTCGTAGGAGGTGGTGCATGCGCTGATTGATGTTGCACGGAGATTCACGACCATGCGGTGGCAGACGTGTGTGAGCATTAAGCTGCACAAGGACTTACGTACTAGTAGTTTACGCAAGTTCTTGAGGACGATCCTGGGCCTGTGTTAGCCCGAAGTGAAAGCGTGCGATCGGCTAAACATAGGCAACAAATTTGGCTTCATTGTTCTGTAAATGCACTGAATGAGCTAAAGGCGTCAATTACTCACCTTTGCGTGAAGGTTAGCACTACAATCTTGACATCTTCGTTGCAATGAAAGCTTTGAAGTAATTCTCAAATCATCGGATCTGCGATAAACCCGATCTAGGCTTGAAGCACTTGATCAAGGCTTAATCCAACTCAATCGACATGATACCAATTGAAATTGGTGAGCATCAACCTTGAATTTTTCTGATTAAGGGAACTGAATGCCCTTAAGGCACCTAAGAGATTTCTCTCTTCCCAAAAGACCGAAGTCCAGTTCTATTCAAAAGTTACAATCGGATGAACATGAGACTTAATTATAGGCTGAACGAAACCATTAACTAGACAAATAAACCACAACAGTTTTCTAACTGCCACAAGTGGTCTCAACAAACCCAGGCGCACATCCATTGAATTCGTTCAGCTGAGTCAGCGCAAAGGCTCTCATAAACTGAATGGCAATTCTGTTTTGCACACTGCCCAGGCGGTTAACCGCTGCTGACTAAGGTGCTGAAGTGGCCGAGTGCTGACGTGCAAGTGTGATGGCCACTTTCGCAGGTGGTCCCCAAGCTGATGCTCCCCTCCCGTGCATTGGAGCTGGTCATCCCGCCTGACGCACTCCGTTGGGCGAACCCCGCATGTTGCTCTGTTACTTGGCAAACCCATTTCACCTTGGGTCGCAACAATAGTCATCTCACACTCAAGCCTCGCTTCCTCAGTTGATACACGTTTTTCTTTTAATCACTTCATTAATCTCACGAAGGTGCTGACACCCAAAACCCAGGTATAGATTGGGTTTTGGGTGTAATCTGAGTTTTGCGCCAAAAACTCATGTTTTGATGACACACCAAAACCTGGTTTCAAATCAGGATTTGGAAAAATCTGGCTAAGTGAAAAAAGCCCCGGACCCCTGGGTTTACTTCCTAGGATTTCATGGAGTTAGGGTACCATTGAATTTTGCCTAGAAATACGAAATTAACAGAGAGTCACTATCGATCTCCAAGAAACTGCCGGTATAATGTCACTATGGATCTTCCCCCAGCAATTACGCCTTCTACCGATCTACTAGCATAAGAAAAGAAGAATAGAGGGAGGAGATGCAGGGGGTGCAGCAATTATGAGAGAGAAGAAGAGTGCGTGAAAATGGAGAGAGTAGCGGTAGATTAGGTTAAATAAAAAAAAATTAAACTCTCATGATTACATAAGATTAAAATAGCAAAAGAGTGTTAATCGGTGGGGGGCTGAACTGTTCATTTGTAGCCTGATTATTAAAATATCCATATAACTGCAACATATCCTTTATTTACCGAAATTGCTTTTAGTTACAAACCTATTTACATTCACTAAAAAGTCATTTAATTTTTTAACATAAATACCGGGAAGTCTTTTGCCCAAAATGCCCTAAGATTTTTTAAAAATGATGATTACGTCCTTAAATCCTAATGGATGCTATCTGAACCCAAAATCTCAACCAGCACCAATCCCAATGAAAGCTTGTGTATATATATAATAAATACCATAATAAAGTGTTCTAAAATTTAAAGGGTTACACGATGGCAAACAAAAAATATTTTGAAGATCTCATCACCATTAATGTCACACCTTTCAAACCTTTTCACGTCTAATCAAGAAACCGTTATGCTCCCCAAAGTTTCTACAGAAGTCATAAGCAATTATTTGTCCCTCATGTGGCATATTATATCACCACCACAAGGTGATGAAGACAGCAGGATCTCTTCTGTCAGCAACCCTGTAGAAATGGTGGCACCTTTAGACTTTGTCAGCTTGGAAAATGTACTGACCAGGTTTCCTTCAACTGCACTCTCATCTCAATGCACCTGTAAAGTGCTATGTGAACAATGGCAAGAAGAAGAAATGACATAAGTTCACTGGAAAAGTAGAAAAAGGAAAAAAACAAGACAAGTTTTATATCATAAGAATTTCATCATATGACATATGAAATGTGTGTGAGAGAGAGATGAGTTAAATGACCAATGAAAATATATGCACATTATCAGAAACAGAGAAAATAAGAGGAGAATGACATATGAAAAGAATCTTCACCAGAAAAAGAAAATCAAAATTGCCTATCATAAAAAAAAAAAAGAAATCAAAATGATTATTGAACTATTAGAGAATGTACAATAGATATTTACACCAATCTCACTACCCACCATCTCATCATCATCATCATCATCATCACCACAACCACCCACCACCCTCCTCCTCCTCTCTCTTATTTTTTCACTTTGTTTTTCTCATGCTACACAAACAGGCCAAAAACTTTCTTTCGGAAAACTTCTCATAGCAAAGCAAAACTTTCTTTTCCTATGAGAGTTTTTCTCTTCCAAACGTGCCCTTAGTGGAGCATATTAGGTTTTTCAGTAAAATTTTGATTTTTTGAGCTAAAATTTATTGCAATTACAAAAACATGGATTCAGTAAAAAATTATTCTACAATTAAAACAAAAGTCACGACACGAAAAGTACACTCATCTGATCTCATTTTAGATTCCAAGAAACACCACAAATCTTTTGGATTTTCTTGGATCCCTTTTGCATTTCTTTAAATATGGATTTGGTTTTAAAGCACTAGATCCAACTCCAAATTTGACTAACACCCCAATCTGATCTAGATTCAGTGACAACTTCATCCAAATTCGAGTAAAACTATGAATCCGGTTAGGCCAGACTCGGACCAAATTATACGCGAACCTAATCTTCCCGATTTCCTTTTCCATAAGCAACTAACACTCGAAGTGGGGCATTTTTTTTTATATTTTATGAAATAGTGTTAAACAATGCCACTGATCAGTCAATTGAGACGACTTCTCGCAGGTGTGCTGGTGCCTTTAACTGGTGGGATACATGAGGAAAGGGGGTCTGGGTGACCCCATGCTGGGTTTACCTCACATGGGGCCAGGCCCATTTAGTGACCTGGTTCTCAGTGAGGGTTCCTCCTCACCAAAAAAATATGGGCATTGTTTTGTAAAATACCAGGTATAACAATCTTATGTAACTGACAGTTTCTTGGTCATTCTAGAATGGATAATGTGCTTAATCGAGTAACCTAGCTACCATAACGAACCGAGCAGCCCATGACTTGACTCGGCTTGGTTCTGTTTGGCTCATCATGAACTCGTTCGTGTTCGTATAGCTGGCGAGCTGAGCCATGAGCAGCTCCTGTAGCTTCAATGAGTCTATATATATATATATATGTGTGTGTGTTTTAAGTATAATATATAAAGAAAAAGACACATAAAATATATATACAAATAAAAGCAAATATATACAAAAAATCTGAACTATTAAGTATAATATATAAAAAATATATATACTTTAGTGTAATATATAAAAACATATATTTCATATATAAATAATATGAAAATTTCTTAAACGAGCCAGCTCGGCTAGTCTCGTTCAGGAAGCAGCCGAGCTCAAACTCGGCTCGCCTAAACACGAGAACGAGCTCCATTAATTGGTATATGAGCCAAGCTCAAACATGGCCTTTTCCACCAGCCCTACATATGGGAATGATGGTGTATATAAGTACTATGATATGAGCATTGGATCCTTTGGCCCCAAGTATGTAACTAACAAATAATTTCTAAAACTGCCTACGGACACCAGTAAAGTAATTAAGTTTTCTCCCTGAAATCTCTATTACCTTTTCTGTTAACTCCAAGTATACCTTGTTCTATACAATATAAAAAGAACTTAATTAGACTTTTGGGTTCTATCTCGAGTTATCACTACTCTCAGACGGCCCGTTTCTGCCTCACCTTGAGGAATGAGGATGAGTGACACTGAGGGTTGATAAGGGGTTGGGTCTTACTCGACTAAAGCCGATATCAACCCAATATATCAGCTTTTGGACCTGGTTTTGTTAGCCAATGGGGTTGTAGACCCATAAGATCCTAGTAGTAGATGGACCCGATTCCAGTTTGAAAGTTTATAAAGATCAGACTTAAATCTGACCCCAGATCCAATTAAGGTTCTGATTATTTACATGTAAAAACTATAAAAGCAGCATGTTTTAAGGGTTTGGTTCGTATTCTCTGGATTTAGACCTAGATATGGTCCTGCCCAAAGCTAGGTCTAAACAGACCCAGACCTTTACCAACAACATATGGTCCTGCACGGTTCCAAATCCATCTGGGTCAAGCATATGAACTGTTGACAGCCCTAATGTTCCACGAACGAGTATTGGACCTGATCCGACCCAACAAGTAACTGACTGTTAGTTTGGTGCATAGGTAGGTTTGAAAGTTGGATGCCAAGAATGGAAGGTGCGCTAACTCGTGAGCACGTGAAGGAGCTAAGCAATGGGGGATGAAGGAGCTAAGCAATGGGGGCATGGTAAAACCTGATTCTTCGTAAGGATAGATTGGCTTCTAATTCTTTCTTTGAATTTCCCAAGACATTATATTAATGGATCCCCCACTAGATGCACCATTTCTTCCACCACTGCCTGCTCCGCCACTAACACCACCACCACCGCAACCGTCACCACCAGGAGATTCACTTGGATGTTTGGCATCATGGTAAGTAAAAATCCATTGAATTATCTTCGGTATGGTCCTTAATTCCGTTCTTAGTACCAGACTTGAAATGGCTTGCAAGTTGTGACAAACATTGATGACCTTGACACTGCACTCTGTTATAAGCTGGGTCAAGTTGAGAATGATTAACCATATACCCAATAGGCCAATTTCAAGGGCATTATGATGTTAGGGTGTGTTATTGACCATTGAGGCTTTAGGAACTTCCTAGTCTTTGGATGTTCAGATTAGGCATATATAGATCGACAATGCAATGTGACTGCACACTTTTTGTGTGCTGATGCACCTGATCACCAACAGCAGTGCACAAAAAATGTGCAATCATATCTGATCGTTTTTTATATTTACACGATGAAATCACCTCCAGGATCAGAGACCTACTCCTGCCATACTTATGATCGCGGTCCTGACAGCATGAAACTCCGTGAGGCTTACCCCTTGCATCTGATCTGCTCTCCAATTATGGCAGCAAGTTAATTAGGTTGGATTGGGTACCTGGAGGATGGATGGCAGAGGCGCGATATGATACTGAAGGGTCTCGAGTTCCAATCTTGTGGGGGATATCATCCTATCCTCGAGAGATGAACGGTGATTTGGTGATCTGCCAAGTCATGCTCATCAGTATTGTGGCATAATCACCGTCGTATTCACCATATCAACATAATATGATGTCATCAACGCGCACCTTTTTACTGTTGATTTGCGTACTGGACAGCGAGCGGATCCTGTCAAAAGCTGGGTGAGATTAGCAATCTCACCCAGCTTTTACAACCACAAACCCCACCCCTCTGTGGGTCCTACTTCTACAGAGCTACAGTATACGGGTGGAGTTTGTGGTTGTAAACGCCTCACCTAGTGTTTGACAGAATCCGCTCTCAACCTCCAAGTCAGAGTGTTCTATGCCCACAGCAAGGCATTGTTAAGAAAACAGAAGAAAATAATCAAAACCAAATCACATTATAAAGTATATAAGATCACCGATGAGTGAGTTTTAACGTTCATCATTTGAACTATTATCCAGTCAATGAACTCATAGATTTTCCGAGGTTTAAGTGCAATTACTGCCTGACTCAGATAAGATTTTGGGATCCTGAAGTCAAGCTGGAACTATCATTTTAATAATATTAATGAATTAGCCTTCATAGGGCCAGCAAATGCATATAATCAGTATAATAATATTATACATACACAATTTTCAGTGGGGAAACCTGATGCACTTAATATTTTATAAAATTCGTATTGCAATTTGCACAACTCATCATCATCATCTAATCTTCGTTGATTTACTGGGTTTACTTGCAGTTTATGGTTTCTATGCTGCTGTGGTCTGTTCAGGAGCTGCTGTCCACCTTTGTTTGAACCTGGATGGCCAGTGCCACTATGATTCTCTTTCTATGCTTAAATTCGCTTGTGTTTTTGTTCTTGAAGCTTCGTGATTATTGTATTTTTCATTCTTAATAATAAAAAAGTGTTTGCTTGCTTTTGGTAGTTATATAAAATGGGGGTAATATTTGCTTCTTTCCTCGGTAAGGAATCCCCTAGTGAAAATATGTAATAATTATATTTTTTCAGTTTTTTAATACATCTGACATTCTAGATACGATCTATATATTAAATATTAAGTTTAGTAGAAACTGATCTTAGTTTTAAGACGAATATGTCAGATTTTAGAAGGTTGAAAAACCAATGGCTTACAATGTACCAAATGTTCAAACCTTAAAAATATATTTTATATTAAAAAACTATGATCCAAAGGTCTATTTCTGCTATTTTGACCATGCTTAACATATCCATGAAATCAGATTTGGTCAAAACAACTTCTCCCTATGAGTTCTAGCTAGGGGTTCCTTACCCACAAAAGGAACAAACGCTATCTCCATGTAATGTCAAAGTTATTTCTTGATTGTAAGGATAGAAATTAACAATACTTATTGATAAGGTTGCCATGTTGTCGTAAACCAAAATGTAAAAACCAAAATCACATACTGGTAGCTGCTATGGACTGAAGTGAGCGAAAGGAGCATTGATGCGGGTGTTCGGTGTTCAACTCTGCCTATCGACGCCCTTGATGAGCCTAGGCCTTGAAGTCGAGAGGAGAGCAGGACCCTTGAACCCCCAAATGGTGAAAAACAATATCACATGTAGTGTTGTTGTTGTGTATACACTACCAGGGGTATTTATAAACTTCAGAGAGAAGCCTATAGTGGAAGGTTACCACAATCAGTGGTTATCCTGCATTGCAACTGCTCTGTAACTCCCATGAGCCATGTTATCCCATGATTTACTCATGTCAAATTTGGTCACATCAGGTTGGATACTATCCATATTCCAACATTCTTCCACTTGACCCATTGACATGGAAACACTTTATCAAGGTTTTAATGTCATCTTAATTCAATTTTCATATGAGTTCATATTCAATCCTATATCACAAGAATGAATCATACGAGTCATAGAGATGAACATGTCTATATGAGATATCATATTTTTATGTACTACAGTATTATTCATTTTCAGTGTTTAACATGTTAAGAATACCTTTATGAATAAGTTAGTCTCTAACCCATTCTATTGGTCCTTTTGATATTGTTATTCTACTATTCTCTATTTTCAAAATGAGAGACCCTTTACACAAAATCAACAATACATAAAAACATAGAGAATCAATTTAGTTTCAGACATGTGATCACATAAAACCATAATGTATTGTCATACATAAAAAAGAACTAAATAAATTCATCCTCATTACATGTTGAGAATATAATCCTGATGCTAACCCTTTAGTAAGAGGATGCACAATTATTTTCTTTGTACCAATATTTTTAATACACAGTAAATGATTCTCAGTCATTTCTTTAACAATAAAGTACTTTAACTTCATGTGTCGACACAAGGTTGAGCTCTTGTTGTTATTCAAGGACATAATAACTTTATTATCATAAAAGATCTTTAGTGATATCTCAATAGAGTTTACAATCCTAAGCACTATAATGAAGTTTTCTATCCAAATGGCCTGAGATGAAGTCTTGTATAGAGCAATGAATTTCGCTTCCATAGTATGAGCAACAATTATAGATTGTTTTTCGCTTTTCTATAAGATGGCATCACCTGCCAGTAGAAAGATATATTCAGTAGTGGACTTTATACTATCGAGACATCCTCTCAAGTCTGCATTAGAGTATCCAATGACCTCTAGGTGGTCAACTTTTCTGTAGGTCAACATATAGTCATTTGTTTTTTGCAAATAGTGCATGACCTTCTTTATTGTCTTTCAGTACACAATGCCTGGATTAGACTGATATCTATCAAGCATTCTCATAGTAAATATGATATATGGTCGTATTTTGGTCTGTGCATACTGCAAACTTCCAACCACTGACGCATATGAGACAATTGCCATCTGAGCATTTTTATTTTCATCATGAGGATAGTCCTTTAAGCTCAATTTATCTCCTTTCACTATGGGTGCCTATCAAGGAGAACAATTCTCCATCCCATATATTTTAAGAACCTTAAGGACATAGGATTTCTGAGAGAGGCCAAGGACACCCTTAGTTCTATCATGACAGATCTCAATTTCAAGAACATATGCGGCCTCACCCATGTCCTTTATGTCAAAATTAGGAAAAAAAATCACTTGTTTCATGTAGCATACTTAAATCATTAGTTGCAAGAAGAATATCATCAATATTTAAAACCAGAATTATGAACTTACTTCTACTAGCCTTACGGTATATGCACTTATCAACAATGTTTTCAATGAATCTAAAGTTTAAGCTTTAAGGTATATGCATTGATCAACAATGTTTTCAGTGAATCTAAAGTTTAAAATTACCTGATTGAACTTTTTATACCACTGACGGAAGGCATGTTTAAGTCTATAGATTGATTTTTTTTAATTTTTAAACTAAATGATTCAAGTCATCTACACTGAAACTAGAAGGTTGTTACATATATGCCTCATCTTTTAGATCTTCATTGAGGAAAGCAGTTTTCACATCCATTTGATGTAGCTCTAAATCAAAATGAGTTGCGAGGAATATGATTATCCTCAATGATTTCTTAGTTGATACAAGAGAAAAAGTCTCATTATAATCAATGACCTCCATCTGTGTGAAACCCTTTGCAAGGAGTCGAGCTTTGTACCTCTTCATTTGCCCTTTAGAGTTCGTCTTGGTCTTAAAGATCCACTTACAATCACACCCCCACAAGGTCAAGAAAAGGTTTGAGTAATTCAACATCGTTCAAATCATTTATTTAAGTGTACGATTTTTTTCAGTTACACTATTCTAGTAAGCACTATTAGGCATGGTATATTGAGGTATAATACCTTCATCTTTTAGAAGTCATGTTAATGGCCATTTCTTTTATCCATCTTAGTAAAATGACTATAATATTCACCACCTTTATCAGACCTGACTATTTTAATAACTTCACTGGTCTGTTTCTCTACTTCTTTCTTAAAGTCCTTAAAAATATGAAAGACTTTAGATTTTTCAAATAATAAGTAGAGATACATATACCATGAGTAATCATCTATAAAGGTGATAAAATATTTTTTACCCGTGTAACACAGAGAAAAAGACCCCCAAACATCCGTATACACGATCTCCAAATTTTTATTACTGCATTTGGCATCTTTCCTATATGTGTTGGAGTGTTTAGCTTTTATGCAGTGATTACATGATTTTGTATTTGTGAAATCAAGGGATCTAAGAATCCCTTCTTTTACAAGTCTTTGGACTCGCTCTTTCGAGATGTATCCTAACCTCCGATGACAAAGCATATAGGATTGATCTTCCTTTAGGTTACATTTATTGTCAATTATTGTGTTATCAACAGAAACATAAATCAAATTGCACTCATGAGAAATGAATGACTTATTATTTTTATTTTTGAGTCATTTCTTATGCTTCAAGAAGTCCACCTTCTTATGTCCCTTCTTGCAAAAGAAACACTTTATAGAAAAGCCTCCTGCCTGGGATTTGGCTTTCGCTTGAGAGTTTGAACTCTCTCTAAAGGTTTTCTTCTTGTTCTTCTTTTTGGAAAAAAATTTCCTTGGCCCCAGCCTTTGTTTTTTCTTATGAGAGGCCATATGTGCATTCGACACCCTCTCACCTTTTAGTCTTTCTTCCTCTTCAACACACTTGGTCAAGAGGTCATTAAAAGATCACTCATCGTTATGTGTGTTGTAGGAGATTTTGAAGGGTCCATATTCAGTAGGCAATGAGGTCAAAATAAGATGGACCAAGAAAGAATCATAAATGACGAACTTTATGTCATTCAACTGAGATGCAATATTTTTTATTTTCAAAATGTGCTGTCAGATATGACTATCATCAGTATATTTCATAGATACTAGCTTTGACATCAGTGTACTGGTCCTTGCCTCATTAGAACTGACAAATTGAGCCTCAATGGCTCTTAGAAATTCTTTCACTATTTTGCAGTGAGGAATAGCGCCTTGAATGTTCTTAGCTACTCGAGATTGCAAAAGAAACAAGCTAAGTCTGTTCAAGCACTTTCACTTCTCAAAGATAACCTTCTGTTCAACTATACTCTGCTATGTAAGAGCGGGAGGTTCATCGGTCCTAAAGTTCAAATCCAAGTCCATGTAACCGAGAGTGAACAATGTTATTTCTTTCTAGTCCGAGAAATTAGATTCATCTAATAGAAAAATATTACTAGAACCATCAATGAAGAAAGAACCTAATACAACAAAGAACAAAAGAAAAAACCCTTATTATTGCTCAGACGAGACTTGTGATGAAAAGGTAAACATTGAGACTCTTTATTATTCATATTTTCTGAGACAAGCATGGTTGAGCCATTATCATTCCACTTTGGTGAAAATGATAATACTTATAGTTGTTTTGTCTCCTCAATTCATAAGGAATTGATTTCAGTTGGTGAAACTAGCAGATCATGTAATTAAAGGCAATTCAGCACTTTACCTTTGGATACAAATATGCTTCATAGGTTAAAATACACATCTACTATTATACCTTGTGTGAATTTGGAACACAATAACCTACCTTTGGGTAGAATCGTTGTTTCATAAAGTCACACACAATCATAATATTGAATCTTAATACGGTCCAAAGAATCCTTAATCAACGCAACTCAAATCACTTTGGTGATTGCATAAGTTAGTCAATCAAGATCTTTTATCGAAATTATATTTGTATTATGGAGCATGCCCATGCACACGTATTAATGCATGTATATCCATGACTAAATATGCATTATATTATCAAAATGCAAGTTCATGCTTCAACTTATATGCATAAACTAATTTTGATGATAACACATTAGAAAATGTCATGAATTTAGTCATAATCATGCTTAAAAATATTATGCATAACTTAAATAATATAAAACACATATATTAAATATGCATAAGTCACGCTTCCTTAACAATACACGTATAAAGCATAAAAAATAACAAAAACATACTCATATGGGTAAAACCTAGAGTTCTCAAGCTGAAATCAGTCTGAAAACGATCCTGAACCAATATGAAAACGGTCTCGAACCGATCATCTAAGGGCCGAAACTGATTTTAGACCTAATGAACCGATATAAAACATTAATAAAAACTCATAAGACCTTGTAACCGAATGAGAAAATTCATGTACTTTCATGAATTCATGAAAACAAGGTCTCTACATCTTGAAACCAGTGAAAATGATAGAAACTGAGAAAAAATAACTCTGAACCAATTATGAAAAGTGCAGTATCGATCACAGAATCAATTCAGGTGTAAATAGTAAACAAACTTGTTTCAGATCTAATCTTATCCAATCCGGGTTCAAATCTAGTTAGAACAAATCTTGGGTCGGATACCCCTGATCTGGATCTAATCTGAATCCAAACCCATAATGATCGAATCTCGGATTGGATCCAATAATCCAAAATCAATATGGACCCATATCTGATCCATTACAAGATTCGGGGTGGGCCCATAACCTAATGATGACATATTTATAAAATTAAAACTAAAATACAAAATACACATGTATTGGTAGATGCCATGGTCGATGCAACGTGCAGGTGCTCGGTGTTTCCCTCAGCTTATCAACGCCCACGATGAGCCCAGGCTTTCAAGTCGATGGTGAGCAGAACCCTAAACCCAATGATAATTATGGGTAATAGACTACACTGATTTATCACTACTCTCATCATACAACCAAGCCCTCTATTTATAATGAAAGATAGAAGGTGGTTATAGAATGTGAACTCTTCACGTTCACGTAACCTCCACCCCACTAACTCCCATTAAGTGCCCACTAACCCTTTCATTAGTGTTACACCGGGTCATACTATGGGTTGAACCCAAACCCAAATTTCATTAACTTATAAAAAAAATTACAATGTGTCATGTAAGTAATAATTCCTTTTTATGAAAGCTTTATGCAAATGCCCTTACAAAATTTTAATTACTTTATCTCCTCAAGTTACAATAATGTCAATTAAGAAAAACTTATAAAGCATTTAATTTTTTTGTACTAGATACCTTTGCTTCTGCCTTTATATTTTTTAGGACGTAGGATAGGGTATAATTAAATTACTAGTTATTTTCCATCACCACATGGAGGAGGGGTGGAACCACTCTCACGTATCTCAAGTGAGATGTACAGTATGGATTGAGTCGACTGATTGTCAGTTATATTTAATACTGAGGGTGGATCAGGTGCAATCACATTACACCACCTTGAGTGTGCCGCTACACCTGAGTGCCCTCCATCTCTGGGATATAGCCTGTCAACTGTGGGGCTCAAGATAAGATGGAAGGCCGATCAGGTGCAGCGGCACTAAAGTGTGATGTGATATTGCAACTGATCTGTCATCTTCAATATGACAGTAACAGCTCTGAGTAGGGGACCACACTGGACACGTATGTGGCTCATCAGGACATACAATAGGATTTGTTATGTGTCGTATGATACAGTCTCAAATGGGTGGGCAGTGGGGGGTGGGCTAAAAGCATCAAACCAAGTATTATCTACAACTCGGTAAAAAAGAACATCAACAAGACCTTTCAATCTGCAGGAACGAAGCTTGATTCTTCTTTACACCATACATTCCTCAAAGGCAATACAGCAAATTCTTGGCACGGGTTCTTGCTCATCGTGAAGAATGTACATTGCTTTCCCAGAACTTCTCAAAACGAGGCTCAGTTAGGTCCACTGATGAAGCTTCCTCCTCGTCGACCGACCGGCAACTCCGAGCTTTGGAAGTCAAGAGTATCAGTCGGTCGACATACTCGGCCGATAGGAGCTCACAGTTGTCTCCATGGCTCGCTTTGAACAGATCCATATCAAGCTGTGATGGTAGAGAACACCTGTTTGACCACCTCTGTGAAGCCCCATTTCTTAACTCATCACTAACTGTCGTGTTGGATGAGTCATGGGTAACTTGCGATTCACGTTTCTCAGTTCTTTCGGTATCGGAACCATACCCGCTGGGTTCACTATCGTTCAATGAGCTCTACAATGCAAACAATGCAGTGAACCGTCTTAGGCATGAACAAACTGCACATTGACCAAAGTCTATATTTGAATGAAAAAATAGATGGCAATATACAAGCAGAGGAATGAAGAAGACTTTGAACCAAAAGGGGAGGCTAAAACTGATTAGTCTGGGACAAATTAATAAAGTACTATAAGACGGAAGACGTAATAAAGCCCATTCAGAGTCGTAGAAATTTGAAAACCCACCAAGAGTTATGCATCTCATAACAAACCAGGATTCTGGTGATATATGCAATTAGTACAGCAAGAGTCTAGTCCTAGTTTAGGTTAAGGCAAGCTTTGGCAAGTTGGTTAGGTAACCTAAAATCTTTAGTTTTAATTGATGCATCCGGCTTCTGCAGTTTCTATTCTTGCAGACGGTCAAGGAAGTTACGCATTATATGCATTCAGTGAAATGGAGCAAGTCTGCAATCTAGCATTTTGTGGACAAAGCATGGACCAAGAGGGTCAGAGTTGCTGAATTCTTGTGCATTTCATGCATTGCAAGCAGAGGCAACATTCTCAGAAGGACGATGAGCTGAAAACAAGATGCTCAAAATTACCTGAATGTAATGTAATGAAAATTTTCTCATCCGCTTGTCAGGAATAATGGTGCAGAGAATTTGGACAACTTCAGCCATGGTAGGCCTGGTCTCAGGATCAAAGTTGAGGCATTCTCGAGCCAACTGGGACATCACGAGAACTTCCACTTCAGGGAAATTTCCTTTAAGCAGAGGGTCAGTTAGCTCATTTACCACACGCTTACTGTCCTTCAATAAAGGTGAGGCCTGCATACATAGAGCAAACAATTTCAACTTATCTTTGTATACAATTTCAATAAACTCTAACACGGAATCCAGTGACTTGACTTCACTTGGGGCAGTCAAGGTCATGAAAAATGGGCAAAAATCATTGTGAATCCTTTCCACCAACTCCCAAGATTTGTTAACCTGTCTCTGATTGTCTCGTCAGGCTTGTTAGAAGCCAATAAGAAAGCTACATAACACAAAGGAATGTAACTTTCCAGTGCCATGAGTACTTGCATGTAAACGTCTAGCCAATTACTTTTCAGTTGCAACTTGGTGAGCCTATGACAATCATCAGGTCTGGACAGGAAACGACCCAATCAAACTTACCAGTGCCTTGCACCACTCAGTACTTTGTATAAAACTACTAGCCAATTGTTTTTGGGTTGTGCAGCTTGGCGGCAATCTCCTATGATTCACCAGACTCTAGGCCAAAATATCATTCCAGCATGGTACTTGGCAAGAATCTTTGCAACTCACTCATATTAGTTTAGCAAACTTGTAATGGACTTGGGATAATTCTGCCAAGTCATGTTGGTAATACTCAAACAAAGCCAAAAATCAATGGCCCACATTGTCTGAAGCTTCCAAATGAAAAAAGAATAATTGTCACATAGAAACAATTAGATTCAATTCTTGCTGGACAAATCATGATGAGCACATCTACAGAATCTGATTGACTAATAGTACCTGTAACCATGATTCTCTACTAGAGAGTTTGGTACAGTCAAGTTTCCAAATATAAACCCCATTTAAACTGTGACAATACTATAGGATATCTTGGGTGGCACAAGTTCATATCATGAATTTAAGGAAAACATGGAGCATCTTGGTCACTTACCCATATCACAAGGCTCTCTTGACCCTTCTTTGCTGATGTATTAATTGGTGGGTGGCCACTGATTAACTCAAGAAGAACAACACCAAAACTGAAAACATCTGATTTAAGTGATGCTCTGCCAATAATTGCATACTCTGGAGCAAAATAGCCAAAGGTTCCAAGCATTCTGGCTGGTGAATTAGGACAGCTGAGGGTATCATCATTTGCCACTCGTTTAGCCATCCCGAGATCACTTATCTACAGAAAAGCATAGACATAAAAAAATCTTCAGAAAAAAAACTACCCACAGCATTTGACAGAAGAGAAGAATGAAATTCTTTTCACATGCACAAATTTGTGCATGCTGGCATGCTCATGCATGCACAGACACACTGCAATATTCAAAATTTGATCTCTTAGTATAAACTACAATCTCAGCAGACACGTCATAATCTTCTTCTTGAACCATTTACGATTCATATATTTGCTTGTCCCAAAAAAATTAGTTTCATATGATTATATACACCTTTTCCAGATGAATTGATCCACAAACTTGGAACATGATATGAAGACAAGGAAACAAGTATTATACATGAATGCTGAATGAAAAAATGATGAAGATCCGGAAGTCCACAATCTTTCTTGGTTTTCAAAATAACTTGCATGTCACACTAGCATGTTATGAGAAAACTATAACTAAAGTCGACCTCATGAAAATCCATGATGTACACATGGTTGATGACCCCAAGAAGTTCTTTTAATAGGTAGATATTGTAAGAAGATGAGACCAACAATAGAATCTTCAAATGATACACACCAAAGATCTCTCACAAGAACCACAAAGGTTCACAAACAATATACACTCACAAGAACCACTAGGGTTCATACAATATACCCAAAAAAGGGTATGCAAATAAACTAGAAAAATTAATCTTTATTCAAATGGGAAAAACCCTTACAAAAGACATACTTTACAAGGGGGAATGACCCCATATTTATAGCACACAAAGAGAGCCTCAAGAGGGAGTCGAGCTCCCAAGGGCTCTAAGTAGAGCCGTTGGGAGTCCAACAACTCTCTAGTACTCTTTGCTTTTTGACTTTGGTCAAAAAGTAAAGAGTCTAAATCAGTCCAAAAAAAGAAACTAAAAAACTATCCTAACTAGTTTCTAACTAGAATACATAACTAATAAAAAGAATTAAAAAGAAATGGTATTACATTTTTTAACAATCCCCCCTCAAACTTACGGTTGAATAACTGAAAGTTTGTTCAAGAGAAAGTGAAATCGAAGAGCATCGAGAAGTTTGGTAAAGAAATCTGCTAGTTAAAAGGGGAGCCCTTGTTCTCCTGTACAGGCCTGTCATAGAGAGAGAGAGAGAGAGAGAGAGAGAGAGAGAGAGAGAGAGATTTCAGAGAAAGGGTGTCAGTCCATCGTGGATGCACCTTTCATTCTATTAAATGTTAAGTGTATAAAACTAGGGTACAAAAATACCCCTTAACATCATGCTAATTTACATTATACACTAAATGGATCTGGACCTGATCCATTATATAAATGGATCGGGTCAGACATATACATAATGACGACTTCTTTTCAGCCTCCCTCAAGTTGTGCATGGTGTTGAACCATGAACAACTTGTTTTTCAGAAACCAAAATCTATCCTTTGTCAACCCTTTAGTGAGGATGTCAGCAACTTGTTCTTCAGTTGGCACATACATGGGCTCAATCTCTTTGTCTTCAACCTTTTTTCTAATAAAATGTCGATCTATTTCAATGTGCTTTGCTCGACTATGGTAGATGGGATTAAAGGACATGTTGATGGCACTTTGAATGTCACACAACAACAATGATCGAGCAATCGGTTCTCCCATTTCTGTCAGGAGATGTCTTATCCATGTAGCCTCGGCCGTGGCAGTGGCCATCGATCTGTATTCAGCCTCAGTGCTTGATCTAGCAACCGCCTTTTGTTTTCTACTACTCCAGGATACCAAGTTTGGCCCAATGAAGCTGCAATAACCGGATACTGATCGTCGTTCGTCTGGATCACCCGCCCAATCAGCATCAGTATAAGTGACGATCTCATGGCCCTCACGCCCCCCGCCTGGATCTAAGTCTCTTTTCTTGTATACCAGCCCATCACCAACTGTATCCTTCAGGTAACAAAGTATACGTTTGACTGCCTCCATATGTGACATACGAGGTTCATGCATAAACTGGGATACCTGATTAACCGAATATACTATGTCAGGTCTAGTAAAAGTCAGGTATTGCAACATGCCAACTAAGCTGCGATACTTAGTGGGATCCCCATATATATCCCCTTCCTTTGAACTCAGTTTCTGATGAATGACACTTGGAGTTGTTAACGGCTTACAATCTGTCATGCCTGCTCTGCTGAGAATGTCCAACGTGTATTTGTGTTGAGTAAGGGTGAGTGTATCATTTCTTTTATCAACTTCTACATCAAGAAAATATCGCAGCTCTCCCAAATTTTTCATCTTAAATCTCTGATTTAATAACTTTTTCACCTGCTCAATGTGACTTTTACAGTTCCCTGTGATGATGATGTCATCTACATATATTAATAGAAGAGTAGTGATTGCTTGTTCATTGTGAATAAATAATGAGTGATCCAGAAGGGACCGAGAGAAGCCATGCCGTTGTGTTTCTAGAGAAAAACTGTCGAACCAGGAACGAGAAGCTTGTTTCAAACCATAGAGTGCTCTCTTTAACTTGCACACATATTTTTTGGCGTCTCGTTCTGCATATCCAGTGGGTTGTTCCATGTAGACCTCCTCTTTTAAATCCCCGTGCAGAAATGCATTTTTTACATCCAGCTGGCTCAATGTCCATCCATGTTTAATAGCTAGACTCAACACAATGTGAATGGTCCCCATTTTAACTACAGGACTGAAAGTTTCATCAAAGTCTTGGCCTTCCTCTTGTGTGAATCCCTTGGCTACAAGTCTAGCCTTGTACCTTTCGATGCTCCCGTCTGGTTTATACTTTATCTTGTACACCCATTTGACCCAACAACATTTCTGTTTAGTGGTCTAGGTACAATCTCCCATGTCCCACATTCATGTAAGGCACACCCATTTTGACCCAACAACATTTCTGTTTAGTGGTCTAGGTACAATCTCCCATGTCCCACATTCATGTAAGGCCTCCATTTCTTCATTCATTGCTTCTACCCATCTTCTAGAGCTCGCAGCTTGATAGAACATGAGGGGATCATCCTCTTTACTTATGGATGTCAAGAACAACTGAAAATCCAGTGAAATTTTTTTATAACTTACCCACCTGTCAAGTGGATGTCGAATCCGTGAGGATCTTCTTATATCCATCATCTACGAAGTGGATGATCCAGATGGATCTGTACTCGTGCAAGAAATGGATACCCTTATACCTTGTTGGCTCCAAGTCATGTGTAACAGTCTCCTCCGTTTGAGTTTCATTGGTTGATTCCTCACGTGTCTCCTTCTGACTGCAATTTTCTGGACAGTCTACTTTACCATTGGAAAAGAGTTCTGAATTTAACCGTGGGTAGTATACCTCAATGCTGGGGCTTGAGTTATCAACATGAAGGGTTGAATTAGCATCCTGATCATCAAAGTTCATTTCATCGAAGATTACATTCCTTGATATTTTGACACGCTTACTTAGGGGATCATAGCACCTGTACCCTTTATAGTCTTCTGCATATCCTATAAACATGCATTTAGAGTGAGTTGTCAATGTGAACATAGCAAACAGACCCAAACACACGTAATTCATGATAATCAGGTTGTATGCCAAAAAGAGAGAAATATGGTGACTTATTTTCTAAGATACTCATGGGCAATCGATTTATCACATGAACTATGGAGTGAAAGGCCTCAATCCATAATGATACAGGGAGATTGCTCCCGTGCATCATGCTCATTGCAGTCTCAACAATATGTCGATGCTTCCTCTCAGCAATCCCATTTTGTTGAGGTGTATGCAGGCAAGACACTCTTCTCTTTATCCCATTATGTTGAAGGAAACTAACAAAGTCACTCGAGGACAATTCACCTCCTCCATTCAACTTGAAGCCAAGCGCGAAGTGAGACTATTTTTCACCCATTATGGAGAAAAGAAAAGGAGAGAGGGGCGTACCAACACAATGCTTCAACTTCTAGCTTGCACAAGATCCTTCTAAAATATTTGAGAAGCGAGATCCACCACTTCTACTTCTAAGAATCCGAAGGCACGGTTTTCGAGGCACTTGAAAAAAGAAGAATCCCACGATCCTTGATCACCAATCGAGCTTTGATACCATGTGAAATTGTCTACGAAGAGACAATACGCATATACGCACAAATACTTTGAAAAAGAAGTGCACAAAAGCACTCTCACAACACTTGAACAAAATACGCAAAAAGCGTATAAATAATAAACATGCAATAATGCATGTACTTTATAAAAGGCAAATGCTTGAGACTCTCAAGCTTAAGAAAATACAAAGGGGGAACACCCCTATTTATACAAGAAGGAAGGAGGCAAGAGGGGGCTCCCCAAAGGAGTTGTTGGGGAGCTCCCAACGGTCACAATTGTGACCGTTGGGGGCTCCCCAACGACTCTATTGGGGAGACCCCCAATGCACTTTTTGAGAGTGCAAAAAATAAAAAAATAAAAATTAAAAGAATTACAAAAATAATGGAAAAATTACAGCATATTCCAAATGGAATATGCGCAAAATGTAAAATGACAAAAATACCCTTTCGGGTAAAAAAGGATAAAAATGTATAAATATATATACTTATATATAGAGATACGTATACATATAATATATGTATACGTATCTCTATGTATATAAGTATATATATTTATACTTACAATATTGATTTTGAGTGTACATTTTAACACCCCCCTTCAAACTTACGGTGTGATAACCGCAAGTTTGTCCAGAAGGAAATGAAATCTAGGCGAACAAAGAGCTTTTGTGAAGAAGTCCGCAAGTTGATACTCAGACGTCACGTATGGTAGATCAATGACCTTCTTCAAGTATTCTTCTCTGACATAATGGCAGTCCATCTCTATATGCTTTGTTCGCTCGTGAAAGGTGTGATTTTTGGCAATATAGATTGCACTTTTATTGTCACAGCACAACTTTGTTGGTTCTCGGATAGGTACTCCCATATCTTCCAAAAGTTGTCGAATCCATACAATTTCCATGGTAGTGGATGCCATGGCTCTGTATTCGGCTTCAGTGGATGACAAAGAGACTTTCTGTTGCTTTTTACACCGCCATGAAATCAAAGATTCACCTAGGAAAACACAAAAACCAGTGGTGGAGTGACGGTTACTAGGGTCACCTCCCCAATCTGAGTCAGTATAAGCAAGTAATTTTAAATAAGAAGAAGAAGATAGAAATACTCCCTTATTTATTGTGCCCTTCAAGTATCTGACGATGCGAAGAACAACACTCATATGAACGGTTGTGGGAGCGTGCTGAAACTGACTGGCGATGTGTATAGCATGTGATAAGTCAGGTCTAGTAATACTAAGATACATTAACGAACCTACCAGCTGCCTGTAAGGGGTAGGATCGGTTAAAGGAACACCATCGTCAATTTTCATTTTTGCTCCCACAACTTCAGGAGTTTCGCATACTTTGTCATCAGAAATCCCGGATCTGTCAATAATCTCACAAGCAAGTTTAGACTGAGATAAAAAATAACCACGTTGCGAATAAGCAACCTCAATTCCAAGAAAATACGTCAGAAAACCCAAGTCTGACATCTCAAATTTTGAAGTCAAGACGGACTTAATACCCTTGACTCCTTGAACATCATCACCTGTAATTAACATATCATCAACATAGAGCAATAATATTACAATCCCTGCTTTAGATTTCTTAGTAAATAGAGCAGTGTCAGTATAGCATGAGAAGAAACCATTTTCCAACATTACACTGGTAAATCTATCATACCAGGCTTTGGGAGCCTGTTCCAATCCATAAAGAGCCTTTCGAAGACGAAGAACTTTATTTTCAGGAATCTTCATGCCTGGTGGGGCATCCATATATACTTCTTCGTTAAGATCACCATTTAAAAAAGCATTTTTCACATCCATTTGAAAAATGTTCCAATTTTTAATAGATGCAATAGTAATGAGACATCTAACTGTAACCATTCGGGCTACAGGAGCAAAAGTTTCTTCATAATCAATTCCATACTCTTGCCCATACCCTTTAGCAACTAAGCGAGCTTTATACCTTTCGAGGGATCCGTCGCTTTTAGTTTTAACTTTAAAAACCCATCGACAACCTATAGTTTTCTTTCCCATGGCTAGAGTTTGGAAATCCCAAGTTTCAACCCTTTTTAGAGCACTAAGTTCATTCTGCATGGCTTCTTGCCATTCTATACATTTTTTAGCTTCCTCAAAATTCCTTGGCTCAAAATAAGAATGAATGGCACTAAGACAAGCCCTATACCGGGGTGAAAAGGAATCAAAAGAGACAAACCGAGTTGGCGGTCTCCTATTTCTCTCAGATCTTCGGTGATCGAGAGTAGGAACAAGCTCACTATATTGGTCAATGGCACTTCTAAAGGTGTCTTGGTTTCTACGGGAGTAGGTTATCGGATCACTTGAAATCCTATTTTCTTGATCATTGAGAGGGTTATGTTCTTCAACATTACCATCCTCATCGTGGATTGATGATACATCATCATCACTAGATACATCATCGTTACTAGCCAATAAATAAAAAAGAAATGAGTAATCAAAATTTTCTTGTTGAAAAACATTTTTTTCAAAACCACTCTCATTTTCTAAAAATGTTACATTTCTAGAAACATATAACTTATCATCTCGAAGATCATAGCAACGAAACCCTTTTTGAGTTTCGGAATACCCAAGAAAGGCATAGGGGATAGCTTTGGGAGAGAGCTTGTCGTTTTTATCCGTAAGTATAAAACATTTACACCCAAAAACACGTAACCTATTATAATCAGGCTCAAGTTTATATAGTATCTCAAAAGGGGATATTTTTCCCAATATCCTAGAGGGTAAGCGATTTATTAGATAAACAGCAGCGAGGGCTGCTTCAGCCCAAAAGTTTTTAGGAATGTTTTGAGAAATAAGCAGGGTCCTAGTGGTCTCAATGATGTGCCTATGTTTTCTTTCGGCCAAACCATTCTGTTGAGGGGTTTTAGGACAAGACCTTTGGTGAATAATTCTGTGATCCTCAAGATATGTTTTAAATTGGTTGGATAGATATTCTCCTCCAGAGTCACTTCTAAAAATCTTTATATTACTATTGAATTGATTCTTAATCATTGAGTGGAAGGTTTTAAAACATGTAAAAACTTCATGTTTGTGTTTTAGGAAATATATCCATGAATACCTGGAGAAATCATCCACAAAGATAACATAGTAAGAGAAGCCTCCTTTTGAGACAACAGGTGCGGGTCCCCAAACATCGGAATGAACAATTTCGAAGGTTTTAGATGAGAACATAGTTCTTTGCTCAAAAGGTAAACTTTGCATTTTTCCGAGAATACAATCATTACAGGAAAAAGAACTTTTACATAGATCCTTTGCAAAATGTAGATAAGATAACTTGGTGACATTAGGATGACCAAGTCTTTTGTGCCATATGTTTATATCTTTGATCCAGGCAACATTACAAAAAGATTTTGGAACTTAGAGAGATTCCATATAGTATAAGTCTCCTTTTCTAAAGCCTTCCCCAATCAATTTCCCGGACCGGCGATCCTGTATTAAGCATTTGTCATATGAAAATTTAATATCGCAGCCATGGTCCGAAAGTTGAGAAACAGAGAGAAGGTTTAAGTTAAGTTTAGGTATAAATCTAATTTTTGGAATGAAAAAATCTTGAGTTTCAAAATTACCTATTCCTTTAATTTCAAGAGCGGTTCCATCCGCAGTGGAAACAAAAGATGGAGAAGCATGTTTTGAAAAATCGGAAAGTGAAAACATGTTTGGGGACATATGAAAAGATGCACCTGAGTCCAAAAGCCAAGAGACTTTACCTGGAATGGAAGAGGTAGACACGGCGGCGCCGGATGTAGCTCCCTTGAGAAGAGGTTGAAGAGCCTCCACAATTTGATTCAACGAGAGTGACCCACTTGATGAGGCCTCTTCCTTTTGTGGTACACCGGTGGTGGCCATAGCTAGAAGTTTCTTCCATTTGGGACATACGGGCTTGATATGCCCCGGTTCCTTACAAAAGTGACAAATAGTCTTGCTATAGTCCCTCTTTCCTCTTTGTCCACCATCTCCTCCTTGATTTTGGAATTTAAAATGAGGAGGACGATAGGTCTTTACATTATTTCCGGGTCTTGATACGGCATTAACCTCATTGTTTTCTTCATGATTACAAGGAACCACAAGAACATTTGGTCCTTGTTTACATAAACTCATACGAGTTTCCTCACCACTTAATTTGGTGAGAACATCTTCAAGAGATGGAGGGGTAAATGAGGATAGAAGTGATGACCTTATTTGCTCAAATTCCGGTCTTAACCCATTCAAAAAATTGAAGAACCGATCTTCTTCAAGTTGCTTGTGGCGGAGTTCAATTGCCTCTCCACTCCATTTTGGTTCAAGCATGGAAAGCTCATCCCAAATGGAGGAGAGGTCGGCATAATATTCTCTAATGGACATTTCACCTTGAGTAAGGGAGAGAGCCTTCTTTTGAAGGTAATACTTATGGGAAAGATCTCTTGATTTATACATTTTTTCGAGATAATGCCAAGCTTCCGATGCTTTCTTGAACTTGATAATGTTGGCATTAATCTTTGTTTCGACGGATGCGAAGAACCAAGAAAGAATCTTGAAGTTCTTCATCTCCCATTCGTCGTGCTTCTTGGAGTATTCTTCAAGAGCTTTGATCCTTTCTTCTCCCTCAAGAATCTTGATTTCATTTCCGTCCATCATGGTTATTTTGGGTTCCGGTTCCGGAATTGAACCTTGCACATAACCCCATAATCCTTTACCTTTTATGTGAGCCTCCATGTCCCCGGCCCAAATATGGTAGTTGGTCCCATTCAACTTGAAGCCAAGCGCGAAGTGAGACTCTTTTTCACCCATTATGGAGAAAAGAAAAGGAGAGAGGGGCGTACCAACACAATGCTTCAACTTCTAGCTTGCACAAGATCCTTCTAAAATATTTGAGAAGCGAGATCCACCACTTCTACTTCTAAGAATCCGAAGGCACGGTTTTCGAGGCACTTGAAAAAAGAAGAATCCCACGATCCTTGATCACCAATCGAGCTTTGATACCATGTGAAATTGTCTACGAAGAGACAATACGCATATATGCACAAATACTTTGAAAAAGAAGTGCACAAAAGCACTCTCACAACACTTGAACAAAATACGCAAAAAGCGTATAAATAATAAACATGCAATAATGCATGTACTTTATAAAAGGCAAATGCTTGAGACTCTCAAGCTTAAGAAAATACAAAGGGGGAACACCCCTATTTATACAAGAAGGAAGGAGGCAAGAGGGGGCTCCCCAAAGGAGTTGTTGGGGAGCTCCCAACGGTCACAATTGTGACCGTTGGGGGCTCCCCAACGACTCTATTGGGGAGACCCCCAATGCACTTTTTGAGAGTGCAAAAAAGAAAAAAATAAAAATTAAAAGAATTACAAAAATAATGAAAAAATTACAGCATATTCCAAATGGAATATGCGGAAAATGTAAAATGACAAAAATACCCTTTCGGGTAAAAAGGATAAAAATGTATAAATATATATACTTATATATAGAGATACGTATACATATAATATATGTATACGTATCTCTATGTATATAAGTATATATATTTATACTTACAATATTGATTTTGAGTGTACATTTTAACAACTATCAATGAAAATAAGATAGTATTTACTGCCAGAAAGAGAAGTGGAGCAGGACCCCAGACATCTGAACAAATGACCTCAAATGGCCTTGAAGCTCTTTTATTAATAGAAGTAAATGATAAAACATGACTCTTACATAAATGACAACTAGAACACTTTGTATCAACGACTTCTGAACTCAGACTGGACTTAGGGATGAGATTATTTGAGACAAGTTTTTCAATAAAATGGCGACCACAATGGTCAAGACGACTATGCCAAAGTCTTGGCTTATAACATTCAGAAATAGTAAATATAAAATCAGGATCAAAAAATTGACGTTGGTGAGGCTTCAAGGATGAATAGTCGGAATGAATGAATGAATGATCTTCTTGAAAGATGTACATATTGCCCCATCGTTTTCCTTCAGCAAATGTCTTCCTTGTGCAAAGATCCTTGACATAAACAAAAGAGGGAGTAAATTCAACTGAAGCATTAGCATCATCAACAAGTTTTGAGACAGAAACAATGTTCTTTTGAATATTAGATGCATGGATGACACTTAGGTATAAAAAAAAACTTGAGGACAGACACTCGACTGACAGGTGACAGAGAGAGAAAACAAGTTCATGTGATTTCCAGGACACTCGAATGACAGGACACTCGGCTGACAGATGACAGAGAGAGAAAACAAGTTCACGTGATTTCCAGGTGATGCAGAGGGCTCGGCTAACAGGACACTCGGCTCAGTAAAATCCAGTACCAAGTTCACGTGATTTCTAGGAGATGCAGAGAGCTCGACTAACAGGCTGATGCACCAGGTGATACTCGGCAGTCAGAAAAACAAAAATAATTTTAGAACCAACGAAATCAGCAGAGATTAACAGAAGAATCACAGATTAACAGAAATTTTAGAAGGTCAGATTGTAGAAAATCAAAGGGAATCACAGTGATCTGAAATAAAAAACAGATTTACGTCCCCACAGAGGTCGAGTTTTCTCATAGCAAGAAAGAGGATCACAGAAACCTGCACTTTACGTTTCCAGATGTACTCGGCTGAAGGAGGAGGACTCAACGACTGATGAGAGATCAACCTGCTTAGGGGAAAAATCACAACGATGGGGCGTGGAATAGTCCCTTTCACGTTCCCTAATGAAGAAACATGCTCGGTTCTGGGTGGAGAAGACTCAATCAGATTCGGCAGATCGTGGCTGAAGAGACAGGCTCGGTTCTGGGTGGAGAAGACTCGATCAGACTCGGCAGATCGTGGCCTTTTAAAACAGGCTCTGATACCATGTTAAAAGGGGAGCCCTTGTTCTCCTGTACAGGCCTGTCATCGAGTGAGAGAGAGAGAGGGGAGAGAGAGATTTCAGAGAAAGGGCGTCAGTCCATCGTGGTTGCACCTTTCATTCTATTAAATGTTAAGTGTATAAAACTAGGGTACAGAAATACCCCTTAACAGCATGCTAATTTACATTATACACTAAATGGATCTGGACCCGATCCACTATATAAATAGATCGGGTCAGACATATACATAATGACGACTTCTTTTCACTAGTTGATATTACGAGGAAACATAGGAAAGATCAATGGTGCCATATAGAAATTCCTCTCGCACGTAGTGACAATCCATTTCAATATGCTTGGTGCGTTCGTGGAATGTCCGGTTAAATACACAAAAACCAATAGTTGAGTGTCAATCATTGGGATCACCTCCTCAATCTGCATCAGTATAAGCAGTTAAATCTAAGGAGAAAGTAGATAAAAAAAGTCCTTTAAAAATGAAAGTTTTAATATATCTAATAATGCGTAAAACAACTCCCATATGAACTGTGGTAGGAGCATGCTGAAATTGACTCGCTGTGTGGACGACATGTGTAATGTCGGGTCTTGTAATATACAGATACAACAATGCCCCGACAAGTTGTCTGTAAGGTGTTGGATTTTCAAGTGGCTCTCCATCATTAATCTTCATTTTGATGTTCACCACTTCAGGAGTGTTAACCCGTTTTTTATCTAAGATACTAGACCTTCAATAATATCCAGGACAAATTTAGACTAAGTTAACAAATATCCTCTAAAAGAATAAGCGACTTTTATACCAAGAAAGAATTTTAAGAAACCCAAATCACTCATTTTGAAATGTTCTTTGAGAATTTTTTTAATATTGTCAACTCCCTGCTTATCACTTCCAGTAACAATCATATTGTCCACAGAGAAGAAGAATGATAACACCAGCACTAGAATTCTTAACAAACAAAGTTGTATTAGTAAGACAAAATTGCAAACCAAAATCAATCATAACTTGACTAAATTTATCATACTAAGCTTTTGGAGCTTTCTTAAGCCCATATAAAGCCTTGTTTAATCGAAGAGCTTTTCCTTTTAGAATATTGATGTCACGTGGTGGTTCCATATATACTTCTTCAACTAAATTTTCATTGAGAAATGCATTTTTGACATCCATTTGATATATATGTCATTTCTTTGAAGACGCTAGAGCTATCAAGATCCTAATTGTTGTCATTCTCGCAACTAGTGCAAAGGTCTCTTCATAGTCTACTCTATATTCTTGGGAATAGCCATTGGCAACTAATCGAGCTTTAAATCTTTCAAGAGTGTCATCACTCTTGGTTTTAACTTTTGATGCAGAGTAGGACCCGACAGGGTCTGTACCACGTGACCCAGACTCGGCCCAGGAACCCGATCCACTTCAGAGGATGGACGGTTGGACCCAAGAGCTGGACCCGATTGCAAGTAAGGTGACCCGATGCAGGGACGTGTTGCGTACTTACTCCAGGCAAGCGCGGATCCAAACGCCACATATCCAGCAAAAGGAGGATTCAAAGCACGTCTCGGGCCCATGACTGGACCCGAGACCCGGGTCCACCCACAGCCTATTAATACCCTCTCCTAGGGTTTTGTGAGCAGAGAAGATAAAAATATTGCAGCAGCTTTGTCTTTTGTTTTGCTTTTCTTTCTGTCAACCATTCTTCATTCATCCCTTGTTCCTTCTTAGTTTAATGTTATTCATATTGTATCCTGTTAAGAACGATTTCATTATTTTGATTGATCTCTACTGAAATAAAAATAAAGATTCATACCACTGTGTTTGGGGGGGGGTAATATTTGAGCCTCTTTCGGTTCATTGCACGACGTGGGAGTCTTGCTCTTCAACTCCACATTCAAGCTCACGTGAAGGCCGGTGTCTCGTTGCATCAAAGTGGTATCAGAGCCCAGGGTTTTCCTCCTTCGACAACGACATGGGTCAAGAGGCGAAGAGCGATCTCACGACTGAAAAGGAATGGGAGGCGACCAGCAACGAAGATCCAATGGCGCAGTTGATGGCCATAATGACCAAAGTTCAAGAGGGTATGACACGCGTAAGTAAGGACATCGTCGGTCTGTCGAAGCATATGGATGGGGTCGAAGCGCGGATGGGTGGCCTTGAATCCAAAGTAGATGCACATGCGGAGCTATTGAACCAGTTAGGCACGTGCACGAACAACCCTGATGATATTGTTGTCGTCGATCCAGCCTCGTTGACACCCCAGCTCGCGGCGCGACAGGAAGACGTTGGAGAGACTCTGTACAGGGGTGCAGGTCGCAACAATTTTCTTCTGGTACACCCTCTCCAACTTGACCCTGTTACAACCGTGGGTCGCCCAGTTCCGGGTTCCCTCCCACCTAACCATCAAGGTGCGAATGCACCCCAGCCGTGGCAGCGAGTCCCTGCGACTGCATCACAGGCTAGGCCCGAGCTGCAGGACCACAACGTTACGCTAGGTCCTATCCCAAGCCTGGGCTCGTGGCCTCACGCTGGGGAGCTCGCACCACAAGGTGAGTCGGACCTGCAGGGTCCCGGCGTCCTGCAGGGCACTTCTAGGGACCCGGGTTCCTCTATCCGATCCGGGAAGGCTGTGACCTTCCCCCTTGAGCCTGCACGTGGGAGCTGTAAGGCGGCAAACCCATGAGCGGGAGCAGAGGGGGCCATGTGGACAGGTCTGGACCCAAGATGGTCCAGACCCGAGTTTGTGAACATGGGGCCCGGGTCTCGTGGACCATCCTTTGGGTCTCCGGGAGCGGGTCCGAGTTCTGAACCTACTTACCCAACCTACCCAGTTGGGTTTGGTTCGCGGTTTGCCCTGAACCAGACCCAACCCGTTAGTTTTGACCCATAAAATGGATCCCATATCGACCCAAACCCATATCGGACCCGGACGGAGCTCCAGTTTGAATTTGAGCCAAGTCAAAACCACACCCATAATCATATGGATCGTGGATCGAGTTCAAACCAAGTCTTTTATCCCCACAACTCGATCCTCGATCCAACCTATCCAAATCGAGGTCCGACGAGTAGTTTAGGAATAGACCCGATCCAGATCCAATCGGGTGATTCATCCCAACACTACACTACCCAAAACCAGTACCCTTACCCGACCCAGGTCTTTAACACAGTCCCAATCCAAAACCCAATACAACCCAATCCACTGCCCCTGCCCCAATCCGACCCTTAATTCAGATCCATATTACCCCGTTCCGACCCACCTAGAGCCCGAGACCCAACATACCCATCCACCTTACTTTGGACCTCCTGTCATCCCGGTGCCCCAACGCCGGCCGCAGATGGCTCCCGCCCACGGGCAAGCCAGACTGAGGCAGATTCAGTAGGGACGGGCGCGACTTGAGCGCCGAATACCCGTCGGAATACGTCAGCAGCAACCGCTAGGCGAGCAAGACCGCAACAATGAAGCAGTATGGGACGACGATACTTTCTGGAACGAGTACCCCGCATGTATGGTGGAGGCCCGTCAACAAAGAGCACTAGAGAGCCCCTCCACGTACGGGGTGAAGTTGGAGCTTCCAGAGTTTGCAGGTCAGTTCGATGAAGAGCAATTCTTCGACTGGTCTTATGTCGTCCAGTTCTTCTTTGACTACCATGATGTAGTTGAGCATCGTCGTGTCTCTCTAGCCTCCACTCGGTTGAGAGGACTAGCACATACATGGTGGGTTGAGCTGCAGAGGTCGAGGGAGCGACAAGGAGCAGAGCACGTACAGTCGTGGAAAGAGATGTAGAGGTTGATGCAGTCTAAGTTCGTGTCGTCAGATCACGCCGAGCGAGCCTACAAAGAGTACCTCACCTTGCGTCAGGGCACCCGAATTGTGGCGGAGTACACTGCTGAGTTCCATCGTCTTTCTCTACGAGTGCAGATCGAGGAGACCGCTCGCTAGCAGGTCACGAGGTACATTTCTGGTCTCCGTTCTGCCATTTCTGATGACTTTAGTTGTATCATAGTCGAGTAAATAGATCAGGCAAGCAGTTATGCCATGAATG
Source organism: Nuphar pumila (assembly GCF_984573655.1). Taxonomy (NCBI): domain Eukaryota; kingdom Viridiplantae; phylum Streptophyta; class Magnoliopsida; order Nymphaeales; family Nymphaeaceae; genus Nuphar; species Nuphar pumila. Next base: position 967,037 of record NC_143259.1, read on the forward strand.
TGGAGGAAAAGTTGAAGAAGAGACAGGAATATAGGACCACCCGTAGTGACCAGTCTAGTTGACCCAAGTCGAGTTCCCAACCAGGGGAGCGAGCTCCCCTAGGAAGGAAGACTCAAAGTCCACCCCTAGAGTTGACCCTAGCAAACCTGACCAGTCTAGACCCGCTTACCACACTAGATCCAAAGCCAAGTCTAGTGAGTCTACTATTCGTTGTTTTAGGTGTCAGGAGTTAGGTCACGTTGCGTCCAAGTGCCCTACCATGAGCAAGAATACACACTTCGTAGAGGGTATTGTCGAGTCGGTGTCCGATAGTGAGAGTGAGGGTGAGTCGTTTATTGAGGGGGATGACGAGAGGGAAGTTGTAGAGTTCGACGGTAACGTCAAAAATTTATTGTTTATCCGTCATGTGTTAACCGCACCCCGGGAGTCGGCCCCATCAAAATGGTTGAGGAATAATATTTTTAGAACCCGGTGCAACTGTGAGGGTCACGCGTGTGACGTTATCATTGATACCGTAGCATGCGAGAATATGGTGTCCGAGAGTATAGTGTCTACCCTTGAACCTAAAAACCGAGAAACTGTCCCAATCCTATAAGATGGCTTGGTTCAAGAAGGGAAACGAGGTCCCCATCACCCAGCGTTGTTTAGTCCAATTTTCTATAGGAGAACACTACCACGATGAGGTGTGGTGTGATGTAGCCCCTATGCACGCGTGCCACATCCTTTTGGGACGTCCCTGGCAGTTTGACCGCAAGACCATTCATGATGGTCGTAAGAACACGTACTCATTCATATTTAAGGGTCATAAGATAGTCCTTCTTCTTGTCAAGGAGACCGGGTTTCCCACGGTAGATAAGCCTGAGCGAGTTCCCCAACTTGCAGGCTTATCCTACTAGTCTTTCTTGGACCATTATCGGGAGGGTGGTTATTGTTATGCCCTTGTGGCCAAGCCGTCGACGAGTATGCCCTTGCCCGTTCCTGCGGATATCGCGGCCCTTATTGATGAGTTTCGCGACATTATGCCAGAAGACCTCCCATATGGCCTTCCTTCCACGCGAATTGTGCAGCATGCTATTGATTTTGTGCCAGAGTCGAGTCTCCCCAATCTCCCCGCATATCGCATGAACCCATCCGAGCATCCCGAGTTGTTGATGCAGGTTCAGGAGTTGCTCCAGAAGGGCTTTATTCGTGAGAGTGTGAGCCCTTGTGGAGTGCCTACCCTGCTCACTCCTAAGAAAGACGGGTCCATGCGCATGTGTGTCGATAGTCGAGCGATCAATCGCAACACTGTCAAATATCGTTTTTTATCCCCCGTTTGGACGATATGTTTGATATGTTGTCTGGTGCTTCCATTTTCTCCAAAACAAATTTAAAAAGCGGGTATCACCAGATTTGTATCTGGGATGGGGATGAGTGGAAGACGACGTTCAAGACACGTGATGGATTGTATGAGTGGTTAGTCATGCCATTTGGGTTATCTAATGCCCCAAATACTTTCATGAATATGATGACCCAAGTGTTGCGTCCCTGTATAGAAAAGTTTGTCATTGTGTATTTTGATGACATATTGATTTATAGCTCGTCTTTGTCTGACCATTTGAGTCACCTCGTCAGGTCCTAGAGATTTTAAGGAGCGAAAAGTTGTACGTCAATACCAAAAAGTGTGAGTTTATGACATCCAATGTCGTTTTCTTAGGTTTTATTGTGTCATCCGATGGAGTTAAGGCAGATCCTGCGAAAGTCCGTGCGATCGTAGATTGGCCTACCCCAAAGACTATAGAAGAGATCCATAGTTTCCACGGGTTAGCCACTTTCTACCGTCGTTTTGTGCAAAATTTTAGCACCCTCATGGCCCCTATCACGGAATGCCTAAAGGGTACTAGTTTCCATTGGACGCCTGCCACAGGAAAGGCCTTTACGATCATCAAAGAAAAAATGACTAGTGCCCCTATCTTAGCCCTTCCTGATTTCAGTGCAGTCTTGAGGTGGAGTGCGATGCCTCTAAAGTGGGGATTGGCGCCGTCTTGAGTCAGAACCGCCGACCTGTTGCTTTCTTTAGTGAGAAGCTGACTCAGACCAGGTGCCAGTATTCCACTTATGACGTTGAGTTTTATGTCGTTGTACAAACCCTTCGTTATTGGAGGCATTGTCTCATTTATAAGGAGTTTGTCTTGTACACGGATCATGAGGCATTGAAATATCTGAATAGTCAAAAGAAGTTGAGTGCTCGTCATGCCAAGTGGGTCAGTTTCTTGCAAGAGTACACCTTCACCGTTCGCCATCAATCTGGTACTCTGAACAAGGTCGCTGACGCTCTTGGTAGGAAGAACAACCTTCTGATGACTATGTCAGTGCAGGTCATTGGGTTCGAGCAGTGCAAGGAGTTATACCTGACGGACCCTGATTTCCAGCAAGCCTAGAAAGGGTGCCTCTCCTCTGATCGCACCGTCGACCACCGTTTTAGTATTCACAATGGTTACCTCTTTCGTGGGAACAAGTTATGTGTGCCTGATTTCTCTCTTAGGCTTCAGTTGATTTCCGAGTTACATGAAAGGGGGTTAGCTGGGCATTTTGGACATGATAAGACGTTCGCTCTGTTAGATGAACGATACTTTTGGCCCAAAATGCGCAAAGATGTTGTCAAGTTCGTTCAAAGTTGTCATGTGTGTCAAGTGTCTAAGAGTCATCGTCAGAATAGTGGTCTGTATACTCCGTTATCCATCCCTGAGCATCCGTGGGAGCACGTGTCTATGGATTTCATCGTGGGTCTTCCCAAAACCCCGCGTCGTTTTGATTCAATTTTAATCGTTGTTGACCGGTTCTCCAAAATGGCTATTTTTGTCCCGTGTAAGCGAACCACCGATGCCTCATTAGTAGCTTCCTATTACTTCAAGGACGTCGCCCGTTTCCATGGTTTATCCCACACGATCACCTCCGATCGTGACACGCGTTTTTATGAGCCATTTTTGAAAATCGTTATGGGCCTTGTTGAAGACCAAGCTTCAGTTCACTAGTGCGTACCACCCACAAACCGATGGTCAAACCGAAGTTTTGAACCGCACCTTAGGGAACTTGTTACGGAGTCTAGTAGGGGGAAATGTCAAAACCTGGGACATAGTATTGCCTCAAGCCGAGTTTGCATATAACAGTTCCATCAACAGGTCCACAGGCAAGTCTCCTTTCCAAGTGGTTTATGGGCGGTCACCCACTCATGTAGTTGACTTAGCACCTATGTCTAATATCCCTGATCCAGCCCTAGATGCATTTGATGTCATTGAATACATGTGTGATATCCACAAACAAGTCCGAGCCAAGCTAATTGAGAGTTACGAAGACTACAAAGTTTTCGTAGACCAAGGTCGTCGTGATGTCCAGTTTCAAGTCGGTTAGTTAGTATGGGTTTACCTGCGTCCCGAGCGTTTTCCAGTAGGTACCTATGGTAAGTTGAGTCCTAAGAAGTATGGTCCTTTCAATATTCTTCGACAACTGGGCCCGAATGCCTACTTCCTTGAACTGCCCGATGATTGGCATATCTTTCCCATCTTCAATGTGTCTGATCTATATGCTTGCTGTGGCGACAACAAGTCGTCAGAGCCGACTTCTTCTCAACCAGGGGAGAATGATGCAGAGCAGGACCCGACAAGGTCTGTACCACGTGACCCGGACTAGGCCCAGGAACCCGATCCACTTCAGAGGATGAGCGGTCGAACCTAGGAGCTGGACCCAATCGCAGGTAAGGTGACCCGATGCAGAGACGTGTTGCGTACTTACTCCAGGCGAGCGCAGATCCAAACACCACATATCCAGCAGAAGGAGGATTCAGGGCACGTCTCGGGCCCATGACTGGACCCGAGACCCGGGTCCACCCGCAACCTATTAATACCCTCTCCTAGGGTTTTGTGCGTAGAGAAGATAAAAATATTGCAGCAGCTTTGTCTTTTGTTTTGCTTTTCTTTCTGTCAGCCATTCTTCATTCATCTGTTGTTCCTTCTTAGTTTAATGTTATTCGTATTGTATCCTGTTAAGACCGATTTCATTATTGAAATAAAAATAAAGATTCATACCACTCTGTCTGGGGGGGGGGTATTATTTGAGCCTCTTTCAGTTCATTGCACGACGTGAGAGTCGTGCTCTTCAACTCCACATTCAAGCTCGAGTGAACGTCGGTATCTCGCTGCATCAACTTTATAATACACCCATCGACAACCTATAGGCTTTTTACCTAATGGAATATCTTGGATAGTCCAAGTATTTGCTTTCTCTAAGGCTCTTAACTCTTCTGTCATTGCTTCGACCCATTCGGGTTGTTCTTTTGCTGTATCATAGTTAGAAGGTTCTACATAGGAGTGTATTAAAGCAATATAGGCTAGATATTTTAATGAAAAAGACTCATATGACACAAATTTTCTAGGAACTTTAAACACTCTAGACAACTTTCTAGTTGACACTTGTTCTTATCCTTTAGTATATCTTTCGAGAGCACATGGTTTCTCTAAATTACCTCGTCTAAAGTATTGAATACAATCTGGATGATCACTAAGTGACTATATTTGTCGTATTATGTTCTTCTTGACTCTCATCTATATCATATTCATCAATTTTTGGAACTAAGTCCAATAGAAATGAATATTTATCTATTTCCTAAGAGTTCTCACTTTAAAAAAAACTTTCTTTTTCCAAGGATACATTCCTTGAAACGTATAGTTTTTTTTTTTTTTATCAAAACATCTGTAGCTTTTTTTATGACTTGCATATCCTAAGAAGGCACACGGGATAGCACGAGGAGAGAATTTGTCATTTTTGTCAGAAAAAAAAAACATTTACACTAAAAAACTCTTAGCCTAGAGTATTCTGGGATTTGTTTAAAAAAAAAATCAACAGAAGATATATTGTTTAATGAAGAAGATGGCATTCTGTTGATAAGGTAAACAACAATTAGAGTGGCTTCAGCCCAAAAAATCTTTGGTACTTGATGTGTAATAAGTAAAGTTTTTGTTTCTATAATATGTTTATGTTTTCTTTCTGCTAAACCATTTTGTTGAGGGGGTATAGAGGCATGATTTTTGTTGCATTATACCATACAAGTTCAAATAATCTTTAAATTCTTTTGACAAAAATTCTCCCTATGAATCAGTGCGAAAAATTGAAATGTCATTCTTAAATTGATTTTTAACTAGATTATGAAATATTTGAAAGTGTGAGAAAACTTCAGATTTATGTTTAAGAAAATAGATTCAAGTATGTCTTGTGAAATCATCTACAAAAATTACATAATACAAAAAGCTACCTTTTGAAATAACATGTGCAGGTCCCCATACATCCGAATGTATTAACTCAAGTGGGCGTGAATAGATAAAGGTTCTTTATGGAAAATATAATCTTTTCATTTTTTCAAGAATACATTTTTCACATGTAAAAGTTTCAAAATTATAAAATGTTTTCCATCTTTGGAAAAAAACTTGAGCTTGGACATACTAGGATGTCCAAGTCTCTTGTGCCACAGATCTAAGTCAACCTTTTTAACATTACAATACAATGTATTCTTGGGTACTATTTCCAAAAAATCCATGTAGTACAAGACTCCTTCTCTATAGCCTTCCCCAATTAACTTCCCTGACTGGTGATCCTGCACTCGACATCCACGAGAAGAGAAGGAAACATTACATCCATGGTCAGACAATTGAGAAACAAACAAAAGATTTAGGTTGAGTTTAGAAATGTATCTAACTTGTGGAATGAAAAACCTTTTTGAGTTTTGAAAATCTTTTTCAAATTTTTTTATTCCTTTCATTTTAAGGGATGTTCCATCAGCGGTAAAAACATTTGACCCATTTGAGTTATGACATTCGGATAATATATCAATGTTTGGTGTCATATAAAAAGAAACACCAGAATCAAGGAGCCAAAGAGATTTACCAAGATCGAAGATGTCAACGGAAGAGACGACGACTCCAGTGGATGAAGATGCACCTTTGAGCAATGGTTGAAGTTCTTCCACCAATTGTGTTAAGGACATGCTTCCGATGGATGGTTCACTTGATTCATGAGAAGGTCCAACAGAGACAACCTTCTTTTCATATGGTTTCTTCAATTTTGGATAATAAGTTTTCGCATGCCCAAGTCTCGGCAATAGTAACAAATAACTTTCCTTTTTTCAAACTCACTTTTATGTTTCTCATCATTTGTCCTCCCATAATTTGGTGGTTTGTACGTGCGAACATGGTTTCCCGATCTAGATATGGCTAGAACCGACTTATCATCACTTGATAATTCTATTTTTGAGCATATTTTCCTCTATGCTCAATTCTTCTATTGCGTCCTCTATTGAGAGAACCTTTCCTCGATGAAGAAGAATGGATTTGGTAGATCCAAATTCTGATCTTAGTCCATTAATGAATTGAAAAAAGTGTTCTGCATTCATTTGATTTTGGTGGAGTTCTATGTATTATGAGCAATGCCACTTTAGTTCAAGAAGAGTCAACTCTTCTCATAATTCGGACAAGCTATTATAGTATTCTCTAATGCTTTTGTCCCCTTAAACCATATTCCGAACTTGGTTTTGCAATGTCTTTAAGAAAATACATTCTTTTAAGATAGTCCCAAGCACCATTAGCATGTTCAAATTTTTCAAGACTTGAATACTTCTTAATATCTACACTACTTATGAGCCAAGACATAATCTTGGCGTGTCCCATTCTCTACTCCCATTTTTTTTCGTAAGTGGTAATAGCTTTAGTTTTTTCAACCTCCGTAAAAGGTATTTTTTTCTCATCTTCAATCTTTGTAAGAATTAGCTTGGGTTCCAAATCCGTCTCATCCACTAATCCCCACAACCCCTTTCCCTATATGAGGTGCTTCATAATTGAAGCCCATGTAACATAGTTTGAATTGTTGAGTTTAATGGGTTAAATGGTGACATTATCACTATCAACCATTTTACAAGGTTTGGATAAAGAGATAACAAAGAGGAGAAAGAAGAAGAAGAAAGGAAAGAATATGTACTCCACCACGGATAGTGAGTACGAGTGCTCCTCCAAGCTTTGTCACGATCACAATTTCACATACACTTAAAAAGAACGTCACTTCTTTTCCAAACTTTGAATAGCATGCTTCTCGATGTACCAGAAAAAATATCTTGATCACAACCTTGCTTTGATACCATGTAAGAAGATGAGACAAACAATTGAATCTTCAAATGATATACACCAAAGATCTCTCACAAGAACCACAAAGGTTCACAAACAATATACACTCACAAGAACCACTAAGGTTCACACAATATACCCAAAAAAGGGTACGCAAAGAAACTAAAAAAAATAATCTTTATTCAAATGGGAAAAACCCTTACAAAAGACATACTTTACAAAGGGGAATAGCCCCATATTTATAGCACACAAAGAGAGCCTCAAGAGAGAGTCGTTGGGCTCCCAATGGCTCTAAATCTATGTCACAGGGACTCGGCCAACTGAGTGCCGCACCCGCGTCGATGCGACGCGACGCGACACAAGTGCGGCTCCCGGTGTGGTCAACCTGACCCTGAGTGTGTTGACCACACACAGGGTCATTTATGTCCAACTTTTGGACTATATATATATATATATATATATATATATATATATATATATATTATATTTTTGCCGAACCCCCGCACCTAAGTTTTTTGAAAGTGCCGCACCCCCGCACCCATGTGACATAGCTCTAAATAGAGCCATTAGGAGTCCAACGACTCTCTAGTACTCTTTGCTTTTTGACTTTGGTCAAAAAGTAAAGATTCAAAATCAGTTCAAAAAAAGAAACTAAAAAACTATCCTAACTAGTTTCTAACTAGAATACATAACTAATAAAAAGAACTAAAAAGAAATGGTATTACATTATTATATTACATTTTTTAACAGATATTTGTTGCCTAAGACATCTCCTATCATAAAATTAAAACCTTGCCCATAGAGTTGGATAAGCCAATGATTCAAACTGTCGGTTTTAAAAATATAATGACTTCGAACTTGTCACCTTATTGTGGACCCATATTTATGTGTAAATCTTAAGTGCTAGAATAGAAATGGAGTATGACAAAGAGGCCGATGATCCATGTGGAATGATGATCCAATACATAGATGTTAAATCCCATGAGTGAGGATATGACAGTAACTGCATGAGTGCTAGTTCTCATTCTTGAGATTAGCCAACTTAGCAGTACCATATATGGTTACTTGGACCTAAGCACCTTCAGTGTAAAAATCATGACGATGCAGGCAATCTGTGGATTCCACCAATCATCGAGTTTCATGTGCTATGCAGTGCAACCAACATTCTAGACCTGGGAATATGACTTGCATTGAAGCCATTATTGCACTTCAGCTCAGAATGTATTTGTGATTATGTTAGAAGATTACTCTGTTTCAACTCTTGAATACTTTGTCATGCTTTTAGCAGAATACCTCATGAGATGCCAATAGTATCTAGACATATACAGAAAGACAAATTGACTCGTGCAACTCCCAATATGCTGGCATTCTTTAGATGACACTTTATGTCTTTACCACACCATGTTCATAGTTTCATAAACATAAGCATCTAAAAGTTGCTGAAAGATGACAAACATTTTGGTTACCTTCGCTCTCCAATTGCTGTCTAAAAGAATGTTACTGGATTTGACATCTCTATGCAGGATCCTTGGAGAAGCAGCTTCATGCAGATACTCCAATCCTTTTGCAGCTCCAAGTGCAATGCCAACACGGGTTGCCCAATCTAGTGGTTCCTTCTGGATTGCATCTAAATGGCACCTAAGATTACCATTTGGCATATATTCAAACACTTGGAGTCGTTCGCTATATTTCCCTTGAGAGACTGAACAATAACCAAGCAAAGGCACAATGTTGAAGTGATTCAGTCTTGCTATCATCTCAATCTGTGAAATCAAAGAGCAAAGCCATTTCAGATCTTCCAAAAGGATGTCTCATGATAAGATAGAGTGGATGGGGCAACAAAAGATTTGCAAATTTCTTGCCAAATAATAAAGACCACCACAAAATCAGAACATTATTCACACACAATAGAAATGACTTCAAAATTCAAATTAGTTGGAGACATGTACATTGCACGCATGTGTGCAGAGAGAGAGAGAGAGAGAGTTGAATAAAAAGAATTCTTTTCTTATGTATTCTCTTCTACACAGTCAAGAACAACTGGACTCACACTAAGTAGAAACATGACTCAAATATACAGAATCCATGCAAATTTACCGACACCTTGAGGCTATCTAGAAACCTGATTCAGTTTGAATTTAGATCAATCCCTAAAGACTTTTGGCAATTCTTCTGAATCAATATCAGCTGTGGATCAACTCGTCGGCAAGTTGCAGAGATTATTCAAATCTATGTAAATAGCATAACAAAAGTCTGAACTAGGCGACATCTGCACCTGTCACAGGGCAGCCACCTACTTGAGACTCGGCAGCACGGCAGCACACATGGACACACCGTGTAACACTTTAAGACACATCTATTGTTTTTGTAATATTGTAATATTTTAATAAAAATATTAAATATATTTATTATTAATTAAAAATAAAAAGTCATGACCTTGTGTCCTAGTTTAAAGATAACAATAGTCTATTCATGTTATATTATCTGCATCGAGTCCACATCTAAGTTTGTATCCATGTGACGCAGGTATGCACCTAAATCTTTCATCTTGAAATTCCATAAAGAATTTGCAAGTTCATCCAAAAAGCAAGAAAATTCATTAATTAAGAAAAAATTAGCTGTCCTTTGGCAGACCAACCTCAGTAAGAAATTCGATATCAGCAAGTGAACCTTTTTGCACCTTCAATCTTTTGATAGCAACATCTCTTCCATCTTTTAGTTGTCCATGATATACATGGCAGCTCTCACCAATACCAATAAGATTAGAATTTGAGAACCTGTTTGTTGCATGTTCCAAATCTGTGTAAGAGAATTGAATGATCGATCCAGGAATTCTGTCCATTTTCACTGTAAGCATGTAAAGTCTCCTGTATATCCATCCTGTGAACCCAAAGAACTTCTGTTAAAGATCTGCCAACAAGTACAAAATTATTGGCCCGCATAAACAAGGGAACTCTACAGCCACTCCTGATAGTCTATCCAAACAAAATAAGTAGATGAATTTGTTGGTATGTTGAAAAGAATACCAACAAAGATTCCATTGAAGGAACAGATAATTAGTCTTAAAACTAGGAAAAATGAACTCATGCACATGTATTCATGCAAAAGAAATTGCAAGCCTGCTCATGCACAATAAATGACAAGCCTACACGGCATGGACACATACATGGATATCAAATGTTCACTAAACATTAAGTGCATTTTCTACTTTCAAGACAGAGAACCACATGATAGCCTCACTTATACTGACAAGTAATTTAGATGCATCAGTACTACCTATAGAGCAGAGCAACAAGAAGATATGTGAAAAAATCTCAAGGCTTCATATTTCCTAGTGAGCCTATTTTTAACACTTGATCGACAAGATGCACTTAGAAAGTGTGCCAAAAAAGTAAAAATAAAAACAAAACAAAGATGTAAAAGTATCTTTAACAAGATACTATTATCAAGACCTTAATATTCTTGATGACAAGCACGTGAGCACATGCACAATAAGCACTCTTAGAACACTTGTGCACAAAAGCACAACTCACTAAATCTCACAAATGCACAAAGGCATAAAAGAATAAAAGCTTTATTGAAGAACACTTGGGCTTTGACTCAAAGCCTTAAGAAATACAAAAGGGAGAACCCCTATTTATAACAACCATAAAGAAGCCTTGGAGGGGCTCCACTCATAGACGTTGGAGGGGCCCAATGTCTATTTAAGTGCCCCCCCCCGGTATCTTTTGGCACTAAATGAAAAGAAAATAAAAATAAAAGAAAAGAAAAAATAAAAAAAGAATTACAATCACATTCATAATGTGAATGTGCGTAAAACAGTGAAAATGACTAAAGTAGCCCTATAACTAAAATAAGGAAATATATATTATATATATATAAATAGATAGATACATATATATATGTATTATCCTTTATATATGTAAAATATATAGGATTACAAGGTTTCGTAATACAATTTAACACCCCCCCTCAAACTTAGGGTAGGATGACCGAAAGTTTGCCAAGGGAGAAATTGAACAGCGGAGCACACAAAGCTTTGGTGAAGAAATCTGTCAATTGATATTCTGAAGTTACATATGGAAGATCTATAACTCCTTTCAGATACGCTTGTCGAACATAGTGGCAGTTTATCTCAATGTGTTTAGTCCGCTCATGAAAAATATGATTTTTGATAATGTATTGCACTCTTGTTATCACAACATAGCTTGGTGGGCCCTTCTATTGTGATCCCCATGTCTTCTAATAGCTGATGAATCCATACAATTTCCATGGTAGTAGTTGTCATGACACGATATTCAGCTTCTGTTGAGGATAGAGAAACTTTTTGTTGCTTCTTACATCTCCATGAGATCAACGAGTCTTCTAAAAACACACAAAAACCAGTGGTTGAGTGACGGTTATTTGGGTCGCCTTTCTAATCAGAGTCAGTATAAGCAATTAACTTTAATTTGGAAGAAGATGACAAGAATACTCCCTTATTTAGCATGCCCTTTATGTATCTTACGACCCGCAAGATAGCACTCATGTGGACAAATGTTGGTGCATGTTTAAACTGACTTGCAGTATGAACTGCATGAGAGATATCTGGTCTAGTAATACTCAGATACATTAATGATCCCACAAGCTGTCGGTAGGGGGTGGGATCAGAGAGAGAAATGCCATCATCATTCTTCATTTTGGCTCTTACTATAGCAGAAGTTTCACAAACCTTATCATCTGTAATACCCGACCTGTCAATAATCTCAAAGGCAAGCTTAGTTTGAGATAAAAAATACCCTCTATGAGAGTAAGCTACTTTAATACCCCAAAAATAAGTTAAAAATCTCAAATCAGACATTTCAAATTTATCCTTCAAAATTGTTTTTATGCTTTTAACCCCCTTAGAATCACTTTCGGTTATAAGCATATCATTCACATATAAGAGCAGAATGACAATCCCTGCATTGGTTTTTCTAACAAATAAGGCAGTGTCAGTGAAACAGAATGAAAAACCATTTTCTAACATTACGGAGTTAAATCTATCATACCAAACCTTAGGGGCTTGTTTTAAACCATAAAGTGCTTTCCGAAGACAAAACACTTTTCCTTTGGGAGTCTTCATTCCTGGTAGAGCTTCCATATATACCTCTTCATTCAGATCAGCATTTAGGAAAGCATTTTTAACATCCATTTAATAGATGTTCCATTTGTTGTTTGAGGCAATGATGATGAGACATTAGACAGTGACCATTCGGGTTATAGGGGCAAAAGTTTTTTCATAGTCAATTATGTATACTTGACTATATCCCTTTGCTACTAATCAAGCCTTATATCTCTCAAGAGATCCATCGCTCTTAGTTTTAACCTTAAAAATCCATCTACATCATATTGCTTTCTTACCCTTGGGGAGATCTTGGAACTCCCAAGTCTTAGCCCTATTGAGAGTTGAAAACTCACATTCCATTGCTTTCAGCCATTCATGATTCTTTTTGGCTTCTTCGAAGTTTCTGGGTTCTATATAGGAATGAATGGCGCTAAGGCAGGCTCTATGTTTAGGAGTAAAGAAATCATATGAAATAAACCTAGAAGGCATCTTTCTGCTTCTCTCAGTCCTACGTAGGTTTTCAACATTTGTTGAATTGGAACTACTAGGTTCACTGTATTTTTCAATAGCACTCCTAAAATTGTTTCTATCCCTATAGTATTAAGTGTCGTGAAATAGGTTGGACCCGTTTGGGTCTGATCCAGACCCAAACTAGGTTTAGCATGTTTGACGTCTTTGAAGTGCCATTCTTATAATATTGTGTTTACTACAAAATTGTTTTGTAACCTGTGTTGTGTATAAATATCAATTATTAGGTCACGTATGATTATAAAAAATACATGAACCTATTGCAGCTCATAACGCCCTATCGTCTTCCTCTTTTCCCACCTTCTTTTATTCTTTATTGCTCCTATTGCAGATCGATTTTGGTGGAGACTCGAGATCTAACATGGTATCAGAGCGTGGTTGGATCTAGGGCTTGGTATTGTTTCCAAAAGGTATGAACATAGAGATTAATGTTTGCTTTTAATCAAGAAATACCCCTCCTTCATCGTTTCTTGGTTTTTCTTCTCTGGTGAAATCTGTGTTATCATATTATTTTCTTAAATACGATCTCTTCTTCACATCCCCATCTCTCCTTGAAAGTGTTGTCGTGTTCTCATCTGAAACACGCCCCCTTTATTAAAAATCTATTGGTCGTGTTCTCATCTGAAACACAACCCCTTTTTTATTAAAAATCTATTCTTCCTTCAAATCGGCTGCAACAAGCAACATCCTTTCTTCCCATCTCCACCCAAATCGTGACCTCTTCTCTTTTGGAAGTTGTTCACGTGTCTCTAAGATGACCCATCGTATACAGATTTTAAAACTTGTGTTTTCTTGAATCGTCAGTTTGGAAATCATTTGTTGTGATCCTTCATCTTAGAATCACGATTTCTTTGATTTCTGTTTTCTTATTCTCTCATCTGAAAATTGATTCTTGATAAGTCTGAAAACACGATTTTATCGTGATCCTCGTGTAACGATCTTTTCTTAAAGGTCTATTAATGCTAATCGAACACGGCGTGTTCAAATGATCCAGTTCATAAACATTAAAGTTCATCGCAATATTCACGTGATCTGATCCCCGTTATAAAAAAAAAGGCAAATTCGAATTCGGTTGTAACAGGTTCACTTGCAAATTCGAATTCTGTTTTCTTATTCTCTCAACTTAGTCTGGTCTGTCCTCAAACTTCCTTAGCCAGCTTGTCTCTGAAAAATTAAATAATTTAAATTTCCTGATTTGGAAGAGACAAATAGTTCTTTTTATCAGGAGCCAAGATCTCTTTGGTCATCTGGATGGATCAATTCCAGCCCCACCAGAGTTCATCGCAAAGGAGAAAACAGATGCACAAGGAGCTGCATCTACTAAACTTGTTTGAAACCTGGATTATGTCACTTGGATGAAGAAAGATCAGGCATTAATCGCATACATCACATCTACCTTGTCTCAGGAAATGCTAGTTGCTATTCTCAATGACTGCATTGCGATGAAATTGTGGAACAGGTTGACGCAGACATATTCTTAAATATCAGAAGTCAGAGTTCTGTTTCTCAAGCGTGAATTCCAGCTTCTCAAAAAGGGCAACCTATCCATCATGGAATATTTGAACAAGATAAAGACCATTACAGATCAACTTGCCATCATTGGATGTGAAATGTCGAACAAGGATAAAGTACAACAAACGTTGAATGGTTTGGGCCCAGATTATCACGTCTTGGTGACATCATTGTTGTGCTTATCCATTCTTCTCACATTTGAGGACCTCCGGGCAAAACTTTTACAGTATGAAATGTCGTTGAAAGGTATTGCTGAAGATTCTGGGGCTCAATCTGATTCCCAAGATGTTTTAGTTATTGGGTTCTCTTTTGGTCATGGTCGTGGAGGAAATAGCTTCAGAGGAGGAAGAAATCGTGGCAGATTTGCCGGTCCAGGTTTGCTTCCCACACCCAATATGTCGTTCAATTCCAATATGAGGAACCAAAATCAAAAAGTTGTTCCAACATGTTACCTGTGTAATAAAAAGGGACATATTAAAGCAAATTGCTGGTTTAATCCTCAAAATAAAAGAAAGTTGCAAAACACTGAGAGCAAGAAGGAAGATAATGTTACCAAAACCGATGGGGAGGTAAAACACCTTTTGCTGAAAGCACTGTTTGGGCTGCACTTGAAGCAGAATGATCAAGGATTGTGGTATATTGATTCAGGAGCAACGACCCATGTTACGGGGGATGTTGGTAAGTGTTGAAGGTAAGGTGAGATGCACAGCAACCGAGGTAGAGAGAGAGAGAGAGAGAGAGACGGCTGGAGAATAATAGAACTTCTTTTCAATTAGGGCTAATCTCTATATTAAATAGAGATAGTCCAAGGAACAAAATTACACCCAGGTCCCTCATTAAAGAATAAGATTCAAATAACCTCTAGTTTAGAAAAACTTATTTACTAAAAACATCTTAGTCTCAACACTCCCCCTCAAGCTGGAGCATAGATATCAATCATGCTCAGCTTGTCACAACACTTTGAGAAATTTGGTCTCGCCAGGGCTTTGGTAAAAACATCAACTACTTGATCTTCGGAAGATACATGATCGGTGCAGATATACCCAGCCTGAACCAAGTCGCGAACATAATGACAGTCAACTTCAATATGTTTAGTCCTTTCATGAAACACTGGATTGTTGGCAATATATGTAGCAGCCCTATTGTCACACATCATCAACATAGGTAGGGATACTTTCTCCTGAAGCTCAGTCAAGACTGATTTTATCCACATAATCTCAGCTGCAGTCTGGGCCATTGCTCGGTATTCAGATTCAGCACTCGACCTGGCTACAACGGTTTGTTTCTTACTCCTCCAGGTAACAAGATTTTCTCCCACAAACACACAAAATCCAGATGTTGACTTCCTATCTTCAACAGATCCTGCATAATCCGCGTCAGTGTAAGCAACAACGTCCAAAGATGGATTTCGTTTAAACAACAGACCTTTACCAGGAGATGTCTTTAAGTACCGAATAACCATCATAGCTGCATCCCAGTGAACTTTTGTAGGTTTGTCCATGAACTGACTGATTTTACTCACAGCTAATGAAATGTCAGGTCTAGTAACAGTCACATATAGTAACTTACCCACCAAGGATCTAAAGCTGACACTGTCCACATACTCAGACTTCTCATCGAACATGTGAGTTTTGGGATCCATTGGAATATTAGTTGGCTTGGCTCCTAGCATTCCAGTCTCTTTTAATAAGTCCAACACATACTTTCTTTGAGACAACACTAAGCCCTCTTTGTTTCTTGCAACTTTGATACCCAGAAAATATCGAAGGTGACCAAGATCTTTAGTAACAAAGTGTTTCTGAAGATGATCTTTTGTGGTAGAAATATCTTGGGCACTGCTCCCTGTTAATATGATGTCATCGACATATACCACCATAACAACAATTCCAGCACTGGTTTTCTTGATGAACAAGGAGTGATCTGAAGCTGACCTGACAAAGCCAAAACTCGACATTACCTCAAATAATTTGTGAAACCATGCCCTTGGACTCTGCTTCAGGCCATAAATAGCCTTCTTCAACTTGCACACATTCTTACACTCCCCCTGAACCTCGAAGCCTGGGGGTTGTTGCATGTAGACAGTTTCATGCAAATCCCCATACAAAAAGGCATTCTTGACATCCAACTGAAACAAGGGCCATCCATGGTGCACAACAACAGAAAGAACAAGACGAATAGTGCCAAGACGAGCAACTGGGGAGAAAGTTTCAAAAAAGTCAACACCATAAGTCTGAGTATACCCTTTTGCAACCAACCGGGCTTTGTACCGTTCAATTGACCCATCCGAGTTGTATTTAATGGTATATACCCATTTGCAGCCAACAATATCTGCATCAGTTGGAGGATCCACCAAATCCCAAGTGCCCCTAGAACATAGGGCATCCATCTCATCCTTCATAGCCTGCATCCATTTGGGGTCGAATAGAGCCTGACTGTGATGAAGCGGAACAGAGGAGGCAGACAAAGCCGAGATAAAATTCTTCATAGAAGCCCCAAGATTAACTTCAGAAACAAACTGAGAAATGGGATGAAGGGTGCATTGTCTTTTCCCTTTTCGCAGAGCAATAGGAAGATCCTCATCAATAGCAGAAACTTCAGTATGCTCAGAGATACTTGCCTCAGGAGAAGGAGATAATGGGGGCATGGAGGTAGGTGGTAACCTGTGAGTATACACTATAGGAGGGTTTCTGTATCGAGACTCCCCAGAGGATGGAGCCACAGGCTTTGGAGTGAACGACTCTAAAGGAAAAGGGGGAAGTGGCAGAGGAAAAACATCACCCTGACTATCTTGTAACCTTGGAGTAGTACTCGAAAAATAAGGAATAGACTCAAAGAAGGTAACGTCCGCACTGACATACTCTTTATGAGATATAGGGTCATAGCAACGATATCCCTTTTGGTTCTTAGGATACCCAAGGAAAACACATTTAATAGACTGCGCAACAAGTTTATCTCGATCAGGACCCAGCTTATGCACAAAACACACACATCCAAAAACTTTAGGGGGGTAGGAAAGAGAGGAGCCTCTGGATGGAGAATTTGAATTGGGATCTGGTCTTCTACGGAACTTGACGGCATGCGATTTATAAGAAACCCGGTTGTCAAAACCGCATCGCCCCAGTATGTAGCAGGCATATTGGATTGAATCATAAGGCACCGAGTAACATTAAGGATTTGTCTATGTTTCCTCTCAGCCACCCCATTTTATTGGGAGGTATGGGGACATGTAAATTGAGGTTGAATCACATTAACATAGTAGAATTGAAGTAAGTCTTTGGATTTGAACTCAAGAGCATTATCAGTGCGAACAATTTTAACACATATGTCAAATTGAGTTTTTATCTCTGCAATTAAAGATTTAAGAATGACAGGACCTTGAGACCGATCTTTTAACAGGAACACCCACGATAGTCTCGAGAAGTCATCAACAATAACTAGATAATAACGACATTGAGACCTATTCAGAATCCTACTCGGACCCCACACATCTACATGAAGAATATCAAACAATCCTTGACTTGATGGACTCTGACTGGAGGGAAAAGAGCTTCGACAATGTTTTCCCAATTGACATGTTTCACACTGAAAAGAAACTGAGGGAGGTATATGAGGAATGACACGACGAAGTTTTGTCACTAGAAGGTGACCCAAACGATAATGCCACAATAGAGGACTTGAGGATGATGTAACAGCAGAATAGGCCGAAACCTCTTGTTGGTGTAGGTAATAAAGACCACCTTCCTCATAGCCACCACCAATCCTTCTCCCCGTCAGCAAGTCCTGAAAGGTGCATCTCATAGGATCAAAAATCACTCTACAATTCAACTCTTTTGTCATTCGACTGACGGATAATAAATTTTGTGGAAACGAAGGAGCATGAAGAACATGCGACAATTGAAGAGTAGGGGTAATAGACATGTTTCTCTGCCCTACAATTGGGGAAGAGCTACCATCAGCAAGACGTACCCCTTTTTGACCTGTCACAGGTTTTAAACTCAAAAAGTTGCTCGAGTTTCCGCACAAGTGACCAGAGGCTCCAGAATCAATGATCCACCTACCACCTTGAGCAGATAGGCCATCACCTGCCGAGCACACAACCTCCGCAACAGAAGACTTCGAATTGGATGATCGTAAAGCAAGGAGCTCGTCATATTCAGTCCTGCTAAGAGTTACACAATCATTGGAGGAATCTACATCTGATTTAACCACTTGAGCCATAATATAAACTAATGGGCTTGATTCACCAAGTGTCTTGCATCAAAAGCTCAGCTCCCAGGATGGAGATTTGTACCCAGATCCTACAAGATATCGAAGTGTAGTCGGTATGCTCCAATATCTTACTTTTACTCGCCCTGATATTGTTTACTAAGTCAATCAAGTGTCTTAGTTTATGCATGAGCCGCGAACGGGACATATGAATGCAGTCAAGAGAGTGTTGAGGTATTTAAAAGGTACGGTTGGAGATGGGTTGGTATATAAGAAAAGTTGGAAAGAGAAGATATGCATGACGTCATGGTCTACAATGATGTCGACTGGGCAGGAGATCCTGATGAAAGGAGGTCAGTTTCTGGGTATTGCATCTTTCTTTGGGAAAACTTAGTATCCTGGAGCAGTAGAAAACAAAAAGCAATAGATAGATCAAGTACTGAAGCTGAATACCAACCAATGGCTACTGCAACTACTGAAGCTACTTGGACAAGGCATTTGTTGAATAAATTGGAAGAATGGATCTCAAAATCTATCCTATTGTGTGATAACCAGAGTGCCATCAAAATATCCTTTAATCCTATTTATCACAGTAAGACAAAACATATTGAGATAGATCAGCATTTCATCCGACAAAAGGTTGAAGACAAAGAGATTGAGCCTCAATTCATCTCTACGGAAGACCAGGTGGCAGATTTATTTACAAAGGGATTAACAAAAAATAGATTCTGGTTCTTGAAGAACAAGTTGTCCATGCTACAAGACCACATACAACTTGAGGAAGGCTATTAAGTGTCGTGAAATAGGTTGGACCTGTTTGGGTCTGATCCAGACCCGAACTGGGTTTAGCGTGTTTGACGTCTTTGCAGTGTCATTCTTATAATATTGTGTTTACTACAAAATTGTTTTGTAACCTATGTTGTGTATAAATATCAACTATTAGGTCACATATGATTATGAAAAATACGTGAACCTATTGCAGCTCATAACGCCCTATCGTCTTCCTCTTCTCCCACCTTCTTTTCTTCTTTATTGCTCCTATTGTAGATCGGCTTTGGTGGAGACTCAAGATCTAACATATAGGTATATGTTATGGGATCTCTCAATGCTCCTTCATTACTATGTTGGAAGATAGGGGGATGGGATGAACCATCTTCTTTATCAATGACTTCATTATGAATGAAATCGTCAACACTATCATCATCATGTGCTTCAAATAAAGAGTAATCCATATTTTCTTCAAAGGGTTCACTCTTTTCAAAACCATTAACATTTTCCAGAAAACTCACATTTCTGGAGACATATAGCTTATCATTTTTAATATCATAACAACAAAACCCTAAAAAGGGTTTCGGAATATCCGAGAAAAGCGCAGGCAATGGATTTAGGTGAAAGTTTGTCGTTCTTGTCAGTAAGAACGAAGCATTTACAACCGAAAATTCTCAACCGACTATAGACGGATTCTTTGGTATATAATTTTTCAAAAGGCGAGATATTGTTCAAATTTTTAGAAGGTAGACGATTTATCAGGTAGACAGATGCTAAAGTTGCTTAAGCCCAAAATCTTTTTGGGATGTTTTGATAAACAAGTAATATTCGAGTTGTCTCTATTATATGTCTATGCTTCCTTTTGGCTAATCCATTCTGTTGAGGGGTTTTAGAACAAGATCTTTAGTGAAGAATACCATGACTTTCAAGATAATTTTTTAATTCATTTGAAAGGTATTCTCCACCAGAGTCAGTTCCAAAAATTTTCATATTCCCACTAAATTGATTTTTAATCATCATATGATAGGTTTTAAAAATCGAGAAAATTTCATATTTGTGTTTAAGAAAATAAATCCAACAATATCTCGTGTAGTCGTCAACAAAAATGACATAATATGCAAAGCCTCCTTTTGATAGAACGGGTGTCGGTCCCCATACATCCGAATGGACGATTTCAAAAGGTCTAGTTGTAAACATAAATCTTTGACAAAAAGGCAATTTTTTCATTTTCCCAAGTATACAGTCATTACAAGTGAAATCACTTTTATATAAACTTTTAACAAAAGGTAAATGAGAAATTTACAATATTTGAGTATCCAAGTCTCTTGTGCCACACATTAATATCCTTTTGTTGGACAACATTACAAAATGGGTTTTTTGGAATTTGAAGGGAATCAACATAGTGTAGATCGCCCTTCGAGCCTTCCACAATCAATCTCTCGGACCGATGGTCCTGTATCCAACATTTGTTAGATGAGAACTTTATATCACATCCATGATCCGAGAGTTGAGAAACGGAAAGCAAATTTAAGTTTAATTTTGGTATAAATCTAATTTTTGAAATAAAGAACCCTTGTTTTTCAAAATTTCATATTTTTTTTACTTCAAGGGATGTTCCATCCGCGATTGAAACAAAGCAAGGAGAGGAATTTTTCGAATATTCAGAAAAAGAGATAAAACTTGAGGTCATGTGAAAAGAAGCACCTGAATGTAAAAGCCAAGAGGTCTTACCGAGAGGACAAGAGTTTGACATGGCGGCTCCAGAAATAACCCCTTTTAGAAGAAGTTAAAGTGCATCCACGATTTTTTGTAATGAGAGAGCTTCATTTGAAGTTGACGAGTACTCTTCCTTTTGAGGTTGGGATGTAGCAGCCATGGCTAGTAACTTTTTCCACTTTGGGCAAATAGGCTTAATGTGCCCCGGTTCCTTACAAAAGTGACACAAAAGCTTGCTATAATCCCTCTTCCCTCCTTGACCATTTGAGTTTTGATTCTTGAAGTGGTGAGGCTTGTAGGTCCTTAAGTTACTCTCCAGTCTTCAAACGACATTAACACCTTCATTTTCTTCATTATTGGAAGGTGTAACTAGAACACTTGGGTTGTTTTTACTTATACCCATACGAGTTTCTTCCCCACTTAGTTTAGTAATTACATCTTCAAGAGAGGGGGAAGTGAAAGTGAATAAAAGAGAAGATCGGATTTGTTCAAATTCAGGCCTAAGCCCATTCAAAAAATTGAAAAATTTATCTTCTTCCAATTGTTTATGACGAAGCACTATGGCTTCTCCACTCCACTTGGGTTCGAGCATAGCAAGCTCGTCCCAAATAGAAGAGAGTTCGGCAAAATACTCTTTTATAGTCATCTCCCCTTGATGAAGAGTTAGCGTCCTCTTTTGGAGATAATACTTATGGGACAAGTCCCTATAGGTGTACATATTTTCAAGGTACTCCCACGCTTGAGAAGCCTTCTTAAACTTGATAATATTGGCGTTGATTCTTGTTTCTACAGATGAGAAAATCCATGAGAAGATTTTAAAATTCCTCATCTCCCATTCTTCATGCTTTTTGGTGTAGTCTTCAAGAGCCTTGGCGCTTTCTTTGCCTTTGAGGATTTTTATTTCTCCTTCCTCTATCGAGGTTATCTTTCGCTCCGGTTCGGGAATCGAGCCTTGGACATAGCCCCAAAGCCCTTTTTCTTTGATATGAGCCTCCATGTTTCCGACCCAAACGTGATAGTTGGACCCATTGAGTTTGAAACTGAGAAAAAAATGAGTTTTTTTCACCCATTAGAGAGGAGAGATGATGAAAAATAATACGCACCACAAAGGATTTTTAGATCTTTCTTGATAGGAGAGTCTTCTAAAATATTGGATGAACAAGAGGATCCACTCCAATCTTCAAAAAATTGAGAGCACGTTTTTTGAGGTACCGGAAAAAGGAAGAATCCACACGATCTTTCTTTCTCCAACAAGGCTTTGATACCGTGTAAAAGTATCTTTAACAAGATACTATTATCAAGACTAATATTCTTGATAACAAGCACGTGCACACATGCACAATAAGCACTCTTAGAACACTTGTGCACAAAAGCACAACTCACTAAATCTCACAAAGGCATAAAAGAATAAAAGCTTTATTGAAGAACACTAGGGCTTTGTCTCAAAGCCTTAAGAAATTAATGCAGCGAGGGGGAATCGGAGCTATCGCGTTAATGGGTGTTGAGCTTCCAATGCACGATCAGTCGTGCAGCAACAAATAACTTAATGGAAATGCTGACGCAAGGAATCGGATCAATCGATTCGATCAATAGTTTATTAATGATTGAGAAAGACTACAATGAATCAAGACAACGTAACTAGCAAAAAATGAAAACTGTTGTAACAACTGACAACAAAACAAAAGAACATAAATGCAGATATCCAAAAGGTTGCTATAGGCTGAACGTGACAGGAAGAAAATGCAGAGAAAAAATATTTCAGACTGCCCTGCGTAACCCTAAGGCTCGACCTATATAGGTTGCGCACCGGGTCTGGATCTTGGGTCCAGAACCCGAGACCGAGACCCGATGTTCTCAACTCCTGCTGGGGCTGTTGACGTGCGCTGCACTGCTTCCATTCTTCGCTCACTAAGAGTATGTACGCAGGGGTGTATCCCTGCATCGTGACACCGTGTTCGAGGTCGGATCCAGTACTTTGGTCTGATCGTTAATCCCATCGTGCGGGTCCGGTCCCATGCCTGGGTCATGCTGTATGGATCCGGGTCGGTCCTGCTCTGTATCATTCTCCCCTGGTTGGAAAGAAGTCGGCTCTAACGACTTGTTGTCTCCACAGTAAGCATATAAATCAGACACATTGAAGATAGGCGAAATGTGCCAATCTTCTGGCAATTCAAGGAGGTAGGCATTTGGACCCAATCACTAGAGGATCTTGAAAGGGCCATATTTCCTAGGACTCAATTTACCATAAGTACCCACTAGAAAATGCTCAGGACGCAGGTAAGCCCAAACTAACTGACCAACTTGAAACTGGACATCTCGACGATCCTGATCGCCGAAAGCTTTGTAAGCTTTATAACTCTCAACAAGTTTGGCTCGGACCTGCCTATGTATATCACGCATGTACTCAACAACATCAAACGCATCTGAGGCTGGGTCCGGAAGACTCGACACAGGTGCTAGATCTACTACATGGGTGGGTGAGCGCTCATAAACCACTTAAAAAGGAAACTTGCCCATGGACCAGTTGATGGAACTATTGTAGGCGAACTCGGCTTGCGGCAAGACTAGATCCCAAGTTTTTATATTTTCACCAACTAGACTCCTTAGTAGGTTCCCTAAGGTACGGTTCACAACTTCGGTTTGGCCATCGTTTTGAGGATGGTATGCACTACTAAATAGGAGTTTGGTTTTCAACAAGGCCCACAATGATTTCCAAAAATGGCTCATGAAGCGAGTGTCACGATCTGAGGTGATCGTGTGGGGCAATCCATGAAAGCGGGCCACGTCCTTAAAGTAGTATGAAGCTACTAACGAGGTGTCAATGATCCGCTTACACGGGACAAAATAGCGATTTTGGAAAATCAGTCAACCACAACTAAGATGGAATCAAAACGACGTGAGGCTCTGGGAAGACCCACCATAAAATTCATAGAAACATGTTCCCAAGGTCGCTCAGGGATAGGCAACGGAGTATACAAACCACTATTCTGACGTCGACCCTTGGACACTTGACACACTCGACAACTTTGAACAAACTTGACAACATCTTTGCGTATTTTGGACCAAAAGTATCGTTCATCTAGCAGTGTGAACGTCTTATCATGTCCAAATTGTCCAGCTAGTCTCCCTTCATGTAACTCGGAAATCAATTGTAGCCTAAGAGAGAATGCTGACACGCATAACTTATTACCTCGAAAGAGGTAACCGTTATATATAACGAATCGTGGGTCTGTTGTACTGGTAGAGGAGAGACACCCTTTTCAGACCTGCTGAAAATCAGGGTCCGTTGGGTAAAACTCTTTGCACTGCTCAAACCCAATGACCTGCACGGACATAGTCATTAAAAGATTATTTTCCTACTAAGTGTGTCAGCTACCTTGTTTAGAGTACCTGATTGATGGCGAATCGTAAAAGTGTACTCTTATAAGAAACGGACCCACTTGGCATGTCTAGAACTCAACTTCTTTTGGTTATTTAAGTACTTCAATGCCTCATGATCCGTGTACAAGACGAACTTTTTATAAATGAGATAATGCCTTCGATAATGAAGGGCTTGCACAATGGCATAAAACTCGACATCATAAGTGGAGTACTGGCACCTCGCCTGAGTCAGCATTTCACTAAAGAAAGCAATGGGCTTGCGATTCTGACTCAAGACGGCACCAATTCCCACTTTAGAGGCGTCACACTCAACCTCAAAGACTGCGCTAAAATCAGGGAGGGCTAGGACGGGGGCACTAGTCATTTTGTCTTTGATGAGCGTGAAGGTTTTGCCCGCGGCTGAAGTCCAATGGAAACTAGTACTCTTTAGGCATTCCGTGATAGGGGCCATGAGGGTGTTAAAGTTTCTCATGAAACGATGGTAGAAAGTGACGAGCCCGTGAAAACTACAGATCTCTCCTATAGTCCTTGGGGTAGGCCATTCTACAATCGCACGGACTTTGGCGGGATTCGCCTTTACTCCATCAGACGACACAATAAAACCCAAAAATACCACACTTGACGTCATAAACACACACTTCTTGGCATTGACATACAACTTTTCCTTCCTTAAAATTTCAATGACTTGATGCAAATGACTCAAATGATCTGACAACGAAGAACTATAGACCAAGATATCATCAAAATATACTACGACAAACTTCCCTATAGAAGAGCGCAACACTTGGGTCATCAAGTTCATGAAAGTACTCGGGGCATTTGATAACCCAAATGACATGACTAACCACTCATACAACCCATCATGCGTCTTGAATGGCGTTTTCCACTCATCCCCCTCTCGGATACGGATTTGGTGGTACCCACTTTTTAAATCGATTTTGGAGAAAATAGAGGCATTGGCCAACATATCAAACATGTCATCTAACCGTGGAATGGAAAAACGGTATTTGACAGTGATGCGATTGATCACTCTACTGTCGACACACATGCACATGGACCCATCTTTCTTAGGAGTGAGCAGGGCGGGCACTGCGCAAGGGCTCACACTCTCACGAATAAAACCCTTTTGCAGTAACTCTTGAACCTGTCTCAACAGTTCGGCATGCTCAGATGGTTTCATGCGATACGCGGGGAGGTTAGGTAGACTCGACCTCAGGGACAAAATCAATGGCATGCCGCACCACCCTCATCGAAGGCAGACCATCAGGAAGGTCGTCTGGCATAATGTCGCGAAACTCCTCAATAAGGGGCGTGATGTCTGCGGGAACAAGCAACGACGTACTCATAGACGGTTTGGCCACCAAGGCATAACAATAATTGTTCTCCTTGCAATGGCTTAAAAAAATCCGGTATGATAGGCCCGCGAGCCGAGGAACTCGCTCAAGCTTATCCACAGTGGGAAAACCGGTCTCCTTGCAATGACTCAACAATACCCTCGACAAAATGAGCGTTCTTGTTCACAGTGGGGCACTTGTATGCTACATGTCCTAACTCCTGACACCTAAAACAACGGATGGTAGACTCACTAGGCTTGGCCTTGGATCCGGTATGGTATGCTGGTCCAGACTGGTCAGGCTTGCTAGGGCCTACTCTTGGGGTGGACTTTGAGTCTTCCTTCCGAGGGGAGCTCGCTCTCCTGGTTGGGAAACTCGACTTGGGTTGACTGGACT
The DNA here is from genome assembly GCF_984573655.1 of Nuphar pumila. Taxonomy (NCBI): domain Eukaryota; kingdom Viridiplantae; phylum Streptophyta; class Magnoliopsida; order Nymphaeales; family Nymphaeaceae; genus Nuphar; species Nuphar pumila. The sequence goes on from NC_143259.1 coordinate 993,109, forward strand.
GGTTACTTCGGGAGACTCTATACTCTTGCCTCATTTTCAATTTTTCCTCCACATTCATTGCGTAGTTGTTGTCCTGATCCAATGACTCGACTATGACACAACTGAAATCATCAGAAATATATCTCATGACCTGCTGGCGGGTGGTCTCCTCGATCTGCACTCATAGGGATAGACGATGAAACTCAGCAATGTATTCCGCCACGGTACGGGTGCCTTGATACAAGGACAGGTACTCCTTGTAGGCTCTCTCGGCATGGTCTGAAGGCACAAACTTGGACTGTATCAACCTATGCATCTCTTCCCATGTATGCACACGCTCTTGCCCCTGCCGTTCCCTCGGCCTTTGTAGCTCAACCCACCATGTATGTGTTAGGCTCCTCAATCGAGTGGACGCTAGAGAGACACGGCAGTGTTCAGCTACAGTGTGGTAGTCGAAGAAAAACTGCACGGCGTAGGCCCAATCGAAGAACTGCTCGGCGTCGAATCGTCCCGTGGACTCTGGAAGGTCCAGCTTCACCCCGTAGGTGGAGGGTGCTCTGGCGCTCTTTGTTGACGAGGTTCTACCATTCCTGCAGGGTGCTCGTTCCATAAGGCTTCATCGTCCATCATGGCAATGTCATCTTCATCACGGTACTGCTCGATTGGAGGCTGGTGTTGGCGAACTCCCATGACGTGTGGTCGGCGCTCAGGCCGCACCAGTCCCTGCTGAATCTGCCTCGGTTTAGCCAACCCATTGTTGGGAGCCATCTGCGGCTGGCGTTGAGGCACCGGCATAACATGAGGTACTACTAAAAGTGGAAGGGCTGGTTGGTTCACGGGTTCTAGGTTGGTGGGAATGGGATAATATGGGGTTGAGTTATGGGTTGGATTAGGGTAGAGGTAGTGTGTCGGGTAGGGTGGGTCGGGTTGGTGTAGTACTGGGATGATTCACCCGATTGGATCTGGATCGATTCAAGTACTGGGAATAGCCCAACAACTCTTTAAGCGTGCTTATAAATAAGGGCTATGCGTGTTCCCTTGCGACTTACAGTGTACAGTTGCGCTTAGAGTCTGTTTTGCTTTTGTTGAGTCTGATGTAAGCTGCCCGGTTCAGGTGAATTAATACCCCGAAGGGGCAGCCCGTATACTTGAACTGTAATAGCCTGCGGGCAAAATTGTGAATGAATTAAATGCGTTGAGCTTTCTTTTGTTCACCCTCGTTGTGATTGCTTCTTGTGATTGCAACTTCTCTCCCTCTATTCTCTCTTGCTCTCTTGCACTCTGATCATAAGCTTCCGCGACCGGCAAGCGAGCTGACGAGTAGGCTTGCGGCGGTAAGGAAGGACCGTCGCGCCGCGCTGGCCCATTGAAGGAAATAGGCCCGTGACAAGTGGTACCAGAGCCCGTTCTCGTGCTGGGGAAGGGACTCCGGAGTCGGTGTCGACAGACACGCCGACAGGCTGCGATTTGTGAGCAAGACATCGTGGCGCCTTATCAACACTTGCGCAACACCAGAGGCAAGGCAGTTGCCGAAGCTGAGGAGATGGGTTCACCTCAGGGCCAAGAAGAGTTGGCTGCAACTGTTAATAAGCTGGTGGAAGATGTGACTTCGCATGATGAAGCGATTTCACGTGCATGTGATTCATTCAATGGATTGAATGATGTGGTGGCGAGCCTGCAAGAGCAGGTGAACTTACTAATGGGGCAGGTCACTTCGTTGACGACTACAGTGGCCGATCTTGAGTTGAGAAACCGTACGTTACAGCGGACGGTGACCCTGAATGGCGGAAATGGTGAGAGATCGTCAAGGATTGATGTACCTAGACCCGCAAAATTCAATGGTTCTCGCGACAGCAAGGCCATTGAGAACTTCTTGTTCCAAGTAGAAGACTACTTGGATATCCAAAATGTGACCCTTGAAGATCTGAGGATCAAGGCTGCAGCGGCCTTACTTGATGGTGATGCTATCGCTTGGTGGAGGCGGAAGCGCAATGACATGGAGAGGGGTCAATGTGTGATAGACACCTTTGACGACTTCAAAGTAGAGTTGCGCAACTACTTCATGCCAAGAAATGCGCAGAGACAGGCTTACCGGATGGTTCGTGAACTCAAACATACTGGTTCGTTGCAAGACTATGTCCGAACGTTCCAGAAGCTTATGCTGGAGATACCTAACATGCCAGAAGACGACATGCTCAACTGGTTCATTGTGGGACTTCAACCATGGGCACAGTCCGAAGTGGAAAGGAGCAACCCCCGTATTTTGGAGGATGCATATGTGGCGGCGGAGCGCTTAGTTGATACTCAGCGCAAACCCTTCACCCCATCAACCAAAGTTGGGAAGAAGCCTGACCACGGAGGCAAGAAGGATGAGCAGCGCAACGATAAAGGTGAGGCGTCGACGCGCCATCAACCCGAAAAGAAACAGAACTACACGAAGCATAACAACAGCAACAAGGGTGCGGTTGTGACATGTTGGTTCTGTGGTGATAGACATATCGCCCGGCAATGCCCAAAGCGCCTTGTAAAGGACGACGGGCAAGCCAATGCTGCACAGGAAGAATGCAGCGATACTGAAGGCAGTGACGCTGAGACCATGCAACCGAGGATGGGTGCCATGCGATCGATTAACGCAGCTAGAAGTTGCGCAGCTAAGAACATGCAGGTCAGTAAGGAACTTATGTACGTAGAAGTCATCATGAATGGAAAGTCTACTTCGGCAATGGTAGACTCCGGGGCCACACACAACTTTGTCTCGCGGGAAGAGGCAGAGCGGTTGGGTTTGAAAACTGGGCCAAAGCAGAGGACTATCAAAACAGTAAACTCTGAGGCCAAGCCCATTCTTGGTGAAGCAAGAGATGTGGCTACTCAAGTGGGGAGTTGGGTCGGCAAAGCCAATTTCTCTGTGGTGCCCCTGGACGATTTCAAGGTGATTCTGGGTATGGAGTTTCTGCGAAGCCAGAATGTGATGATGCTGCCAAAGTTTAACACGTTGACGATCATGGGATCGGACCTGTCCCACACAGTGCAGTGTCTTACGCAGAAAGGCAAGTCTTCAGTGTTATCAGCAATGCAACTGAAGAAGGGTGTCAAGCATGGGGAGCAGACATTCCTAGTTGCAGTGCGTGCAGATGAAGGGAAGGTAGAAGCAGCAGTGCCGCCGACCCTAGCCCCTCTATTGGAGGAGTTTCGGGGGGTGATGCCTCCGGAATTGCCAAAACGTCTTCCGCCAAGACGCGAGGTCGACCACAAGATTGAGTTGACCCCGGGAGCAAAGCCTCCCGCAATGGTTCCATACCGTATGGGGCCAGCAGAGTTGAAGGAGCTGCGCAGGCAGCTAGACGAGATGTTGGACGCAGGCATTGTTCGTCCATCAAAAGCCCCATTTGGTGCCCCGGTCCTTTTTCAGATGAAACATGATGGCTCTAAACGGTTATGTGTGGATTACCGGGCCTTGAACAAGGTCACGGTGAAGAACAAGTACCCATTGCCATTGATAGCAGACTTGTTCGATCAGCTAGGCAGTGCCCGTATCTTTTCCAAGCTAGATCTGCGATCGGGTTACTGGCAGGTGAGGATTGCCGAAGGTGATGAGCCGAAAACAACTTGTGTCACCCGCTATGGTGCTTACGAATTTCTAGTAATGCCATTCGGGTTGACAAATGCTCCAGCCACATTCACGACTTTAATGAACCAGATTTTCTACCCTTACTTAGACAAGTTTGTGGTAGTCTATCTGGACGATATCGTGATCTACAGCAGTAACATGGAGGAACATGTCGGGCACTTGCGAACAGTGTTTCAGGTGCTGAAAGAGAATGACCTCTGTGTTAAACGAGAGAAGTGTCTCTTCGGGCAGGAGGAGATCAGCTTCCTTGGCCACGTTGTGGGGCGTGGTGTGCTGCTTATGGATGGGCAGAAGATAAGGGCCATCCAGGAATGGGTTCCGCCAAGCAAAGTGCCAGAATTGCGGTCATTCCTCGGCTTGGCAAATTATTATCGGCGTTTCATCGAAGGTTATTCCCTCATTGCTGCGCCTCTCACAGATTTGTTAAAGAAAAATCGGGTATGGCTCTGGACAGGAGCGTGCCAAGATGCCTTCGAGGGCTTGAAGAAAGCCTTAGTGAGAGAGCCAGTACTGCGACTGCCTGATCATTCGAGACCCTTCGAAGTCCACACTGATGCCTCAGACTTTGCCATTGGCGGAGTTATTATGCAAGACGGGCATCCGATCGCATATGAGAGTCGTAAGCTGAAGGATGCAGAGAGGCGGTACACAGTGCACGAACGTGAGATGACCGCCATTGTGTATTGCCTCAGGACCTGGCGGCACTACCTTTTGGGTGCCGAGTTCGTCGTCAAGACGGACAATGTGGCCACGAGCTATTTTCAGACGCAAAAGAAGCTGACGCCCAAGCAAGCTCGATGGCAGATGTTTTTGGCTGAGTTCGACTTTGCCTTAGAGTACAAGGTTGGAAAGACCAATGTTGTGGCGGATGCCCTGAGCCGTAGGGCTGAACTGGCAGCTGCGCGTGCGGAGTCTTCTGAAGTGCATTTGGAGGGTGCACTGCTGAGCCGCATCCGCGAGGGTACGCAGCAGGATCCGACCGCACAACACCTTGTTTCTCTAGCGCAGGCAGGGAAGACTCGGCGATTTTGGCTACAAGATGGCCTCCTCATAACAAAAGGGGGACGCATCTTTGTACCACGGTGGGGAAGCCTTCGCCGAGAGCTACTCAAGGAGTGCCATGATACACTATGGGCCGGCCATCCTGGTCAGGAGCGGACCTTAGCACTCCTTGAGCGCGGCTACTATTGGCCGCAGATGAGAGACGACGTTGAGGGGTATGTGCGGACATGCCTCATCTGCCAGCAGGATAAGGGGACAAATCAGAAGGCTGCCGGTCTCCTTGAGCCTCTACCAATTCCAGAACGTCCATGGGATAGCATCTCCATGGACTTTATTGTTAGTCTGCCAAAGGTAGAGGGCCTCAGTTCTATTCTAGTTGTGGTGGATCGTTTTTCAAAGTATGCCACCTTCATCCCGGCTTCTAAGGAGTGCCCTGCAGAGAAGACTGCAGAGTTGTTCGTAAAGCATGTGGTGAAGCACTGGGGCATACCAAAGAGCATTGTGAGTGATCGTGATGCTCGCTTCACGGGCAAGTTCTGGCGTGAAGTATTTCGGCTACTGGGCTCTGAGTTGCTGTTTTCAACTAGTTTCCATCCGCAGACAGATGGGCAGACAGAGCGCATCAACGGGATCCTGGAGCAGTACCTTAGGCACTTTGTTAGTGCCAATCAGAAAAATTGGGTGAAGCTCCTTGATGTGGCACAGTTTTGTTATAATCTGCAGAAGAGCGAGTCTTCAGGCCACAGTCCGTTCGAGATAGCCACGGGGCAGCAGCCACTGACCCCGCACACTCTTGCCACACAGGAAAAGGGAAGGCCATCATTCGCCTATCAGTTTGTTCGCGACTGGCACGAGCAAAATGAGTTAGCGAAGGCATTCTTACACAAAGCGGCAAAGAGAATGAAGAAGTGGGCAGACAAACACCGTCGGCCCGCAGGGTTCCAAGTTGGGGACCAAGTGTTGGTGAAGTTATATCCTGGTCGCACAGGCATCTTCCGCGGGCGGCACCGCGGACTACTCAGAAAGTATGAGGGACCCTTCACCATCACAAAGAAGGTGGGCAAGCTAGCCTATAAGCTGGAGTTGCCCCCAGACTTCAAGGTGCACCCGGTGTTCCACGTGTGCAACCTCAAGCAGTTCCATCCAGATGATGGAGACCCGGAACGCAATGTGCCGCAACGCGCTCCCATCATGCAGAGGGCCCCGGCAGCACAACGGGCCGAAAAGCACCTCAGTCAGATCCTTCGCCACAAGGTCAACTACTTGGGGCAAGCGAAGAAATACTTGGTGCAGTGGGAGGAAACAGCGGAACCAACGTGGGAGCCTGCATTTCGAATGAACAGTCGCTACCCGGCTGAAGTCAGGGCTTACCACGAAACAGATGGCGCCGAGGACGGCGCATGATTTGAAGGGGGGAGCATGTTCCCTTGCGACTTACAGTGTACAGTTGCGCTTAGAGTCTGTTTTGCTTTTGTTGAGTCTGATGTAAGCTGCCCGGTTCAGGTGAATTAATACCCCGAAGGGGCAGCCCGTATACTTGAACTGTAATAGCCTGCGGGCAAAATTGTGAATGAATTAAATGCGTTGAGCTTTCTTTTGTTCACCCTCGTTGTGATTGCTTCTTGTGATTGCAACTTCTCTCCCTCTATTCTCTCTTGCTCTCTTGCACTCTGATCATAAGCTTCCGCGACCGGCAAGCGAGCTGACGAGTAGGCTTGCGGCGGTAAGGAAGGACCGTCGCGCCGCGCTGGCCCATTGAAGGAAATAGGCCCGTGACAATGCGAGCCCATTGAATAAATGTATTACTTTAAGGAGTTGTCTCCTTAAGCTTATAAACATTGTGTGTTTATTGCACTTCTTTTGTGGTGTAAAGCTTATAAACACTGTGCATTTATTTTGTGTCTTGAGTATTTGAAGTATCAAGTTATTCGAAAACTTGATCGTTTGCAAGGATTCTTCACAATATGTATTATCCTTTATATATGTAAAATATATAGGATTACAAGGTTTCGTAATACAATTTAACAAAAGATACCATATTAAAATGAATAATTCCATACAATGACATCAAGAACACTTTGTGCGTACTATCAACATATGAATTTTTGTGTATTAAAAACAAAACCTCATCAAAATCAGAAGGTGAAGGAAAATGAAAACATCAGAACTGCAAGAAGCATAAACAAAACCCAAAAAGTAATATGAATAGATGACAAATAAACCACTAAGATAAAACAAGAATTAGATGGATCCAATCAACTTAAATTAAAAAAGACAACTCCCATCAATACTTATTGGTTTATCAGGTATTACCTTTGGTTAAGTGGAAGAAGGACTTTATGTTTGCCTGGGTTTCTTTTAGCGGGGTTGTTCTATGGCTTATTAGGTCACTAAAACTGTTCACGCTTGCTTCACTCTCCAATGAAAATACAGAAGTCTGTACAGGAAATGCGTCCTTTCTAGATAAACAGCATGCAACAGATACAAGTAATCCAACAGTTGTAAGTATGACACATGCTAAAAGAGTATATACAACAGCTTTGCTGGAAATGTGCTTTGTTGATGATTCTGATTTACCAGGTTCTGAAGACCCTGACCAAAGAGCAAACATCATCGACATTAATTTATAACATCTGGTAAATGATGAAGCAAACAGAAAATGCAACACTGTGATCATGTCAGGTAAGAAGCTGTAAGGGAAAATAGCAAACAAGAGAGAAGGGAACTATTCACTAATAAGTCTTTTAGCCGATGTAACAAGCCAAAGCAGGAATCACAAACACAACCATCTCTAATAAATATGAACTCTAGTCCAACCATTCAGACGAAATTCATAATATAAAAAGAATGAGAGCTGCCAAAATTCAATAATATAGTCACCAAGAAGCATCAACAAATGTCAAATGATGAATAGGTTTGAAGGTGAGAAACATATCATTAAGTTGTTTAAAAAGCAAGAGTTGTAACGTCCTATGGCTTGCCTTGACATAAGATGAGCAGCCCCCCGAGGGGCTTTTTTGGACATGCCGCTATCTTTGCACACAAGTAACAGGTTATCTAGCTTATTTTCCATTAAGATCATGAACACAGTCTGTGGGTGCTTTGCATGTTTTTTAAATGTGCAGCTTAGTGATGGACATGCCAATTTTAAAAGAGTAGGATATTTGACGTCCATAGATTTAATTGTTTATGTGTGCCTGTGAGAGAGCACACACAAACAGGCATGAAGACTCCCAAATAAGTGTTCAAGATCATAAGAACTACAGATCTAACCATCTGAATGAGATTTACATACATAAAAACATCTATTAATACCAAAATGAGAATTAAAGATAATAAGGAAAAGGAGGTCAGTGACACAATACTGTCCAACTCCGAACACAGGTTTGTCTCTGCCATAAAGTGTCGTCATATATCTGGTGTTTGTGCGACATAGTCAACATCATAACAAAGAAATAATGAGTTCAGACTCCATACTTGTAAACAAATTAAAAGAAAAAAAAAATTATTTTGGACCAGTTACACATAAGGCCTCTGCATAAGGAACTAGATTATACAATATACATATATTACTCAACAATAGAACCCGATAGTAGGGAAATAGACAATAAGCTATCCTTCAAAATTTCAAATCCTTGATAAATTTATAGCTGCCAAATTTTATGAGTGATGCTATTGTATACAAATTGGGACTGTTTACAAAGAAGTGCATTTATATAACAGTCTAAAGAAATCACATGTCTAAGGTTTTCATCTCCATGAGATGTTACTCTCATTCTGATTGTACCATTTTTCCATTGCCTCAAAAAAGATTGTCTTAATAGTGCGATTACTTTGAATTGATGAACTTAATCATGGGTTATTTGGTTTGTAAGATCAGATCATTTCCCTAAAAGAAAATCGCCTAATGGATTAGCATCAATAATATCTTGATGTTGTTGCACAAGTGACTGCATTAGCATTGGCTTGTTGGCTGACAACCAATGCACACCATCATGGAACAATTGGAAAAACAAATGGAAGCAGATGAATAATGCTTGTTAGACTTACAAACATCTTTGAGAACCTTAAGACTTGCAATATTTAGCATGACACATTCAGGAAATGGGAAATTTCAACTCCTATAAGATTTTCCAAGAAGTACAATTTTTTTTTCTTTTGTTCATAATCCCATAAAGATGTGACAGTAACAACAATGTTTCATGGCAAAATAATGATCTTACTATGAAGACAACATCTTTTTATCTATTGATGCTTATACTTTTTCTAACATTTTCAATATTCAAATGTCTTCAATGAAAAAAGGATTTTCCCAGATAAAGATGCATTGATATTTCCAGAAACAGTGATTGACTATAATGAGATGAGAAATATAATGAAAAGACTGCAAGGGGTTGAACATGACCAGATGGCTGGAGAACAATGAGCATGATTATGTTTTACAAAAATTCAGCACAACTTAAAACAATATAGATTAAAGAAAAGTTCATTGTGTGTGTCAAGGTCACCTAACCAGGAAGCAGAAGCAGGAAACAAAACGAGAAGCAGGAGCGAGAAGCGAGGTACTTTAAAATTTATAAGCAAAAGCGATAAGTCAATTTAAAAACAAAAATAGGAATAGAAAAGGAAGTGATATGAGATTGAATGGGAAGCAAAATATTAATTGAACGGGAAAGGAATAAAAACTAAAATAAAAATGATGATTCTTAAATTTCATGATTTTGTAGTGTAAGAATTAAATTCTTCTCAAAATCTAGAAATGATGATTGTCAAGTTAGAGAAAGAACATGGGAAGTGAAAAAGGAAGCACTTGGAAAACATGAAAAGTGCGACAAAAACGTCAAGAAGCATGTAGGGAAGCAAAAAAAAATGTGTGGGAAGCATAAGAGAAGAGTGGGAAGATCGAGATTCCCATCAAGTTTCAGAAACGAGGAGTTTCACGCTTCCGAAGTGAGTTTCTGGGAAGTGCGCTTCGCACCTATCTATAAAGCTTCTGGTAACCCTGGTGTATGTTGTATGTATGTCTGTCTGAAATTTCTAATCCAAGACAAAGAATCAGATCATAAAGAAAATAAACCTTACCGAATGTACAGTTGCATGATGAAAAACAACCAACATTGCTAATATATAATGCTTTTGGAGCACTCCTTGTAGCACAAGTACATGTCCATCCTTTTGCACCATTCCCATTTGTGACTTCTCCTATTGCAAGAAAGACTATGGGAGTCACTCTTGATCATCTTAGTGAAAGTAAGAAACAACTCAATACACCAAATGAAGGAAATCTCATTAGACCCACTGACCACATTAATGGAGGTCATAAGACCATGCATACATGCAAGAGGCAAAGTAAAATCCTTTATGTTTTAAAGATCGAAAATAACAAAAATATAACACCATAAATTGAAATAAATAGTGTGTGATATGGTAACATCCCTTGTACAAAATACCAATAGTAATTGATATGGTAGCATCACTTGCACAAAATATTGCAGAGAAACAAAAAGATAACAAGTCTAATTTGCACACAAAATTCTTAAAACACAAAAGCATGGCCCCACAAACATTTGGCCTCAAAGTTATATAATAGGAAGAGCGTTGTGTGGCAGCTCATTGGGCTTTCTAAAGGAATAAAAACAAAGTTATAACATCTCCTTTCACTTCTTTGCACCTTAATGTCAACAATTAACACCAATCATGTTCATGCGTGCATAGCACACACAATGTTAACATGTGCACACACACACACACACAAAGCCAGTTAAACAGGTTTTTCCCAAAGCATAGCAATCAAAAGAAAAAAGAAGACAATATATCATGTAAAATTACATGTATTTTTATTCAGCGTTCTTTTAGAAATTAGAACATCTAGTGTTCAAGTCTTCAAGAAAGTCCCATAATAAGTTCCCAACCAAAATACATGACAAAAATGTAAATATTTATCTTGAAGAGAAAATTTTAAGCATTATTTTTTAGGATAAAATCATAATTTATTTTTCATAAACAGTTGAATAACTGCAATTGAAACAAATATCAGTTAATTTGAAGTCCGTGGAACTCTCAGCTTTAATGAAATGTTGATTCCCTGGTAATCAAAACAGAGATATGATATCTAAAAACGAGCTGAAATGCATACGGAAATAAAAGGAGATGGCTACCTGGTATGCAATCACAGAAAGCAGAACAATTAGCGCCAAGGGGATGACTCTCTGTGCCAGAAGCTCCCAATCCACATGAGCATGTCCAGCTACCTACTCTTGAGCCGTCTGGAAGTTGGCCTGATACAGATTGCCTAGCTATTCGCAAAAAAATGTACAATCAGCACTGAAAAACTGTCTAAGAATGAAATTTGCACAAAATTGAACAGCACTCTTCTTGTGTCTAGGCTCGAGATAGCAGGGTCCTTTTAGTGGACCAGAAGCAACGAAACTACAAGGAACACAAAAAAAGACTGATGGTACCAAGTTACCAACCAGTTGTGCTTGTGGAAGAGACAGTGGAACCCAATATGATCTGAAAGCAGAGCCCAAGAATGGTACAAACCAAGACATGCTTCAAGGGAAACATCATGTTAACACCGCTGCACAATCAATGGCAAACAGTTCCTGCTAATGTCAGCCCAGTAGTAAGTCAAAGAAATTAATGAATAACAAAATGCGCCTTGCCTCCTGTAAGCATGGTGAAATGCAAGATGATCGCCATATACACATCATACAAACTAATCGAAACAAATCAAGCAATTTTAGCTCGTCCATGAACTCCAAATCCCAAACGCTTTAAGAAACACTACTCACGAAACAAGCCACACTTGGGCTACAGAATTGGAGCAATGCATGACACGAGTACGATAAAAATGCAAGAAGGAACAAAGAGAAGCAGAAACGATATCATGAGCCCCACCACTAAAAGAACTCTACAGACGCCAAGTGGGCCTCATTTCGGGACTAGTCGCCCCAAAAGTGCAAGGACTGATAATAGAACCAGAAAACATCACCACACAAAGACGACAGCCACAGGGCAACATCACATACCTGCAACTCTTGGCTATCTCGAAAGAGCAGAAAGCTGAACATCTTCACTCCATGCAACTCAAATAATGACGCTAACAAGGCAAGGTTAAAGAGGTAGTTAAGAAACAATTGAAAGGAAGAAATAAAATAAGAAAACATACATTATGGAGGATCTAATCAGATTTTGAATACACAAAGGACGACGGAAGGCTTAACATTTCCAGCCCGACAGAAAGCAACGGCTCTACTACCGGAAGCGGACGGGCCGAATGCCCCATTTTTCAGAAGGATAAAGTTACCCGAATGCCCTCGTTCTTTTCGCCCAGGAGAAAAGACCAAACAAGAGAACGCGGTGAAACGGCTACATTCATAATATCCTTCATTTTGTATTGCCTACCAACAGATTCCATCGTTTAACGTGCGCCCTCGATTTATCCTGGCAATCATGTTTTGGATAAAATTTAAACGGTTTTCTGTAGTTTTTTTTTACAGAATTTATAAATTTATTTGAGAGAATGGCTTTCTAGGTTAACACTACTAATGAATTATTTGGCTAATTAAGAAGGCTCTACCTAGAGTCACCAACGGGGGCTCCGCTTGTCTGGCAGGAGCAGTTAGTGTACGTCACCTTATGTTGGAACGTTGCAAGTTAGAATCCCAAAGGTATGGTTGTAGAGCTGGTAGGGGTCTGCCTAACCCAGGTTTCTCTGTCCAAAAAAAAAGCTCTACCCGGAGTCTGGACGCTAGCCCGACTCATAGACAGTGTCAAAACTACCCTTCTTTTTTATGGTCAATTAACAAAAGTTCGCCAGCAAATTCCCCAAGAATAAGTGATCGCCACCAAACTCCCCAACAAAAAGAAGAGTGATCCAGATAGAGGATGGGTCTGAGTCTCCTGATTCTTCTCCCCGACTTCCCGGATACCGAGCACCAACTTTAACTGAACCGTACGACTCCGCCAAATCGTCCCATTTTTTTTTCCGAAACCGACTCCCTTCGTGTTTGACGGCCCGGACAGAGTCCGAATCACCATGAATCAAAGAAGACCCACTAATGACAGAATTAGCCTCCCCATCCTAAAACGGTGGAAATCGCCCATTGAACAATTAAGAGTTCTTACAGATTCTAAGGGCATTTAGGTCAAACCTGCATCCCTAACTGCAATGAGCCAAAGAGCGTCCATAATCATGAACAGTCCTCACTTTTAAAACTTCTCTTTCACTTATTGAAAAAAGACCAACTTATCCTTAACACGTTGGTCAGACTCTTTTATGGCCTCCCTAACAGCAAAGAGCCAAAGAGTGTCAAAAAGTGTCGGTGGTGGAGTGGCAGCGGCATGCAGAGAAGTTGCCATACCCTTTGTCTCAGGTTCAACTTCTACTGGGTACACGAGTGCCTTTAACTAGTGAGCTGAGCTTAAGTGTTGGTGATCCCACTCGGAGTTTACCTTGCAGGAGCAGGCCTGTTAAATGACTCGATTCTCGGCAAGGGTCGGGGTTATAAAAATTATATATATATATATATATATATATATATATATATATATATATATATATATATATATAAAAGTGTCAGTGGCAAAAATAAAAAGCATAAAAGTCATTTCGGGGAAACGGAAACGTGGAAGCCATATTGCGGAACCATGGGGCCCTGGCCTCACTTAAAAATTAGTTATCACGGAGAGGGAACTTAGTAAACGAACCCTACTTTAATAGAAAATAATGTAAATGTCTGAAACGCTTTAAAATTGGACAAAAAGTTCCGCCTAAAGAACGAGAACTCTCGGTTTTTCCACATAATCCAGAGTCGTTTCATATTTTAACAGGGTCACTTTTGTCATATTTTGGATTTGAAAAATCTCTTCCCTCACTTCCGCCCCGCCAACTCTCTGAAGGGAGAGTTTCTTGAAGACCAAAACTTCCACAAAAACAAGTAGTAAATAAAATAATTAATGAATCAGAACACTGTCGGCTAGGAATTTCTCCACGAAGGACATATGGATCGAAAGATGACATCGTCGCGACTTTTGTTTTTCTAATTTTTTAAAATAAAAAATTCCAGTCTCGTCCACCCGAAGATGTCATCGATTTTTTTTTTATAAAATTCAAAGATCGATCCAAAGAAGAACGAATAGGAAATTGAGTAATCTATACTTTAAGAAGCTAGAAAAAGTCGAAGAAGATCTAACTCGTTGCAAATTTTTAACAGAAATTCAAAAAGAATAGATCAACGCTCAACAAGGTTCAACAGGAAAATCTGAGCGACACAAATTCTTACCTTTTAAAGAAATGAACTCAAGCAAAGAGTGATGAATCCGATCGATCTCGCCTTAAACAACGAAAAAAATTATTCAACTACTTTTCGCCACTCACAGATTGTTCTTAAGGTAGGCGATTCTTTCCGAGGACTCTTCATCCATCGACCTGGAAAATCCCTGAAAACGAAACAGAAGGATCGAGCAAAATCGAGTCAGAACTCAGAACCACTTCAAGAAGACGAAATCGGATCTCATGAAACAGATTGGAACGAAAGAAGAGGTGCGGTTTCGAGCGCAAGAATTTCAATGAAACGAAGTATGAGAACCCGATTGTTTCTTACTTCCTGCAAGGTGCAAGATGAGATCGAAGAAAAAGACAGACGAAATGAGTAGGATGCGATGCAAGACAGCAAGAGTTACTTTCCTCTATTCTTTATCTTGCCATTTGGAAATTTTTTCCCCCTTGGAAGGAGGAGAGGAACCCTAGATTTGCTTTTCGCCTCTACAGAAGCCTAACGGATTAAAGTAAAGGAGAAAAGGGGGAAAAGCGAAACCGTTTGCTGCGGCATTTCCAAAGCACACCGGCGAGAGCCACCGAATAGGAGAGAGAGAGAGAGAGAGAGAGAGAGAGAGAGCTACCTTCAAGGTTTGAATAGGAAGGGAAGCGGACCGCAGAAACGCGCCCCCCCCGTCTCTCCACTGGCACTGAGCCACCGAATAGCGGCACGTGTCGCCTTCTTTCCTTTGCCGTTTCTCGGGTCCGGTTCGAGTCAAGTATTTTCTTTTTTTTTTATGACGAGGAACACTGGCGAAGACGAAGAAAACGAGAGCAGATAAAGTGAACCCTCAATTTAAATCTTTAGAATTCGGATATGGGCTTAAGGGTCCATATGCAAGCGTGTCAACTGTTCGGATTTCGCTGAATATATGGACGGATCCGAATCTGCGTTTCTATATAAGGTATATGAAACGGGATTGATAGGTATGGGCATGGAAAGTGCCCACTCGAATAATTTTCAGGTCGACCCTAGCAATATGGGGCCCCGGTTTGGGTCATGATTTTTGCCATGCATCTGACCCGACCGACATATTTTATATATATCTTTAATAAATGTAAAATTTTAAAACTATGTGGGTCCAGGTTTAGGATTCTATTTTTGTGACCCGACAAAACTTGCACCCGAAGATCCAGTTATTAGTTATATGAGTGAGTCCAGGTCAACCCTAACCCGCATTGACAGCCCTAGATTATATAGCTCATCAGATCTAGATTGGGTAATGGCTTCCAAATCTGACTCCTTATCTGATTAAGCCAGATATGACTGTATGGGATTCAGTAATGCCTACATCTGAACTGAATCGGACCCATGTACGTCCCTATGACCTTATATCTATTCCCTCATTGAGGTCGAAGTTAGTGAATACATGGATGCATCCGGTTCTGGGTCTGGACAAGATCGGACCTCTCCAGGTCTTGCAAACACTCTGGAGTTGTTCTTGATATGGGAAATTTCCTAATCTAATTGGATAACAATCAGATTCAGACTCAGGAAGACTCTTTCCAGATCTGGAACATTATGGTTTTACCTCAATCGGTCATGATTTTACATGTAAATGGATTTGGATCTCTTTAGTTCTGGTGAAAGGCCCAAACCAATTCCGATCATTAGCTGACCAATATTGGTACTGTTTTCAAAATATCAAGCTTTATCGGGCTAATTGCGCCAAGTTGAGCTTAATAACCTGATCATGCTCAGCATGTTTTCATTTACTTGCTCAAACGCGTTTCAACCATGCCTGAGCTAGCTCAGCTTGTTGTGCAGTTCTATGTGATTATCTTGCAAGCAAATACACTAGAATTCAACCAACGGGGCGCTTCGCATGGTTGGTAGGAGCTGTCAGTGCACGTCTCCTTGTGGTGGGATGTTGCAGGTTCAAACCCCAGTGGTACGTTGAATAATAACTGGTGGGGGTCTGCCTAACCCCAGCTTGCCTTTCAAAAAAAAAAAACACACTAGAATTCAAATCCTATTACTTACAGCTTTGAGGCAATGTATTTTTTCTGCAAATAAGTCAGCTTCAGTTTGGTTGAATAGGTCTAGAGTCGAAATTCTATTACTTCCAGCTCTGAAACAATGCATGTGGCTATTGGTACATACCCAACCTGGACTTTATTCTCTCTACATCATTCTGCAATCTCCTACCACGGAACCACAAATATGGTAATGGTGTCAGAGCTCAGCTCATTTGTGCTGAACTCATAGCTCGAGCTTAACCTAAGCTTGTTTAGAACATAGTTAGAAATGAGTATGAGTACTACTACTGGTACGAGTATGTGAGGGCTTAGAAAGTTTCGGGTAAGTTTTTATTTGAAACACATATTGATACGATTTCAAAAAATATTAATATAAGTTTCTAATAAACATTGATATGGTTTTAAAAGAATTAATACGAGTTGTAAAACAATTGATATGAAATATATATTTTTATAAAGAATCTACAAATTATAAACTAACATGTAAATCAATCATTATTTATAATAATTTTTTTATAATAATTAAAAATCTTAATAAAATTAGTATATTTATAAAATGAAATCGGTGTTTGTTTGCAGAAATGCTAATAGAAACAGTTTTGATACTCATTTATGATGCAATAGAAACATGTTCTGTGTAAGATGTAAGATGGTACGCGTTTCTCACTTGGGGCAAGTTTAGGGATGCAAATGGGGCAGATCCAATACAAAAATTTTATGAATATTGACTGTTCCAATCCGATTCAGATTCAACTTTTCTATGTATTTAGCTGATCCGAATCTGATCCGTTTGCATCCCTAGGCAAGTTTCTTAAACATTTGATACTTCTGTCAATTGTTTCAGATAAGAGTTCCGTACCAGTATCTGGCACTGCTACTCTTGATACGTGATCCTCGAGGGTGTATAGAATACCAATGCAAATATGGTTTAGAGAATAATTTTTTCCAGTTTTTATCATTTATATTGATAATAGCAACGACCAAACACTAAGGGGGCATTTGAATTCTCAAAAACTAAAAATTCAAACTTTCATCCAAACAGCAAAGCCAGGTTTATCAAGCTTCCTTCCACAATACCATAATGCAAAACCAGTTTTTTCGTTGCATCATCCAAACCTGGGCTAAACCAGCAATTTGCCAGTCAGTCATGCATCTTAACCGACTGTTTATACAATTATGTGTAATATAGATTACCCAAAACATTAATATTATTTTTAATAAGCCTACACAAGTTGAGATGAGGTGAGAACTCACTATTCATGGTCGGCCTACGTAACCATCGTTAGCAACTCGTGGCTGAACTTGCTGAACTTCGATTTGGATCATGACCTAGAATACAAGTTAGATGCAAATCCATAAAATGTCATCCAATTCAAACAAAGATTTGGATTCAGAATTATGAGCCCACATCTATATCCGATGCAGTAAATGATTGATAGGAGTCGTCAACAGTCTTATAACCCAGAAAAAATAAAAGGAAAATGGCAAGAACGACAGAAAATTGAAGCACTACTGTGATGGTGGCAGGACTAAACCCAGTAAAATCTTCATCCTTTCTATATTTTGCATGTGAAAAATTTGGATCTTAATCAACCTCAGCTTGGGGTCAGCTCTGGCTTACAAATTAAAACCGACAAGTCCATAAACTATTCAGATCTCATGTGGCTGGTCCAGACCCTAATATTGTGATGTCAGTATCAGGTCGGGTCAAGGTACAATCCATTGGTAGGCCTGGTCTCTTGGTGAGAACTTATACCTCTATATAGGCCTGTGAACAGGTTTGGGCTTACCAGGTTGGAACCAGGAGATCATAGTAGTAGGTGGACCTAGACCTGGTTTGGAAGTTTATAGAACACACCCTGACTTACTAAAAATAGGATTTAGATCCAGAATTTCAACATGTAAAGTCTAAAAACAATAAAGATTTTGCTGAATCTGGATATTGCTATAAAAAATCCAGGCCAATCAGACATTGACTCAAACTCAGTACCAGTGAATCAAAGTAGGATCCAAGTCTAAACCCACTGAGTCTGATCCGTTGGCAGTTCTCCCTCTGTAACAGAAGAGCTATAATGATTGAACCTTCTATGAGAGTTCCACCAAACGTGACTGGCATCCCATCAAAAACTCTAATTGAGATAATGGCCTTTAGCAATCAGCATAGCTCTCAAAAGCATTCAAGCCAAAATGCTCATCATACTTTACTAATAAAGGAAGCCTGTTGCTGTACCAGATACGATAGGTTGCTCCCTAGTCCCTAAACATAGGAAACATCAGGCCCTTTACACCCAGGTTTTAAAAGTTTAAGACATTTGGATGGCGAATGTAGCATCTTGAAGCATAATATACTGTGACAAGATTTTAAATCCTTGAGGAAAAATAAAAAAAGTATGAAGCTTACATGTAGGAGGTTTACTTTTTTTTAACTTATAATGCATGATCTGAATTTCCCGTTTTTACCACAATGGAGTTGAAAATAGCCAGCTCCAATGGCTAGGAAAGAACACTTTATCTATATATGTAATAAGGACGAAGACAAACTGACATCCACATGCAAAAAAAATAACCCCTTAAAGCCCAGACAGAGGCAAAGGAAACACCTCATTTTTCCTTCAAAATCAAGAAGAGAACAAAGGGCAAATCGTATTATATAGTGATTAGAAGAATGCACCACCTCAATACTTATATCCCACAAAATTACAAGCTGATCCCCTTCCCAAACCTCTTTTTTTCTCCACCCCCCAAAGATAACAATTCTCCTTCGTATGTACATCCCAAAATTAGGCCTTCGTACAAAAGGCTTTCACCTTTCCCTTCTTATTCATTTACAAACGCATGGAAAACACTTGAGCATGATGCACGGCAATGACAAAAAAATTAAATTGGGAATTCCTTAATTTTCATGGATTAAACTTAAATTTACCGAGGTTTCAGCGGTCCATTGAAGGATCGGGATGGCTTTATTGGTGGCCTGGTTGGGCGGTTCTGTCCATCACATGAAGTGAATGCAGTATGGGAATGCATTAGCATGTCAACCATTGAAGAAGTCTGATACGCATGAATGATGCTTGTACTGTCGGTCGAGTCGCCGCGTGTTGTTGCCCTCTGCCATGAATGTGAGCTCAAACCTGAGAGGACATACGCCCGTCCAGATGCCTCGTACACTTGCCGACTCGCCATTCTCTCCTGCATCTCCTTAAGCTCCGCATCAAGTGCCATAGACAGCCGATCTCCAGCTCGAGCAGCCACAGACTCTGACAATGCCTTTCGTTGATTGCCAAGCAAATCCACCGCACCAGCAAGATCACCCTGCTCTGCCAATGCCCGAGCCTCCGACATTGCTTCGGCCGCCTTTAGTCGGTTCTTCTGCCTGTCCACCTCCATGCATAGTATTCTCTGCTGGGGGCTTACAGTTTGTAGACGCTGAATTACAACCTCATTCACATCCACATTAACAGGTTCTTGCAGAACAGGGTCCTTATAAACACATCCAACCTTGAGAACCACAAACTCGCAGCACATGGGGATTGCCATGCTGCATGCTGGAATCCGAACATCAACCAGAAAATCCCTTTCTTCTTCAGCATACAAGTCACCTACATCCACAAGCCCTTTCTGTCCATGATCTGAAACACTGCTGGCATAACTACCAGCATGAATTGAATTGATATTCACACCAGGGCTCATGCACTTGAACCGCACCTGCAACTCCTGAACCACCACACTGAGAAGACCACCTATGCATTGTGCAAATGCGTCTTGAATTACGCTTTCAGCCTCAATGAAGGAGAATGTGCCACCAGAAGTCTCGGATATTGAGTGCATCGAGGCAGCATCATGGTCTGCACCAAACCCAAATGTGTGGACGGGTATCTGAGCCTGCCCCTGTTGTGAACTCCGTCTAACTGAGAATGGCAGCAAAGTTTGATAGTCAAGAGGTTGCACCTTACGGTTTTGGCTCCCTCCAGCAGCAACATTGTAAGTGTCCTGCCCATCAGATAAAAGAATAATGCTGCATACTGGATTCTTCTCCCGCCGATCTTCTAAAACCTTGGCACCTTTACTCAGCCCTTCAGCAATGTTAGTACCCCCACTGGAGACCAGCGAATTTACAGATTGCAAGGCTTGCTGGCGGCCAGAATCAGTCATCCGACGGAGGTGAAAGAGCCGGCGAGCAGTGGAGGAAAAAGCCACAACTGAAAGGCGATCAGATGGCCCAAGATTTTGAATGACAAAACCCATTGCACGCTTGAGCAGGGCAAGCTTGGTCCCAGCCATGCTGCCACTCACGTCAAGCACTGTAACAAGATCAACAGGCGCTCGGTCATGGCGAGATTGGAAGACTGACCGATGATTTCTTTGGCTTTGTCTTGAGCTTGTGGAAGGTGCTTTCAGATGGATTAGTACAGTGAAGCTGTCACAACTACCTGATGCTGAAACAGCTGGCAACTCTGTGTATGTTTCCATTTCCACTGTTTTAGTAAGGCCTTTTGAGATTTCTGATTGATCTCTTCCCAGCAATTCAGAGAGTGAGGAATCTAAAGGTTCATCATCGTTGAATGCATTTGGCTCGGATGTATGAAACACAGGATTATAGGGGCGCCCAGAATCTAAAGGCCGGTGAGGAGGTGGCATGCTGCGCAAAATGGTCACCAAGCCATCCTCCTGAGGCCAATCCAGAGGATTGATTCTCGATCTTCCATGAACAACATCTGCAGCAGGACCCTGAAATGGGATCTCTTTCCACTTTGAGCGGCAAATCGGGCATACTTGATTTCCATGTTTCACATTTGAAGCAATGCAGTGGAAATGGAAGACATGTGAACATTCTGCAGTGAAGAGGGCATGACCATGGCCAGGTTTAATAGTGCCAAGGCAAATAGCACAGAACCTCTGAATTGTCAACAACAAATAAATGACTAATAAAGTCAGAACCTAGGCACAAATAAGCAAAAAACTAAGATAGCAACTAGGAGCTTTTACATGGAAAGAAAGCGGGAAAAAGACTGGCCAAGAAAACCCAAACCCAAGAAAGAATTTGGTCCTCCAACAAATGACGTCTGACTGTCCACAAGAGAGTGAAATTAAAAAAAAAAGAAAAAACTATGGTGATATGATTGGTAGGTCTGGTACACGGCTCAGATGAAGGCAAGATGGAAAAGTCTTAGGATTGAAAAGTCACATCTTCTAGAGAATTTTAGGGTTATATGGAGATGTTCCTTGAAAGTTGGACCAAGGAAATCATATCACACTTCCAGAATACCATTGGATATGCTCCCCCCATGTGTGCTTGTATGTGTGAGGGCTGGTAAACGAGCCGAGCCCAACTTGTTCAAGCTCGGCTCGCTTACCATTTAACTCAGCTCGAGCTCGGCTCGTGTTCATAGGTAGATGAGCTGAGCTCAATCCTGAGCAGAGCTTGAGTCCAGTGAGCCAAGTCACAAGCCGGCTCACATAAAAAAATCTAAATATATCCTCCTCCATGGGGAAGATAATAACAAGAGCACCTTTATCACATATTAACAACTACAACTCTACAAGTAACAAAAGCCATAAATATGAATACAAAAGAGTAACATAAAAGCATGCTCTAAAATTCGTAATCAAGATCATGCACGGCACAAGTTGATCACCCTAAAATTGGCCATCTACAAGGTTTAATGTAATATTACACCTCAAACAACTTGAAAAGGCATGCATCATGAGCAAACACTAAAATGATGAAACAGCATCCAGACACAGAGAAGACAAAGAAAAGTCAGTATGAAGCCTCTAGCAACTACCATGATTGTTGAGCTATCTGCACAAACCTAAGGATATGGTATTAAATTTCTGCAGTTGACCCACACCAATCATGTACATAGGTATACTTAGTTTCATTATCCTAAGTGATGTTCTACTTGGACTGACAGCAAGTTGCCGCAAGCTGCTTGGGTTAATGGATATCCTCAGCAATTTGATTCAAGTTGTGCTCTTTATGGTGCATTTTTGGATAAAATAAAAACTGCACATTAAAGTGCTGAGAAATAGTAATACAACTTTTCAGTATCCTTGGAAAGCTGGAACCTGAACTTCTTAAAAACCAAAACAAAAAATAGGCAACTTAAGTTTCACTGTTGATCTCAACATAAATGGATGAAACAAAGAGGACAGTCACACAGTTTCAACGGATGGAGATTAAGTTTGATGCAAGACAACCAGTTTGAACTCGATATCTCTGACTTGAGCCAACAGACAAGAGGACATATCATTCTGTTATCATTACAGCAAGCAACTGATTCGGACAACTTTACCAACAGATAATCAATAAACATTGAATTCCTACATGTTACACACCAAAAATCTAATAACAGAAATTGTATGCATGACTGGAATCAATGGAATATTTAGCACTCTTTCTTAAGGAAAGAAATGTATGACAGGGTTGGTTTACTAGTTTATAGAATATAATAAAAATGCCATCTCAACGACCATTACTCTGCAAAAAAACTGAAATATTAAAGATTCAAGATATCAACACCAATAATATCAGATATTTTTCATGCACCAAAATCAAAATTGAATGAGATAAATTATTTATGGAATCATAACGATTTACAGTTATAATCAGAAACACTTTCCAAGTTAGTGGTTCTTTTTACTGATTTCCCAGTTCCCACAAAAGAGAACAAAGAATTAAGCCTACTACATTTTATCTCAACAGTTAGTCAAATACAATACAGCAGGAAACAATCGACATCCATTGCAAAACAAATGTGCCCGGGCAAGAACTTGAACCTCTGATCAAAGGCATTAAGGACATCAAAAAGTTGATGACCAATTGCAGAAAAGAAAGGAGACGCTTACAAAAAGGATCGATGTTCTCCCCAACAATGTCCACATCACTCCAAGAATTTCCAATCTCAGGTGTTTGCAACGAACAGGAGACAAAAGAGACAAAACCCAAATCCCTCTGTAACCACACAACCCACCTAAGGGTCTCTCTCTCTCTCTCTCTCTCTCTCTCTCTCTCTCTCTCTCTCTCTCTCTCTCTCTCTCTCTCTCTCTCTCTCTCTCTTCTGTTTTTGTTCTTTAGGGTTCAAGTTAGGGATTGCAACCAGCATCCTAAATTTGAGGTGTTTTGGGATAAGAAGAATCTTGAATATCTAGAAGCTGCAGTTTTGTTGGAAAGAAAGGCTACCATAAACATTCACATACCACATCATAAAAGTATATTATTTTATTCCAATTTGGTTGGGTTTTGTTGCCTTTTCTATCACATTTTCTGGTGGGCTTTGCTTCCTATATCTCACTCTTTCTTTGTTTTTCACGATCTTGTTGTTTCTCAGTTTTGCGTCATAGATGTTATGAATTTCTCTACTAGAAACTTTTAGTATATCTTCAGATATTCCTATTTGTTGGTGATTCTGGTTAGTCCAACTGCATTGTCATGATAACAGGGCAAGAACCATCTTAAATAGGTTTAACTGATTTAGTGGTCATTTAGTACTTATGCTGTTTACATTCTTAATTATTATACCCATCATTGAGATTTTCTTTCATCCTTTCCTTTCTTTTTCTGTTCTATTTGATCTTTTATATGTAGTTTTCATGTTGCTCGAATATGATAAATATATGAGATCATCTTTGGATGCACAACCAAGGATGCTGGTAAAGCACCTAAAGTTCCTAACCCATGCACATAAATGCTATAATCTAGTCAGTGCCATACCTGCTGACTTGTGTTAATTGTGATTTTATTACATCTTATAAGAGGGACCAATGGAGGGATGCAGAGAAGGCTAACTTGTGCTTGTTTGTAATGTTAGGCATCTGGTTCCCAATTTTTAAGCATGGATTTAATTAATCCACGAGTCTCTCATGCCGGATAAATAACACAGAAGGTTTGGATTTAAGAATGGATTCCTTTGCGGATTGCAAATGATTAGTCTATTCTGGAATAGTAACTGAATAATGATTATCACAGTATGTGTATAACAAAGTGTGGTGATATTCTGAATACTATGAGCCTATGAGGAGAAACCCATCATATTTATGTGATAACTACCACCATCAAATCGTCTACTATTTCATTATTCTGTAACCTACTGTATAACACATCAACAACAACAACAACAACAACTACGCCTTCATCCCAAAACAATTGGGGTCGGCGATATGAACCAACAAAGAAAATCAATATAACACATATGAGACATAAAATACATGAAACATCATCAATTATCAATTAGCATAAATGCATAATTTATGATGTTTGTAGGAATTAGGGTTTTGATTTAGTTTTTTTATATTGGCAAGAATGTTTAGTTATGGTTTTAAAGTTATTATGTGTTATTTTTAATTAGCATTAAGCAGGAACTCATGAATAATGAATATTTGATTTTGGTTAGAATATTAAAAAAATTTTGTTTAATTAATTAGCATAAATCTCTCTCTATCATGTTAAAAATAAATTTTTTAATCTTATGTGCTCTATGTCCAAGTTTACTAGGTCTCTCACGTGTGTGGTGTGCTTGATAACTGTTGGATTCATTCTCAAGAAATTATTAAGTTTCATTGTTCTTTTATTTACATTTTTATTTTCTATCTTGTTAAAATTATTATGCCTTCTAGAAAATTTGAATTTGGACATTAAAAACGTGAAAAAAATAAAAATAAAAAATTTAGTTGTTTCTCAAGAGGGTGCTCATGATAAGTTTGTTATTAATAGGAAAAATATAAATTACTTGAATGATGATACTATTACCCACAATGAAAAAAAATTAGAAGAAGGTGAAATGAAAGAAAGTGAGAAAATTATAAATCATTTAGAAGTATTAAGAATAATACCTGAAGAAATTCATGAAAATATAGAGGAAGAACATGGAAAAGTAAATGAGGAACTTCAAGAACATTTAGAAGTGGAACCACAAATAATGATTCTATCAATATTCATGACTCAGAACATTGGCCAACAATAGATATAAAATTATGAGATTTATTAGTTGAAAGAGGCCCAATTAGAGAAAATTAAAAAAAAAACTTCTTGATAAAGACTCTAGACAGTTTTCTATGTTCTATTATTATCGAGAATTACCAAACAGAGAAAAACATGATAGAAAATGGTTAATTTATTCAAAAAATATTGATGAAGTATTTTGTTTTTGTTGGGAGTTATTCATATTGAAACTTAATAAAACTCAATGAGCTAATGAAGGAAGCAAAGATTGGAAGAACCTTAGTAAAATATTAAAAAGTCATGAAACATCAAGAGAACATATTATTAACATGAATGCTTGGGTTGAGTTAGATAAAAGATTATTAGAAAAAAAGACAATTGACAAAAGTATTCAAAAAGAAATTAATAGAGAAAAAGAACATTGAAAAAAAGTTTTGGTAAGGATTATTGTCATTGTTAAGACACTTGCAACAAATAACCTAGTATTTCGTGGACGTAATGAGAAGATATATCAAGAAAACAATGATTTTTTTTAAATTTAATTGAAATGATAGCAGAATTTGATCCAACAATGAAAGAACATATGAGGCGTATTAAAAATAATGAAACACAAAATGAATTGATATTATTGATAGCTAATAGTGTTAAAAATACTATTATTTCAAAAAAATTAAAGCAAAATATGTTTCAATAATACTTGATTGTATACCCGATGCAAGTCATCAAGAACAAATGACACTTATTTTAAGATGTGTTGATGTTTTCACTATTCCAATACAAATAGAAGATTTTTTTTCGACTTTTTAGATGTTGATAACACATCTGGACAAGGTCTTTTTAATCAAGTAGTAAATGCAATAAACCGTCTTGGACTTGATATTAATAATGTAACAGGCCAAGGTTATGACAATAGATCTAATATGAAGGAAAAACATCAAGGTGTGCAAAAAAAAAATAGTAGATTTAAATCCTAGGGCATTTTACACACCCTATGGTTGTCACAATCTTAACTTAATACTTAGTGATATGGCTAATTCTTGTCCTAAAGCTATGTCTATTTTTTAAATTATACAATGTATTTTTTGCTTATTTTCTTCTTCTACAAAACGATGGAAAATTATATAAGAAACCCTTCCATTTCTAAGTCTTAAACCATTGTCCACAACACATTGGGAAAGTTGGGTTGAAAGTGTTAGAGCAACAATACCAAACACCACACATAAGAGATGCATTATTTAAATTATAAAAAAATAGTGAAGGTGCTAAAATAAGAAGTGAAGCAGAAAGTTTAGCTACAAATGACATAGAAGATTGTGATTTTTTATTAGGGATGGTTATTTGGTATGATATGTTGTTTGCCGTTAAAACAATTAGTAAAAATTTACAATCTAAAGATATGCATACTGATGTTGCCATAAGTCAATTAAAGGCCTTCTTACATTTTTTAAAAATTTTAGAGAAAATGAATTCGAATCATCTTTAACCCAAAGAAATTGCAAGTAACATGAAGATATAGCCTATTTTTTGTGTAAAACATAGAATTTCTAGGAAAAATCATTTTGATGAGAATGTTAGTGATTAATCTATGCAATCAATGGAAGAATCTTTTAGAATTAATTGTTTTATATTTATTTTTTATCAAGCCATCTCCTCCATTAACATTAGATTTGAATAGTTTAAAAAATATGAAGATTATTTTGGTTTTTTATTAGACTTAGAAAAACTAAGAACATTAGATGATGAAAGTTTAAAAGCTTGTTGTGTTAAACTTGCATGTGATTTAAAATTTGATATATATATTTAGATATGGATGAGTCAGATTTATTTTTAGAGTTAAAAGTCTTAAGAGAAATTTTAGAAAAATAGATAAAGAATTCAATTGACACACTAACTTTAATAAAAAGATCAAATTCTTTTTCAAAAACATATATTGCTTATAGAATACTCTTGACCATACATGTTACCGTTGCTTCTACAGAAAGAAGTTTTTCAAAATTAAAATTGATTAAGTCATATCTAAGAACAACTATGTCACAAGAAAGATTAAGTGGATTAGCTATGCTATCTATTGAAAGAGATATAATGACAAAGCTTGACTATAAAGATTTAATCAATATATTTGCATCATTAAAAGCAAGAAATGTGGATTTTAGATAATATTTTTTTAACTATTTTATCTTTTTTGGTGTAGTATAATGAATATATATATATATATATGAAGCCAATTAGTAAATATGGAGTATATTAAAATTTTAAGAAAAAAAGGTGCAACCCCTTTAGTAATAAATAAATAATATAATTTTTTATCTACAATGAAAAAAAATTAGGGCCTCATTTGGATGTTTAGCCTAGGGCCTCAACTTTTCTTGGGCCGTCCCTGGTTGCTGCTTTCGCAAGGAGACAAAAGACGTTTGCCTTTAAGAGAAAAAAGGTTCAATGCACCGTAGTAAAGAAAAAATCAGCTATAGATGGTCACAGTAATTTTGATCAACCCTAAATTTAGGATAAAAACATCTATGCCTACACTGAAAGCGCACCCACATTCTGTTAGATCTGTCACAATGAAGCAACCCAGAACCGGAAATAGTAAAAATGTCCATAAAGAGACGGAGATTCCTATGTCACTCTTGAAATTTTGAGGAGAATGACCCTTTTCTTTTTCTTTTGGCTGAACCCATGAAGGATCCCGATCGCAGCTCTTTACGAATTAGCAACAGCAATAAAAGGGCTCAAAAAAATTATAAACTTGAATTTAGATAATGATATTCCACAAGAAGATGCACAAAATGGTGCTGCAGCAATGAACCAAATTTTAAAAAAAAAAAAAAAAATCTATGCAAAGAGAGAAGCGCATCACGTCTAGCAGATACATGCAAGAAAAGAAACGCATGAATTAAGAACGAGGAAAATGCCCCATATGAAGCAAACGTTTCATTCGTCCCGTCAAGAGGACTCACAGAGCTTTTCTTCCTTTCTTTTCCAAACAGAGAATACATGCAAAATATAGGCCAACATATCTAATGAAAAGAAACGAGAAAATAAATCACCGGAAATTTTTGGAAAGAAAAAGAAAATATTCCCAAATTTTCACGTAAAAAGCTTGAAGAAAAGGAAAAGAATGCGCTAAATCTGCTGAAAGTTAAAAGAAAAAACAAGAACCAGATGAACCGGCCAAACGAAAGCACTCAAATAGTGGCGAAAGAGAAAAAAAATGCAGAAAGCAAACTCTAGATCCGAACACCGATCAAAATCCACGAGAAAGAACTCCAAAAAAAAACAAAAGAAACCCACCTTCGAGGATCTGCTGCCGGACTTCGCCAGCCTCAGGCCGGACGACGACGGCGTCGGCGTGGACGGCCTGAAATCCGGCTCCGCTGCCGCTCGGGAGCCTGAGTTCCGGCCTGTCAGGACGGACTCCACAGCCGACGACGGCGACGGTGAGTCCTCTGGGGTTCTCGGGACGTAGACGCAGAGGTGGTTGCTCAGGGCCATCTTCGCCTTCCGCCATCGACTCCCCATCTTTGAAAAGCCAAACAGAGAAAAACAAGAAAAGAGAAAGAGACAATGCAGAAGAAAAGAGCAACAGAGAGAAGCGAAGGAACGAGTGTTTTAGAGAGAGAGAGAGAGATCTTGATCTTATTGATAGGGTTTCGTTTCAGAGTAGAGAGTACGAACGAAGGGTTGGGTCAGAGAGAGAGAGAGAGAGAGAGAGAGAGAGAGAGGACGGCTCGTCGCGTTGCGATCTTCCTCATCGTTGGCGAGCGCTCTCGCTTTGACCTTTGTCGTTCATCGCAGCCACCGCCGCACGGGAAAATTAGGGATATGATATCAGACAGCGAAATCCCCTATTATTTATTTGAAAATTCATTTTTTTGTTTTCAAAAAGAACTTTCCAGAAACAGACTCATTTTACGTATAATTTCTGATCACCATCTACCTTTCCAGATTTTTCAGTTACATACAAATGACACGCAAAGTGTTGTCTCCGTTATTCATTTGTAACCTGAATTGGCTTTGAATTAGTTCACTTAAAATAGTACATAGCTGAGAGAAACTTCTTGAAATTTCATAAGCTTCATGCCTCTAGGCATTTTTTTAGATACTCACCTCTCATTTTATGCTTTGTGTGTTGCATTTTGCACTTGTTTCTTACTTGATAACTAAGAAATAAAAAATAGTTAACTACTGAGGTTGCCTTTTGTCATCATGTTTTTTAATGGATTCTACTTGCACTGAAATATCTCTACTAAACCTGGAAGATATTAGTATTAAGGGTTGCCTTTTTTTTAAAGATATAACGGTAATGTCAAAATTTCATTATAGAAGTTCGACCTTTTTCAGAAAAAAAAAAATTAAATCCAGACTGCTGTTGGCAATTTCGAGCGACGGCATTAGTCTGCATTAAGAATTTTAAGAAAATTTGTATCGTTTTTGAAATTGCAAACAAAGTATGTCATTAGGAGAGAGAGATGTATCGGGAAAAAAATCTTTGGCGCTTATGCAAAGCTCATAAATGACCCTTGTTTTCGTGGGATTTGTAGGCCACGACCCTTGTTTGTCGTCGCACACGCAACCCGAGAAGCGCTTTCCCTGGGAATTATATTTATGAATCGATTCTACCCGATCCGCTCCTCCCGAGACGGGGGTATCCGACTCGGAATCGGAATCGGAATCTCAACGTTAGTGGGCTTGGAATTCGTGGAAAGCGACGAGTCGAATCGTTTGAAGAAACTTTACGACCGGGTCGACTCACGGGTTTTTCAACTCGGAACCTCAGTGCTAGTGAGCTTGGAATGCCCCCACCGTCCATCGCCACACCCTGCATCAGCATCGGAACCCAACTCGAGGTTCCATCAAAAGCAAAAGCGATCCTGACAGTTTTATTAAGTTGGGATATAACCCAAGTTCACGAACTCCCATGGTTTTGCTGGTGTTAGAGGACCCTTTGGAATATCATGATTTTACTAAATGGGTAACGTCTTACGAGAAGTAGCAGTTCAAAAAGTCGGGAATTCGAGCCAAGCAGAAACGCCCAATGCTGTGAGAGCGGGAGGGTGATGGGGGTTACTTTTTTTTTTTTATGATTTTTTAAGAGGTGCAGGAATCGAGGCCAGCAGTTGACAAAAGAAGGCAGTGACCCGTTTGGTTTTACGAGACTGAGAGAAAAGGAAAAGAAGGAACGAGAGAAAAGAATAGGCATCGGTTGCGTGCCGCAGAACACAAGCCAGGGTTCAGTTCAAGTTCAAGTTCAAGTTCAAGTTTTAACCCTTGAACTAGAAGATAGGCAAAATTGAATGAAAGAGTTCTCGCACACGCTATCACCATCCAATCTCAACCGTCAGGTCAGACCAATCCAACCCTCCAAACTCTCTTTCTCTCTCATTCAAAGTAATGGATACCCAAGGGTTGGTAAAGAAGTCCATGGTCACCGTTCAACCAAACATGAGCGTTGTTGTATTGTCGACGACTCGTAGCTTAGGCCACTAACGGCGTGAGTCGTTCTGCTGCCGCCGTTAGCAACAGAGATTAGTCAAAATCTCCATGATTTGAAAGCGTTATCCGTTTTTTTAAGATGTCAACTTGCGCTTTTAGTGCTCCCACAAAAAAGAGTTAAAGTGGTCTCATTATTCGTTCTGACTTGTAAATTGTAGTGGCCCCCGCTGATGTGATGATGCGATGTGGGGCCCCACATCCTTATCTGGATCCACAGCCCATTTGTTGCTATTTACCGGATTTTCATTCTGGATAGGAGTCCCGATCACTCGAGTCCCTCATAACGGGTTGGATCTGCACTGAAAACTCGAACGAGTTCAGAACCAGATTTCAGTTTCAAATACTGGTATCAGGTCCTGATCCAAACCTGAGCAGACCTACATGGACAGAATCAAACCAGGTGAATAGTACTTGTTATAATTTTTACTTTGAAAAGTTGATCATCATAATCAGAACCCTGGACAGAACGTTGCTTGTTGGACCAATCACGATATTCTTTTCATAGGGCTATTTGCTTTCTTTAAGAAAAAAAAACGGTATTTTCATAGGGCTGAGTACCAGGCTGGGTTGCCCGCAGATCGCCTGTGGCTCAGCTGGTATTTTAGCAACCCAACCTGACCTAGACCCAGCTGAGTCAAAAACAAACTGGGGTCCATATGGTTCTTGCAAAAGGACAGGAAGCTTCCAGGCCTAGTTTGGTTTTTGAGTCCCCGTTTAAATGTATGGGCTGCACCCCATCGATGGCTGGCCTGGCTTAAACAAGATCGGGCTTGGCCGAATCGGGTCAGGCCAGCCTGTTGCCGGCACATACTTTTTCTTGATGACAGAAATGGTATGAGATTCACATGGGTACCAGGTACAGTAACTGGTTGGATCCATGTGTGTATTAATCCAAATATGCAGCAGCTATGTCTACAAAAAGAGGGGGCGTTTGTTAAGCCCAATCAAGATCAGTCACATGGTATGTGACCTGTTGTACCACATAAAAGGATTCGTCACAAAATTGGGGATGCCAACAGTTCAGGTTTGGGTCAAATACTTGAGGAAGTCAGTACGTGTTTGGTTGGATTCAGTAAAGAAACAAATATTCAAATAGGTCCAGATTCACTTTGAGGCAAATTTTGATTTGGAACTCAATCCTTGTCTGATTATATGTAAATAGGGATGTAAGTGCTTTGGATTCCAGTCAGATCTAGGCATTACCATGTCTGACTTAATCAGGTTTCGTAGTCAGATTCGGATGAAAAAGATAAAACCAAACCCAGATTTGACTAGCTTAAAACCTGGTATTTACACTTAACCGGGTTGGGTTTTTAGTCGGATTCGGGTTTGAATGCAAAACTTAACGCCAAAGCCAGATCTGATTATTAATTAATTGGATCTAGATTTGGCTACCAAACCAGCTTAATGGACTCAGATTCAAGTCGGGTATCGGGTAAAAGGGCAGAACCCGAATAGGGACAAAATACAACTTAATTTAATGGAGCTCGGCCCCAGCCAGCCTGTTTATTAGTCGATCTTAAATGACCTGGGTCAACCCATCTAATACTTGGCCCAACAATAATTGGTCCTATCCCAAACCGATAGGAACAGGCTTGGAGCCACCTGGATCTGGGATTGGCATGTCGAGCCTTAACGGGCCTCACCCAAGCCAATGTCCACTTAAGCAATATAGACTCTACAATGACACAACAAATCCTTCCAATGTTTATTATGAAGGCCAATATGGATACTATTCTTGTTAAATCCAAATGATAACAGTATGGTGAAGATTGTGGAGGCACGTACCACTACATCTAGGGGTGTCAATGGGTCGGGTTTACCCGGACCTGACCTGGACTAAACCCTATAGGGTCTGGGTATGGTGATAAATAAGGACCAATTAGAATTTGAGTTGGTCCCAAAGGGTCTTATTAATATATGGAGCCAGGTATGGTTTGTGAAATTTCATACTAGACCTGGGCCCGACCCGATTTCCTACTAAAATTCACAAATTTTCAGTGTAAAAAAAATAAAAAAAAAATATTCTTTTACTGGGTATGGTCCAGGTCTAGTTCATGAAATCTTTATAGGATCGGGATATGGTTTCTCCTATGGTGGGTCTGATCAGAGCCAGGTCCAGACCCATTACGATAATCTCAAATCAGGTTTGGGTTTGGTTCCACCATGGTTTAAACCAAACCCGACCCGTTTATACCTCTAACTACATTTGAAGGTTTCACCTGCTTTGAGGGATTCCTGAAAACTTAGTTCAAGTTTCCAAATTTTCGGTAAAAGTTGGGTATATACATATATATAAGAGTGTCAACGGGTCGGGTTTACCTGGACCTGACCTGGACTAAACCCTATAGGGTCTGGGTATGGTGATAAATAAAAAGACCCGATTAAGTCCCCGGGTTTGGACCCAAAGGTCCGATTAATACATGGATCTAGGTATAGTTTGTGAAATTTTATACCAGACCTAGGCCCGACCCGAGTTTCGATTAAGACCCGCATTTTTTCAATGTAAAAATGATAAAAAAATATTATTTTACCGAGTATGGTTCATGTAGTTCTTATCGGGTCCGGGCATGGTTTCTCTTATAGTAAACCCAATTAGACCTGATTCCAAACCCGATACCATACCCCAAAATCAGGTTCAGGTCTGGTTCCACCTGGGTCTGAACCTAACTCGACCCGTTGACAGCCCTACATATATATAGTGAGAGAAACATGTTAGATGAAATATGTTAAATAATAAATATTTTGACATTTATGGTGCTTTTTTTAAGATCCTTACCTCATAGGTATGTTCTACATGGTCGATTTACTAGGAATCAATGCTCAGACTGTATTTTTTATAAAAAAAAAAAGATACATGGAGCCTAAAAAAATTACAAAGATTTTTTGAACTTTATAAAAACTCACCCATGCGTCTAAATCGAATGCCCCAAGAATCAATCCCTATAAAATCTAGTACGTAGAACACATCTGTATGGTCATAATTTAAAAATAATACTAAAAAACTGAAAAACCTATTTAGCATGTTTCCCTTCTTTACCCACAAGAGGGTACACCCAGCTTTGACCTTGCTGCAGAGAATGCATGCTCTAGATTTTGAACTCGTGACCCCTCCTCCACTGAAGAGATCACAGGCTGCCCCATGACCAGATGAAGGGAGCCCTAGTGTGCACCTAAACACCATTTGTGGTAAAGGAACGAAACGGATGAAAAAGAAGGCAATGCATGAGAGGATGACGTTGACGTGGGCGTCTCTTTGTGAACAGTCGGGAAGAGATAAAACTTTTTTTAAGCAGGAGTAAGGTTGCTATCGTTGTGATTCATGACTGTCATGGTGGGTTGGTTTTTATGATGCAAGATGACAAGCGGACACCACGTGCAATTAATGGCCGACTCAAAGCTACCATCCTGTCTTCCTCCATTTGGTGATAAATCAAAGGCAAGTGAAGATAATGCCAGCCATTGGCAACCCTACACCTGTTGTCACATTTGTCATGGATGAGGAAGAAAAAAAAAGTTGAGAGAGAGAGAGAGCAGTAATTTAAGAAAGAGAACAATTGATGGGTTAAATCGGTTTCACTCATCTCCTATGTCATCCCTATCTTCATACCCCTTCATGGGAGTTTAGTGATACAAGTTGTTTTCATCAAATATGTGCAGCATAACTTGTAAAAGCTTATGTTCATCTTTTTTTCTCTGCAATGAAACATGTGAGAGACGCATGAGATTGAGAGGTTCATCTCTGGTTTCAGTGTGACCTAGGGTTTTTTCTATCATCAAGGAGTACAAAAAATTAAATTTTGTAAGAAAAAAAGAGTGTATCTTCAAGCTTGAGAGCATGAAAAGAAAACATTACAATCCAATTTGTCATAGTAGATTTTGGAATCGACCTGTGGTTTTTTTTTCCTTATTTAGAAAAGGTTTTTCATAAATTGATGCATTCTCCTATCGGTATGATTTCCTTTATTATATCATGACTTTCTTTCATCTTAGTGGAATTGGTTGCATAACATTTGGTGTGTTTAGGGCCCACAAAGGCGCTGATCATCCAGTAGGAGTGACTGGTGAATGTCGCCAAAGTTGACGGACAAGTTTGAAACCCATGGGTGCCATCCCTTGCCGCAAGGTCAAAGTTGGGTGTACTGCCTTGTGGGCAGGGGGGACCTCAAGGGCATTACCAACTGGAGGCCAGCCAATGTGAGGTGGTTGATTGGGGTATTTTTCCTTAGACTATTAAAAATAAGTTATCGGTGTATTTAGGGGTTTATGTATTTCTGCCTACAAAGTATTTGTTAAATTTCCTAAGAGATTCATATAGTGGAGAATTGCTTCCGCTAATGTTGGGATCTCCTTAACAAAAAGTTATAACTTCATTGATATATATGAATGACATCTATACTGTTACATTGACCACTGAAAAAAGAAAAAAAAGAAACACCTTGACGATCTATTTTAAAAAAAAAAATCATTGTCACCTATGATTATTGATATATCAGCTGAGCCAACCTCTAAAAGAAATTTTAATGCATAAGAACCGTAGGCATTATTACTGGATTTTTTCTTTTAATTATAAGTGGAGTATATTATGTCTTTTGTGATCAAGTGATGACAGAAAAGTGGTGATGATCATGGTGATTATGGCATTAAATTAGAAATTAATTATTAATTTTTGTAAGACAATTTTTTATATATTTTTTTGATAAGATTTTTTTTTTATAGGCAGACAATTTTATATAATTAACCATAAGAACCAATGAAGTTTTCATGCATTTTATTAGCAATTTTGAAAAAAAAAAGTGTATATTGACACCGAGGTCTACATCGCAAATCCAATCTCATTTTCTTTGCCAAAAAGGGAAAAAAAGTCGTATCAACCTTTGTTAACATAAATATCTTTTTAATCATTATTATGCTGATTTTGCTATGAATTGCTATTGTTACTGGCTGATCTTGTAGGCATTATTGGGCACGTGGGTGAAAGAGGGCACCCGGTATTGGTGTATGTGCAGTGGGTGCTGTGAGGCAACATTATGACAAGAGATGTTTATGCACTATCCGGTGTGAGGGTCGGAATGTGACAAGAGTAGTGTGAAATATCATTAAGTGAGAAATGCATTGGGGGTAGTAGGGGCTATCGATAATGTGTAGTTATAGCATGCTATGCAATGGGCAGCAATATGGACGTTAGTACGATGATATGCATTGGTACAAGTGTGGTGTGTTGTTTTGCATTATGTTGACCCCGTTGACTAAAGAATGCTTTTGAAGATTTGGTTAAGTAATTTTTAACTCGAGATAAGGTTATCACTACAAGAAAAATGTTAATTAGCAACGAAAATTTGTGATGGATTTTTGCCGTTGTAAATTTGCAATAGATTAGCGAAAAAAAACTAATTGTCGCTAACATTCGAAATATTTATAAAATTAATGACGAAAATATCTCTCTTGCTAAATCCATCGTTAATTAACGATGGATTAGCGACAACATTTTTCCGTCGCTAAAATACTACAAAAAATGTTAATTAGCAATGGAATTAACAAAGAAATTTTTTCGTCGCTAATTCATCGCTAATTAGTGACAGAAAAATTCTCTCACTAATTCTATCACTAATTTTCGATTTAAACCGTCTCATCTGAGGCGTGAAATTTTTCCTCCCTCAGTTTGAAATTTTCTCTTCCTCCGTTTTTCCCTTCCCTCGTTCGATTTAAATTGTCCCTACCTGAGGCGCTTCTCAGGACGCCAGAAGCCTCGCCCTTCCTCTGACAACGCGCAGCGGCATCTCGCACCCTCCGAGCGTGACAATGGTGTCGGCCCCCGGAGGCCAAAGGCTCGCGAAATCAACTCCTGCTACCGCTCATCTGCACCGTCCTCCTCCTCCCGACGGTGCCCCTCGCCAGTGTCCACCGCCCGTCCCGCCTCTCCCTTGTCGGATCTCGTCTCCACTACGACCTCGAAAAGGTTGCAGTCGGCCGATCGACGCCGCTCCTCTACCCCCTCCCGCACATTCACTCCTTCGCCGACAGTTTATTCCGTGAAGCGGGCATCGGAGGTCCTCTGGCCGTCGACATGGAGCTTGTCGGTCACCTTCCAGGGGGAGTCGTTCTCCCTCCTGATTGGCTGCCGCGAGAGGCCGCATGCGGCTGTCAACGTTCCTTCTCCTACCGTGACTGGCTTGCTGCGGAAGAGCGTTTCGACACACTACAACAGAGCAGTAGATTAGCGACGACCACCTTCCGTCGCTAATCCGTCGCTAACCATGTTAGCGACGGATTAGCGACAACGCGGCGACAGTATGCTTACGTCGCGAATATTTCGACGCTAACTGGCGACGGAATAATTCCGTCGCCAAGTCCGTCGCTAATTGCGACGGAATAACGAGCGCTATATTCCGTCGCCAATCCGCCGGTACTAAACGGCGACCACGGCGTGGCGACGGATTTAATTCCGTCGCTAAGCCGTCGCTAGATTAATATGAATAGCGACGGAATCATCCGTCGCTAATCCGTCGCAAAAACGAAAAAAAATAAAAAAAAAATTATTTAAAAATTAATTACGGAGAACTGTACAATTTATATTTCCTGTACAATTTATATTTTCTGTAAATAAAAAACAAACCACACAAAAAAATTCATATAACAAGTATCTATAATAATTAATCGTTCCACCTTAAAACTAAGAAGTTTAATTATTTACAATTCAACAATTACAATTAGGAAAAATAAAAAAAATAGAACTTCTTCAACACAGTCCTCTAATCATCGCCAAGATTTTGTGCGTCTTCTTGTTCATTGTCTTTATCTGTCCCTTCAGCTCCACTACCCTGATTATCGCTAGCAGCCTACACAAGAAAAGAACAGTCAGTATTGATAAACAAAATATAATGAAATAAATTACACACTATATGTGATTCTATCATGTGCTCATGTGTGATCTAAGGCAATAAAAAAACTCTATATGTGATTCTATCATGCTCATATGTGTGCTAAGGCAGTCAAAAAATTGAATATGTGATTATAGCATGTTCATATGTGTTCTAAGGCATATAAAAAAACTCTATATGTGATTCTACCATGCTCAGATGTGCTTTAAGGCAGGCAAAAAACTATATATGTGATTCGATCATGCTCGTATGTGTGCTAAGGCAGTAAAAAAATTGAATATGTGAATATAGCATGCTCATATGTGCTCTAAGGCAGGCAAAGCCAAAAATTTTATATGTGATTCTATCATAAATG
This sequence comes from Nuphar pumila, assembly GCF_984573655.1. Lineage (NCBI taxonomy): Eukaryota > Viridiplantae > Streptophyta > Magnoliopsida > Nymphaeales > Nymphaeaceae > Nuphar > Nuphar pumila. Next base: position 1,030,687 of record NC_143259.1, read on the forward strand.
ATATATAACATGTTCATATGTGTTCTAAGGCAGTTAAAAAACTCTATATGTTATTATAGCATGTTCATATGTGTGCTAAGGCAGTCAAAAAACAGAATATGTGATTATAATATGCTCATATGTGTTCTTAGGCAGTAAAAAAACTGAATATGTGATTATAGCATGCTTATGTGTTCTAATGCAATCAAAAAAACTTTATATGTGATTCTATCATGCTCATATGTGCTCTAAGACAGACAAAAAGTTAAATATATATATATGTGATTCTATCATGCTCATATGTGTGCTAAGGCAGTAAAAAAATTGAATATGTGATTATAGCATGTTCATATGTGTTCTAAGGCATCTAGAAAAACTCTATATGTGATTCTACCATGCTCAGATGTGCTTTAAGATAGTCAAAAAAACTATATATGTGATTATACCTGAGAGGGACCTGGAATCGAAGATCCCCTATCCTGAACAGCGGCCTTGATCTCATTTCAGAGAAAGGGGGCGACGGTGTATTGGAAGTAGTTATTCAGTGATTCATTAATGATCTCGCGTACATCATCACCGGAAAGAATAGTCGGCTGCTTGGAGCTTATGTCGGCGCAAGAAGTTGGTGAGCCGTAACTGGAAGAACCAATAACTGGTGAAGTGTTCATATTACTCCCAAACCCGAACACGCGACCTTTTTTGGGTTCACCTGCTGCAGTCACCCATGCTGTAGGATCAAATGATGGATGCTGAGTAGCGTCTTCACCATATCGCTCTACCATTTGTTGCTCATATGCCTCCTACAAAATAATGTTTAAAGTATTCATTAATAATTAATGATAACATTATGATGACTTGCATATATATTGCAATGATTATTAATAGAATTAATACATACCGTTGTCGTTCTCGCCTTCTCTGATACGAAGACTCCCGTGGTCTTCCGTTTATGTGTTTCTACAAACACATCCTTATATGGTACACTGCCTCCTTTTTCTGCTTCCTGCGAAGTTAAATGACAAAAGATTTAGTACACAAATTTGCAACTATACTTATAAAATTAATATTATATATTGATGAGTTACCATTTTCTTTAGGTGGCTCCCAAATGTCTTAGATCCACCTGTGTGTAGATGGGCTTTGGGCATCTTCGATCGATTTTGTGAAGCCTTCGCAGAGCGATTTTTAAATGCATCTCCCGCCCACATATCGCACATTTCATCCCAGTAATCTCTCCTGATAGTAATAGGACCATGGCCCTTCCACAGTAATGGATCATCTACTACGCCAGATGCTTTTTTTGCTGCAGTCTTCATAGTGTGCAGCATGTCTGCAAATCGATTGGCAGCCACCTTCTGCCACACCTTCCTTGCATCATTTTCTTCCACCGTAGTTGCAAAGCGATTCGAAGCCTACAAATATTTTCAGAAAGTTAGTAGACATTGCTTAAATAAATTAAATATGAAACACATTAACTATGAGGAACAACTGTATACCATGAATGAGGACCACAATCTGTCTAATACCTCCTTTGGGTACTCTTTCTATTGAGCAACTGGTCCTGGTAGATGTTGAAGAAGTGAATTCCTAATCTCCCGTACTACTTCTTGTGGCTCAAACCTCGTGCTGCACATGAATTGTTACACAGTAAATATCAATATAAAATATTTAAAAGATATGCAATAATTGAAAACAAAATACTTACGGTCGATTATCGATATACACTATTCGAATGAGTCTTCTTGTGCCAGCCTGTGAAGACCCTGTTTCCTGTGTTGGCTGTTGACTTGTGCGATCAACTTGACTTGTGCGATCAACTGGTGTAGGTGGGTCGTGTACAGGCGCAACATCATCTGTAAAAAAATACACACCAAGTTCTCAGAATGTGCATTTGAACTAATCAAGCATCTAATTAGTTATATGATATACCTATCAATAGGGTCTGCCAATACGGTAGTTCCCAAAAAATAGATTTTTTCGTCCAATTGTGTTCCTTCCCAAATCCACGGAAGGGTGTAGGACTGCGGGCATCTGTTAATACATCTGGAAAGTATCGCAATCTTCTTAAAATCTCTATGCCAGACAATCTTGAGGATGGACCTTCCATTTCAGTTGTGCCTGCTGTAAATGCATTCTTTTGACGTCAGAACGGATGATCGCTGAGTAGAAATCGACGATGGCAATCAAACCAGCAAGGCTTCCTTCCATGCCTCAATCTAAAAGCTTTGGAATCCTCCATGCAGTACGGACAAGCCAACCTCCCATGTGTGCTCCAACCAGATAACATACCATATGCAGGGAAGTCACTGATTGTCCATAGAACAACGGCCTTCATATTGAAATTTTGTTTTTTGTGGGCATCATACGTGGTAACACCGTCATCCCACAGTACTTTTAATTCATCAATCAATGGCCTTAGATATACATCAAGATTTTGGCCAGGTGAGGTCGGACCAGGGATCAACAGAGACAAGAAAAGATTTGGACGTTTCATACACAAGCTTGGTGGAAGGTTGTATGGAGTTACAAATACTGGCCAGCATGAGTATGGAGTTGATCTACCCCCAAATGGATTAAATCCATCTGTACATAGACCGAGTCTAACATTTCGCACTTCCATTGCGAAGTTCTGATGAGTACGATCAAAGTGCTTCCAAGCTTCAGCGTCAACAGGATGCGTGATCTTGTTTTCATCGTGTCGAACTTTATTTGCATGCCATCTCATGTGTTTAGCTGTCTTTGAAGACATATACAATCGCTGCAATCTAGGAGTGATAGGAAAGTAGCGGAGCGACTTGTATGAAACTTCCTTTGATCTCGTGCTACCATTGCCTCTTGTCTTTGGCTTGAACCGAGGATGCCCACATGACGGGCATGATATGTCGTTTTCCTGCTCCTTGAAATACAACATGCAGTGATTTGGACAAGCATCAATCTTTTTGTAACCCATACCTAGAGCGTTGACCATAACTTTCGCACGATAGAAATTTTGTGGCAATTTTTCATCTTTAGGCAACATACTCTTCACAATCATGCACAAACGGTCAAAACATGATTGACTCAAATTATACTCGGACTTCAAATTCATTAGTTGAAGAACTGCAGATAAGATAGTGTGACTCTCACAACCGTTCCAAAGTGGCTCATCAGCATCTTTAAGTAAATCATAAAATCTACTAGCTGCATCGTTTGGTGATTCTTCATCTACGACAGTTCTTACATCACTAGAACTCATAGCAGAACCCAGTTCTGTTCCTGTAGCATCAAATATCAAATTCGTATATGGATTATCGTGCACCACATTCACCCGTGCATCAAAATCGTTTCTAAATTCTTCTCCATGAAACGCTCAGTTCTGATAATCACTCACAAAACCCTTCCTGTATAGGTGATGTCTAACGCCATGAGGTTCTACAAATCGATTATTCTTACAAATCTTGCAGGGACACCTAATCCGACCTGTGGGATCTACCGTACTGACACTCGCCGTTGCAAATTCAATAAAACTATCGACACCATCCATATATTCATGCGATAACTCATTGTCCACTATCCTACGGTACATCCATTCACGGTTTGCAGTCATTCTGTCGTATGATGTTACGAATAGTATCCTAACGAATTAAGAAAAAAACAATCAGAATGCGACGATGAAGAAAATATCAAATTTATCATGCAATATACTATGTCAAACAATAACAAGAATTTTGATGCATGCATTGATAAATTAATATTTTCATGTGCAAACTATTAATGACATGATACAATCATTTGAAGCATGCTTTTATTATAAAATTTCACATGGAAGTCAAAATCAAATTGAAAGTAACTACATGCAAGCATGGATACAATTACATCAAACATTGCAATACATCATAATCATTCATATCAAATAAATGGCAAACATGTACCTGCAGCAAACACACTTCAATATCTCACTAACTACTACCATGCTTAGCATGGACTCCGTACTCCAAAAATAAGAACACTTCCATATTTCTACATTAAAATCATGCTCAGCATGATCTCCGAACTCCAACAAAGCAGTCCTAGATATCAACAACTAAGTGAGTGTGTGAACAATAAAGTGCTGCATTCAATAAATTAAATAACATGTGATACGTTTGCATCACTTACTCACCACGGGTATTTACCCGATTTGCATTGTTTTTGTCATTTACTTACCACAGGTGGCCGAGCACGAGTTGGTTCCGTTGAAAAATCTGCACAAAAACAAAACAAATTAAGTAACAAACTAACTAATCATGAAACAAGATGAAACACTAACTAAAAAAATTAAAACAAATTAAAACAACTCTAACTAATTGAAAGAAGAGAAAAGAAAAATAGTATATATGTTAAGCCAAATCTAACTAGAAGATGCTAATTTAACAAACCAGCTATAACATGTTGAACCAGTCGACTAACATAAAGTCATAGACAATTTCTAATCTGAACTACTTAGCAAAGGAATAGTAAATCAATCAATTAGTTTACTAAAAAAGATGTGAACTCCGTTTAACCACCACTATCATAAAGAATTCAAATAGCCCTAATCTAACTAACTGATTGTGAGAACATTAAATACCAATCTATCTAAGAAAAATATAATTATAAAAGACCAATAGATTGAAATACTCTAACTAACCAGATTTCAAGAAAACAAATTGAAGTAAAACTAACTACCAGTAGACATTAACAAACTAACAAATTGAACAACATGGACAACTTGTATATATACATTACAAAAAAAATTTCAACTTAAAATCCATATGGACAACATATATGCAAACTACACTTAAAACCATATGGACATCTTATATACACATATTACAATTTTTTTTTCAAGCTAATCACATGGACAACATATGGATCACATAATAACTTTTTTTTTTTTAAAAAGATGGGCAGCATAGGTATCCATAACAAAAATTCTTTTCAAAACAGATCACATAGGCAACGTAGGTATCTCATAACAAATTTTTGTTAAACCCAGCCGAGTGGAAGAGAAAGAGATAGACTAAGAAGGTTGGAGGCCTTGTGCTCAGCCAAGCTCCCTTCCACAGCCCCTTTTCGCGTTTTTCTCTCAAGGTACGGGTATTTTCTTATGTGAAACGTTTAAGAAATCGGGTAGAGGTAGGATTTCCATGCATGTTTTGATGGAAATCCATGGCGAATCAGTGGATCTACGAATCCACTATGTTATATTGATATTTTTCCTTGTTTTTCATTTTTTTTTTCAAAAAGAAATCCATGGCACGATCGATGTGGTATGGGTGTCGGCTGACAGACCAGCCGAAGTCAAGCCGTGAACCCTCGTTGTTGGCCCAACCGAGTGATCGGCTGGGTATGATCCCTTTATTTCAAAAAAAAAAATCTTTTTATTCACGTTGGTGGCTGTTGGCTGGCTGGCAGCCAGCCGAGTAGCACTCGGCTGACTGCCAGCATGCTGGCAGGTGCGCCAGGCCCAGCACCCAGTCGGTTGGGTGCTAGGCGAGCCTATGACAGGGCCATAGCCGGCCCAGCCGACAAAAATTCTTTTCAAAACAGGGAAGGGGGTTAAACCCCCTGCCGAAAAGGCAGTTCCGGCATGGGGGGTTGACCCCCTGCCGTGCCTTTACGGCAGGGGGGTCGACCCCCCATGCGTTTCCGGCAGGGGGTCGACCCCCCATGCGTTTCCGGCAGGGGGTCGACCCCCCATGCCTTTCCGACAGGGGGTCGACCCCCCTTGTCGGAAACGCAGGGGGTCGACCCCCCCTGCCGGAAAGCACGGCAGGGGGTTAAACCCCCTCCGTTTCCGGCAGGGAAGGGGCGTACCCCCTGCGTTTAGAAGAAGAAGAAGAAGAAGAAGAAGAAGAAGAAGAAGAAGAAGAAGAAGAAGAAGAAGAAGAAGAAGAAGAAGAAGAAGAAGAAGAATATTACCTGCGCTTCGCCGGACGGTGGCGGGAGGTTGACGGGGAGCGGCAGCTGGCGAGCGCCGGCTGGCGAGCGGTGGACGGGGAGCGGCGGCTGGCGAGCGGCGGTGGCCGGACGGTGGCGAGAGCCGACGGGCGGCGGGAGGGAGCAATACAACGAAACAGGGAAAAGAGAAAGAGGGATGGGATTAGGGATTTACGCGACATTTAGCGACGGCTTAGCGACGGAAAAATTCCGTCGCGAAGCCGTCGCGAAACCCAAATACCAAAAAAGCGACGGAATATATTCTGTCGCTACTCCGTCGCTAATTAGCGACGGAGTAGCGACGACAGAGTTCCCTCTCTAAATCCGTCGCTAAAATGGTGTTCTTGTAATCAAAAGTAGCGACAAAAACATGCAGTCGCTAATCCGTCGCTAAGTAGCGACAGATTAGCGATAAAAGTCGTTTCCTCGCTAATCCGTCGCAAATTAGCGACAGATTCTATCTCTAGCTAATCTGTCGCTAAGTAGCGACGGGAAAAATCCGTCGCTAATTTCCGTCGCTAATTAACAATTTTCTTGTAGTGACACCGGAACGCGTCGGTTCTGTGCAAAAAAAATTACTCTCTGCCGGAGAACGCACCGACAGAGAGCAATTTTTTTTTTAAATTTAATGACGGATATTATCCATCGCTAATTTAAAATAGCGAAGGACTCGCGATGGATCATGTCTATAGCTAATCTGTCGCAAATTAACGACGAAAGTAACGGCGGATAAGTTTTGTCACTACTTAGCGTCAAAAAAATTGTGATGAAAGTTATCTATCTCTAATCCGTCGCTAAACTGTTTAGCGACCGATTAGCGTCAGATTAACGACGGATTTAGGTCATCGCTAATCCACAGGTTTCTTGTAGTGTATCCTACGTCGCAACCTAAGTAGCATGGCATTATTATTGGATTGGTTGTCGGTTTGGAAGAGCGTGAGCGTAACCCCCTATTCAGAACTCGAACAATAATCGCTTCTGCACATTCATGAAGAGCACTGAGGCGTCATGCATAAGATGGTATGCATACCCGCCTCGCATGAGGTAGTGCTTAGGGTGGAACATATGTCAAGATAACTGGTGATGTGCAGTGCCAATAATTGTTTTTGCAGTCACATGCGATGATATGCAGGGCTTAAGGCCATTAGGCTAGCTCGTGACAGTTATTTTGCTGCAATTATTATTGTCATTGTTATCATTAGTGCAAATGTTAGCATTACATGTGCAATTATTACTAATATAGTATGAAATTATTTATATGGATGATTTTGATATGTAGCATCATCATAATCGTTATTGCCAACATTATTATGGGGTTTATATTTATTAAAGAGAAAATTAGCACCATGAAAGAAGTTATTGTCATGATAGTGACCACGGGTCCTGGCATCTCCATCTCTTTCTCTTTGGAACCATGGTATATCATTACAAACATGTCGTGAAATAAAGCATATATGCTTTTGACAGCTATAGCCTCCTCTAGCAATGGGAGCACAAGTCCAAGAGTACATATTCCCTGCATTAGTGACAAAGCTTTAACTATCCCCCAATAATCATTTATTGCCTTTAAACTCTTATCTGATCTTTATCATGTCCAGCTAATGTCAGTTGGCTCAATCTCACCCTTTCATTTTATTTGATTGTCCACCTAAAAAACTCAATGCATACAGAAAACTCACCTTATAGCTACCGTGCACAGAATGAACATGCATGTTCATGCTTTCTCCGGGTGACGTACAGCAGATCATGATGGCTTTGCATGACCACACAAAGCACAGGTCATATATTCGTTTAGCCTGGATTGTGCTATGTGATCTGCTGCTTGGGCCTGGGCTCCACAGGGTCTGATACATCCAAATGCAAGCACATAAATTTGATAATTGTTTATGGGCTACTCTTTTTTTTTTCCCTTTTTTTTGAAAGGCAAGCTGGGGTTAGGCAGACCACCACCAGGGTTAGGCACACCCCACCAGTTATTATTCAACTTACCGTTGGGTTTTGAACCTACAACGTCCCACCACAAGGAGACGAGCACTGACAGCTCCTACCAACCACACAGAGCCCCGTTGGTATTTATGGGCCACTCTTGTTCAAATCCAAATATACCAAATCTAGATCTGGCCGGTTATGTTCACACACACACACACACACACACACACACAGGTGAGATCCCAATGGATAAAGTCATACTTTTCAAACATCAAAGCTCATAATAGACCAGAACATCCGGCACATGGCTGTGCACACACAAGAGACCAGTTCATCCCAGTTGCACAGGTATATAATTGGAATCTACCAAACCCATTTCGTCCTTAGGTTATGATTGACTTGGCTAGGTGCAGGCTCCTTCTTGATTAGTGACCTAAAAAGCTTGAAGATCTTTTACAATTAAAGCAATTTAAATGTTATTTGAGATTAGATACACCTGCCTTTATGAATGTCATGTGGTTGAAGCGTTTGTAAGTATTAGTTCAATGTAATAATTGCATAGAACAAATTTAAATTCTTGTGGAATCTCCTCCGAACTCAGCACAATAATTGCTAGAGAAACCCCACAAAACTTGCCAATCATCAAATCCTTTGGCCAATCAAGAGTGAGTAAGTGGCATCAAAGACGGTTGTGCGTACCACTAAAAGCTCACCTTTCTGCCTTTTCTGGCCCCAAAAAAGTCAGGCAGATTTGAGCTTGACAACAAGCCTGGGTCCCCATGGAAGAGCACTAAGGTTTTCACTGCTTAATGGTTCTCCACTCATTGCATGTGGTGTAGATCCCTTGTCCACTAAAACCATGGGAAGCTAGCTAGTTGGGATCATATGTGCCCCAAAAAGTAGGACTGCTAATGAAAAGGGGCCATTGCTCATTGCCTTTGGTCCTTTGTACATGTTTTCTTGTGGGAAAGAATAAAACTTTTTTATCCAAAAGATGTGACTCTTCTTTTAAAAGGGTGCCTTTAATTATAGAATAAAAAGAAAATGGATGGGAACAGGAGCTCCACTAAAATGTCAGAATCATGTGAGCTCTCATGGAGAAATTTGGCTGCAATTTCCATGTCAAGAGTTATACATATATGAGGCAGCCAAACAGGTGAGGTGACCCTAGAGAAAGAGGGCAATGTTGCATTAATTTCATGACGAATCATGACTTGAGCTGTGATATGATACAGCTGTTTTTCATTTTAGAAAATCATATAATCCTAAAGATTACAAAGCTTAACATCGTGTATGGAACCCCACCACCACCACATCACTACTCGCCTATATATGTTGACAATCCTTAGCTGGGTTGAGGTTCCCTCTGCCTACTAAGGAGTGCATGCAGCTTTGATCCTGCGGCAAGAGATGTTCCCCTGTGGGTTTTGAAACATGGTCATCTCATGTCTCCATCATGCAATTTTGATAATCACCGAGCAACATTATATCCAGAAGAATATATAGAAGTAATATATGCTAGGACAGTCATTGGGTCAGATTTTGGATGGCCCTCTTTAATTTATTTTCTTTGTGGTTGATATTGTTGGACTTTTCTTGCATAATTTTATAATATATTCCATAGACGTGAATGAAATAAAAAAAAATCGTTGATGAATATTTTCATATTATTGTAAGAAATTGTGACTTGTACAAGATTATATTATGGTACCCACTGGTTGCCTATAAGCATAAATAAATCCATGCTCGATACCCTACTACTGCAGAAAATTTGAAAATCCAGAAAATTTTTGAATTTTTTAGGGCATTCAAAGTCCTTTATGGTCTCTATAGAGGTAACTTCATTCTACAAAAAGAAATCACGTTTTGGTTGATCCATTGCCATCTATGCTGTTTAATAACATCAGACTTTTAAGTCTGTTTCTTTCCTCTTGTGTCACCATCAAGTTTCACCAAATGAATTAAATGCATTAAAACTGGAAATAGTTGGTTATTGGTTGGTAGGAGCTGTCAGTGCACGTCTCTTTGTGGTGGGACGTTGCGGGTTCAAACCCCAGTGGTACATTGAATAATAACTGGTGGGGGTCTGCCAAACCCCAGCTTGCCTTTCAAAAAAAAAAATCTATGAAGTTAGAAGAGGTTTAGACCATTTCTTTGCTGGAAAAATAAAGAAAAAAATGTAAAAAGAAAATAAAAACAGAAAGATGCTTCATGCAATATGAATTTTCAAGTCAAAATTCAACCATCTTTAAGATTTAATATACGCTACAATTTCATGACTGTTGGGGTGGTTGAGTGGCCACCTAACTGAGAATTTGGCAACACTCTTTGGTTGGTATTTAGTGTTGATTGATTACATGTATAACAAGTTAATCCTATGTTGAGTATAAATTTTGACCTATGCAGTGGCTTGTGTGTGTCTTGCCTCGTAGAGTTCTTTTCAACAATGTATTTTATCTTGACCATAAATGTGGTGCTAATGGTAGAATTTCAATTGTTATTCGACTCTTGAAATTGGTATAATACACTTTGTAATACAACACCATGTCTTGCTTAAAGTTTTTTTTTTTTTTTTTTGAAGTTTCATTTTTCTAGGAAAAGGTGATAAATTTATTTTACTTAAGGATGTCCATGAATCAGATTTTATCCTATACCCAACCGAATTCGATTCCTATTAGTTGCATTTTGTAAGCCAAAACCATATCTGATCATAATCTGATGCAGATATGGTTTTGAGATTTTGCTATCAAATCTGACAAAATATATGAATTTGACAGACATCCGAATCTATTTGCATGTAAGCAGATCTGGTATAAGCTTTTCACCATCTGAATTAGAATCCATTTAGCCAGCATCCGATTAGTCGGATATGGTATTGGCCACATCCGGTCCCAATCCAAACCATTTACATCCCTGATTTTACTTATGCATGTGATGGGAGCAAAGATGAGGATTCAGTGGTTCACTTACCCAACTGCTATTTAGATGCCTGGATTTAGAAGATATGAATGGTGATGAGAGTGTAGATAGCCCATCTCGGGTACTTTCAGCTATATCCTCACAAGTATGCAGTTGACAATTCCAATCTCATCATCCATTCTCTTTTCTCTCTCTCTGATAACCTCTTCCATCTCTTCTCCAACACCAGCTCCCAAATGAAACCTTTTTTTTTTTTCGAGCAAGCGTATAGATTATAGCCCTATCAACCCATATTGCTTAGTTTTATTCTATCTTGCTTTTCTTTTTTCTTCTTCCCTTCTCGAGATTAGCTTGTAATTTTTTAACATTAGAAATTCTTTTACGGGGCCTACTACATCCAAACCTAACCAACCAAGTTGACAGTTAACTGCCCTTGGTGACATTTTTGACCCATTGGACGTTTGACTCGAGGTCAGATTCAAATACACATGTTGGACCTCAATATGAAACCAAATGCAAGACAGCCACCGGAATTCCAGCTACTAAATGAACAGTCATACATGCTGACCATTATCAGCTGCTCAGCAAGCCTTACCTTCGTGTGCATGTTAGTTGTCATTAGCTTTATTAAGCATAAGCAAACCGTCTCTGAAACAGTCAAGCAAAGCCAGCTAGTGGGTCATTTCTCTCTAGTTTTTTTATGCCTTTGGAATAGAAGAGCTCAGAAATGGGACCTGGTTATCTGCCCTAAGAAATTAAGGGCTATAGACTCCAGTGAGTCAATATGCTAGGCAGCAGTTTTTTTTGGGGTAGTTTACATATAGGCACCCAATGTATGACATTTTTAATGGACATAGGTTTCAAATAAAGATTGATGCCTAACATTTTAAAAATTAGTCAAATTACTACCTCTGTGAGGCTTACTTTTTTCAATAAGTCAGTGCGGCGCGCGATAATCCTTTCTTACTGTCGCAAGCCTTTCTATCACCCTGTCACAGGCATAGAATGCTTTGCAAACCCGCAACGTGCCAAGCTGGTCAGCCTAATGGCCAAAGGCCGTGTACCAACACATTTTCATGTGCTGAATCATTTTCATTGACCCTGCACATTACCTCGTACGCAGCTGCCTAGCGGAAGCTGATCAAGTGCATTTTTAAATACGCATTCAGTGTAGTATAGTCATCGCATATCAGCTATCACTTTCGAAAGGGGCACAAACTTGTCTTAGCCTTGCGTGCCATGCAGCGTATTGCAGCTTCATGCGCATGACATAGCAAAACCTCACCACCGAAGGAACAAGACCTTGTGGCCCCCAATCCAAAGACCAGTTGATGATTGAATATCATAGCAAAGAGCACCACCTAGACTCATTTGCCGGTGCCTAGATATTCACTCGCCTAACTCCGAGTCACCATACTCGGCTAGAACTACCTAAGGTGATTCCTGAGAGAATTAGCCTTAACCCACATGCACCCTGTGCGTCCAATCGCTACACATGAGACACTCTTGCAAGCTGAGAGGTCCTTAACCAAATCTCCAAAGGTAACATCCTCTGATCCGCTGACACTGCTTAACCAAACAACGCTTCACGTCTATACCGCCACACAATGATGCACTAATGATGATATATGTCTATCACATGTCGTGCTACCGTTCTTCTTTCCTGTTTGGAGCTCAGAGGGCCGACAACCATGGTTGTCGGCGAGTTTCTGAAAAAAAAAAATATTAGACAGAGAAAGAGAGAGAGGTCGGCCGACCCCTATGGCGGCTGACTCCGACGGCCGGCCCCGGCGACCGGTCGACACCGTTCGCCGGCCCCGGAGGCCGGCCCAGGCTGGTGGGTGCAGAGAGAGGGTCGGCAGAGGCCGACCCTCTGCACCTGTGATCGGAAGGGGCACAACCCCTTCCGCCCTTTTTATCGGGGGACCAGTTCGGTCTGGGCACCCGGACCAAACCGGGTTGGTCTGGGTGCGAACCAGACCGAGCCCACTGGTCTGGGTCGCGCCCAGACCGAGTTCTAAAAAAAAAAAAGGGCCGGTTCGGCCTGGGTGCGACCCAGACCGAATCAGATCGGTCCGGGTCGCACCTAGACCGAACCGGGTCAGGTGTTTTGAGTGAACCGGTTTGGATCAAACTGGTTCAGGCCGAACCGGTTCAAGCCAAACCGGTTCAGTTAATTATGGTTCAAATAGAACTGGTTCAGACCGAATTGGGTCTGAACTGATCCAGTTGAACAAAGGTCTGAACCGAACCAGTCGGGTCTGGATCTAGGTTTTCAGTCTAGACCCAGTTCGATCTAGACCTGTCTTAGATCCAGAATAACCGGGTCTAGATCTGAATGGATCAATCTCGGATCTTGACCCAGTCAGACAGGTCTGGACCAAGTTAGATTATCCTGGATCCAGTTAGGCAGATCTGAATCCAATCAGACTATCCAGGATCCAGTCAAGCAGATCCAGATCCAGTCAAATTGTCCTGGATCCAGTCAGACTATTCTGGATCCAGTCAGAATAGAATGGATCCGGTTCGGATCCAATCAGACTTTTCTGGATCTTGTCAAACAATTTTGGATCCAATTATGTAATGGATCCAAATCCAAACAGACAGGGTTTGGATCCAGATCAGAATTTGAATCATAAAATAGTCTCAAATTGCCCCGAAATCCGAAATGTACCAAGATATCCATTTGGATACTTGAGATTCATTTTAGTAAAATGGACATATCTTCGCACTCCGAACTCAGAATCGAGTGAGGTTTGGTGCGTTGGATTCGTATTAAAGAGGGGAATTCATTGGTCTATGAATTTCAGTCAAACTAGTAATGCAAAAACTGTGGTTTTTTGAGTAAGATTCGGGAAGGGTAATTTGGTAAGAGGTTTCGTGAATTAATCTAAATATGTTGCTTTAATGACCAGATCCCATTGTTAGAGCTTGGTGAGGCTCGATTTCGGAGAGAGCACAGTGTCTAGAGTTGATGTAAAGGATATTATAAGTAATCTTAGATGTGAACAAACCTTTTTCACGTTGTTTGTTATCGTAATGCTATAAATGTTATGTGATTAGCATGATAGCTTTGAGTGAGACCATGACATGCATAAATTTCATGTTTGACATTATGAGTTAATTTAAATACATGTTGATTATGATATGCGTGTTAGTTGTAATATGTCATGCATGATAGAAAGCGATAGTGATTGCATGTCTAATTGATCATTAATATCATGCATTGTGATGAGATTAAGTTTAGATTAGAGTCTCATTTAGTTCATTCATGTGGTATGAATGAATATTTAGAGTTTAGCATGCAGTACCCCTTAAATCCCGGAAGTGGCGACCTGTGGCAAGGGCTACCTGGTTCGCGGCTAGAGTGCAGCCACCATGGAGAGTGGGTCGCCGGTGATTTAATGATGTAGAGATACTATATCATTGCGTGCTAAGTGAGAGCGGTGTGAGTCCTAACGTCACCATGAGATTAAGAATGAGATTGTTGTGATTAGTCATGAAACCACTCGTGAGGGAATGAGTGAACTTTGAAGTTGAGAATATTATTCAATGTGTGAACTTAGTTATGACTTAGGATTTCACTCACACTGGCTTAAGACTCCAGAGGATCATAGATGGTTGATAACCATCATGTTTAGGATGTAGCATGAGCCATACCGAGATTAAGAGCTTGACCTCTCGGCTAGCTGCCGGTGGGGTCCCCGTGGTGGTTCACTGCAGTGCCTAGTGGTCCGGGGACCACTGGGAGTGTATGGTTCATTGTCTGGCCAACATATAGAATTGGGGTGTTCTATAGGGTTATTACGCCCATAAATGACTATTACCGGTATAACCAACCTAGTGATAATTGAGAGAGAGAGAATATTTGAGAATGATAATGAGGGTAATTAAAATATACAAACATGTGTGGTATATCGAGAACTAAATTAAGACTAGGGGCTTAGAGCCCACTATAGTTGTAAATTGATTGTTTATTTACTTATAATTGTTTCTTACTGGGTTGTAGACTCACCCCTATTTTTGTTTAATTACAACTGTAGGTTCCAGGCATTAGTATCAGTCAGATGTGAACAGTTTCAGCAGAACAGTTGGTATAATTTCTTTTCCTTGTCATTGAATAAATTGTAATTTTTTTTTCTGTTATGAATGATGAACATTGTAAGAAAACGTTGATTATGGAAATAAAATAAAAAGTTTTTTAGCCACGTTTTCTCTGTGTAAGCCTTGCACTCTTCCCTCTGAGAAGTAATACCAGCCGAACTCTTGAGGTTCCAGATCGGGGTGTTACATAATCCTTGCTCTCACAAACATGAGGGAGAAACTTATGGCTACTCTCAGTCATATGAGGTTGAGAACTATGATGGCTGCCAAGACTAGCTCCAACTGATGCCACCCCATGCTCCAAAGGCTCACAATTCATTTCATGGGGCTGATGTGTACCTTGGACAGGCTGCAGTGCTTCCTCAGGGCCGCACTGTGGAGCTGACATGCAAGGGCAACACTGACTATGTCTTGGGTGTCAGGAACAACAGGGTGGTTATGGTGTACTATGACCCCAATGATCCCACTCAGGTACTTTTATTAGCACCATCCCACTAATCTACGTACACTTTGGTGTAAGTATGTGCAGTTTGGCAATAAGGCAATAAACCTAGTTGGTGCCCCGTATGGCACTCATTTCATGCATGCATCCTGCCAGAGTCTGCATTGCATGATACCATAAGCGGGGTTGGTCCTGCTTGATGCCAAATTCACATCAATTGAATATATATATATATATATATATATATATATATATATATATATATATATATATATATATATATATATAGCTTATGGGTACCGATTATTGGTGATTGCATGCATCATATTTAGTTTGATTCACAACGTTATGCTGACAAATGAGTGCGCTGATCGTGCAGCAATGGATCAAGGATGAGAGTGTGAGGGACTCGGTTGGCCACCCTGCCTTCTGTCTCGTCAGCAAGGCCACAGGAAAAGCACTTCGTCACGCACCAGGCCCATACCAACAGGTAGCCTCACCCAATTAATTAGACTCATTTTGTTAGCACAGGAACCCCATTAAAATTCATGATTTCCTGAATGATGTTGATCATATTTTCTTCATTTTTCACAATATGTTTATTGAATGTATTCATTGGGTGGAAAAAGAATTAGAAGTATTAGATTTATCATATAGCTTGTGTGTGTGATTTTTAACAAGAGATTGTTTAGCTATGCGTCTGATGCACCCATAGTCCCATGTTCATATACAAACATCTCTCATAGTAAATTTCATTTTCTATGTAGGTCCTACTGACAAATTATGAGCCTGGGTCCGACGATGAGTCAGTGATGTGGTCACAAAGTGAGGACATGGGAGAGGGATTCAAGACCGTAAGGATGGCTCATAATATCCAGATCAACCTTGACGTCTTCCAGGGTGACATCAAGCATGGTGGAATAAAGGATGGGAACGTTTGTGTGCTGTGGACCTGGAACAGGCAGGACAACCAGCTCTGGAAGATCAACTCCATTTACTGAGCCAAAATGCCGCAGCTACATAGTGCTTTGGCTATCCGTGGTGTTTGTTATACGAGGCTATGTGCCTCATATT
The DNA here is from genome assembly GCF_984573655.1 of Nuphar pumila. Taxonomy (NCBI): domain Eukaryota; kingdom Viridiplantae; phylum Streptophyta; class Magnoliopsida; order Nymphaeales; family Nymphaeaceae; genus Nuphar; species Nuphar pumila. The sequence goes on from NC_143259.1 coordinate 1,047,074, forward strand.
ATAATATATCCATCAGCAATAATAAATAAGAAATAAATGCTTATCTTAAGAGAAAATTCCCCTCTAAATTTAGTACATGGAATACAGATAGTTAATCAATTGGCTAGTCACAATGCTTGGATGGTGCTACCGTATCCATCCAAGAACAATAATAGAATAAAAAGAAAAAAAAACAGTTCGCCCATAAATTAACAAGTTCTACTTCAAACTCTCATTCTAGGGTGCTATGGGGGCACCCTCATAACCTCTAAAAGTTCAAGGTGATTTTCTGCCTTCATGATCTTGAAACAATGAGGAGCTCCATTTCTTAAGCAGGTCTTCTATCCAAACCAACAAAGTTTGGATAGGCCATATATGGATATAGCACAAAACGTCACTACTTTCTGGACATAGATTTGACCTACACAACTTACCGAATGAAGGTTTACTTGGAACGCATATCTCTTGAAACAATCAACTAGAAGACGCAAAACACATTAATTTGAAGAATTATAAAACCTCCCATCTGTGAATAAAGTTCAATTTGTACACCACTTGATTGGTTGAGTTCAGATGGTCAGTAAAGGTAGGTCCAAAGGTGGTGTGAGTTTCAAATAACCAACAATTAAAGACATTGAAGAATCCAAAGGAACTCAAGTGGATGCCCTCAGCATCATGATGTGAGATTTAAATAACCAACAATGAGGACATTAACAATCCAAAGGAACTCAAGTGGACGCCATCAGCATCAACTGCTAAACTCCTTTCCATCAACTTATTTTTGAGAAGGCAAATGATCGATTTTATTTTTCTCAAAGTTTACATACACTGAAAAAATAAAACTCCTACATCATGTCCAAATTGAATGACGAGATGTCATCCATCGGCCAAAACTCGAACCCCTTATAAGAGCTGAGCGTGCTGTGGTTGCAGCAATGCAGACATGACTACCCTCTCTATTTCCAGTTTTCTGTTCCTTCACCTCTCTGAATTCCCTGCAAATCCTAATCTGCAGAGAATTCAGGTTTGGGGCAGCAGCATCGAATATGATTTCGTTCCATGCAGCCAAATCTGTCTCCATGCTAAACTCCTTTCCATCAACTTGATCAAGCCAATAATCAATTTATGGTTACCAGTCCTCAGACATGTTCAAGCAAAATTAGAAAATCTAAAAGGTAACAAGTAAAAGGTTAGCTTTTCTATCTGGAACATGAGAGCACTCGTATCAAGTAAATAGTAGTCTTTAGCCCCATTCAACACTCGTGTCTTTGCATAATTAAAAAATCTGAAGAAAATAATGGGAAAAGAAAAGGCTGGTTAGAATATGAAAGCACATTTGATCAAGAATTGCACCTCCTTCAAGCATAAGAAAGCACGACAATTCCATACTCTGTATGGAAACTCAACGTATTGCAAAGCCTATATATTTACACGTTGAAGTTCATAAATACAAGATATTACCCTAAAAAATCAATGCCTTTTCCAAGGCAAGAAATATTATTCCCTGGTATAACACAATAGATCTATACATCCTTTCTCAAAAAAAAAAAAAACAATAAATCTACATACAAAAACAATACCTCTAGGTGTCACAAAAATTTACAAAAGTAATTGAGAATGTCCCATTGATGTGTTTCTGAGCAATAAGTCCTATGCTTTTCATTCTTCAGTTCCTCTTACGATAACCTTCCACCGCATCTCGATGTGTATGATTCCATTCTTTGAATTGATAAGATGGTATTTCTCATTAATGCGCCCATTGTTCACAACATCAATTAGATTGATATCCACATGACCCAGTGATACCTGCAATATACACAGTACAGCATTGACACACATTCAGATGACCATGATGAATGATTAGAAGCAAAAGGCAAACTTAAGGATCAGACGCAACCTTTGGGTAAAGGTTGAAACCTTTCCTTTTGCTCATCACTTCAATATGAATCTTGTCATGTATAGGTGCCTCCTCCAACATGAATTGGAACTCCTCATTCCAGTTTGGGTCTCGGCTCTTCTTTATCAGCTAATGCACGGATAAAGAATGATCAGTTGTCTAACCTCGGATACAAAATATTTGACATCCTAAAGCAACCCTAGTAACTCAGAGCTAAGCTGCAAATAAGTGCCTAGGCACCACAAGACCATCAGCACCGACTCTGAAAGACAGCCTATTTCAAATGAATGTTTATCAAAATCTCACATGATCAGCTAAAGATTGAAATCCATCACAAAGCTGCAGAAAAATGATGGTGAATAGAAGGGGAACTTCAGCTTCAAAAACAATAATCAAATTACTTGTATACATTTGGTTCTACAGTAACTGTTTTTCAAAAAAATTTACAGAGGCCAAATACAAAGTTCATAAAGATAATGAGTTAAATAACAAAAGACTAATACACACACACACACACGTGCAGATTCAAAGTTGGTTTTATGTTTAAGCACCACTTGATTTACTTCACAGCATATGCATGTCCTAACAAAATCCATGAAGATGGCCCTTGGTTTTGTCTTGATTGGAAATTTGTTTTTTTTCTTGTTGCCGATGTTAGTGCTGAAAATTTCTCAATTGAATATTTCATAAAAGATAACCTATTTCATGCCCCTTGACACCTTAACTATGTGATATTTGTCATAAATTTAGATTCAAGTTCATACCAATATAAGAGTGATTCACTTGATTACTCATTCCTTGCCCTATACCAAACTCAGAGCTGAAGAGTACCATCTCATCCACGCAAACTTAAACATGTACATATCACCAAAATGAACGTTGCCCTATGATCAGTTGAAAACTGATGAAAACAATTCCTTAGTACTCACCGTTGCAAGGGTACCTTTGTTATCAATTAATGGACCAGGAACACAACTCTTCCCAAACAAAAACAAGAAATGAAGTCTGCACATTCAGTTTGTCATTAAAAGAGCTCTTAAAAATGTTGCAAGAAATGCTCACCCTCGTCTTCTTTTGTTCACCTCTGAAAAGGACTAATGCATATGGGTTACAGTGATGTTTTCCTTCCACATTCTCAGCTTCTTGGACCCATACTGAAAGCAAGCCCCCTTTCGAACCCATTTTTGTAAGACCCCCTCCGGCACCATTCTCGTTTTCATCCCCTTCTATGGATGAACAATGCTGGTAATTGTCATTTTTAAAGGGATCATAAATCAGCTCCAACATGATCTGTCCTCTGTTTCTTTTATTTTGAGGGTCGTTGGGATTCATGCTCTTGAGCAGGTCTAGTGTAACTTCCTTTTTCTCCTGAGGAACAAGCACACTTAAGGGAACCACTTGCATTCCCAATTTGTCATGAAAGCCAACCTACAAAATCTTAGAGAAAGTGATTTTAAAAAGTTTTAATAGGCATGAAATACACAAGAAAAATGTGATCATTCAAAATCTAAACAGAAAAATCTTAAATGAACAGATCAGAGTGGCATCTTGGGACAATTTAAACTGGCAAACGAATGATGAGGAACATAACACACATATTTCAACCAATTTAGAATAATTCTGATGCTAAAGGTGTTACTTCTGATCCAAAAGGAAAGATCATAGGTTCAAGTGAAATGCCCATCAAATGTAAAAACACCAAACAATACATGTTGAAGAAATCTGGATAAGAACATTTGAAAGACAAAAGACATGATGCACAATGAGATTGATACATGAGAATGATAAGAGTTGAATAAAAACCTTTTCCCAGTCATAGACATGGAGTTCAAGGACTTGAGACTTCAGATCTTTCACAATAAGCCTAAATTGTTCATTCCACACTGGGTTCAAATTGCACATCTTGACTGTGGTTTTCTTTGCAGGTAGCCTTTCTGCACTCAACCTCATCTTCACATAAGGATCAGACTTTCCCAAGATATCCATCTTACGAAGGTTTACCGCCTTCACAACCTTCACATGAAGTATGCCTATAGGTTTCTTTACTGCCACACTATAAAAAAAAACATGCAATACCAAAACCATCTTTAATGAAAGAACATAGAGTTTACAAATAAAAGGAGACTTAATTTTTTTCAATTGACTTAATAATTTTGATTTGAGTTAATATTAATCAGACACTAAGATGAGTTTTCACATGAACTACATTTGAATATAAGCAGTTAGCTTGATAATTCCATGCAAAGGGTAAATAAAAGGTACCAGACATTGCCAAGGATTATAAAGAAAAGGAGAAAGAAACATATAAACTTTTTCTTTACTAATACTTTTTCTTGTAATACTAACCTCTACTTTAATCAGTTTTACATCACGAGGGAACTTGAAAAGATTATAATGCCAACAACAAAGGAGCAAGGTCATCTCATAAAGGAAAAAAAGAGAAAAATTTTAAATAAAAAGAAAAAAGAAGGGATCTCATCCAAATGTACTTCGTGAACATATTTATATGCAAAAATCATGGCAAGTTAGCAGACTTACCTAGAATTATCCAGGATTGGTATTTCCAAGGTTTTAGGCCACAGATAAAGGCTTGCAATTTGATCTTTTATCATCTCCTGTGCCATAGAAAGTTACAAGATAACTTCAGAGATGTGTTTACAAGTATGAAGAGAAGTTTAAGCACCTCATAATTTCAGGAAAAAAGAACCCGGGCATTTTCATATAACTCTACAGAGAACCACAGATAAGTATACAAAGGGTTTTAGGTTGATTTGCCAGGGATCTAAACTCAGACACACAAAAACAAACATATTAATTATCATGCCATGAAAACATTAGCCATTTGCTCGTAAGCATTTAGGGTTACACGTCAGGGACAAGAAAATGGGGTGAGGGAAGGAAAAAAACTACAAAAGCAATAGAGAGAAGAAAAAAAATGATAGAAGAAAGGACAGAAGAAAACTGAGGGCCTTAATTTTCTTTTCTGCTATTGGTAAAGAATATAACATAGGCACAAAGGATTATGACCCAAAAGAGAAACATAACTACCCCTCATAATGAAAAAATAAGACAAATACTATATAGACCTAAAACATCTGATGGAAATTGATCAATGAAACCCTGGTATGCTAAGTGAATAATTTGCAAAAAGGAAATGAATAAGAATGAATTATGATAATGAAAGAAAATTGTAAATAGCAGTTAATATGAAAGAATAAACAAAAGCAAATAACCTAGAGCAACTATTATAGACCTCAGAGAAGAAGAATTGAGCACCCAACTGATCCTATAAAACTCAGGACTCAAGTACAGCCATATCAAATAATAAGAAAATTCTAAAGCTGATAAACTTTGAAAACAGAATGTGAAGTTGAAAATATGGAGATAAGTGAAACATAAAATGAAGAGCATTCATGAAAAAACTAAACAAAATGAGGAGTAAGAAAGACAATATCACTAACATAATCAGTATGTTTGCAATGTCCTGTGATTCTTAGATTTTTTTGTGATTCTAAATCACAAACACAACACTTTCTCAAGGTTAGTGAAACATGAGAAAGTACTTGTGATTGTGATTGCCAGCTGTGACTGTTCTTGCCTTGAATCTTGTGAAAGTTGGTCACAAAATTGACCTTGTGACAACAATCATAGCTTCTACTTTCTCAGCTGTGATTGCTCATCCCTACCTGTGACTAAAGCAAACATGCCCTGTATGTTTCCAGCTTTCACATCAAGACAAATTTACACCAAATATCAACTTTGACTGATCCCTAAGCAGACTTTTCTTACCTGAACAAATCGATAAAGACCTGGGATAGCCATGACATCTCCTCCCAACAATTTAACTCCAAAGTCAATATGCGGCTGAAAAAAAAAGAAATGAATTTGTCAAATTCCTATCATGTAAAAATAGAACTCCTAAATAAAATGCTGTGAAGGTCCAAGAGTCAGCATACCTTCTCCATTAAAGTCACAATTATGGATGCAAAGCATGGAAATGTTGGCACTAGAGGCTTTAGTGTAATGCGTGGTGCCATGAATATCTGCATGTCTATCAACTTTAACAATACAAGTTCTGATTAGCAATGTGCTTTTTAATTGTTCTGTTCCAAAGTTTAAATGATATTTTCCCATTTTCTTAATAATAAATGTGGCAGTTCACAAACCTGCACAGTTACTTTAAGAGATGGTACTTTCAATGCCACAAATATGTTGGGATTGCCTGCCCATCTAATTGCTGGTTCAAAAACTAAAACCTTCTCATTTGTGTCATACACTTTAATACCTGTCATGTGCAAATTATTGCTGATATTTTAGGCCTTCAAAGTCACAATGTTTTGTGCAAAAAATAGTGTTTTTCCATGAGTTCTAGGAATCCAACTGATCATAATCAGGAAGCATTCAGACATAACAATTGCCATGCTTTTATTATATGGCATCTATATATCAGAAAACAAAGAAGTAAAATATTATACACCTGTAACAGCAAGGCACATTACTTTGTCAAGAACTAGAAAACCAATAAGCTAAAGCTATAGGATATAGATTCATTTCATATTTAATTAAGTCATGATTAAATACTTCTCTATATCATTTTTGCCACTTACATAGACCTTTTAGTTCATTTCAGAACAGTTCTATAAATCATGATACCATGGAGTGCAGATGCGCACTACCATGGCCAATTCCTGTTATTACTATTTACTATACTAACATATTTGCTATATCTATATTAACCCAATCAACCAAAGGTTTTGTTGTAAAGGTCATCATGGTCTTTTGCCTTTAATTTCACTAGCAATTTGTTATTTGCCCATTCTACAATGGTAGTTTGGTGGCTTGCATCCTAAAGTATGGAGAGAGAGAGATATCAAAGAATTATCTCTTTTGAAGTAAAAAAGAAAAAAAAGATTCTTTCTTTTCTCTTAATACTCACCCAGTCACCCACTATAAACTATTTTACCAAAAATCTCTAGTGTACTCTGCTCTCATTCACAAGGTGATCTCTGTTTCAACCCCATATTAGCATTGTATAGTTCTAAACTTTTAACTATAACATCCCTGTGTGTTTTCGCTCAGATTGCATCTCTATAGGCATGTTTGCAATGCCCTGTGATTGTAAATCACAATCACAAGGTTAGTGGAACATGAAAAAGTACAAGTTGTGATTGTGATTGTTTTTGCCTTGAATCCTGTGAAAGTTGGTCACAAGGTTGACATTGTGACCAACAATCACAGCTTCTACTTTCTCAAGCTTTTATTTTCTCACCTGTGACCAAAGCAAAAACGCCCTACATTTTTCCTCATGTCATTGTTATTTGTTATTTTGAAGGCACTATTGTAGCACTCCTGATTGGCAACTGTGAAGATTGGAGATCATTATTCGAATTAGATGATTTGGCTTACTCGACCTTATAGTAATCAATCCAATGCTAGAGCCCATAAAAAGGAGAGAGGCAATGTTCTAGTTTAAAGTAGAAATGATCTGGGTGTGAGCAGTAAATGTTGATTTGTCAGCTGCTTGTCACAGCACAAACTACAGAACCCACTAACCAAGATCGGACTCCTAGACCTCCTAAGTTGTTTTCCTTGCAGACATCTGCAATCAAAAGGGTCCTATATGACTTAATCCACAAGAAAATAACATTCATAGTCTTATCATGATGTTTGCATTGACCATTTGGCTTTCTTTCCATTTCATCTCCAAAACGAGAGGATTGCTTTTCAATTTTATATCCATTTATAAATTAGCTGTAGTATTTCTTCCCATGTAGTCTATATGCTATATACATGCTCTTGTCATGGAAATCTGGAAATAATGTGTTGTATAGAATTATGCAAGAAATAAAAGTGTTTTTTTGCTCATATTCAACTACGAATGTTGGTTCAAGCTCCATTCCAGCATTCCATCTTCAGATGCTCCAAGTTGTCTCTAGAGTTCGACATTCCTCAAAGGATGCCAAAGAACTATGTAACTCAAAACTGTCATCTGTAAGCTGAATGAAAGGTCTCACTACTGCTGAAGTTAAGCTGAAAAACGTGGGATCCATAGAGCCCTTAGACTCCCATTATAATTGCTTCTGCTACTTTCCCACCATATTTTGACATCATAAGTCATACGCCTCTATCTAACACCCTTAAATGGCAGCTTGATTACCATTTATAACTTAACTTAGAGAGGAACAGCTTATGCTAGCAAGTGGATCCATAAAGGATATGCCTTGGGCAAGAAATGGAAGCTATTGGCATGTAGACACACGTACCATGAATTGTAGGTGGAAGTGTTCCAAGAGTAAGCTGTTCAAAGTCAATTGATTCGATACAGAACTTCCCAGTATATTGGTCAAGTATTGGTTTCAATGTGCTCCTTATTGCATTGCATATTGCCTGCAAAAGTTGCATGAAAAACACATAATATACTTTCTCAAATTCGGCAAATAATTTTTATTTCAGAGTTCCTTTGGTAAACCTCACCTTGTCCAAATAAGGCCACACACCATGAATAAATCTGTTTAACCAATCAACCTACAAATGCAGAAAAAACAACAGGAGCTTGTAACTTAGACATGGTCAACCATGCAACTCTTTACCTATATAAATGCTACTCTGGAGAAGCAAAAGTTCCTACATCTATAGTAAAGAGCCAAATGGATTATCAAATCTGAGCAATGTAAACACTGAAAAGTTTAGTTTTTTGGTGTAACCACTAAGGTTCAAATTCTTTATAAATACATGATTCCACAGAGATGGACAGGAAAAGAAAATCCACAATTAAGCCAAATGAATAGTTAATTCAAAAAAACACTCACTCGGTCGTAATCTGGATTCTTCACCCAAAATGGAATCCAAGTTAGAAGAGATTGTATCAACTCAAAGTCCAACTCATGAATGGGCCTAATACATGGATCCTGTAATGACAGATTCAAATGGAAATTAAAATTAAAATTAACACTAGCCAACAACTTTCCCACTGCCTACTGCTTAAATCACCCATCTCTGTAAATCAACAAAAACAGGAAACAAGAACTCGTAAAATAAGAAACAAAGAGTTTTCACCTATGTGCAAGAACAAATCACTACAATGTAAAGTCATATCATATTATGCATTCAAAATTAGTCATTTTAAAGTTTTCACATATGTGCAACAACAAATCACTACAATGTAAAGTCATATCCTATTATGAATTAAAAAATAATCGTTAAAAGTTAAAATGAGCTGGCCATAGGCACAATGGTGGGCAACAAATGAAATCATAGGATGTTTCTATTGTACCAGCATCATGATGGGAGGAAAAGGACTGGGTTCGAAGCGGGGAGCTAAAAGCATAAAAAGCCTAAAAGGGCATCAAGATATGGCCAAAACTCCTAGAGTTTTACTGAGCCAAGGTATTCCAACTTTCTATTGCATGAGCAGATGTAGTACAGAATTCACAACAAGAACAAATGGGAGACCAAAAATCAAGCAACTATGTAGCTAAATTCCCTAAAAGGCACAAAGTTGCCACACTTTAATCAAGAAATCTGGAAACCCTTCGAAGTCTTAATGCTGCACATGTCCCAAGTGCAATGTTATATTTCTTTCTCATAGAACGACATCATCCTAATCTTGCCCTTGCTGAGGTGGCACTGGTTGAACATGCTATAAGATAGAGTACAGTTCAGCAAGCTCATAATCCAAACAATGCATGTATAATCATACGGTGCATCATGCTATAAAAATCAACTTATATATATATATATATATATATATATATATATATATATATATATATATATATATATATATATATATATATATATATGCCCTGGGGTCAAGAACATTTATTTGATTCAATCTAACCTTATGGATGTGTTAAGCATAATTTGCTTGCTAGGAGTCATACCTTGAGTTGCATTTTTTCCAAACAAAATTGTGATTTTTTATGTGGTGAAATTTTGGTGCGTTGTCAGTTGTTGAATTTTTACGCCCTTAAAAATCTTTCTCACACATTGCCATTGATATGATTCAAACCGTGTTTTTTATTAAACAAACCATGTGGATCTCATGCTAGGGCTTTTTTGACCATCTATCATTTGATTCGACGGTTTACAGTGGGAGCACATCATCCAATCTCTCTCTCTCTCTCTCTCTCTCTCTCTCTCTCTCTATATATATATATATATATATATATATATATATATATACTTGGTTCCTCCTAATGGTAGGAGGGTGTGGACAGTCTCAAATTTTCATTAAAAAGCACGATCCAGCAGTTGAATCCTAACAAATGGATCATGTTGAATATATCGGTGGGGGTATGATTCATCAAACATGGCTTGGAATACCCAAAATCACTACTGTCCACACCTTATAGACGGTTAGGAGGAAACAATTCTTCATATATATATATATATATATATATATATATATATATATATATATATATATATATATATATATATATATATATATATATACCAAAGAAAGTCCAAAATCTACAACCGACCATAATCTACGGTGTTCCTTATCTAACGATCAAGTTTTTCATATATCAGACTTTACATATTGGATTTTTTTCATTCATTTAGTGAGCAACATGTTTTGGATTATGAATTTTAGATGTTTATCTGTGCTTTTGAAAATGCAAAAATCAACAGCGCACAATACTTTGTATTGTAAAGTTTTAAATGCATTGTGAGTCGTAGATTTTTCACATTTAAAAAAACATGCCTATATGTCGTAAAGTCTTAGTGTAAAGCATATTTCTCACTAAATAAATTAAAAAAAATAAATATATGAGGTCCCATCAATGACATGCTCAAGCATTGGAGAAGGGGAGCCGTCTGTTCGTCATTGGTTGTAGATTTTTGACTCTCCAGTGATTGAACAGTCCCCTCTTCCACACACACACACACACACACACACACATATATATATATATATATATATATATATTGCACGCAATCCAGAATGCTCTGACTGATGCTTCAAAACAGGGGTTCCTTTTGATGTCGTATTCATCGCTGATCAGCAATCAGTCTGAACTACCTTTCTATCGAAAAACTAGTTGTATTTCACACCACATACAAACAAACAATTTGCGATTCATCGGATGAGCAAGAACAACGCTCACAACTAGCAGACTCGGTCTGTTAAGGGTTGTTTGGTTCTTCATCCCGTTGAATGAGATCGACATTCCCGAGTCAGAAACTAAACATTAATTAAAGAACAGAGTTAATGGACCACTAAAATGATCCAGACTACTAATAAACATCAAACAAGAGCAGATAAAACTAATGAGAATGCATAACTCGATCATCTAACGATCCAGACGGTAAAGCAAGAAAGGAGGAGAGGAAGCGACAGAAGAAGAGAGAAAGAAATCGAGAGACAGCTTGCCTTGACATCGGTAGGCTTCCGGTAGATGAAGAAGAAGTAGCCAGCGAGCAGGCCGATCGGGATTCCGATTCCGAAGCCAAGGGCGCTGAAGAAGGTGCTCCAGAAACCCATCAAGACGATCATGCATGCGAAACTCTTCTCTTCCAAAAAGAGGAAACGAGAAAAAACAAAAAAAAAACTGGAAAAAGAACAGGACGAGAAGCAGATGAGAAGAGAAGAAAAGCAAGGGAGACGACGATAAGAAATCTGTTAAAAAACAGAAAATAAAAATGAATAGAAACGGATTCTTGAGTATCGCAGAGCACTGCGATGAGAAACGGGTGGACGCAAACACGGTGGGTTGTGAAACCGCCAAGAATACATAACGAGGTTCGGATCCAGTAACTACGGAAAATGACCATGTTACCCACGCAAATGCGTGAATCCCATTCGGACTTGGAAATTTGGACTCGAGCCCAAATTGACATGAATCGGGTTTTACTTGGCTAGGATTCGAAATATTAGAACTGGTCTGCTTTCTAAATGAATGACGACACGTTTTGGACTGGACCTGACTCCTGGGTCCAATTAAAATTGGATCTGATCAGGTCTAACAGATTCAGTTTTTTCAGTTAAAATCGGGTATACCAACACGCTTAATAGTTGCCCTCCTCCCAAATCCATGGTTTCTAAAATCCACTTTAAGTCCAAATGTTCTCAATTCCTTAGTGGTCAGTACGGATGTAGGGTTAGACCCATGTCCATACATTGCACGTTCTTTAGGTATGTAAACAGGTTGCATCTGGCATAATTGGATCTGGATTTGGATTTAGAGTTGGATAGGGAACAGCCAAAACCAAATTCAAATCCGACATTTCCATGTATTAAGGTTCAGACTTTAGTCAAAGTCTGGTTTTTCTTGGATTCAGACTTGGGTTCGGACGCAAAGTTGATGCTGAATCTGGATCGGACTTTGGTTACCAAATCCAACTAATTGGATTCGGATTAAGTAGAAGTTCGATCTTCATTTTTCCCTTTGTCCACCAAATGCACTCATTTCTCCGGTGGAAATTGCAAACTAAAGTTTCCCAAACAAGGAAACCAAAAGGTAGTAATCCAAATGGCTCGGACCTGACTAATATTTCGAAACTAACAAATAAAACAATTTGATATATTATGAAATAACTAAAATTATCCTTCTCAAGCATCACATCTTTGCGTGGGAGGGTAGTATCGATATTTATGAAAACAACAAGGGTACATGTTGTCCTTGGGCACTTCTCAGTGTTCGCCCTCGTCCCGTTGCCGAGGTTCACTCACTCTCAAGAAAATTTAGGACCAAAGTATCCATCTGTTATTTCAATTTGCCAAGAAATTAAAAAGGAAGATCAAGGGTAAATCTGTCATATGATTCGCTTCCCCGAGTTGCAGGTAGAAAGTAAGAAATCAAACCATCATGAGTCCAACCTATGTCACGTGTCATGCGCACAAATGACCTCATGTTCGGTTGGTGAACCACCATTTTTTGACATTAGCGCCACTATCAAGAGCTTTGAAATTAAGAGTAATTACTTTCTAGGGAATCTAAATATTCGATTTGGCCCAATAACTTTTCTTTATTATGAAATGATGCGACCGTAGCTAGGTCTGGCACCTTGCAGCTCGCTCGTCCAAAACTCGTTTGTGATCATTTGCAAGAGCAGCTCGTGTGAACTAAGTGAGCCTATGTTATATATATGAAACGTTAATTAAACAGTTTATATATATATATATATATATATATATATATATATATGAAACGTTTAACTAAAACTCACCTGGTTAGTGCATGTGCAAGCAACAACAATGACTTTGGTTCAAATCTCGATGTATATAAATGCATCCAAGAAAAATACATTATCTACACTCGGAGTTGAATTGGCACATCTAACCAGAGTCTGTGCAAGGACGAGCCTATGTTAATCAAGTCTGACGTAGCCCACCACAAGGCTTCCACTCATCTGGTTGCGACGCGAACGTTACTAAGTTGATAGGACGTTATGAATTTGAAACCCATTAAGGGTATGGTATCCCTTGCTGCAAGGTCCGAGTCCTTAATGGAATGTTCTCTAAATCGGAGAGCCCTTTGTTGGGCGATACTAAGCCGATTTGATTCGTTCATGTATTCAGAGATTGAGAAACTCAAGCTGAGCCATCATGAACTGGGCCGAGTTGGCCAAGCTAACCGTTGACTCGAGACCCACCGAGTCAGTTACTACATCTTGTATAGAGTCATCAACTGGTGCCGTGAGATTCAAGATTAGTAGACAACTAAGATCAAGGTATATATAGTCGGGGCCATAGGACAACTAAGATGCCCACTATTTATCCAAAAGTGTCCACTAAATAAACTGCATTATATTGGGAATAAAGGAATGAGGAAGGCTCTTTCCAGACAGGCATGACCAGGGAGGAAAGGAAATATGAACACAGAGTATGGATCCTGTTCCGAATTGCACAACCCTTAATCGGATCCAGATCCAAATCCTAACAGATCCTCATTGTGGTTGGTCCGGATCCTGGGAAAGAACAAGTTCATCAAACTCCTTTATGCGGCTGTGAATATGGTTCAAGCTTTATATATGAGCTACATGCCTTGGATCCTTCTAGATTCAAATCTAGCTAGGCCACACCCAATTGGCTAAGATCTTCACACGTCACGTTTGACCAATGCAGATCTACCTCACCGTCCAATCCATGATTCAAACGACAGAAAAATTGTTCCCAATGTCACAAATCTCATTCTCGGTAAAAAAATCAGCAAAAAACTAGTGAGAAAAATTCTCCCAATATTTTATCATGATGGATAGAATTTGTATATGATACAAGATTGGATTTCTAAGTTTATAAATGTCAGGAAAGGAGGCTTACAAAGGATGTATCAAGGCTGCAAGCTATGAAGATATAAAAAGTATTTTGTGTCAATCAGAACGAGACACATGTTAAAACCATTAAAATAATATTTAAAATTTTTTTAAGTGTTTTTAAAATTTATTAAAAAATAGCCGATTTAGGTTAGTATCGTATCGAAGAATACTGCCAACATTGCTTTGTACAACCCAAGATCTCTCAAAGATATTTTCTTTTTTTGTTAATGCTCACTCAATAAAGGAGATGCATGGACAACAAAATAATGTTGCATGAATTTATGAACAACAAGTTGAAATCTGTAAAACTAAACAAAAGGACAAGTCTATAAATAAGCGCCTTGGAACACTACTTAAAAGCATTTTGCCCTCTACAAAATGTTGATCTCTTGCAAAAGCATGTGAGCAAGAAATTTAATTTATCAATTTTTTGGTTTGTTTAAAACCCAATCAAAGTTCATGCAACTTAAAAGGGCAACTTCAAGATACGAAGAAAGGTGCGTCCACTATATTTAAATACATGCAAATGAACAAAGCTACTTCCGATGCATTAGCGATAATCCAAAAACCTGTTGAAAAGGGTGATTTGGTGAATCGTGTATTGCACAAATGACCACCTGGATATGAATCTTTTGTCACCACCATGACACTTAGGGAAAATGTACCTGAATTTGATGAACTAATTAGATATCGTTTGCTAACTCATGAAAGTAGGATGGAAAAACTGCATGGTTCATTTCTTATAAACCAGAACACCACTGCCTTCTATACCGCGAGAGGTAGACGTGCTGGCTCTTATCAAAATAGTGGTGGTCATTCTGGTTATTTTGGTGGTCATGGATATAATCAGATTGGTAGAGGTTCATATTTGAACCGTGGTTAGAACCAATGTTTTCAGTATAGGTATCGATCGGCCCTGAATCGTTGGGCCACCGATTCAGCTGTATCATACCGATACTCAAGTGAATCACTCTGTATCGGCCACAAAATAATAATAAAATATTGTGTCAATGAGACATGTTAAAACCATTAAAATAATAAATTTTTTTACTTTTAATGTATTTTATTACATTTATTTAAAAAATAGCCAATTCAGGGTGAAGCGTCTCGATTTTTTATCGATACGATGGGTATAGGCAGATACTGATAACATTGGTTAGAACCGTGATAACTCTTACGTAAACCATAGACAACAGCAAGGTTAGCAAAATTCTAAACAGCAGCAAGGCAATCAAACCAATTCTAGCTCTCAAAATCAGAATTTTAGTAGCATTGAATGTCAGATCTGTCATCTTGCTGGTCACTCTGCTATGTATTGCAAGGATCGCTGTAACAGAGCCGTGCAATCTGAAATTCTGCTTCAGACTTTTGCAGCTCTCACTATGGATTCTATTGGCGATGAATAGTGGTTTCCCGATACGGGAGCCACAAATCATGCCATGAACGACACTAGCTAGGTCGATGAGTTCCTCCAATGCTTGTCAAGGTGATGATCGTGTGGTGGTTGGAAACGATATGATTTACATATTTCTCATGTTGGTAGTGGTAAGTAGGATTCTTTTGAATAATTATGCCTTTTACCTTAGTGATATATATGTTGTTAGTTCCTGACATGATAAAGAAGTTGTATCTTGTTTCAGCAAGGAAAACAATTGCTCTTTTACATTTTTTTCCCTTGAGGTTATGAAATAAAGGATCTGAACACGGGGAAGGTTCTCTATTGCGGATGGAGTAAAGACACTCTCTATCCAATTTAAGCTCTGGTGCAGTTAATAGCAGCCCTCAAGCCTTTCTTAGTTATCGAGCTCCTGTTTCAGGAAGCAGCTGAAAATGAGCGTTTTTGCTCATGCAGACATCGTGGCCGTCTGTTTGCATTTTGGATGAATGCCACGTGGTTTTGTTGACTTTTGAGCTTTTTAAAATGCAAATCGGATGGCCACGATGTCATGATAAAAAACGCCCATTTTCAGCATGACCTGATCTGCTTCCCCTGTTTCAGCATGGCATAGTTGATTGGGTCATCCAGGTGAATCCGTTTTTAACGTTTTTCGGAAAGAGAATAAATCTGTTTTTATTGGGATAAATAAATTGATGGGACTTTGTCAAAGTTGTCAAAAGGCTCAAAGCCATAATTAAGTTGCCGTTTGAGCATGTTGTTAATGACGCTTCTATGCCTCTAATGTTGATTCACAGTGATACACTGGATATAGATATTATATTGTTTTCACAGATTATTTTACTTGGTTTGGATGAATTTATCCTCCAAGAAAGAAATCAGACGCCTTTGACTATTTAAAAAAAGTTCAAAGCCCTTGTGAAAAATCAGTTTTCTTTAAATAGTGTAAACCCGACGCTAGTAGTGAGTTTACGAGCAATAGTATTTAATCCTATATGCAAGAACATGGCATTAGTCATTGCTTTTGGTATCCCCACAAAAGAGCAAAATGGTTTAGCTGAATGAAAGCATAGGCACGTTGAGAGAGGATTAGCCTTAATGACCTATGTTTGGATTCGCCAATGCATGTGGGCTGAAACATTTCTCACTGCCATGTTTCTTATAAATAGGTTGCTGTCAAGTGTGTTGTATTATGAGAGTCCCTATGAGAAACCATATCCCGAATGGCTTGTCTACCATCTTCTTCACACTTTTCGCTGTCTTTGCTTCTCATTCTTGGGATCCTGTAGAGAAAATAAGCTTGATTGGAAGATTGTTAGCTCTGTGTTTTTTGGGGGTACAGCCATAATCACAACGGTTATCGGTCCTTGGATTTATCTATTGGTCGTCTCTATATATCTCATCATGTAGTTTTCGACGAGCAGGTTTTTCCTTATGATGCCGTTACTATGGTCTTAGGGTTCACGAATATTCGGTTATCGTGAGCCAAGATTGATCCCACGATATTATTCGATCCCACGAATATCTTGAGATAACTCAAATGTGATCAACACAACAAGCAGTGTTAGCAACTGTTTAGCTGAATATGTAGAGAAGGCCAGCGGATGAAATAACGTCAAATGAGATCAACATAGCAAGCAACGTCAGCATTTTCAGTTAGCAGAATATGTGGAAAAGGCCAGACGAGATACTCATCTGATAACAATTATCATTTTGTAGCAGTAGCAGTCGATTATTTTTAAACAGTGTACATATGTAACACATTTTAGCATTTGTATTATAAAGAACATTCGAGAAATAAATTGGATACTGATTTTTCGATTTTTCTAAGTGTCGATCTTATTATGATATCAGAGCAAGGAAGATGATTTGATCATCCCTCACAGCAGATCGAACCGCCATTACAGTCACTGGTGCATCGGATCGTGTTGTAGCTATTCTTGAGTACTGATCGAGCCATACCTGCACAGTGATCGTGATATTACATTATCACATTCTTGTTTGCCTGCATCACTTCCTCATTGTTTGTTCGTACCACTTCCTCTAACCACAGTTTCCCATGGCTTGTGATAGTGTTCTAGCCAATATTCAAATGATTCATCTCCATACTATATTCATCACTCCAACAATCCTGGTGCAGTCCTAGTGTCAGCCCAGTTAGATGGGGACAACTATTCAACGTGAAAACGAGCCATGAAAATCGCATTAAGTGTGAAAAACAAGTATTGATTTGTGGATGAAAGCATCTCCCAATCACCTACATCGTCCCCTGAATGGCCACAATGGAGTCGTTGTAATGACATGATTCTGTCATGGCTCCTCAATGTGTTAATAAAAAACGTTGTTTGTAGTGTCATATATGTTGAGACAACCAGAGATGTATGAGTCGACCTTGAAGAAAGGTTCTCTCAAGGTAATGTCACCCGCATATTCCATCTAAAGAAATTGATTGTAGAACATTGACAAGAACAATCATCCTTGTCTACTTATTTCATCGGGCTAAAAGCCTTATGGGATGAACTTTCATCCCACTCCAGTGTCACCACATGCATGTGTGGTGCGTTAAAGGAACAAAGTATCGCCCAACAACAAGAAAAAATATTTCAGTTCCTCATGGGTCTGAATGAAAGTTTCACAAACATTTAAAGTCAAATTCTCGCCATTCAACCCTTACCAAACATCAGTAAGGTGCACTTCATGGTTATTCAAGAAGAAAAACAATGATTACTTCAGCCTATGAGTAATCCATCTGAACCTGCAATGTTCTATGTCAGAAGTAATACTCACACTCAAACCAAGTTTGCCCCTAACGGCCTCTACCCCAAAAGAAAAAATAAAAAATGGCCTAAATGTGATCATTATGGCATGCTTGGACATTACAAATACAAATGCTATGCCCTTCATGGTTATCCTCTAAATCATCCTAAAGGGAAAAGTTCATCCAATGCGACACTTATTCAAGGATCCAAACACAAATCCAATATAGTCGATCAAAAGCTTGGATCCTCTCTTGCTGCTAACCATGGGTCGATGCCAAGTGCTAATATTGATCACAATATGTCACAAATATCTGAGGAGCAATTCAAGTAATTTCTTGCTTTTGTCAATAGAGACTCTACACTAGCTTCTGCTAATCTTTCAGGTAATGTTTCTCTTAATCCTATTAACAATATAACCTCTTGGATCATAGACACTGACGCTTCTGATCACATGACCTCACAACTTCATTCTTTAAGCAATGTGAAGACCTTAGCAAAAGCAAAATTGGTTAACCTCCAAAATGGTCAAAGTTTGATGGTTTCTCACATAGGTGACACATTGGTATCACCCAACCTAAAACTTTCAAATGTTCTTTGCATTCCCAATTTCCATTTTAACTTTTTTTTCATAAGTAAACTAACTCAATCGTTGCAATGTGTTGTGATATTTTTCTCAACCTTCTGTGTTTTTCAGGACCTTTTGACGACGAAGATGATTGGAGCGGGTAAAATGCAGGACATGCTATACCATCTTTCAAATGTCCCAGATAGTCAAGCCCTATATGCTAGATCTTCTTCTGATTCTTATATTCGTCACATGCGACTTAGACACCCGACCAAAGACCGTATTTCTTTATTATCATGTGATAATCCTGATATTACTCTCTATTCTGAACTTTTTTGTGATGCATGTTATAGAGCAAAGCGAACCCGTTTACCATTTTTGGTTAACACAAATAAAAGTGATTCACCTTTTGACTTGATTCATTGCAACATATGGGGGTGCTTATGCTACACCATCACACAAGTGCACATTATTTTCTTACCATAGTCGACGATTTTTTACGTTGCACTTAGACTTATTTAATGAGGTACAAATCAGAAACATATTATTTTTCAACAAAATCCATTGCCATGGTCAAAACCTAATTTAACACACAAGTAAAGAAAATTTGCTTCGACAATGGAGCATAATTTCTTTCACATATGACTCAATTATTTTCACCAAAATAGTATAGACCATCAACGAACCTGCATTGAAACCCCCCCAAAAAATGCTAGAGCCGAACGCAAACACTATCATCTTCTTGAAGTTGCACAGGCATTGTGATTCCATGCCAACTTACATGTTTTCTTTTGGAGGGAATGTGTTCTCACTGCCACTTACCTTATTAACTGCATGCCTACTCACATTTTGCACAACAAAATACCCCATAAAGCTCTTTTTCAAACCAAACCAAAATACAATCACTTGCATGTTTTCAGGTGTCTATGTTATGCTCATAACCTCAATGCATCCAAGTTTAAATTTTTC
This sequence comes from Nuphar pumila, assembly GCF_984573655.1. Classification (NCBI taxonomy): domain Eukaryota; kingdom Viridiplantae; phylum Streptophyta; class Magnoliopsida; order Nymphaeales; family Nymphaeaceae; genus Nuphar; species Nuphar pumila. The sequence continues at coordinate 1,066,903 of NC_143259.1, forward strand.
TCCAGAGCCAAACGTTATATTTTCGTTGGTTATCCATTTGGGCAGCATGGATATTGTCTTTATGATTTGAATGATCATGACATTTTAACTAGTCATGACGTTACTTTTCATGAAGACATATTTCCATTTTAAACGTTTCCCCATCCACCTTTAAAGATACTTGTCATACCCGTACCAGTTATGACTCCCATCACTGACTTCCTTTCACCACCGAACACTCCCCTTGGTCTCATTAATGAGTCTCACGAAGACACAATTTCATCACCTTCCCTGACTCCTAGTCCAAGTCCTCCACCGCAAACTGCTTCTTTGCGTCAATCTACCCATACACATCAGTGTCCCAACTACCTCTTCGACTGTGTCTGCTCTTATGCCTATACCTAGCCCACCGCGTGCACTTTACCCGGCTCCAACGGTCAGCTCTCTTCAGGTAAACCATACCCCATTGCTCAGTTTTTACCTACTCACAAATTTACTCCTCATTTCGTATTCATTTCTACTGTTCTTTCTAAGAGAGAACCTCACAACTTCAGCGAGGCAGTAAAAAGTCCACATTGGCAAAACACAATGTTTGCAGAAATTAAGGCTCTTGAAGACAATGGTACTTGAACTATCATGTCTCTACCACCAGGTAAGCGACCCATTGGGTGCAAATGGATCTACAAGGTGAAACATCGGGCAGATGGATCTGTTGAGTGGTACAAAGCCCATTTGGTAGCCAAAGATTACACCCAAATTGAGGGATTTGACTATCACGCGACATTTGTCCCAGTGGCCAAACTCGTCACTATGTGTTGTTTACTAGCTTGTGTTGTCATCAAAGGCTGAAACTTACATCAACTTGACGTAAGCAATGCATTTTTACATGAAGACCTTGATGAGAAAGTATACATGCACCTCCCACCAGGATTCCAAAGTGAGGGGGAGCATCAAGTGTGTCGGCTTCATAAATCCATTTATAGCCTAAAACAATCATCTCGTAATTTATTCAACAAGTTCTCTTACATTAAAAACTACTGCTTTTTTACAATCCAAAGCAGACTATTCCCTCTTTACTCACAATACGGGCACTAGATTTTCAACTGTTCTGGTGCATGTTGATGATATTATCATCACAAGCGATGATGAACCATTTATTTCTAACCTGAAGAAATTTCTACATTCACAATTTCATCTCAAAGACCTCAACAACTTGAAATATTTTTTGGGCATTGAAGTTATACGAGCACCCGAGGGCATTTTTTTAAGTCAACGGAAATATACTATGGATATCTTGGATGATATGGGCCTTCTTGGAGCTCGACCTACAGATTTTTTTATGGATCTAAAGCTTCGCTTAACTATTGATTAAGGTGAACCATTGGAAGATCCCACCTGGTATCATCGCTTAGTGGGCAGGTTGATGTATCTTATCGTTACCAGACCTGACATTGTTTATTTAGTTTACATTCTTAGTCAATTCATGCATCAACCCTGTATTCCTCATTATGATGCAGCAATTTAGGTCCTACACTACCTGAAATCCACCCCAGGCAAAGGCATTCTCTTATCCTCTCACAGTGATATTCAGTTGACGGTGTATTGGGACTTTGACTGGGCCAACTGCCTTATGACTCGCAGATCCACTACCGGCTACTTTACCATGTTGGGAAGCAGCCCGCTTTTGTGGAAGTCTAAAAAGCAACCCACTATATCTAGATCGTCCGCAAAGGCAAAATATCAAGCTATGGCTGTTGCAACTTGGGAACTTGTGCGGCTACAAACTCTTCTACGTGATATTGGGTTTTCTCATCATTAGCCCATGCAATTATACTGTGATAATCAAGCCACACTTTATATTGCATCTAACTCGATCTTTCACGAACATACTAAACATATTGAGCTTGATTTTCACCTTGTTTGCGATATCCAAGCCGATGTCATTTCCATTGCTCATATTCACACCACCTTTCAGTTAGCCAATATCTTCATGAAACCACTTGGGAACGACAGATTTCTTATTCTTGCTCGCAAGTTGGGCGTTACGGATCAGCGCGCTCCAACTTGAGAGGGAGTCTTAGGGTTCACGGATATTCGATTATCGTGAGCCAAGATTGATCCCACGATATTCGATCCCACGAATATCGTGAGATAACTCAAATGTGATCAACACAGCAAGCAGCGTCAACAACTGTTTAGCTGCTGAATATGTGGAGAAGGCCAACAGATGAGATAACGTAAAATGAAAGCAGCAGCATCAACTGTTTAACATAATATGTGGAGAAGGCTGAAGGCCAGCAGATGAGATAACGTCAAATGAGATCAACATAGCAAGCAGTGTCAGCATTTTCGGTTAGCAGAATATGTGGAAAAGGCCAGACGAGATACTCATCTAATAACAGTTATCGTTTTGTAGCAGTAGCAGTAGCAGTCGGTTATTTTTAAATAGCGTATATATGTAACACATTTTAGCATTTGTATTACAACAGAACATTCAAGAAATAAATCGGATAACGATTTTCCGATTTTCCTAAGTGTCGATCTTATTATATGGCAGCACCTTCAGCTCGTTCATTACAACCTGTGGTTGTTTTGCCTAACTTTATATGTTATGCACCATCCCTAGCTTCTATTCAGCCAGACACACCACAATCAAACTCAAGTCCGGTGTCTTTGATTCCCACCACACCTGAGCCTGCAACTCACGAGCCGTTAAGCTTTCCTATCTCTACAAACCCCATTACTGAACCTGTAACCTCTCCACTTAAGTTAGCACCATCCTCACACACCAATGAACACGGATCCCATCCTTTGAAATAGGATGAGTTCCTTCATACACTCAATCCTAGAACCATGCTGAATGGTTAGTATTGTATGATGGAAACCATCCTATTTCAAATGATGGTTTCCATATGAGCATGAATGAATCAATATACAAGTTTTTTTTACTGCCTTAGAACATATATGAGCATGATAGAATCACATATAAAGTTTTTTGACTGCTTTAGAACACATATGAGCATAACTGAATCACATATAAAGTTCTTTTACTGCCTTAAAACACATATGAGAATGATTGAATCACATATAAAGTTTTTTCACTGTCTTAGAACACATATGAGCATGATTGAATCACATATAAAGTTTTTTCATTGTCTTAGAACACATGTGAGCATGATTGAATCACATATATAGTTTTTTTACTGCCTTAGAACACATATGAGCATAAATGAATCAATATACAAGTTTTTTTACTGCCTTAGAACACATATGAGCATGATAGAATCACATATAAAGTTTTTTGACTGCCTTAGAACCGTAATGAGCATAACCGAATCACATATAAAGTTCTTTTACTGGCTTAGAACAAATATGAGCATGATTTACTCACATATAAAGTTCTTTGACTGCCTTAGAACATATATGAGCATAATTGAATCACATATAAAGTTTTTTGATTGCCTTAGAACAGATATTAGCATGATAGAATCACATATAAAGTTTTTTGACTGCCTTAGAACACATATGAGCATGAATGAATCAATAAACAAGTTTTTTGACTGCCTTACAACACATATGAGCGTTATAGAATCACATATAAAGTTTTTTGACTGCCTTAGAACACATATGAGCATGATTAAATCATATATAAAGTTTTTTTACTGCCTTAGAACACATATTAGCATGATTGAATCAATATGCAAGTTTTTTAGTGCCTTAGAACACATATGAGCATGATAGAATCACATATAAAGTTTTTTTACTGTCTTAGAACAAATATGAGCATAATTAAATCACATATGAAGTTTTTTTACTGCCTTAGTACACATATGAGCATGGTTGAATCAATATGCAAGTTTTTTTACTGCCTTAGAACACATATGAGCATGAATGAATCAATATACAAGTTTGTTTACTGCCTTAGAATACATATGAGCATGATATAATCATATATAAAGTTTTTTGACTGCCTTAGAACAATAATGAGCATAACTGAATCACATATAAAGTTCTTTTACTGCCTTAGAACACATATGAGCATGATTGAATCATATATAAAGTATTTTGACTGCCTTAGAACACATATAAGCATAATTGAATCACATATAAAGTTTTTTGACTGCCTTAGAACAGATATGAGCATGATAGAATTATATATAAAGTTTTTTGACTGCCTTAGAACACATATGAGCATGAATGAATCAATATACAAGTTTTTTGACTGCCTTAGAACACATATGAGCATGATAGAATCACATATAAAGTTTTTTGACTGCCTTAGAACACATATGAGCATGATTAAATCACATATAAAGTTTTTTTACTGCCTTAGAACACATATGAGCATGATTGAATCAATATGCAAGTTTTTTTACAGCCTTAGAACGCATATGAGCATGAATGAATCAATATACAAGTTTTTTTTACTGCCTTAAAACACATATGAGCATGATAAAATCACATATAAAGTTTTTTGACTGCCTTAGAACATATATAAGCATAACTGAATCACATATAAAGTTCTTTTACTGCCTTAGAACACATATGAGCATGATTAAATCATATATAAAGTTTTTTCACTGTCTTAGAACACATATGAGCATGATTGAATCACATATAAAGTTTTTTCACTGTCTTAGAACACATATGAGCATGATTGAATCACATATAAAGTTTTTTTACTGCCTTAGAACACATATGAGCATGATTGAATCAATATAAAAGTTTTTTTACTGCCTTAGAGCACATATAAGCATGATAGAATCACATATAAAGTTTTTTACTGTCTTAGAACACATATGAGCATGATTAAGTCATATATAAAGTTTTTTGGCTGCCTTAGAACACATATAAGCATGATTGAATCAATATGCAAGTTTTTTTACTACCTCAGAATACATATAAGCATGAATGAATCAATATACAAGTTTTTTTACTGGCTTAGAACATATATGAGCATGATAGAATCACATATAAAGTTTTTTGACTGCCTTATAACACATATGAGCATAACTGAATCACATATAAAGTTCTTTTACTGCCTTAAAACATATATGAGCAGGATTGAATCACATATATAGTTTTTTGTCTGTTTTAAAACACATATGAGCATGATTGAATCACATATAAAGTTTTTTGACTGCCTTAGAACACATATGAGCATGATTAAATTGCATATAAAGTTTTTTGACTGCCTTAGAACACATATGAGCTTGATTGAATCAATATGCAAGTTTTTTTACTGCCTTAGAACACATATGAGTATGATAAAATCACATATAAAGTTTTTTTACTACCTTAGAACACATATGAGCATGATTAAATTAATTTGCAAGTTTTTGACTGTTTTATAACACATATGAGCATTTTGTTTATATCTTGTTTATAAATATTAACAATTTGGTTCTCTTGTAGGATGTTAGAGATGATCAGCGTAGAGTAGCTGACAGAAGTATGGAGGGAAGGGTAGATCGAGAAAATGAAGAGGATGATGCCCCGAATTTTGACGATGATTAGTTTCATGTATTTAATTTGTTTGACGTACTTGTAATTAATTATAACTTGGCAAAGATTGTATTTTATTGTTTAACTTAGAACATGTGTTAATTTTGTTTCACCTGTATATGTATTTTGTTTTCTATAAGCAGGTTATATGAATTGTATTATGAGAAATTTTTCTCGAGTTTCCTAATTAAAAATTTTTTTTAATTTTTTTAACATTAGCGATGAATTATTTTTGTCACCAAGCCATCGCTAATTTCTATTAGACGATGGTTTGCAACAGACTTGATATGTTGCTAACTTGTTGACCAAAAGCTAGCGATGGATTATATCCGGATATAATCCATCACCAGTCCGTCGCAAATTAGTGATGGACTAGCGACGAACATAAGTCGTCGCTCATCCGTTGCTAATTAGCCACGGACTGGCGGCAGATAAATTCCATCATAATTTCATGACTAGGAATATGCAACGGCCTATTACCGTCGATAAGTTGTCGCTATACATGTTTGCGATGGAATTTGCAATGGCTTAGCGACGGATAGCAGTCGTCGCTAATACACATTTTTCTTGTAGTGTGAACAAGTTTTTTATAAACATTACGAACATTAGAAAAATGTTCTATTCTCCCTGTCATATAATCTGTAGCTTCTGTATCAATTATCTACCCTTGATCTTGTCTAGTTGTGAAAAAGGCAAGATGGTTACTTGTATGATTTTCTTTAGAGATTTGCTGATTTGTGGAGAGATTTGCTTTGCTAAAATGTTGAAAAAAAATTGTAAGATCATCCATGCTAACCACGTTGGCAATTCCATGCCTTGGACCTTTATCTCGATTCTCACGACTCGGTTTTCCATGAAGATCTCAACACCTGTCACGAACGTGTCCAAGTTTTTTGTAGTAGGTACACCGAGGTTTTGGATGAGCCTTACCTCTACCCACATTTTCAACATCCCTTTTTTCAGTCACTATCGTGGCATGATCCACAACCTCTTTATCGGGTGCTTTAGTTTCAACTTTAAAGGCCATTTTCTCTTGATCTTGGCTCGCTGGTTTGGGTTCGTTGCACATCACTTTTCGGCTACTTTCTTTTTTTTAGATAATAGAACAAACAATGTTTAAATAAGGGAGGGGCGTAGTGAGCAATACCTCACTATGAATAGCTTCATAATCATTGTCAAGGCTGGCAAGAAGTATAAAAACTTTGTCTTTATCCTACTGTGATCTCAGAACATTGACATCAGCCGTAGTAGGACGATATAAAGTCAACTCATCCCAGAGACCTCTCAACGAGTTGATGTGAACATGAAACAACTTCTCTCCTCTTTTGGCATTGAGAATTTCATGTTGAAGAAAGTACACATGCGCAAGATTGTTTTATTCTCCGTAGACTTCATGATGAGATTCTCATATTTCTTGCGTTGTGTTAAGAAACATAAAACACTCAGCAATATATGGATCCATGAAGTTTAATAGCCAGGACATTACAAGATGATTTTTGGATTCTCACTCGTCGAACTTGGGATCATCTTTTTCTAGATGCTTCATTTTTCCCGTGACATAGCCCAGTTTGGACTTGCCACTAAGAAAGATACTGGCTGCTTTGGCCCAACTCAAATAGTTGGGACCGTTCAAAGGAACCGTTGTTATCTTCAAGGTGGGATTCTATTTTTGAATCATCATCTTCATCGTTGAATCAGTCATGGTGTTAACAGCACCGTCAATGTCAGATGAATGATTTTGTGACAGTTCTCCACCATCAGTTATGAAACAAACAGAACTTGCTAAACGATTAATTGCTTAACCTGGCTTTGATACCATGTTAACAATATGAAACGAATAATGCAAGCAATATCAGGAACACAACTTACATGTTTGGGCCATACAAGGCCTACGTCCACGGCAAAGGGAGAGCTGCTCTTCTTATTTTTCAACATTATTACAGAAAAATATATATGTGCGTGAACCTCCTGTATGAGGAGATAACTATGTTTAATAACTTAACAACTTAATCAAAAGAGGATATTACAAATGCCAAAAAGTAATCTGTGATACCTATCCATCTCCAACAGAAACAATATCAAAAGAGATACAAAGAATCCATTGACATGACCCACTATCTCTCGAATACCCTGTACCTGTTCCTCCTCGTTATGGAAAGGCTGTCAAGGTATATGAACCTTTCAGCATCCCGGGGCCTTTTGAAACCGGTTGCAATCGGGGATCTGTGTAATGGCATCACTCTTTCTAAGCTAACGACACCCTGTTTTTCGTGAGAGACCACGATCATTCCATAAAATCTTTGATTGTTAGTTTAAACCTCTTTGAAGTTGTGTCTAGGCTTCAAATCAGTAAGGAAAAGTCAATCGTTGTTCCTTGCAACATTTCTCTTAGCGGGCAGAGAGTCATCTCACTACGGGTGTGGTTAAAAAACAAGAGAGCTTTCATTTATTTACCGTGGTCTACCATTATTCAAAAGCAGGCTTAGCAGAGAGTTGTGTGAACCTCTTGTTAACAGGTTTAGATTGGAAATGGAGAGTTGGCAAGGAAAGCTTCTTACGATAGCAGCTAGGGTAGTGTTCATTCATTCAGTCCCACAGTTTTTTTCGCTATATTGGATCCCTGAATCCATCACCTCTACTCTGAAAAAGATCACCCAGAATTTTCCTGTGGGATGGGGCTGCTGGACCCAAACATGCCCATCTTGTGTGCTGGGACAGAATCTATAAACCTCGAAAGGAGGGCAGCCTAGGCATTTAGTGTTAGGAAAGTTTTAAAATTGATGATTTCTTTCCACTAACAATGTTTTAAAAAGTTTAGTCCCATATCTAAGAGAAATCAGTTTTTCTAGTTGTTTAAATACAGACTTTGTTCTCTATTCTTTACTTTGGTAAGCCTTGTGTCCATGGGTGGCTTGCAGACGTTGCTGCACATCGTGCAACAACGGACGCGCCATTCGCGCGCACGCGTGCTTGAGGCGCAATGTGGCGTTTTGATGGCGCACTTTGCAAATATCCGTTTTGATTTTTCGGTTTTGAGATATCTGGCCGTTTGAAAAGTTTAAATATCATTTATATTGAGTTTAAGGCGCTTTGTGACTGTTGGACGATTTTGGAGGCCTTTGATTAACAGTCAAAGGAGGGTGGTCGTTCAGGTATTTTTTCATCCTATTTTCAAACCGTCAGATTTATGGCCATTAATCTCATTTATCGCAAAACATTTTGGCCTCTTTAAAAGTCTATAAATTCTTCTATTTTCGCCTTTTGAAGATCATCAGAATCTCTGACTCTCCAGTTTTCTCCTTTCTTTCTTCTCGGTTTGGCTTGCAGAGTTCATGTGTGGTAGAGGTCATCTGTTCTTGCGAAGCAGTGACTCTCTTGAGGTTCAAGCCTAGTTGTATCCTGGGAACTCAGTCGTAACAAAACCCTTTTTCGCATCTTCGGAATTTCCGGAGTGGGGCGATTGAAGTTCTAAAGATAGCGATCTTAAGAACGTGCCTTTAGGCTTGAAATCTCTTTTCAGAAATCCAATTTTCACCAGGTTGGAATAACAATTTTAGAACTTCAATTGTGGCCTCTGGTTCGACATCCAACTCCATCAATCTGCTTAGCCGTGACCTTGAAAAACTCGATCGATTTGATGGGTCAAACTTCAAGCGGTGGCAATCAAAGGTATCGTTCTTGCTGTCCGAGCTGCATATCGACTATGTCCTCAAAAAGCCCTGTCCCACTGTCATTGTTGGAGAAGTTGAGACAGAAGAACAGAAGAAAGAGCGAGAGAAGTGGCATACTGACAACTACAGATGCAAAGGGCATATCCTGTACAATTTAGCCGATTCACTCTTTGACCTGTATTCACCATTGGAGTCGGCTGGAGAGTTGTGGAATGCTCTCGAGATCAAGTACAATGCAGAAGATGCTGGTAACAAAAGGTTTATCGTAGATCAGTATGTTAATTTTTCTATTATTGATGATAAGCCTATACTTGCTCAAATTCATGAGATGCAAATACTGGCCTATAAGATCAAAGGAGAAGGTATGTATCTTGATGATGACTTCCAAGTTGTTGTCATCATTGGGAAGCTGTCAGACTCCTGGAAAGAATATAGGAATCACCTAAAACATAAAAATGAGAAAATCACTTTAGATGGCCTTCTTAAGGACATCCGAATTGAGGAAGAGACTCGTCTTCGTAACAAAAAGAATTCGAGTCCTAAAGAAGGTTATCCTAAAGTGAACTTTGTTAGTAACAAGGGTGGCAAAATCATGAAAACCCAGAAAATCAAAAAGAATTTTGTGAAAGGGAAAAAGCCAACTGATAAAAAGAAAATTAGTTGTTATGTTTGTGGCAAGTTTGGCCATTTTGCTAGAGAATGCAGAGAACGGAAGAGGACTGGTCCTAAGCCAAATGAGTCAGAGGAGAGGCTTGTTGCTGTAATCTCTGAAACCTTTATGGTTGCTCCAAATAAGGACTGGTACCTGGATACTGGAAGCACTGTTCATGTGGCAAACGACAGGAACTTGTTCAAGTCGTATGAAGTAGTGGGGGAGGGATGCAATCTCTTTATGGGAAACTCTTCCTCAACTAAAGTGCTGGAAAAAGGGAGTGTGGAAATTAAGTTCACCTCCGGGAAAGTCCTAACACTTGAGAATGTCCACTATGCTCCAGAAGTTCGAAAAAATTTAATCTCTGCAGATCTCCTGTCACGAAATGGTTTTAAGATTGTTATTGAGTCTGAGATTGTAACTGTGACCAAAGGAAAAATCTTTGTAGGAAAAGGGTTTTCCACTGGTGGTATGTTCAAGATGAGCATAAATGAAGCTACTACTTCTGTTTATATGGTTGACTCCTATTTTCTATGGCATTCAAGATTAGGACATATAAATTCTTGATGCATTCATAATATGAATAACTTTGGTCTTCTTCCTTGTCATGTTAGAATAGAACATAAACATAAGTGTGAGACATGCATTCAAACTAAGTTAACTAGACTCCCGTTTCCTAGTGTAGAAAAGAATTATAAATTACTTGAATTAGTGCATTCTGATGTGTGTACGATGGATAATGTTTTAAGTCGTGGTGGCAATAGGTACTTCATTACCTTTATAGATGATTACTCAAAATTTTGTTATGTTTATTTAATGAAACATAAATCTGAAGCATTTTCCAAATTTCTTCTTTATCTTGCTGAAGTACAAAATAGGTTTAAAACAAATATTGTACATTTAAGAACAAATAGAGGAGGTGAATACTTAGGAGAAGAATTTGATAAATTCTGTGGAGATAATGGCATTATCCATCAAACTTCAGCACCTAGAACTCCTGAACAAAATGGAGTAGCAGAAAGGAAAAACAGAACACTTGTAGAAATGATGAATGCTATGCTTCTTAATACGGGTTTGCATTCCAACTTATGGAAAGAGGCTATACTTTCTGCTTGTTATATTCTTAATCGAGTTCCTTATTCCAAATCTGATAAATCACCTTATGAATTGTGTTTTGGTAAGAAACCTAATCTGAGTTATTTTCGTGTTTGGGGTTGTTTAGCATATGTTAAAATTCCAGAATATAAAACGAAGAAGGTTGGACCTAAAGCATTTAAATGTGCATTTATTGGGTATGTTGAACATAGTAAAGCATATAGATTTCTGGACATTGTTAATGATGTTATTGTAGAATCTAGAGATGCATCTTTCATAGAACATAAAAATGCATTTGATTCTCTTCTTGATGGCAGCCAGATTATAGTAGATGAATTTCCTGTAAATGACATGATTGAATATTCTAATGAATGTGTTGATGAACCAGAAACTGAAGTTAGACTCAGTAAACGCATTAGAAAACCAACTAATTTTGGTTCTGACTTTTATACATATCTAATTGAGAATGATCCTGTGTCTTTTCAAGAGGCTATGTCTTCTCAAGATGCTGCCTTTTGGAGAGAAGTTATTAATGATGAAATAGAATCAATTATGTCTAATAATGTTTGGAAATTAGTGGATTTACCAGTTGGTTGCAAAACTATTGGCTGCAAATGGATTTTCAAAAAGAAATTAAAAGCTGATGGTACAATAGATAAATTTAAAGCACGTTTGGTTGCAAAAGACTTTAAACAAAAAGAAGGTATTGATTATTTTGATACTTTTGCTCCTGTAACCAGAATATCTAATATTAGAATTCTGATTGCCATGGCTGCCATATATAAGCTTCAAATCCATCAAATGGACGTGAAAACGGCCTTTTTGAATGGAGAATTAGATGAAGAGATATATATGGAGCAACCTGAAGGTTTTGTAGTGCTAGGGCAAGAGCGCAAAGTTTGCAAACTTGAGAAATCCTTATATGGATTAAAGCAAGCCCCTAAGCAATAGCATGAAAAATTTGATAGTTCTCTGGTGCATAATGGTTTTAAAATTCATGATGCGGACAAATGTGTCTACAGTAAAGTAGATAGTAGCTCAATTATTATTATTTGTTTATATGTTGATGATATGCTTATTTTGGGTAACAATAGTGAATGCATAAATCAAACAAAAAGATTTTTATCTTCCTTGTTTTGTATGAAAGACTTGGGGGTTGCAGATGTTATTTTAGGAATCAAAATTATAAGAAATCAACATGGCATTGTATTATGTCAATCACATTATATTGAGAAAATTCTTACAAAGTATGGATATCTTAATAGTTCACCAGCATGCACCCCATATGATCCAAATATGAAATTGACTCCTAATGATGGTGCTAGTGTTCAACAATTAAAATATGTCAGTGTTGTAGGTAGCCTTATGTATGCAATGAACTGCACAAGGCCTGACATTGCCTATGCAATGAGTAAAGTGTGTAGATACACTAATAATCCTGGTCATCAATACTGGAATGCAGTGAACAAGATTCTTAGATATCTAAAGCATACTTTAGACTATGGAATTCACTATACCGAGTTTCCTGTTGTTATTGAAGGGTATAGTGATGCAAGTTGGAATACTGACTTTGAAGATTCCAAGTCTACGAGTGGTTGGGTTTTTACCCTTGGAGGAGGAACAGTTGCATGGGGGTCTAAGAAACAGACCTGTATAACTCATTCTACAATGGAATCTGAGTTTATTGCTTTGGCATCTGCTTGTAGAGAAGCTGAATGGCTTAAGAATATGCTAGTGGATATTCCACTAGGTGAGAAGCCTATACCTGCTATTTCAATGTTTTGTGATAGCCAATCGGCTATATGTAAAGCAGGTAATATGAAATACAATGGAAAGTCTAGACATATTAGTCTAAGACACAATTTTATAAGACAAATGATTAATGACAATATTATTTCATTGAAATATGTGAAGTCATGTCAAAATTTGGCAGATCCATTTACGAAAGGCCTTTCGAGAGATGTCATCAATAAAACATCGAGGGGAATGGGAATTAAGCCAATTAAGTCATCACCTAAGGATATCCAACCTAGAGCGTTGGAGATCCCACATGCATAGGTTCAATGGGAAACGAATTGGTGAATGACAGATATTGAGCATATTTATGTAAGCCCATTACTGATGTGTGCTCATGAGCTGTAACTAATATGAGGGCTGAGCTAATAGCTCTTAATGAGTTTGTAGGCCTTAAGGCTAAGGTGTGTGTTACAGTACACCTAGACAAACTCACCTATATGAGTGTAGAAATGTGAGCCGTTTCTTATGAGAATTGGCAATTCTCTAGAGCACTCATGAATCCAGGAAAACACAAGGCTCTAAATGTGCAAACATGAAATCCACACAATCGAACTTTTGGAAACCTATGTATGATTGAAAACTCCGTTAACAATATAAGGAGCTAAGTTCAAGGTAAGTCCACTTAGCACCTTGGTTAATTTAGGTTTTCTTTCAAATAGTGGGGGTTCAAGTCATGCAGACACTCTCACTGATGCATAAGTTTCTATGCAAGCCAAATATATTTTAAAACTAGTGGGAGAGTGTTAGGAAAGTTTTAAAATTGATGATTTCTTTCCACTAACAATGTTTTAAAAAGTTTAGTCCCATATCTAAGAGAAATCAGTTTTTCTAGTTGTTTAAATACAAACTTTGTTCTCTATTCTTTACTTTGGTAAGCCTTGTGTCCATGGGTGGCTTGCGGACGTTGCTGCGCATCGTGCAGCAACGGACGCGCCGTTCGCGCGCGCGTGCGTGCGCAAGGGCGCTTGAGGCGCAATGTGGCGTTTTGATGGCGCACTTTGCACTTCGGACGCTAGCAGCGGTGCGAGGTGCATATGAGGCGCAAATATCCGTTTTGATTTTTCAGTTTTGAAATATCTGGCCGTTTGAAAAGTTTTAATATCATTTATATTGAGTTTAAGGCGCTTTGTGACTGTTGGACGGTTTTGGAGGCCTTTGATTAACAGTCAAAGGAGGGTGACCGTTCAGGTATCTTTTCATCCTATTTTCAAACCGTCAGATTTATGGCCATTAATCTCATTTATCGCAAAACGTTTTGGCCTCTCTAAAAGTCTATAAATTCTTCTATTTTCGCCTTTTGAAGATCATCAGAATCTCTGACTCTCCAGTTTTCTCCTTTCTTTCTTCTTGGTTTGGCTTGCAGAGTTCATGTGTGGTAGAGGTCATTTGTTCTTGCGAAGCAGTGACTCTCTTGAGGTTCAAGCCTAGTTGTATCCTGGGAACTCAGTCGTAACAAAACTCTTTTTCGCATCTTCGGAATTTCCGGAGTGGGGCGATTGAAGTTCTAAAGATAGCGATCTTAAGAACGTGCCTCTAGGCTTGAAATCTCTTTTCAGAAATGCAATTTTCACCAGGTTGGAATAACAATCAGGACCCAACAGTGCTTCCTTAGCCAACTTGTCATGGAAAGTTGCTAGCCATCAGATCTTTCCTGGAAAAAGTTGCTACAACCTTCCCCCGACAAATACAAAATAGGTAATGTACCATTCTCTGCGTTCTATCAAAGTGAACGATCAGATTGAGGTGAGGTGGATAGAGCTCAGGCTGTCATTACAAGGAGTTAGCCATGCTTATCCCTGAGTCAATCAGACAACCAGCGGCCCGGCCGGGCCTCCCGGATAGACTCAGCTGGAATCCGACTAGTCAGATTTCCACCAAGCCGATCTGGGATGCCATTCCGGTTAAGGGTCAACCGAACCAGATTTTCGACAAGATCTGGATCCAAGTCTGCATCCATGGTATTTACCATGAAAAATGTCATTTTGGATTCATGGTTCGTAATCATGCGGGCCAATTTTGACTGGTCTGGGAGTTTCTCGGTCAACACTAGTATAGAAGAAAAGGAATGGTGTGGTTGGCCAATTTTCTTTTTCTTTTTTTTTGGAAATAAAAAAAGAAAAGAAAGAAAATCTACTTTTCGCATCCACCTCACACCCTTGTATCAAGCTTGTGTACAGGAGAAATGCATGCAGACCTAAGAGGAAGGAAGTACAGATGTTAAATGTCATTTAGAAGGAAAGTTGCACATCACTTTTCAGGCGTTTGCTGTTACAGGAGGGTGAAACAACGCATGTATTATATTGCAACTTTTTTTTTTTATTTTCAAGAATTCAGGTTGCCCTACATTCTCTAAGAATCCCATTATATAATAAGAACTATATGTATTATAAAAGGCATAGTTTACCGGATGGTGAAAAACGCATGTGAGATGAAGCAACAAACCATACACCTTCTAATTTCACAAAATTACGAAAAAGGACCTCGAGTTCAGACGGCGACCAGGAATCCGCGGATGACGTCACGCAATACACGTCTCACCAACCCACACCAAACTTCATGACCAACCCCCCCTTCGTTTTGACCAGTCCAAATCTGACACGTGTAAGTCAATCGGTGACCAACAAGAAATCGCATTTGACGGCCGAGATCCATCTCCAACTAACCAATCCTTCTCCCCAACGAGCCTATTTAGGCCCGCAGTGGAAGACGGCAGAGACCAGGAAATTCACGCACACTACAATTTCCTCATTGTTTGCCAATCTCTCTCTCTCTCTGCAGGCTGCAGCAACCTCCCATTTCCCCTCTCTCTCTCTCCTCTTCGCTTTCCCCATCTCACCCATCACTCATTCTTAGTTTTTCACCAACTGGGGTGTCTTTGATTCCCCTGAGTCAAAAGCTAGACTCTCTTTGTTTGGTTGGTGCCTCTTGTTTTTCCTCAGGAAATGGAGTTTGTAGAGAAGAGACTCTCTGAGAATGGCAACGGAGTGCTGTACCATGACGTCAAGTGCGTGAAGGACCCATTGAATTGGGGTGCTGCTGCTGACTCCCTTAAGGGCAGCCACCTCGACCAAGTGAAAAAGATGATCGATGAGTACAGGAACCCCACGGTCAGGCTCGAAGGAGAGACCCTCAGCATTGCCCAGGTCACCAGCGTCGCCAGGAAGGAGCTCGACGTGAAGGTCGAGCTCTCCGAGTCGGCTCGACCTCGCGTCAAGTCCAGCAGCGACTGGATAGTCGACAGCCTGAGCAGGGGAACCGACAGTTATGGTGTCACTACCGGCTTCGGTGCGACCTCACACAGGCGGACCAAGCAAGGAGGTGCCCTGCAGAGGGAGCTCATCAGGTTCCTCAACGCCGGCATCTTCGGCTCCGGGACCGATTCGGAATGCACTCTCCCCAGGTCGACGTCGCGGGCCGCCATGCTCGTCCGTGCCAACACCCTCCTCCAGGGATACTCCGGCATCCGGTTCGAGATCCTCGAGGCGATCGCCGGGTTCCTGAACCACGGCATCACCCCTTGCCTGCCGCTCCGGGGGACGATCACTGCCTCCGGCGATCTTGTGCCGCTGTCGTACATCGCCGGCCTACTGACTGGCCGGCCGAACTCGAGGGCAGTCGTGCCGAACGGCGAGGTGGTCGACGCCCGGGAGGCGTTCCGCCTCGCCGGAATCCCATCCGACTTCTTCGAGTTGCAGCCTAAGGAGGGACTGGCACTGGTGAACGGCACTGCGGTGGGCTCGGGCTTGGCTTCCACAGTGCTATTTGATGCCAACATACTAATACTCGTATCAGAGGTGTTCTCGGCAGTCTTCTGCGAGGTGATGAACGGCAAGCCTGAGTTCACAGACCACCTGACCCACAAATTGAAGCACCACCCTGGCCAGATCGAGGCCGCAGCCATCATGGAACACATCCTTGAGGGAAGCTCCTACATGAAGGAAGCAGCCAAGCTGCACGAGATGGACCCTCTGCAGAAGCCCAAACAGGACAGGTACGCGCTGAGAACGTCCCCCCAGTGGCTGGGCCCACAGATCGAGGTCATCAGGGCCGCAACCCAGTCGATCCAGAGGGAGATCAACTCGGTCAACGACAACCCACTTATAGACGTTTCAAGGAACAAGTGCGTCCACGGAGGCAACTTCCAGGGGACCCCAATCGGGGTGTCCATGGACAACACGAGGCTGGCCTTGGCTGCCATCGGTAAGCTCATGTTCGCTCAGTTCTCCGAGCTCGTCAACGACTTCTACAACAACGGGCTGCCTTCGAACCTCAGCGGTGGCGCCAACCCGAGCTTGGACTACGGCTTCAAGGGAGCGGAGATAGCGATGGCCTCATACTGCTCCGAGCTTCAGTTCCTTGCGAACCCTGTCACGTCTCACGTGCAGAGCGCGGAGCAGCACAACCAGGACGTGAACTCCTTGGGCTTGATATCTGCGAGGAAGACGGCCGAATCAGTAGAGATACTGAAGCTCATGTCCTCGACATACATCGTCGCACTCTGCCAAGCGATCGATCTGAGGCACGCGGAGGAGAACTTCAGGCACGTGGTGAAGGCGGTGGTGAGCCAAGCTGCTAAGAGGACTCTCACCCTTGGGGTCAACGGTGAGCTCCTCCCCTCGAGGTTCTGCGAGAAGGATCTCTTGAAGGTGGTGGAGAGGGAATACGTCTTCGCCTACATTGACGATCCGTGCAGTGAGACGTACCCTCTCATGCAGAAGCTGAGGCAGGTGCTGGTGGAGCACGCTTTGATGAACGGGGAGAAGGAAAAGGAGGCCAACTCTTCAATCTTCCAAAGGATCGCTGGGTTCGAGGAGGAATTGAAAACCCACCTGCCCAAGGAGGTGGAGAACGTCAGGAGGTTGCTCGAGAATGGGAACGCGGTAGTTCCAAACAGGATCAGGGATTGCAGGTCGTATCCTTTGTACAGGTTCGTGAGGGAGGAGCTCCACACCGACATCCTCGCCGGAGAGAAAACACGGTCTCCCGGAGAAGATTTCGACAAGGTTTTCAAGGCTATCGGTGAGTGGAAGATTGTGGATCCGTTGTTGGAGTGCTTGAAGGGATGGAATGGCTGCCCTCTGCCCATATGCTAAGGGAGATCTCCTCACGACTCCTCTACTCAATTTTCTTCACATTTTATAGTAATAGTTTCGTCGGCTTGTTTTGTTTGTTCGTGAAAGATACGCATGTCTCGCCGGGAAAGACCTGAAGCCGGCGACCTCAAGTCTATTTCTCTTCTCGTTCTTGTTAATTTACACTTCGATTGTGTAGATTAAATTTATGTAATACCTTCGAGTTGGTCTCTCACTATAAATGTTCAAGTTTCATCCTAATGACCATGAATAAACTGAAAACTTATATGTTCGGCAAAAACTACCTACCATATATGTAAATCTGTAGTCTGTTATGTGATCTTCAATTTCTTCATAAACACCACGTCGTATGGCCCAACCCCCTCTTCCCTTATTACGAAGCCTGTTAGTTCGGCCATGTGGCAATGGATTCGCACCTTGGGAAGATGGACACCTTATGCTGACCCACCTAGCCAGGTGTGGGAGCCTTTGTGGTTGTGGGTATAATATGCCTTTTTTATTTCACATTGAAGGGTTTGCTTATCCACCTAATCATCCCGACCACTCCAGAAAATCACGTTTCCAGGTGTATTCTGCTCAATGTAAACTTTTGGATGTCTTTGTGAATGGTTGTTTACTCAAAAGATGGATTTATTCAAATTAATCTGAGGAAAACATTAGATAATTTATCTTTTAGTGTGCCATAAGCCACTATTTTTGTTGATTTTTTATATCCACTTGACAAATGCCTAATCTAATATACATTTTCTGCTAGCTTATTGAAGATACATATGCAAATCTAAATTAAATAAATACTTGATTGCAGCTATACTTTTTGTAAGTGGTTAAGATGGTTATCAGATTAAGCTGGTTACTACCTACCGATTCCTCTCTCTCTCTCTCTCTCTCTCTCTCTCTCTCTCTCTCTCTATATATATATATATATATATATATATATATATATATATATATATATATATATATATATATATATATATATATTTTTTTTTTATTGCCACCTACTTCGATAGTGATCTTCAACTTCTAAGGATGAAAAAAGGCCCTTTCTTTTAGAACTATATATATATCCAAGATTCAATTCCTACTAAATGGAGCATGTTCAACACATCTACCAGGTTAGATTGTGTCAAAACATCTCACTTCATGAGATTTAAACTAGATTGTAGGTACAACCGATTGTACCTAATATAAACCCATATATATATATATATATACACACACACACACACATGTGGGTTAAGATTTGTTATGTACAGATTTTGTTTAATAGGAACCCTTTTTTAGATCACCCAAATTGGACCTGTATGTAGTTTTTTTGGCGATCCAAGGCATCGATTTTTTTTGGCTCATAAAATATATTTTTCATCAAAAAACATGATTCAAGAGTCTATTCCTACTAATAGAGCATGTTGAGCACTTCTATGAGGTTAGATTATATCAGAACAACTTTTATCAAGAGATTCAAACCAGATTGATTATATATATATATATATATATATATATATATATATATATATATATATATATATATATATATATAAACTAATGAGTAGAAATCACTTTTTTCTTCAAAATTTTTAAATTTTTTCAGATCAAATTTTATGGATGTGATCTACATAGTTTGTTTACTATGAAACTTATTTTGAATCATGTGTTTATGATAAATAATTAGGTTTTTAAAGGGGTCTAAAAATCAAGATCCCACAATGTGCCAAAATTTCACAAATAAAAAAAACACATTTTTACATCATAAAAGCACGATCCAAAAGTTTGATCCTTAGCAAACAAACTATGCTGAATGCACCGAAATGTCATGTCCACCTTAAGAAAGCAACATTTTATTTCCTAAAAAAAAAGCAACATTTTATGTTTCCCCACTTTGATGGTGATGTCTTCACCTTCTGATTAACGTTGACCCAAAAAAAAACGTCTTTTAGAACAAAACTGTTTGGAACATGTACCTTTCTTTAATTTCTTTGATGTTTTTTTTTAATAATCTACAAAATAGTCATAATTTATCAGCTAATTGCAAGATAACCAAGGATTTTTTTACCTTTTAAATGACGGCTTTCATGGTTTATGTTTCAAAGACACTCTTGTTCCTAAAATGATGAATGCAATTTGCTGTAATTTTCGGTTTGAAAATTCAATGCACTATTCAAATAAAAGTATTCAATTTAAGAATTGTTAGCTTTAAACACATGCAATAGCAGACTTTACAGATCTAAGTACTTTTAAAGATTGTAAATAAAACTAATTATACTATGAAAATTAAATCTAACAGGAATACCTAAGTTACTTGAAAGGAATAACAAGTTAATGCTAAAGCAATGCTTAAATATACACAATTAACTAAAGTAACTTAAACTAAGGCACAAATTCAAATTAGAATATCTACAATAAAGAAAACAACTAACCTAACGTACTTACTTGAAGTAAACTAGCTACTTAACTTGAAATGAAGAATGGAATTTAAAACTAATTTAACTTAAAGTTAAAAAAATAACTTAAACTTAACTAGGGTTAATTTACCTAATTAGGGCACAAGGGGGCGGGTTTGACTTGATTTGAAATTAGAGGCTCACGCTCCCTAGTAGACCCCACTAGGGTTAATCACTAATTAACAAAGATTGGACTTACCTAACTGGACACCCTACACGAATTTTGGCTAACTTATAAAATACAACAATAAATGAAATCAAATCAATTAGACTATTGAAATTTAAAAAAGCAATTCAAAATAAGAATCTAACCTAATGTAAAGTTGAAAACTAAATTAAAGACCCAAGGAAAGAATCACTTACCTAAATTTACAAAGACTCACAATCTGATAATTAAGATAAATTTTCAAAGTACACAATCAACCTAAGGCTTAAAGAAAACAAAGATCTCAGCGAACAATTCTGTATGAGCCAGAAAAGACCAAGCTGGTCATATGGTAACCTTTTTCCCAAGATCTCAGCGGAGGGTATTGTGAATTCGATTGGCTCTTTTCTGTCTAGCTTTGTTTCAGAGTGATCAAAGATTAGTTCCCCGTGTGGGAATGAGCGATGGGGAGGTGAGGAAATGGAATGGAAGAAAGGTATGTGTGTGTGTGTGTGTTAAGAAAAAGTAAAGCGGTTTCATCAAAAGGCGTTTGATTTTTTGGTAAAAAAAGGCAAAACTATTAAGAAAAAACGTAAATTAAATAGATGTGTCATTTTGTAATTTACGACCAGTTCCAGTATTGTGGCAACAGTCAGTGGCATCTACGTCAGTAAGACCTCTGCGCAGTGGGTGGCCTATATAACAAGTTCATTGCTTGAAGCAGTACCTTGCTTGTGACACAAAGACCTAGTCACGCTAGCTCAGCCTGCCATACTACGGTCTTTGTCCATGTCGGCCTAAATCTTTGAGGGCTTACCCGTCGACCTTAGGGTGTAATGACCCCAACTCATACCCCTTGAAAATGCAGTTTTTTTTTTAAAATTATTGCAAAAATTTTCTCAGAAACCACAGGCCTTTACAACTTCACTCTCAATTGGATAAAACAACCAACCACAATACAACTTACAATTATCATCCATATCAAACCAAACTTTTATTGAATAATAAGTGATAAGTCTCAAGACAATTGCATAAATGAAGAATTCAGAGTGCAGTAACCACTAAATGTAAAAGAAAAAATAAAGAGGACTGAGTTGCATTGTTCCTCTGTGAACTGTCTAGCAAAAATGTGACACCCGTATCTCTCCCAGAAGCTAGTCGCATCACTAATCTTCCGCGGCTCCAAAAAACCATAAAAATAGGGTGTCAAAAATTTAAAGAATTTTGCGTATGAATCCCTCTAATAAAATGGATGAGTATAAAAAACACAAATAAAATTTCATACAATAATTTAGATGAATGCAATTATGACAATTACATAATTCAATTAAGCATTCACGCAACATGGAGCATCTATTAAACATGAAGAAACATTAATCCAAAACAGGAATCACAATTTAAGTAAGCAAGACAGTTAACGTGCTTTAGGGAACAAATTATACATTCACTAACATTTAACAGTTAAGAGAGTAAGTCAATATGCATGATCTAATGTATAACAGAAATATGCATGGTTTATGTGCAATGCATGAACACTTTATTATCTTTTCTTAGAGTTTTCTATTCCATATGCATGCCCTATTAAATGCATAAATTTACATTCCTCTTTTTAATTACTGTTGCCCGCAGATACACCAAATAGGTAAAAGTTCTCGAAGTCAACTAGGGTTCTCGAAGTAACTTAGCACACAAGTTGTATTTTATTACTCAGTTCCAAACTTAGCCTTCGACCGAATCACCTTCAGAACATTAGACCTCCATATTTAATGTCAGGACACTAAAAACCTCTATATCCAATGATGTCACTTTCTTGGTATACCAAAACAACAGTTGTTTCGAACACTCCACCCTCAGGTAAAGTATGAGACTCTCCCTAAAACCGTGGCCAGGATAAAGAACCTCAATATCGGGTTCAGGGGTAATAAGTAAAGCACACAGACTTTTTTATCCTCGTGGTATCCGAAAATTGAATCTCTAAGATTCTCATTCTTTCAATGAGAGATCCCAGAACGTATATTACACTGTTATTATTCATTTTCTTTTTATTAAAAGCCAATTATTGAGTTTTACAATTCAGCATGCAAAAGCAAAGGCAAAAGCTCGCATCTACCCCTGCGAGAACCATCACAGGACTCCCGCCTGTGGAAACACATAGAACAATGCAATATAGTGCAATAAAAATAAATATAATTTTTGCGATTCATTTAAAAGTAAATAAAGAGGGAGCAAACCATAGCTCAAGGCTCACCGAGCCCACTATGATTTATTTAGATCATCGATGCACCCTATGCAAAATTCGTAATGATATGCAATGTATACAATGATGTTAACATGTTTCTAAATGCACAACCATTCATACTAATTTGATAATGTGCATGAGCCACCGTAATTATATGCATATGTTGACCCTTAATAGTGAAAATCCAAAGCAAGAGACAAGTTAGGCACCTATAAACAACACTATAAGAGAAGCATGCAGTGACATTGTCAGTAATTTGAACACACTTGTTTGATGTGATAAAAAAAACTTGCAACAAGGATGAATAGAACAAAGTCCAGAAAATGCATTCATAACTAAAAATAGAAACTCACAACAGATGACAGTGTATAATGGAAGTTTCAAAATGTTGATGCATTTCAAGAACTGGGTATGTCTTCTAAATTAACCAAATAATTTTATTTCATTGACAAAAACAAAACTACTCAGATTAAGTTATTCTCCTTTCCATTACAAAGTTAAATTGCTTTTCTTTTGTGGGATTGGCAAGCTGAGGACAACTCCTGTGGTATTCAAAACAAAGACCCTTTGGTAATGATAGTGAGACCTTAACCATCCAATCATCTCATTCAACCGAAAGTTAAATACATTGCTTACACGACCAATTTTCCAACCACAAACCGATCATGGCATGAACTCCAGAATTCGTAAATAATGGTTTTAAGACACTGGACCATTGATAGAATTTACAAAGGAACTAATCCACCCATCTGAATTGATTTATTTAGGTTGGCACAATTTTCTTTAGAAAATCCAAAGGACTTACCAGAATGACAAGCTATGAAGAACTAAACTGAAGTCTGCAACTTGAATATGCATTCAAATCAAGTGTTTATATCACACCAGCGTAATCAACAGAGTCTAGGACCATATGACTGAACCAACAACTTGTAAAAAAAAATGCTTCAACACTAGCTGCTTTCTGTGTCAGTACCTTATCTAAGGCACCTATCAACCTTAAGTTTGATTTCATTTATTAGATGCATGTGCAAAGCTCTCCTTAGCTGTTAAGCAATACCTAATCAAGCAGCTATAAAATGTTTACTCAAGTGATAATACACTACATTATCATCAAACCATGAAATATTTGGATAACATACTAATAACACATACATGAACCGATTAGATGAAGATAATTATACCAACATGAATCTGGTTTTTTTTTACAGCATGTATGTGCATGTATTATCTTATACACATGTACTTCAAATACCAGATTCATGAGGACACATGCATATACATATTTACATTAACACATGCTTTCATAAACTTACGAATACCTCTAACATGCCTATGCAATAACCAATATAGAAAAAAACATAAACATGCTATTAAACCAAACATATCCAGATTTACATAAATTTATAAGTTAATCAATGATGAGAATCACTATTTTCATGACGCCAACACATAACAGGTCATTCAACATAAATAAATTATGTTTTATTATGAACATAAACACATATCTATAATTTTCTTTTGACAAGACGTATAAAAATAAAAATGCACCCAATAAAGAAGATTCACACATACCCAACCATGTATTTTTAGAGTGAATATCCATATTCACTATTTTTCCATAGATTTCCACCTAAATTAAGCATGAAAAACCCATCTATGATCAATATCTCATTTTATTCACTAGAGGAGACCCGTACCTTTGCAAAAATTGAAAGAAAATTGAGAATAAGGTGCAAAAATGTGGGTACCTTCTTCTCCCACTCTTCTTTCTCTTCCTCTTCCCTTTTCCCTCTTCCTCTCTTCCTCTCTTTCTCCTTCTCTCTCTCTCTCTTTATTTTCCTTTTTATTTTTTTTTCTTTTATAAAGTGAGGGAGAAGGGGTGATGTTTTCCTCTTCTCCAGCCCTTTTAGAAAGGGATGAAGAGTCTTCAATAGAGGAAATTCTCCCCTAGTTTCCTATTTTTTTTTAAACTCTAAAAAAAAGTTGACTTTTTTTTCTCTTAAAACTCCCAACCCTTCTAAAACTCTCTCTTAACCTCTCTTAGGTAAGAATAGGGACTCTTTTAGAGAGTCTCACTCAGCCTAAAAATAAAAATTCGAAATTGCTATTAATTAATTATTAATTAAAAATATCTGAAAACTTCCAAAAATAACCAAATTAACCCAACAAGCTTCTCAACTTTATTAAACTCCAAATTAAGGCTTTATATTGAATTTAAAGCTGAAAAAACATTAGGCTTGGATTTGGATCCAGATTCAAATCCAAGATCCAAACCCATACCCAAAACAAAAATTAAAGCAAGACCTGGATCAAATCTAGATTTAAGTAGGACCTATATAGAACCCAAATCGATAAAAATTTGGATCCTAGGCCTTGGATCCAATCCAATCCAACTCCGGATCCAGATCGATAAATTGCTCAAATTTTAGAAATACATGATTTCTGGGTAAAATGGAACTCAAAATCTAGAAAACAAAATAGTGTTGCCCTCAGAATTCTGAGATATATCCAACGATATATTACATGAATACCAAATTCTGAATTTTGCCCAAAAATAACCCAAATTTTACTCAAATTTTGCTTGAATTTAAAGGTCGAAACTAAAACTCTTTATCTCACTTTGATTGGCTCGTCTAGACCTAGTTGATGAGACCTAGGTCAAACCCAAACTCAGAGACATTAGTCCAAAAATTGAGCCTCAAACAGCTTTTCTTTCAGACAACCAAAATTTTGAAAATCTCATAAAATGACTAAGTATGAAAATACTCGATGTTACATCCCTACCCCCTTAAAAGAATTTTGCCCTCAAAATTAGAAATACCGAATAAGTGTGAGTAACACCAAAATCAAATATCACACGAGCCTAATGATCAGCAACTAAGACGATACTTTCGATTAGATCAGTCTGATCATCCTGCGTGGTAGCCGTAACTGCAAAAACTCTTTTGTTGGTCTTTCACTGAGATTGCTGCTGAGGTCTTTGCTATTGTTGTTGTTGAGGTGGCGATTGTTGCTGCTGCTACCCTCCCTGAGCCGCTGGCTTGTTCAGATAGTAGGGAGCAATGTTGTGATCATCGCAAAAATTTTCCTCTCGTAATATTCTCTCTCTTCCTTCTCTTTTCCTTTCCAACCTCTTATTTTTCTTCTTTTTGAAGGGAGAAAGATAAAAGACGGAAAGAAAGAGAGAAGAGAAAAGAAAGAAGAGAAGAGATGAGGTCTTTTGCGGGTTTTCACTTGACCTTAATTTTGAAAATTTTTGAAATAACTCGCCTCCATTTTTTAAATATTTGCGGGAAAACTGGGAGACGGGATCCACTCGTCGGTACGAGGTTCGACCGTTTCTGGCGCCTTTACCAGGGGTAATCGAACCAAGGGTCAAATTTTATGCCTTTTGCTTTGCAAAGAATTTATCTAAGTATTTATCCTAAGTCTAAATGCACAATGAATCATGCTTGTGCAATATGCAAAGATGTATGCTCTTTTTGAAAAATGTTTTGAAGAATTTCCAAGTGAATCCGATAAAGTGAAGAAATGTTTTCTAACTTAGAACTTAAGATTAAAGTTCTAAGTTTTTAGAATAATCAAGAGCTCGAGAAAATAAATCTGGATTTTGGAAAGTGATTTTGAAGTTTTGAGATAAAAAGAGAAGAAAGGAAATTTTAAAAGTCATAAATGGACTTTGAATCAGAGTAGAAATGAAAATGGAATTGAATTCTAACTTTGAAGTTCGAAATCAGAAGGAAAGATAGAATTTGGGAAATCTGAATAAAATTGAGAAATGGAATTGATTTAAAAGTTGGAATTTCAAGATGAAATCCGAATCCAAGATCTGGATTCTGAATAGAGTTTAAAGTTTGAATTTTGAGTTTAGGATCTGAAATGGGAACTTGCCTTGAGATCTGAAATGAAATGGAATTGATTTTAAGGTTTGGATTTAAAGTGGAATCTGGATTTGGAATTTTGAATAAAATTGGATTCAAGATTTGGAATCCAAGATGGTATTTGGATCTGAAATCTGAGATCCAAGATAGGGTTGGACTCTGGATCCTAAGATGGAATTGGATCTGAAGTCTGAGATCCAAAGTAGAATTGGATTCTCGATCCTAGAATGGATTTGGATCTGAAGTCTGAGATCCAAAGTAGAATTGGGTTCTGGATCCTAGAATAGATTTCGGATCTGAAGTCTGAGATCCAATACAGAATTGGACTATGGATCCTAAAGAGGAATTGGATCTGAAGTCTGAGATCCGATATAAATGTTGAATTCTGGATCCTAGAATAGGTTTTGGATCTACATGCATATATATACATGCATCTATGCATATATATATATATATATATATATATGTATATCTATATACGTGTATATATATATATATATGAATATAGGTAAGATAGTGAATGTGAAGAATTAACATAGTGGATGATATGGAGATGTCAAAATGTATATACAGCAAAGAAGTGCTATGATGGTTTCAAAACAGTGGGCAGCATGTAGATAGTGCAATGATTAAAAAGTGTACAAAGGGGCGTACACAGGTGGTGAATGTAAGTGTATTGTGGAATGAAAGGGTGGGTTATGTCCAGGCTGCTGCAAATAAAACTGTAGCAGCTAAAATAATCAATGACAAGGGTGGCAAAATGCAGAGAGAGGAAAAATGACAGGTAGGTTGGTGTGCAGAGGGCTGATATGATGATGAAACCAAAATTTGGCTGTGATTACAGTATACTGCATACTGTTACAGATGTAATGCCGAAGTGCTGAAGTGATGATGACAAAAGACAGGTGAGGTGGTGACTGAAGTGTGCTGAAACGTGGATGGTTAGAGAATATACAACAGGAAATGAAGTGTGTAATGAAGCAAATGTTGGTGAAGTGGAGCAGAGGGTGTTTAGAACCATTGATTGAATGGCCTTGAGCAAGATTCTGACATTTTTTTTGACACAGCCATACGGGTCATAGCAATGCTTATGACTATTACTGATGCAACTACAGGTTCTGGCCCAACAACAGTTCCTAATGTTATCAGCAAAAAGGATTTCAGCAACCTTCCTATTGCCGGAGATGGGGACGCAGGAAAATTCTGTAAGCACAAGACTGTGTGTTGTAGTTGAATGCTACTCTACTACAGAGGGTGCAATAGGTGGTTTTAAGGATAATAGCGCTGGCTACAGATTGCTATTGGCAACAATTAAACACTGTTTGAGATACTTACAGCGGGTAACATGAAAGGAAGGGTGACACAATCCTAGAAATATTGCAGACATAGAAATAATACTTGAACACAGGAATTGCAAGCCACCAGCCAGGCTTCATGATTTTAAAAAATGTTCCAACATGATCCTATTAACTTGCCGCACAATACCATTTGGATCCATTAGCAAAAAGGATTAAATCTTCTGCCATTCTTGATTCCACTGCTTTTGAAGTTCACCTTGCTCCAGCTGGAGAGTAAATTCTGTTGCGCACCTTTGGAGTATCCTTATCAGAATGGCCCATGATGAGGATACTTGTACTGAATTTCTGGACAACTTTCCATTTTCACTGTTATCACGACCTTTTGGCATTTCCCATTCAAATGAAGATGAGATACTTACAGCATATGATGATATCCAACCTTTTACTGAAAGTGTCATATCATTACCGTTTCTAGATTCCATGATAGGGAAACGAGGTAGAACCCGAAAGAGAAAAGGGTGTTATACAATGACATGGGTAGAGAAGAGGGGTAAAAAAAATAGGGGAATGGAGGTAACGAATATAAAATTTTAGTGAGCACATAATACAACAGCCATTGTACCTGATAAAAATCAACTAATATGAAGGAAAAGAAAAACACATCTCACAAGATATAAGCTTCCAACAGTAAAAAAAATGACTTACACTTTGATCAGAACATGTGGCAACCTCATTTTGAGTGGATTTTAATGACCCATCCATTGATATGTAGGCTTTACCTGAAGGCAGCACCAGCTCGGCACCTTTATAGCTTTATTTAAACTTCAATACCAAGCTTTCAAGCAGAGGAAAATCCAAGTTCTCTACCATTGAATCAAATTCAGATTCGACTCTTGCTAAGGTCTCCTACTGTCTCAATTTGTCTATACTAGTTACCAGCAATCGTTATTTTGCAAATAATTATGTTAATGGCATTCATTAACCACTATACTTATTATCAGGCTATAAAAAGAATTGAATTGAGTGTTGACAACACCGTGTTAAACCATTACCAAAGAACACATTAAAACACATATTGCTTCCATCTAATGTTCTCTTATCCATTATCTATTGCTACAGTACAAGCCAGAGCCACATTCCAGTTGAAATAATTCCTTCCTTTTGCAACAGAGTTATGAACCTCATTTCCATCATTAAAAATTAGCATATTAATGACCCATCCACTGATATGTAGGCTTTATTGGATGTGGATTTTTTTTTTTTACTGAATCCACAATTACTACCTGCTCAGAAATGCTTGACAATAGAGATCCCATAAATTCAAGTGATCATGACGAGATTTAATAATAAATCAAGGGATCTACAGGAGTAAACCATAATTTAAGAGTCATGAAATAAAATCTACAGACTGAAAAAGAATGAAAGTAAAACACGATGAAGTAAAATACACTGAATTATCAAGTTGAGAACATAATATCAAAAAGAAAAAAAATGAATTGCAAAAAGAGAAGAAAGAAAAAAAAAAGTATTGGAACACGATCGTTCCATTTAATGTTGCGCATATATGGATTGATATTGCTAGCAAGCAAATCAATGCCATAAGGGGCGCTTTAATGGAGCAAGAATAAGAAGGATCAGAGGAAACAGAAATAGTCGGAAGAGGAGAGAGGCACTTACCGTAAATTTGAGGAAATGAGGGAAGGGACGTACCGCTCCTGCCTACTGCTGCAGAACAGATTGATTTCCTTCAGATGGAGAGGTGAAGGTGATTCGCTATGGGGCTGTGAACGACAATTTGCTTCAATGGCGGATCAAGCCGTAGCTTCTTTGGGATCCTGAGAGGAGTCTTCTTCATCGGCCTTGAGGGTGATGATTCAGAGAAAAGAAGTAAAGTGGATGTTGCCCAGAAATCATCGATCCTCCAGGCGCCCCGCCGGTAATGGATGCTGAATGTTGAATCAGGCGAATTTGAGGATGAAGAGGTCTTCCTCTGCAGAGGGGAGGAATACCAGGGGAAGAACGAATTGAATAGAGGAGACAGAAGAATGAGGCATATGGAGGGGTGAAAAGCGGATGGTCCAAGCTTCTCCTTCATGCCCTCTTTTAAAGAGAGAGAAGGAGATTCAAGAAGTTTGTTAGGGTTTGTGGCCGTTGGGCAGGAGGGGCTCGATGGGGAAAGAGGGTTTCGTGAAAGGGAAGCCTGAGAAGGGAAGAGAGGCGAGAGTGAGGGGGGCGGCAGTCTTTCGCCCCTTCCTCATTTACGAAGGGTTTTCAAACCCTAAAACGAGTTTTTACAGAAAAACCCCTTGGATTTTCAAGATTTTACAAAGAGGGGCTCCCCTTTTTTTTAAAAAAAAAGGCTTTAAAATCATTTTCTCGTAACTCTTTCCAATCTTTTGTTTTTTTTGTGTTATTTTTTTTTGTATTTTTAGAATAAAATCCTAAGATTTGCGAGGAAACAAAGATTTAAAACTCATTTTTTTTTTGTATTTTTGCAAAATATTTACAAAAGAGAGTTTTCTGAGAATTCAAAGCTATTTCTCTGAAAAATCCTTTAAAAAGTGAATTTTGACCTTAAACACCGGGTTCGGCTTCGAAATTAAGTTTAAATGGAATTTTGATCCCGAAAATTCGAAGATCAAACCGAAAATTAGCTTTGATTTTCTCAGAAGACGGAGTCAGGGGCAAAAAAGGAAATTTTGGATTTTTTGGAAAATTTGGGGTGTTCACAAATGTGCTCAGGCTGTTGGCACTGGTAGCAGACTCCCTTGAATATCAAACAAAAGCTTAGTGGGTGGCTCTTGCCTCACTTACGACATACTAACTGGGCCTTTTCTTGTTGTCACCCCTTATGGGTTTGCTGCTTCTTGCCACCTTGCACCTTTCCTCCCGCATATATGTTCTTCTTCGTCCCGCTCGAAGAACCTCCTCCATTACCACCTCCCTTCTGAAATGTAGTCCTGGACCTCTCTTAGTCCTCCGTCAGGACTGTAGCTGACTCAATCACATCGGCCAAGGTAGTAGGTTGACTCATCAACACACGAGTCTGCAGTCTGTCCTTCAACTCACATACATACTTCATCGCCCTCACCTTCTCATTCTTGAAGAGGTTCGGGCAGTACCTTTCAAGATTCTGGAATCTAGTGGTGTAGTCCACCATACTCATGTTCCCCTGAGTCAAGTCGAGGAACTTTTGCTGCAGCTGCTCCTCAATGTAGGAAGGAAAATATGCATTCAAAAGCTCTTGCATTCAAAAGCTCTTCTCTGAACACCTTCCATAGAATCACGTCTATGTTGGCGAACTTCACCCTTCACAGGTTGTCCCACCACTTTTTGGCATCACTCTTTAGACAGTACGTGCGAAATGGTATCTTCCTATCCTCGGGGACATGTAGGACGTCGAATGCCCGCTCCATCTCTTTGACCCAACTCTTTGCTGCCTCTGGGTCAAACTTGCTTGCAAAAGCCGATGGGTCTAATTTCAGAAACCTCTCGAAGGAAACGCCTCCTGCAATCGGAATCACCTCAACAGGAGGGTCATGTGCAGCTGCCTATGCGGTTGCTTGTGTAGCCTATACCGCCTGCATGACCTGTGCCGCCTGCACCACCTGTGTTGTCTGAGCCGCTATGGTCTTGGTTAGGGTGTGGATGACTTCCATCATGAAATCCCTCTGCTCCTGCCAACTCGCGTGAGCACCGGTGGAAGATGAAGCACCTCTGTGTGCATACAACATTTAAAACATAAATTTTTTTTTGCACAAAAATTAGACCTTTATCGATCCTACCCCCTTGGGGTTAATCTTGAACAAAGCCTTTCACACAATTACATCAAGATTCTTAATATACATAGAAAGAGAATTAACCATGCATGCATATAAGCATAAAATCTTCAATACTTAAATAAAAGTATTAAATAACTTTACCAGTGAAGGAGACTGCTCTGAAGTACGAGGCACGACCTGCTGACACTTCAGGACATGACTCATTTATCAAAATTAAAAACTCAAATACAAAAAATATGATAAAAGTGTAAGACCTTGTGGTGGCTCTCATACCAAACCTGTAACGACCCCAACTTATACCCCTTGAAAATGCAGAATTTTTTTTAAACCATTGCAAAAATCTTCTCAGAAACCCGGGGTCTTTACAGTTCCACTCCCAATTGGATAAAACAATTAACCACAATAGAGCTTAAAATTATCGTATCAAACCAAACCTTTATTGAATAATAAGTGATAAGTCTCAAGACAATTGCATAAATGAAGAATTCAGAGTGCAGTAACCACTAAATATAAAAGAAAAAATAAAGAAGACAAAGTCACACTGCCTCTCTGTGAACCGTCTAGCAAAAATGTGACACTCGTAGCTCTCCCAGAAGATAGTAGCTTCACTGATCTCCTACAACTGCGAAAAAACACAAAAAGAGGGTATCAAAAATCTGAAAAATTCTGCGTATGAATCCCTCTAATGAAATGAATGAGCATAAAGAACACATAAGATTTCATGCAATAATTCAGAGGAATACAATTGTGGCAATTACATAATTCAATTAAGCATTCATGCAATAGAAAGCATCTATTAAGCATGGAGGAACATTAATTCATAACAGAGATTACAATTTAAGTAAGAAAGACATTTAACATGCTTTAGAGAACAAATTATATATTTACCAACATTTAACAGTTAAGAGAATAAGTCAATATGCATGATCTAATGTATAACAGCAATATGCATGATTTATGTGCAATGCATGAACACTTTATTATCTTTCCTTAAAGTTTTTTATTCTATATGCATGCCCTATTAAATGCATAAATTTACGTTTCACTTTTTAATTACCGTTGCCTGCACATACACCAAACGAATAAAATTTTCTAAGGTCAAGTAGGGTTCCCAAGGTAACTTAACACAC
Organism: Nuphar pumila; assembly: GCF_984573655.1. Classification (NCBI taxonomy): domain Eukaryota; kingdom Viridiplantae; phylum Streptophyta; class Magnoliopsida; order Nymphaeales; family Nymphaeaceae; genus Nuphar; species Nuphar pumila. The sequence goes on from NC_143259.1 coordinate 1,099,611, forward strand.
AAGTTGTATTTTATTACTGGGTTCCAAACTTAGCCTTCGACCGAATCATCATCGAACATTAGACCTCCACATCTAATGTCGGGACACTAAGGACCTTCACATCCAATAGTGTCACTTTCTTGGTATACCAAAACAATAGTTGTATCGAACACACCACCCTCAGGTAAAATGACAGACTCTCCCTAAAATCGTGGTCAGGAGAAAGAACCTCAATATCGGGTTCAGGGGTAATAAGTAAAGCACACCGACTTTTTTATCCTTGTGGTCTCCTAAAGCCGAATCTCTAAGATTCTCATTCTTTCGATGGAAGATCCTAAAACATATATTACATTGTTCTTATTCATTATCTTTTTATTAAAAGCCAATTATTGAGTTTTGCAATTTAGCATGCAAAAGCAAAGACAAAAGCTCGCATCTACTCTTGCGAGAACCATCACGGAACTCCCGCCCGTGGAAACACATAGAACAATGCAATATAGTGCAATAAAAATAAATATAATTTTTGCGATGCATTTAAAAGTAAATAAAGAGGGAGCAAACCATAGCTCAAGGCTCATCGAGCCCACGATGATTGATTTAGATCATCGATGCACCCTATGCAAAATTCGTAATGATATGCAATGATGTTAACATGTTTCTAAATGCACAACCATTCATACTAATTTGATAATGTGCATGAGCCACCGTAATTATATGCATATGTTGACCCTTAAGAGTGAAAATCCAAAGCAAGAGACAAGTTAGGCACCTATAAACAACACTATAAGAGAAACATGCAATGGCATTGTCAGAAGTTTGAACACACTTGTTTGATGTGATAAAAAACTTGCAACAAGGATGAATAGAACAAAGTCCAAAAAATGCATTCATAACTAAAAATAGAAACTCACACCAAATGACAGCGCATAATGGAAGTTTCGAAAGGATGATGCATTTCAAGAACTGGGTGTGTCTTCTAAATGAAACAAATAATTTTATTTCATTAACAAAAACAAAACTATTGAGATTAAGTTATTCTCCTTTCCATCACAAAGTTAAATTGCTTTTCTTTTATGGGATTGGCAAGTTGAGGACAACTCCTCTGGTATTCAAAACCAAGACCCTTTGTTAATGACGGTGAGACCTTAACCATTCAGTTATCTCATTCGACCGAAAGTTAAATCCACTGCTTACACGGCCAATTTTCCAACCACAAACCTATAATGGCATGAACTCCAGAATTTGTAAATGATGGTTTTAAGACACTGGACCGTTGACAGAATTTACAAAAGAACTAATCCACCCATCTGAAGTGTTTTATTTAGGTTGGCACAATTTTCTTTAGAAAATCCAAAGGACTTACTAGAATGACAAGCTAGGAAGAACTAGACTTGAATGCATATTCAAGTCTGCAACTTGAATATGCATTCAAATAAAGTGTTTATATCATACCAGCGTAATCAACAGAGTCAAGGACTGTATGACTGAACCAACAACTTGCAAAAAAAAAAATGCTTCAGCACTAGTTGATTTCCCTACTGTGTCAGTACCTTATCTAAGGCACTTATGAACCTTAAGTCTGATTTCATTTATTAGATGCATGTGCAAAGCTCTCCTTAGTTGTTAAGCAATACTCAATCAAGCATCTATAAAAGGTCTACTCAAGAACTAATACACTAAATTGTCATCAAACCATGAAATATTTGGATAACATACTAATAACACATACATGAACCAATTAGACGAAGATAATTACACCAACATGAATCTGGTTTTTTTTTTACAGCATGTATGTGGATGTATTATCTTATACATAGGTACTTCAAATACCAGTTTCATAAGAAGGACACATGCATATACATATTTTCATTAACACATACTTTCATAAACCTACGAATACCGCTAACATGCCTATGCAATAACCAATGTAGGAAAAACTATAAACATGCTATTAAACCAAACATATCCAGATTTACATAAATTTATAAGTTAATCAATGATGGGAATCACTATCTTCATGATGCCAACACATAACAGGTCATTCAACATAAATAAAATTTGTTTTATTATGAACATAAACGCATATCTATAAATTTTTTTTGACAAGACGTATAGAAATAAAAATGCTCCCAATAAAGAGGATTCACACATCCCCAACCATGTATTTTTAGAGTGGATATCCATATTCACTATTTTTCCATAGATTTACACCTAAATCAAGCATGAAAAACCCATCTATGATCAATATCTCATTTGATTCACTAAAAGAGACCCGTACCTTTGCAAAAATCGAAGGAAATTTGAGGCTGAGGTGGAAAACGTGGGTACCTTCTTCTCCCACTCTTCTTCCTCCTTCTTCCTCTTCCTCTCTCCTTTTCCCTCTTCCTCTCTTTCTTCTTCTCTCTCTCTTTATTTTCCTTTTTCTTTTTTTTTTTCTTTTATAAAGTGAGAGAGAGGGGGTGACGTTCTCCTCTTCTCCAGCCCTTTTAGAAAGGGCTGGAGAGTTTCCAACAGGGGAAACTCTCTCCTAGTTTCCTATTTTTTTTTTTGAAACTCTAAAAAAAAGTTGACTTTTTTTTCTCTTAAAACTCTTAACCCTTGTAAAACTCTCTCCTAACCTCTCTTAGGTAAGAATAGGGACTCTTTTAGAGAGTCCCACTCAGCCCAAAAATAAAAATTCAGAATTGCTATTAATTAATTAATTAATTATTAATTAAAATATCTAAAAACATTCAAAAATAACCAAATTAACCCAAAAGGCTTCTCAACCTTATTAAACTGCAAATTAAGGCTTTATATAAAATTTAAAGCTGAAAAAATATTGGGCTTGGATTTAGATCCGGATCCAAGATCAAAACTCATACCCAAAACAAAAATTGAAGCAAGACCTGGATCAAATTCAGATTTAAGTAGGACCTAAATAAAACCTAAATCCATAAAAATTTAGATCGTAGGCCTTAGATCAAATCTGATTCAACTCTAGATCCATATCGACAAACTGCTCAATTAAAAAAAAATCAATTTCCGGGCAAACCGAAACTCGAAATCTGAAAAACTAAATATCATTGCGCTCAGAATTTTGAGACGCATCCAATGATATATTAGATGAATACCAAATTCTGAATTTTACCCAAAATAACCCAAATTTTGCTTAAATTTAACAGTTGAAACTAAAACTCTTTATCTCACTTTGATTGGCTTATCTAGACCTAGTTGATGAGACCTGGGTCCAACTCAGACTCAAAGACATTAGTCCAAAAATTGTGCCTTGGCCAAATTCTCAAAAATCTCATAAAATGACTAAGTATGAAAATGTGCGATGTTACACAGGGAGTCACCAAGCTTCCGCTTACTCCAGAGCGTGACACCCCTCCAAGATGTAAGATGCAAAAAAAATGAATGGCATATTAGATCGAACTGTATATATGCAATCATAATCCTATGCCTTCGAAAAAGCGACAGTATGGCCCACATACATCTCCATCAAGTCAGATATGTGGTGGAGATTGAATATAATAGATGATTCAATTATATACACTGACTCGATCTGCAGGGGAAAAAATGTATCATGAGGTGCACGTTCCTTCCAAGGAGACCCTGGGCGACAGTCTACCTAGCTCGTCAGGTCCAGGACTAAGCCAGTGTGATCATTGAAATTTTTTTACGTTTTGCAAGTCCACTTGATCTTTTGAAAAATATTTTGAAATAACTCGCCTCCATTTTGAAATATGCAGGAAAAATTGAGAGACGGAGCTCGCTCGTCAGTACGAGGTTCAACTGTTCCTGATGCCTTTACCAGGAGTAAGTGAACCAAAGATCGAATTTATGCCTTTACTTTGCTCAAATTTGCCTTAGAAATTATTCTAAGTCCTAAAATGCACAGAGAAGCATGCTTGTGCTATGATCTTTGAAAAAAGGTTTAATTTTGAAAATATTGCGCATGCTTTTTTATTTTAAAATGCTTTGAAAATAATTCAAAATTGAACTTCCAAGTGATTTCGAAATTGATCTAAAAATATACTTTTGAAATTTGTTTGCAAATATCTTGATATTAACTTGAAAATGATATTAAAATTGAAAATTGAATTTGAATTTAAAATTAAAATCATTTGTGAAATTGAATCTGAATTTGAAATTGAAATTGAGATTTGAAGTTGAAATTAAAATTATTTTGAAACTGAATTTGAATTTGAATTTGAAATTGAAATTGAAAATGAAATTTCTTTGAAAATATTTTAAAAAATGTATTGAAAATTACTTAGAAAATATTATGAAAATGATTGAAAATGACCTTGAGGATTACTTAAAAAAATAAATAAAACAATTTTAAAAATATTATTAATTTGGATTAAAAATCAACTTTGAAAAATGATTTTGAAATAACTTGAAGTATCTTTAGAAAATGGCTTTTGAAATAACTTTGAATTTGAAAATGATCTTAAAAATGACATTGAATTTAAAAATAAAAATAGTTTTGAAAATGAAATGAAATAAACTTGAAGATATTTCGAAAATCACTTGGAAAATATTTTGAAATTGAAAATATTTTGAAAAGTTTCAAAAATTTAAAAAAATGATGCAATTTCTATCTTGAATTATGAATGCATTATTTTATAAAAAGTTTTGAAGAAATTTTATTGAAAATTTCTTTTATTTAAATTTTTATTTTGAAAGAGAGAATTTTGGTGCCTTTATAGAATTAAAACAAAGTTAAATTTTCATATATCTGTGACTATGGCCACAATATACTTTAAATTAACTTTTATTTGAATTCTAATAAAGAAAAAGAAAGGAAATTGATTTTCAAAAATTGATGTTTTTTGAAAATGACCTAAAAGTGCAGGTTAATTTTTCTTTAATAAAGAATAGTAATTCTAAGTATTATTCGTATTCTGAATATGGCCACAAATATAAATTTTACCTAGTTTTATTATCCTCTATTAAAGTGGTGCATGTGCCATTCATGTTTCACCATGGTGTAATTGAAATAGAAATAAAAATAAAATTACAACAAATTGATTATGAAAATCAAAATTAAACTATGTACTCATTCATTCCTAAACTAAGCATAAAGTAAAATCCTCTTTAATTATTCAATTGCAACCCTTAAATTAATACAAGAATTGATAAAATATCAAAATTAACAAACTTGTTAGAAATAAATGTAGGCTTTTATGGATTTTCCTTCAATTATTTGAAAAATGAGGAAAAAAACCAAAATTAGCCTTTTATGCCCCAAAAATAAAGAAAAATTATGCAAAATAAATGCAAATGATGCATGACTTTACAAAAGAATTTGAAAATGTATTTTGAAGTTCAAATTTTCAAATTTGAGTTTAAAAATGCCAAAATTTACTTTAAATTTTGAATTTAAAGTTAATATAACTTTGAAATTCAAGATTTTATGAAAAAAAATTGAATTTTTTTTTAAATAAAGATCAAATGAACTCCAAAATTTGCTAAAATGAAGATAAGGCATTCTAATTTGCTAAAAACTATTTTCAAACTATAAAATGACATGAATTATATTTGAAATTTGAGTTTTAAAATGCTAAAATATGTAATTTATCTTTATTTTAACAAAAATATGCTTTTTATATACTGGTTTTGAAAAATGCAATGAATAAAATATTAAATGACCATAAAAATTTATGAAAATTGATCTGAAGACCCCTAACAACTTTAGGAGCACTTTAGAATTGAAACAATTAATAAAAGGTTGGACAAAAACCAAAATTAGGGTTTTTTATCCAATTAAAACAGGAATTTACAAAATCAAGATTTACAAGAGAACCTGTAAGAGCATTTTAGGTAAATAAAAGTCTAAACAACTCAAATCAAGATAAAAATGAATCCATGGATTCAGAACATATCAGAAAAATATCTTCTTTTTACAGAACTTTAAAATCATTTTTGAATCTTGAGATATGAATGAAACATTGGATAATTAATTTTAGAAATAGGAGATTGAGTTTTAACAAATAGGCTTCTTTAATTTGGGTGTTTCAGAGACTAAACTGACTTAATTTCTCCCAAATTTATGGGAGAAGTTGCACAACACAATCACAAAACAACTCCACTTTACAAAAATAGAAAATCAATTTTGGTTTGGAAATGGTGACTTCAGGAAGTCACTATTTAATCTCAAGGATTGAACCTGTTACAGAACCTCAATCCTAGTTTTTAACAAAATTAAAATAACAAAATGAGTATAAAAATTGATATGGAGAAACTAGACACATAATGAAAGAAAACCCTTTTTACAAATCTTGAAAATAATCTCTCATTAGGGAGAGCTAATCTAAACAAGATGATATAAGATCTAAGCAATGCTTAATGATGCAAAGTAACATGGTTCTGATTTTTTATCAGAATGAAATATGAAATGACAATTAAAATTTATGAAAATTGGCATGCATAAACTAAAAATTTTAATAAAAAAATTTCTTTTTACAGATTTAGAAAATAATCTCCCATTGGAGAGATATGACTGCAACAAGTTGATCCTGGGTCTGAGCAACAACTGAGATTGCAGACAGACATGGTTTCGATTTTAAATACAAATGCAATAGAAATCGATCATAGAAATTGCTTAAAATTTTCAGAGATGAACTAGACATTAAGATGAAGAAACTTTTTTTTACAGATCTAGAAAATGATCTCTCATTGGGGAGATATGACTCAGACAAAATAGACTAAAACATGAGCAATTAAATAACATAGAGTGATAGAGTTATGGTTTTTTATCAAAATCAGGCATGAAATGACCTTAGAAATTACTAAAAAATAGCATGAAAAAACTAGATTTAATGTTGAAGATACCACTTTTTACGGATTGGAGAGATCATCTTCGGTTAGGGAGAAATTGCTCCCGCAAGTAGGTCCTGATCTGCTAAAATCCTGATGGTGCATAATGACAAGTCTGAATCCCAATTTTTAAAGTGGGTCCACAGATCCCCAAAAAATGTAAAAATTTTACAGATTCAAGTGGATATAGTCATGAATCACCCATAAAAAATTTAGATAAAAAATGCAAGAAAAAATATCTGAAATTAAGATACTAAAATGAAGCCAGAATCAAGATGCATGTAAAATAGAAAAGAGAATGAATGCATATAATCTATCAAGACATAAAACGAAAAATAAAATGTAGATGATATATTTATGAATTTTAGAAAAAAAACCAGTAAAATATCATCAAATACAGAATTAACAAAGTAAAAATTAAAAGAAACAAGGCATCGATTAATTTGATATTGTCAATTAAAGAGAAATTTGATCTATAGAAGTTCAAATTTAATATTCTTGATGAATTTTGATAGAAATAGAAATTATAAAATGTAATTAAATTAAAACAAAGAAGAAATGCAATTAGAAGATGAGAAGAAGCATACCTTGGCTGAAGAGGAGGAGAAGGAGAAGCTCCTTGAGTTTGGCACCAACTTTAAGAGAGCAATAGAGAGAGGGATTCAAGATGTGAAAATCGTCCCCCCCTAGGGGTTTATTTATAGTTGAAGCTAGGGATATTTTGGGCATTGAATTTTCAAAGTTGGTTAGGCTTAGGGCTGATGTGGCAAGGCCTCTAGAAGGCTCTTGCCACATGGCATTCAAAGGGAACACAAGGGAAGGGGGGTGCTCCCCCCATCTGGGTCTTTTTTAAAATTTCCAAATGGGCATAGTTAGAATTTTGAAAATACCTTAACACATGGCACCACTTTATAAGTGGGTGCCCATGTGGGTTTTTAAAACAAAGGGGATTTTAAAAGTGAGCTTTTAAAATCAATGGGGTTTTAGCTAAAAAAGGATTTTTAAAATAAACTTTATTTAAAACTTGAAAAATGCCAAGTGGCGCCCCCTTTAGAAAATATATTTTTTCTTCTTCTTTTGATTTTGAAACTAAACAAAGGAGATGATTTAAAAAGGAAAGTGATAATAAAAGAAATAAAGAAGAGAATTTTGATTTTTGAATTTAATGGATCTTGAATAGATCTAAGATCCATTTCAATTTTTTTGATTTTTCTTCAAAATCCAAATCGAGTTATAAATTGGATTCAGACTAATTTTCGAAAGATTTTATAAAAAATGCTAATTTTGGATTTGAATTTCAAGGATTGATTTTGAAAATTGAATAAATTTGGATTTTGAATTTGAATCTGGATCTAAAACTTTGAATAAAATGGATATGGATCTCAATTGAAGATAAAAATGAAGAAAATTTGTTCAAAATGGTAATCAAATCTTGAATATGGATTTATAAAATGAATTGAAATGGAAAATCCAGACTTATGATGAAATTTGGATTTGGATATTTGAATATGGATATTAGATCAAGCCCAGAAATGAAATTGGATCTTGGATCTGTATTAGAATCTAAGGAGTAAAACTGTGTTTCAGATATTAGACAAAGAAATGGGTTTGAATCTGAGTTCAGAAATTGGATTCACTTTATCCTTCTGAATAGATTAGAAGGTGGATCTAGATAAAAATGGATCTGAAATGATTAATTCGATCTTGGATATCTAATGAGACATTTCAGATTCAAAAGGTAAATTGAACTTTGGATCTGGATAATAGAATGAATTGAATGAAGAATCCAGGTCTAGGGTGGCAAATAGACATCAGATCTAATATCTGAATTGAAATGTGGATTGGATCTCGGATATTGATAAAGTATCAGATAAAAAAATTGATTCAAGTTCGAATTGAGACTTGTCTCTTTTTGAAAATTGATAGAAACAATGTTCTAAAGAATTTTTTTTTTGTTTTTGCCCTGCAGGGGTAGCGAAACATGATACTAGATTGGTTTGAACTGAATAGAATTGAAATGAACTGAATTAGAAGTCAGTTATACTAAGATGAACTAACTTCAGAACTAAAACACTAGCTCAACCGACTGGGGTTAGCTCAATTTGGACTGAATTGAGCTAAAATAAGCTAAAATGAAGGTCTAAAAATGCAGAAAGTAACTTAGAACTGAAACCAGATCATTCAAACTCCCAATGAACTTATATTAGACTTATGGGGATAGAATCTACTGGTTTAACTCAGGGATAATTTGGCTAAAATTTGAGCTAAAAATGAGCTCATTTCGCCTAAAATAAACTGAATTTAGCCAGAGTGAACTGACACAGCTCATCATGAGCTCAGTGGAGCTAGAAATGACTGATATTCCAACTTATCTAAACTTAAGATGAGTTTGGCTAAGTCTGACTGGCAAAATGGTCTAAGGGTGACTCAGAGGTAAAATGGTAATTTTATTGCTCAAATGGGGGTAGACTGACCTCTAGATTGGGGTAAACCTAGGGGTGAGACTCTACATTGCCCTGCAGGAGGTTTGGCATCTGCGAAAGAAGATGTCCAGAATGAATATGAAAAATTTAGGGTGTTTACAACCAACTATTTGAAGCCGGGACGGTCAATCATTTTCAAGACGAGTAGGAGGCAGCCCACGGGCTTGGTACTAGGGATGCCAATACATGGTTAGGTTTGAGTAAAACATCTGAACTTAAAATCCAATTGGTTGGATTTAAGAAAACATGTGCTATCCTATTAATAATAGGATTGGATCCAGGTGTAGTCTTACCTTTTGTCATCTGACTCTTAAGTGTCTAATACCATGATTTAGCTCAACTGATTTTAATTTTGATGGTGAAAAGCTCATACCAGACTTGCCTTTTGTGAATGGAATCCGATATCCATCAAATTGGAATATTTGTCATATTTGGTAGCATAAAATCAAAGCCATATCTCCATCCGATTATAATCAAAATCAAATTTCTTAAACTTTTTTTGTTGATCAGACCCTATAGATCTAATCCGTAAGCTTTATTCAGTAGAAAACAAGTTTTGGATGATGTGACTATAAATGTATGTTTTTTAAGACCTTTAAAAATCAACGCCTCAGAATGTATCAAAATTTAATGACTTAAAAAATCTTATTTTTATGTCCAAACAACATGATCCAAAGCATGATTCCCATCAAATAAACTATTTGAGTACATCCATAAGGTTTAATTGAGAATATACAACTTACAATCTTGATTTCTAGTATGTGAGAATAGGTACTCAGGTTTCATTTTTCTTTTCTATGAAAGCAAGGTTGTTAAATGTGATGAGGCGAAGCGAGGCGTTGAGCCTGTTATGAAGCGAGGCGTAAGCCTCGAGGCGTTGAAGCGTAAGCTTCATGATCAAAATAATAAAATATATAATATTAATAAAACAATGAAAATTTTAAATAAAAACTACTAATCAACGTCAATATACAATAATCACCAAAAGAAAAAAAGACAAAAAATGAAGCACAAGAACAACCATGTAATATTCAATCGAAGATCAATATAAGGATGAAAAACTACAAGCCGTTCCCTCAATTTAAGCATCAAAGTAAATCGAATTCGGTCAATTACACAAAAACAAGAGGCTCCTTTTCTCGTCTCCGATACGATACCAAAAGAACATCAAGAACTAACTAACGCTTACAAAGAAGAAAACAAATAGCAAGGAAGAGGAAAAAGATAATTGCCTGAAACAATTTACTGCCCTCGTTAGTGAATTGGAAGAGGACCTTGGCTGATTCGAATGCCGATTTGAGGGCGACGAGGCCAGCTATGACGTCTAGGCCGATGACGCCATCCCTCTCCCTCAGCTCGTCGAAGAGAGGGCTCAACAACTTCACCCTCCCCGACAGATCGGAGGCCTGCTTCTTCGAGGGGCCGCGTCAACTTTCCAACATGGCTTAGATCTCCCGAATGAGGTCGATCAACGACTGCACCACCTCCCTCGCCTCCGATCCAGAGGGAATCGTTTCCCCCATCTCCCATTCCTTCTAAACGAAATCGAGCGGCGTGTTTGGGGATTCCTTCCTCTGTTCCGAAAGGAGAGGGAGCAAAACGAGGGAGAAAAGATCAAAGATCTCTTTTCCTTTTCGTTGTTTGGACGGAGTAGGGGGATGAGTTTCAGGAGGCCTTGCTGATGGAAAAAAATGGAGGTATGGGAATTGGGAGGAGCGAGGGGAAGGTGCAGGGATATTGTTGTGCTCGCACCAGATTACATGATGCACACGCCTTAGAAGCGAAGCACACCTTGATGTGAGGCGTGCGCTTCACTCATGTGAAGCGCGCGCTTCAAGCCCGCAAACGCTTCATACAAAGCCTCAGTACCTTCAGCTTGCGCTTCGCCTCTGAGGCGTAAGCCTCTCACAACACTGTATGAAAGTGAACCTGTTTGGCAGGAAAGAAGTTTGGTAGGAAAGGTGTCTTTCCTAAATAAAATGTGAAACAAACATATTTATTGGAAATATGTGGTGGGGTCTACATAATAAAAGCTAAAAGGTACTTTTCGTGTCATAATGGGTTCATGCCTCCCTATCTTGGGAAGCACTTTCCCTTTTATATGTCGATTTTTTAAGGGAATGAAAGAACAAAACAGACAGAACACAGGTTCTGTCTGTTCTTTAACAATTGTACCTAAGTTCAACCTTTGCTTCGACTGTACACAGACGCTGTGTTCCAAAGTTTAACGTTTGTTAGATTTGTTGTGTGGACAGCATGGATACACATAGATAATGGGTCAGATAACTTCATTTTGGATCGTATGACTTTATTCGCCCAACAATATGAGAGTTTTAACATGTTTATTATGAATTTTAACTTTGGATATGGATCTCGAATTAGATCTAAATATTATATTTTTTTAACATTTGAGAAAAAATAATAATTGATAATTTTTATATATAAATTCTTTAATCAATGTCATATTATATCTAATTGACAATCTTTTTTTTTCCATTTCCACCATGAAACAAACATCAAACTATTATGGTGGGAGAGTGTCAAGCTGCTAATAATGGATCCTAGTTATGTGCAAATCATTGTAAGGCTGAGTTGGCAGGATTTTTTCAAAAAATCCGTGCACTTTCCCACGAAAATGGAACAAACCTGCACTTTAGTGAAATTATAATGTTAGGGATTTTCCTAGAAACTGATACATAGTTTCATGTAAGGTCTGAGTAGGGGACGTTTGTTTAAATCCAATGAGAGTGACTCCTGTTGGCTCCACTCTCTCACTTCAAAGTAAACATGAGAGAATAGAATGGGGCATGAGAAAAAACTTACGTTACTGTGGCCCTTACAACACAATATGGTTCCAACACAACTCCAAAAAATAACAAGTAGGGGAACATGAAAAAGAAAAGAAAAGACCTAGCACGTTTTGTGGTCATCACCAACCATCAACAGGAGTAGGTCCACCAACCATAATGACAAAATTGTTAGATCCTGCCTTCACGTGGAGAATTTGAATGAGTTTTCGGGTTCAAATTAGGCTGTGTTTGGGAAGATGGTACCGTAGTAGTTGGGTGGGCACCAGAGACATCAATACTACGTGGCTATGTGAATGGGGATTTGATTTTTGTTTGGGATAAGGAGTTGGAGGGATCCGATAATTACAGCTGGGAATCAACTCTAACTCCCTAAAATACACCATTTGAACCCCCCCTTAGAAAGATGAGGTATTCTAGAATCTTTGGTTCACAAGGATTCTGGTGTCACAAAAAATCCCATGGTTCGAATTTTTTACAGCATTTACCACAGTAAATGCCTATTTATCACTTTGGGTCCCTTCAACAGTCACCACAATAAATTTTTTACAGCATTTACTACAGTGAATGCCTTATTCCACTGAATCCATGAAAATCTGAAAGTGTATATTGACTCTTCTCCATGCTGCATGCGTTGGGTCTCTTCTACATTTACCACAGTGTCCATCTGATGCCGCCTCTCATAGGAGCATCGTTGTCGCAATAAGGGTAGATGCAACTCCTCCTCCTCCTGTGCACAAAAGCGTAAACCATGACTACTGCAGCGATGCTCCCCTAATTTTGCTGCCGTAGGGAATCGCTCTGGTAAGAAGCTCGAGGTGAAGCTAATTTTTTTTTTCTTTGTATCCTCTCCCGTAAGAAGGAGAGACCCTTATTTTGGGCACGATGACGCCAACGATGAAGGCCTCGAAGAGTGCATGTATTCCGATGGTGTCCATGAGGAATCCTGCGGCCAACACCAGTGTGAGCGTCGTCGCACAGATGTAGATCTCCTTGATGGGCTCGCCCTCGAGGCACCTATTGGCCATCCACGCGAGTGTTGGCCGGACGACCACCACTATGAAGGCAACTAACCCGATGTCGAGGAGGATCACCCACAGGGATATATATGAGCGGGGACTTGCCAGAGCTCAAGATTGTGATGCCGAGTACCAAGAGGATCCACGCGACGACGTTGTTCATGGCCGTGACTGACGGTGGTGAGGAGATTGAGCTCGATCAGTCTATGTTGTTGACGCCAACCGCTGGCTGCGGTTCCCGCTCGACTTAGGGTTTCTTCTTTTTCGGGGCAGTGAACTGAGCCGGATATGCCATCATCGTCCTCTGCTTCCTCTTTCCACAGCACCTCCGACGGGAAACCGAGTACCATCGATCAGAAGGTTGAAAACTCGATCGCCCGTCCACCGAAGAAAAACAACTCAAACACCTTCCAGATCTTGTTGGTAACCAGCCTGGCCTCCTGGTCCAGACCACCTGTCAGAATTTATTGACCGCTAATCACAGTCGATCAAAGCCTCAACTATAAACAACGATGGGGGCTGACACGATAAACTAGGACACGCAGAGGGGGACTCGACTAGGCAAAGGCGGGAGAAGTATTTCACATCCCGAGGTATCTCCCAACATGGTGACAGTTGTCAACATCCATCTGTATAGCAGGTTTCTAAGTTCAGTTCACTGAGGAATGGGTCCTGCAAAGACCCCCCTTGCAACAGGACCAGAGGTCCCATTCAGTTTTATTTATTTATTTAGTCATTTTAACCCCTTTGACTCCCCCACCAATAGGGATGACAGTGGGGCGGGGCGGGGGACATGGTTTTCACCCCCGCCCTGCCTCAAAATTTTATCCTCCACCCCCGCCCCGCCTCCGCGGCGGGGATGAATTTTATCCTCCACCCCCGCCTCCATCCCCGTTTCATACCCTTCATCCCCGGTCCAAACGGGGATGAGGCGGGGCGGGGATATTGCGGGGAAAAGTAGTCGGGTTGGGGTGGGAATTAGGCGGGGATCGTGGCGGGGCGGGGAAAAGTGCACGTCCACCCCCGCCCCGGCTCCGCGGCGAGGATGGATTTTATCCTCCACCCCCGCCTTCATCCCCATTTCATACCCTTCATCCCTGGTCCAAACGGGGCGAGGCGGGGCGGGGCCCCGTTTTCCCCCGGTCCACTGCCATCCCTACCCACCAGACCCTCTTTTCCAACCTCGGGTACTCGCCCAGGCAGCACTCCACCTTAGCACGGCTGAGGCCCTCACCCTTGCATGCTACACCATCCGCACCGAGAGCTCCAACGATGATCCTTCAACCGTTAGGAAGCTCCCCAATGAGAGAAATAGAGGGTAAAAGCCAAAAAGTGCAGCACGTGAAATACCAAAAAAGAAAACATGACAGTTGAAAAGTAAAACTTCAAAAGTATTGCTATTCACGAATTCACTTTTTCTCTCTCTACACACTTTTAACATGAAGAAGTACGCTATTTAAAGAAGGCAAAGCCTTTACATAAAAATAGAAAACCTAAGCTAAAACTTAGGAAAGAAATCACAGGTACACAACTTTTGAGACTCTACTAACAAAAAGTAAATCCCTATAAACTAAGAAACTGAAAATATGTGGGCTTTGAGTGCTCTTAAGTCAAATGTGGGCATTGGATGCCCTACCCACTTCCTTCTACCTTGAGCACCAAGTCAAATGTGGGCTTTGGATTCTCTTGCCCATGACCTTGAGCATTAACCAACATTTTTTCCCCTTAATGTGAAAGGCCTTGCACACCTATGGATTCTCTGAACATCAAAATTTTTTTAGATGACAAGGCTTTTGTGAAACCATCAGCAACTTGATCATTTGTAGAGCAATACTTCAGCACTACTTCACCTTTTTTCACTGCATCTCTTATAAAATGATATCTAAGCTCAATGTGTTTTGTCCTACCATGAAAAGTAGGATTTTTAGCAATAGAAATTATAGACTGATTATCACAGTAGAGCTTAGTTGGAAGATTTTGTTCTACATGCAGGTCCTTCATAACACGCCTCATCCAGATTGCTTGACAGGTAGCAGATGTAGCCGCAATATATTTCGCTTCTGAAGATGATAGCGCTATTGAATTTTGTTTCTTTGAACACCACGACACAATGCCTGAACCAAAACCGAAAGCAAACCCGCTTGTGCTTTTTCGATCATCCATTGAACCTGCCCAATCACTGTCAGTAAATCCAATCAAATTAAAGTCAGTAACATGATTATAAAAAATTTCATAATTGATTGTTGCCCGTATATAGTGGAGAATCCTTTTTGCTGCGCCTAGATGTTGCACAGATGGATTATGCATAAACCTTGAAAACATACTGACTGAGAATACAATGTTTGGCCGAGTGTGAGTTAAATACATTAATCCACCGACCAAGCTTCTAAAACATCTTTCATTTGCTCTTGCCATTCCATCTTCCAAACTCAATTTTTTATTCGCATTCATCGGAGTTTCACAAACTTTGCAATTCAACATCTTTGATTTTTTGAGCAGTTCCAAAGCATACTTTTCTTGAGACACAAAAATCCCTTCTTCAGATTGCACAACGTGAAGACCAAGAAAAAAACATAGCATCCCCAAATCTGACATTTCAAATTCTTTCATCATACTATGTTTAAATTCTGCAATAAGCTTAAATAAAGAACCAGTGTAGATAATATCATCTACATAGACACTTACAATGAACAATTCATTCACATTTACTTTGACATAGAGTGTAGGTTCACTATCACTTCTTTGAAAACCATTTTGGTGGAAGAATTTATCAAGGCAACTATACCGTGCACGCGGGGCTTGTTTTTGCCCATATAAGGCATTTTTTAACTTATAAACTTTTTCTTCCTTTCCTTTAGCAACAAATCCTGGTGGTTGGTCAACTTACACGACTTCATTTAGAAAACCATTTAAAAATGCAGCCTTGACATCAAATTGATAAACTTTCCATTTGAATTGAGCTGCAATCGCAAGGATCATTCTCACAGTTTCAAATTTTGCAACAGGTGAAAACGTTTTAGTAAAATCAATTCCATATTTTTGCATGAACCCTTTAGCAACTAACCTTGCCTTATATTTTTTTACATTTCCACCAGCATCATACTTGACCTTATAAACTCACTTTACTCCAATTGATTCCTTTCCCGGAGGCAAGTTGGAAAGCTCCCATGTGTCATTCCTCTTGATGACCTCCATTTCTTCTTTCATTGCATCTATCCATTTTTTATCTGCGCATGCTTCATCATATGATGATGGTTCTAGAACAACAAAAGCAAAATCACATTTATAAATATCCTCTAAAGATCGTACCTTTTTCGGAGGAGTGTCCACATCAAATGTGGACTCAATATTTTCTGTGAATTCATCTCCCATACTTGAGGTTTCTGGAGATAATGCTTCAGTAGTATGATTTGATTGTGGTGTCACTTCATCAATTTGCAACTTCACGCTTTCATTGTTGGTTCATTCTCAACATGCTTTTTCATAAAAAATAACATCCCTTTTTATAATCATTTTTTTAGAAGAAGGATTATATAGATGATATCCCTTAGTTTCATTACTATAACAAACAAAGATACACTTTTCAGTTTTTTAATCTAACTTGGTTCTTTCTGAAGAGTCAATCAAATCATATGCTATACTGCCAAATACCTTCAACATACTTACATTTGGTTTTCGATTCCACCAGGCCTCATAAGGTGTTTTGTTTCAAACTGTCTTTATTGGAGAAATATTTAAGATATGTACTGCAATGTTAACGACTTCTGCCCAAAACTCATTTGGCGCCTTCTTTTCACTTAGCATGTTGCGTGCCATTTCTACCACTTTACGATTTTTTCTTTCTGCCACTCCGTTCTGTTGTGGTGTCTTTCTTACTGTCAGTTGCTTGCGAATACCATGATCTTTGCAAAACAAACCAAACTCATCAGATAAAAATTCTCCTCCTCTATATGTGTGCAATATTTTTATAGTTTTTCTTCTCTCATTTTCCACAAGGAACTTAAATTCCTTAAATCTATCAAATGCATGAAATTTATGAGTAAGAAAGTACACCTAACTCATTCTAGTAAAATCGTCAATTAAAAGCAAAAAGTATTTGCTATTGTTTAATGAAGGAGTTCTCATGGGCTCGCATATATCAGTATGAACTAATTCAAAAGGTTCTTTAGCTCTCCATGCTTTTCCAACTGGAAATGATAATTGGTGTTGTTTACCATAAACACACCCTTCACATATCTCATTTGTACAATTAATGGCTGGCAAACCAACCACGATATTTTTTTGATGCAAGAGTTTCAAACCATTAAAATAAAGATGCCCAAACCTCAAATGCCACAGTTTAGATTGATCAAAACCATTTGCCATAAAGGCACAATCATCTATCGTGATTATTTTAAGTGAAAACATTTTATTTTGAACCATATCTATTTTTACAAGAACTGTATCATTCTTGTTTTTAATCTCACAGACGTCATTTTCAAATAAAAGAGTGTAACCCTTTTTAACCATTTGCCCTACACTCAGTAAGTTCTGAGCCAAACCAGGAACATAATACATATCTTGAATGTATCATTCATTACCTGATTTTGTCTTGATTACAACTGTTCCTTTGCCATTGACATCTACTTTATTGTTGTCCCCAAGCCACACATTCAACTTCACAGTCTCATCGATATTCTTAAAAAGACTTCTATCATCGGTCATATGATTACTACAACCACTGTCTACAAACCACATTTCACTTTTGCAACTGTTAGTATTCATGCTTGCAAGAAACAAATTTTCATTTTCATCTGCAAAATTTGCGTGTTGCTTTGCCTTTTCAAAACATCGGGCTTTAATATGACTAAATTTCTTACAAAAATGACATTGTTTCCTTCTAAAGAACAGATTTTGATTACCTTTTTCTGTTCCATCATTCCTTTGAGAGGTATCATAAAACCTTTCTCGACCTCTTCCACGTCCACAAAAGGATCCCCTAAAACCTCCTTGACCTCTACCTTCACCCTTTTAATCAAATTGAGTATTCTTTTCTTTTGGAATTTTGACTTTCGATTGAAAGGCCTGTTCCAATGTTTTTTTTGAAAACTTGTTTATCCGATGCTCATGGGCTAAAAAAGACCCCATTAGTTCATCAATAAAATACACAAATAAATCCTTGGACTCTTCAATTGCAGTAACAACATGATCAAATTTAGAATGTAGACACCTTAAAACTTTTTCTACTATTTTTTTATCATCTAAAATTTCACCAAAGGTCTTCATTTGATTTACAATAGTAGAGAGCCTAGAAAAAAAGGTTTGAATTGACTCACTGGTTTTCATAGAAAATGTTTCAAACTCTTTTCTTAAGGATTGAAGTTTAACCGTTGTGATCTTCTTATCACCATGAAATTTTTGCTTCAAAAGTTGTCAGACTTCTTTTGACTTAGTAGCACCAGCAGTAGTTGGAAAAATGGTTTCAGACACAACCTGTTGTAGAACTAACAATGCCTTTGCATCTCTCTTTCGAGCTTCTTTTACATCGATTTTTTTTGCTGCCTTTGTTCCTTCAACATCTGCATAACCATTTTCAACCAACTCCCAGAGGTCTTGTGAGATAAAGAAAGTCTTTATCTTAATATTCCAGAATTCATAATTTTCACCATTAAAAATTGACATTAATGATTATGATAAATTGAGAGAGTTAGAATTATTTGCCATACCAAACTTACTCAAAAAATATTCTTCAAAAGAAATTTCGAATCTATAGGAACTCCTTGCTTCGGCAATGCTCCTATTGCGTTTTTCTCGAACGCCCAGCTCCGATTCCAACCTGGCTCTGATACCAAGAATTGAGAGAAATAGAGGGTAAAAGCCAAAAAGTACATCACATGAAATACCAAAAAAGAAAACACAATAGGTGAAAAGTAAAACTTCAAAAGTATTGCTATTAACGAATTCACTTTTTCTCTCTCTCTACACACTTTTAACATGAAGAAGTACGCTATTTAAAGAAGGCAAACACTACAAGAAAAATGCTAATTAGCGACGGAAATTTGCGACGGAAAAAATCCGTTGCAAATTTGCGACGGATCAGCGAGCGAAAACTATTTGTCGCTAACATTTGAAATTTTTGCAAAATTAGCGACGGAAATATATCCGTCGCTAACTCCATCGCTAATTAGCGACGGATTTAGCGACAACGTTTTTTTGTTGCCAAAACACTAAAAAAACTATAATTAGCGACAGAATTAGCGAGGGAATTTTTTCGTCCCTAATCCGTCGCTAATTAGCGACAGATTAGGGACGGAAAAATTCCCTCGCTAATTCCGTCGCTAATTTTCGATTTAAACCCGTCTCGCCTGAGGCGCAAAATTTTCCCTCCCCTCCCCGTTCAAAAATTTTCTTCCCTATGTTTTTTCCTCCTCCCGTTCGATTTAAACCATCCTCACCTTTCTCTGACGATGCGCAACAACCTCTCACACCACAAAGGTCGACCTTCTCAGGCACCTCTCGCACCACGCGCAACTTCTGCAGCCGCTCTGCAGCGATCCCTCCGTCCCTGTCTCATCGTCCAGCTCGACGGCACCTCTCGCACCACGCGCAACTTCTGCAGTCGCTCTGCAGCGATCCCTTTGTCCCTGTCTCGTTGTCTAGCCCGACGGCACCTCCATCCTCCATTCTCAGGCACCTCTCGGTGGAGACTGCTCGGGCACCAATGGCACCTCCATCCTCCGCGTCGTCGTCCAGCCCGACGCCTCCTGCAAGTTCTTCCCCGTGAACCCTGGCTACGCCGCCTGCCCTGACCGCTCCTCCTGGCGGTGCCCCTCGGCAGTCTCCACCGCATGTTCCGCCTCTCCCTCGCCGGATCCTGTCTCCACTATGACCCTCGCCGGATCCAGTCTCCCTCACGGGATCCCGTCTCCAACCGTGACTGGCTCGCTACGGAAGAGCGTCCCGATGCCGGTTCTGTACAAAAAAAATTGCTCCTTGCCGGAGAACGCGCCGGCAACGAGAATTTTTTTTATTTTTTTAAAAAAATTTAACGACGGATTAGCGACGGATATTATCCATCGCTAATTTAAAATAGCGAAGGACTAGCGATGGATCATATCCGTCGCTAATCTGTCGCAAATTAACGATGGAATTAGCGGCGGATAAGTTGTGGCACTACTTAGCGTCGAAAATTCGCGATGAAAGTTATCTGTCGCTAATCCGACGCTAATTCGTCGCTAAACTGTTTAGCGACGAATTAGTGTCGGATTAGCGACGGATTTAGGTTGTCGCTAATCCACAAGTTTCTTGTAGTGAAAGCCTTTACATAAAAATAGGAAACCTAAGCTAAAAGTTAGGAAAGAAACAACACGTACACAACTTTTGAGACTCTACTAACAAAAAGTAAATCCCTATAAACTAGGAAACTGAAAATACGTGGGCTTTGAGTGCTCTTCAAGTCAAACGTGGGCATTGGATGCCCTACCCACTTCCTTCATATCAGGCTTGACCTAACTTTCACTGGATTAGGATGGGCACTACGCACCCTAACCCTAAGCCTCCTATTGGTGGATTTTCTAGTCAGGGGCCCACACTGGCCTCAATGTGCCTCGGCAACAACCTAAAACTATGAATTTGATGGGTGCTAACTAAGGGTGTCAACGGGTCAGGTTTGGTTTGGACCCAAGTGAAACCAGACTTGGACCAAATTTTGGGTATGGTATATGGTATAGACTTAGGTCTAATCAAGTCCACTATCAAAAAAACCATACCCAGAACCGATAAAAACTACATGAACCAAACCCGGATCATACCTGTTTAAACCATATTTTTTATCATTTTTATATTGAAAATTTGCGAGTCTTAATCAGAATTCGGGTCAGGTATAAAATTTCACAAACTATACTTAGGTCCATGTATTAATTGGATTCCGAACCTGAGTCTTCTTTTTATTTATCACTATACCTGAACCCGATAGGGTTTTGTTCGAATCGAGTCTGGGTAAACTCGTTGACAGTGGGGATGGCAATGGACTGGGGCGGAGGTGGGGGACAGGATCTCCACCCCTCTCCGTCTCAAGATTAGAACCTCCATCCCTGTACCAGAATGAATTTTAACTTCCACCCCCGCCTTCATCCATGTTTCATGTCCTCCATCCCCGATTCAAACGGGAATAAGGCGGGGCGGGGCTCCATTTCCCCGTAGTCTATTGCCATCCTTTAGAAGGACTTGGGGTGGAGTGGGGGCAGGGCGGGAAAAAGTGTAAGTCCATCCCCGCCTTCATCCCCATTTCATACCCTTCATCCCCGGTTCAAACGGGGTGAGGCGGGGTGGGGGCCCGCTTTTGCGGGTCCACTGCCATCCCTAGTTGACCTAACAGAAAATTACAGCACAATCTCCACTCTTCCTCTCTATCTTATATATATATATATATATATATATATAAAATCTCCCATCTGAAACGATGAAGAAAAAAGAAGACTTTTTTAATTGGTATTATTAATTGCATGAAGAGTTTGTCAGGCTTTGCATGAAATTGTGTATAGGTTTCTAAGAAACATCCATACCATGATAATTTTCAGTGTCAGTCAAAAGAAACTACCTACAAGACTACGCCATCTGGGTCATCGATTCCTGCGTTACCAGAGCAAGACCGTCAGGTCTACGCTTCTGAGTCGTCAACTAACATTGCAGTCATTGTGCTTGTCTTTACCGCTTTTGGTGATCGCCTGAGTTTCTGTGAAAGGATCATTAATTTAGGGAACCTTTTTCTTAGTAGTAAAAGTATCCTTTTGAGTTTTTAGTCAGCCATCAAAGTCTTGTTGATTACCCGGCTTGCTTTGAAATGCGGAATCAAGAAAATGATGCATTTATGAACGCCCATGGAATGCATGTAAACCGGAGGCATCACTTGGCGTGTCAGGCATACCTGATTTGAGATGATGATACGGCGTAAAACTAATCGGACTCACCCTAAGAGAAATCATCAAGGTTGTTAAATGTGATGAGGCCAAGCGAGGCGTTGAGCCTGAGCTTCGCCTCTGAGGCGTACGCCTCTCACAACTGGTATGGAAGTGAAGTGGTGGGAGGGGAGGCAGTAAGAGAAGGACCATGCGCCCAGCTGGTACGTAAGCGAGGGATATGCCGGTGGTCGGAGAAGACTGAGCAGCAGCTGCAGCACAACAACTTCGGTGGTCGGTGGTCGATGGTCACAACTGGTCGGAGGTTGATGAGGGGCGCATCACAGCAACGCCTCAGTACCTTGAGCGTGCGCCTCGCCTTTGAGGCGTACGCTTCAGGTACTGAGGCGTACGCCTCTCACAACACTGGAAATCATACCCGAATCCTATAAGGATTACATGAACCAAACGGTACTCGCTAAAATAATTTTTTGATCATTCTTACATTCAAAATTTATGAGTCTTAATTGGAACCGGGGTTGGGCTTGGGTCCGGTCTAAAATTTTACAAACTATACCCTTTTTCTTATATTAATCTGACCCTTTAGGTCCAACTCAACTTCTAATCGGGCCTTCTATCCGTCCGCTTCTTTGAGTCCTCCTTTGACACTTCTCGATTTTGCTATCTTTGTTCGGCATTTTTTTAGGACACAAGCTTCACTTGCTTATCTTTAAAATTATAAATGCTACAATGTATTTTGTTTGCTTCAATCAGGCGCTCTCAATGCTCATCAGAAAGTACAAGGTATCCTTTTTCTTGTTACTTATGATAATTTTTCTCTATCTCATCATGCCTCTTACCAAAAACCTTAAACCATAAACCTTTGCTCAAGCCATAAGGTGTGATCATTAGAGGAAAGCCATAGTGATCGAAATTTGCATACTTGAAGACAACCATATATAGACGATTACACACCTTTCACAAGGTAAACGATCCATCAATTGTAAATGAGTCTACAAAGTGAAGTACAAATTAGATAGGTCAGTGGAGCATAACAAAGTGCGCCAAGTGAATGCCTTTGTCAGGTGAACTCTTTATGTACTTCAAAACTTTGTAGGCAGCCTCAAGATATAAAGTGCTTGGTTGATGCATAAATTAGCTGATTACATTAAATGCATATGAAATATCTAGGCGTGTTATTGTGAGATAGATAAGTCTTTCAACCAATCTGTGGAAGGTAGCAACATCATCAAGTGCTTCTCCTTCATCTACACACAATTTGTGATTAGAGACCATCAGAGTATCAGCTGGTTTCGATCCAAGGAGCCTTGTTTCCTTGAGGAGATCCAGTGCATACTTTCTCTGACATATGAAGATGCCGCTTTCATAATGAGCCATCTTGACCCCAAGAAAGTAACACAATATTCTTATATCCTTAATCTCAAACCTGCAATGAAGAAGATTCTTAACTTCTTGCATATAAGCAACATCATCCTCTGTAAGTATAATGTCATCAACATAAACTAACAATATAGTTATGCTAGTGTCTCTTTTGATAATAAACATGGAGTAATCCGGTGTGCTCTTTTTAAAACCGATTCCTTGAAGAGCCTCACTAAGCTTGGAGAACCATGCTCTTGGCAACTGCTTTAATACATAAATTGCCTTTTTCAATTTGCACATCATACCTTCTTTATACTCATAGCCTAGAGGTAGGTTCATATACAAAACTTCTTCTAAATCTTCACGTAGAAAAGCATTTTTAACATAAGTTGAAAAGCTTTTCAATTTTTATTTGCTGCAACAAACAATAAGGTTCTTATGGAGTTCATTTTTGCAACTAGTGCAAAGGTCAAAAAATAGTTTATTCCTTCAACTTTAGTATACCCTTTGGCAACAAGGCATGCTTTATATCTCTTAATTGTTCGATCACTATGATATTTTATTTTATAGACCCAACGACATTCCACTGATTTCTCGCCTTTAGGAAGTGGTACAATTTCCCAAGTGTGATTCATCTTTAGAGCTTCTAATTCTTGACTCATAGCTTTCCTCCATCTAAGATCAAGTTTGGCCTCTTCATATGTGGTAGGTTCGTGATTTTGATAGGTTTTGGCCAAAAAAGATAAATAGGTGGGTGTTAGGCATTCAAGATCGAAATACTTTTTTATGCAGTGAGACGTAGAATTGGTGACTAAATATGTAACACCCCAACTTTCTTATGGAAATAAAATTGGATTTTTTTTTGAAACAGCGGAAGTGAGAAAACAAGAGTTGGGTGCATTACAGATAAGACATAGATAAATGCTGAATTAAATCCATTCATCCATTTAAAATATCCATTACATCAAAATAACAGTAACTACATTGATCAGAGTCTAACATAAC
Source organism: Nuphar pumila (assembly GCF_984573655.1). Classification (NCBI taxonomy): domain Eukaryota; kingdom Viridiplantae; phylum Streptophyta; class Magnoliopsida; order Nymphaeales; family Nymphaeaceae; genus Nuphar; species Nuphar pumila. The sequence goes on from NC_143259.1 coordinate 1,123,970, forward strand.
CAAAACACTGAATAAATGAGATCTCTTGACCCATTTCAGAACGATGCCTCGATGCTCCAATTTACTCTATACCTGTAAAATATTTAAAGCAGAAGGGTCATACTCCTCTGTCTACATAAGAAGCATTATATTCATATATTGTGCTCAGTGTCCCGTGTACAAATATGTGCAATATTTACAGTTATAGCTAGCATATGATTTTACACTATTCTAAGAAAAATGAACATGCTTTCTAATTCATGATACAGTGTAAGAGCTAACTAAGCTATAAGTGAGTCTGTCATATTAGCATGAATTCTTTTGGTCCTACCAGTATTACAGATTCATAACAATAATACCACAATGCCTTAGAATAAAGTTTCTAGCCAAATTAATTATATGAATATTTATCTTTCTCATACCCTGTGGGTACGCACAGACATAGACCTCGTAGCGGACCAATACCAAAGGGGGTCCATTTTTTTTTCTTTTTTTTTATAACCCGTATGACTAGCCGTTCGAATATCCAAAGGGGACGGTCTGTGACCGAGAGAGAGCTCCTCAGTGGCTAGAACAAGAATTTAGGATGCACCATATGACACTTCTGCAGAAGACTTGGATCTACCACCTGGGACACAATGGTAGTCCTAGCCCCCTAACTCTGTAGACTGGGGACCCAATAAGACGCCTAACTCTCACAAAAACAAGAACGTCCATGAAGCTTGTACCATCTACCGTCTCCAAGGTAGTCCATGGGTCCAGTAACATACACCATCTTTCAGGTGTACCCAGAGCCCGGAGAATCTGGTAACAAACATCATCTTTCAGGTGTACCTAGAATCTCGAAGGTTTTATATTTATATTTTCATTTAACCTTTTGTTTATAATCATGTGCGAGCTACTACACCATGAGGGGTTTAGTAACATATACCATCTTTCAGGTATACCCAAAACCTCACAAACCTTATGATTATGCATACATTTTTATTTTTCAATTATTTTCCTATGTGAGCCATCGCTCCATGGGGATTTCCAAAATCTCAAACCCGTCTCGGGTTCACATACATTGTATACATGTTCGGGTGCCATAAGCACCATCAACATAGCATTTCTCAGAACATGGCTCGACTCGGAGCCCACAATTACATTTTTGTTTACGAGCTTTGCCGTACGCATTTGTACTCATGAGTTAAGTTATACACGTGGCATGGTTTGCTTTATATATATATATATATATATATATATATATATATATATATATATATATATATATATATATATATATATATATATATATATATTTCTTTTCTTTTTTTGTAACCGTTGTGGCCACAGTCTGGTGGAATTTATAGCATGCACTCGGATGCAATAAGACCCGACTCAACATGGCTTTGTGGTTGCCACCATGGGTAATGTGACCCGGGGTATGCGACCTTCCTGTCGCCCCCACCAAGTAATGGCCTGCGACATAGTTGTAACAACCGCACAGTGACAGCGGTTGCGAAATTGGCATGTCAACTTGTAACCGGTGCAACACTACCCCACAGCCCAGCAGGACTGGTACGGCCCTGGCACAGGTAGGTCAGACGTACCAGCAGGAACAATATATGTTGCCCTGCAAGAGGGGTCAAGGCCCTGCTCAGCTGGATGCAGATCAGCCTGATTAACTAGGCCAATCCTGAATAGGTAGTGTGCACGATTATATGCATCAGGGTAACATGCATCCATTGGATCACATTTCCCAATTTCATCCCAAGTTCCCATTTTTTTTTTCCTTAAAAGCTTGGGTAATGTGACCCGAGGTATGCGACCTTCCTGTCACCCCCACCAAGTAATGGCCTGCGACATAGTCGCAACAATCGCACAGTGACAGCGGTTGCGAAACTGGAATGTCAACTTGTAACCGGTGCGACACTACCCCACAACCCAGCAGGAATGGTACGACCCCGACACAGGTAGGTCAGACGTACCAGCAAAAACAATATATGATGCCCTGCAAGAAGGGTCAAGGCCCTACTCAGCTGGATGCAGATCAGCCAGATTAACCAGGCCAATCCTGAATAGGTAATCTGCACGATTATATGTGTCAGGGTAACATGCATCCATTGGATCACATTTCCCTATTTCATCCCAATTTCCCATTTTTACATATAAAGTTTTTTGACTGCTTTAAAACACATATGAGCATGATTAAATCACATATAAAGTTTTTTTACTGCCTTAGAACACATATGAGCATGATTGAATCAATATGCAAGTTTTTTTACCGCCTTAGAACCCATATGAGCATGAATGAATCAATATACAAGTTTTTTTTACTACCTTAAAACACATATGAGCATGATAGAATCACATATAAAGTTTTTTGACTGCTTTAGAACACATATGAGCATAACTAAATCACATATAAAGTTCTTTTACTGCCTTAGAACACATATGAGCATGATTGCATCACATATAAAGTTTTTTCACTGTCTTAGAACACATATGAGCATGATTGAATCACATATAAAGTTTTTTCATTGTCTTAGAACACATATGAGCATGATTGAATCACATATATAGTTTTTTTACTGCCTTAGAACACATATGAGCATAAATGAATCAATATACAAGTTTTTTTACTGCCTTAGAACACATATGAGCATGATAAAATCACATATAAAGTTTTTTGACTGCCTTAGAACAATAATGAGCATAACTGAATCACATATAAAATTCTTTTACTGGCTTAAAACACATATGAGCATGATTGAATCACATATAAAGTTCTTTGACTGCCTTAGAACATATATGAGCATAATTGAATCACATATAAAGTTTTTTGATTGCCTTAGAACAGATATTAGCATGATAGAATCACATATAAAGTTTTTTGACTGTCTTAGAATACATATGAGCATGAATGAATCAATATACAAGTTTTTTGACTGCCTTAAAACACATATGAAAATGATAGAATCACATATAAAGTTTTTTGACTGCCTTAGAACACATATGAGCATGATTAAATCACATATAAAGTTTTTTTACTGCCTTAGAACACATATGAGCATGATTGAATCAATATGCAAGTTTTTTTACCGCCTTAGAACGCATATGAGCATGAATGAATCAATATACAAGTTTTTTTTACTGCCTTAGAACATATATAAGCATGATAAAATCACATATAAAGTTTTTTGACTGCTTTAGAACACATATAAGCATAACTGAATCACATCTAAAGTTCTTTTACTGCCTTAGAACACATATGAGCATGATTGAATCATATATGAAGTATTTTGACTGTCTTAGAACACATATGAGCATAATTGAATCACATATAAAGTTTTTTGACTGTCTTAGAACACATATGAGCATGATTGAATCACATATAAAGTTTTTTTACTGCCTTAGAACACATATGAGCATGATTGAATCAATATACAAGTTTTTTTACTGCCTTAGAGCACATATAAGCATGATAAAATCACATATAAAGTTTTTTACTTTCTTAGAACACATATGAGCATGATTAAGTCACATATAAAGTTTTTTGGCTGCCTTAGAACACATATGAGCATGATTGAATCAATATGCAAGTTTTTTTACCGCCTTAGAACGCATATGAGCATGAATGAATCAATATACAAGTTTTTTTTACTGCCTTAGAACATATATGAGCATGATAAAATCACATATAAAGTTTTTTGACTGCCTTGGAACACATATAAGCATAACTGAATCACATATAAAGTTCTTTTACTGCCTTAGAACACATATGAGCATGATTAAATCATATATAAAGTTTTTTCACTGTCTTAGAACACATATGAGCATGATTGAATCACATATAAAGTTTTTTGACTGCCTTAAAACATATATGAGCATGATTAAATTGCATATAAAGTTTTTTTACTGTCTTAAAACACATATGAGCTTGATTGAATCAATATGCAAGTTTTTTTACTGCCTTAGAACACATATGAGTATGATAAAATCACATATAAAGTTTTTTTACTACCTTAGAACACATATGAGCATGATTAAATTAATTTGCAAGTTTTTGACTGTTTTATAACACATATGAGCATTTTGTTTATATCTTGTTTATAATATTAACAATTTGGTTCTCTTGTAGGATGTTAGAGATGATCAGTGTAGAGTAGCTGACGGAAGTAAGGAGGGAAGGGTAGATCGAGAAAATGAAGAGGATGATGCCCCAAATTTTGACGATGATTAGTTTCATGTATTTAATTTGTTTGACGTACTTGTAATTAATTATAACTTGGCAAAGATTATATTTTATTGTTTAACTTAGAACATGTGTTAATTTTGTTTCACCTGTATATGTATTTTGTTTTCTATAAGTAGGTTATATGAATTGTATTATGAGAAAATTTTCTCGAGTTTCGTAATTCAAAAAAATAATAATTTTTTTAACATTAGCGATGAATTATTTTTGTCGCCAAGCCGTCGCTAATTTCTATTAGACGATGGTTTGCGACAGACTCTGATCCGTTGCTAACTTGTTGACCAAAAGCTAGCGATGGATTTTATCCGGATATAATCCATTGCCAGTCCATCGCAAATTAGCGATGGACTAGCGACGAACATAAGTCATCGCTCATCCGTCGCTAATTAGCCACGAACTGGCAGCAGATAAATTCCATCATAATTTCGTGACTAGGAATATGCAACGGCCTATTACCGTCGATAAGTTGTCGCTATACACGTTAGCGATGGAATTTGCAATGGCTTAGCGACGGATAGCAGCCGTCGCTAATACGCATTTTTCTTGTAGTGTGAACAAGTTTTTTATAAACATTACGAACATTAGAAAGATGTTCTATTCTCCCTGTCATATAATTTGTAGCTTCTGTATCAATTATCTACCCTTGATCTTGTCTAGTTGTGGAAAAGGCAAGATGGTTAGTTGTATGATTTTCTTTAGAGATTTGCTGATTTGTGGAGAGATTTGCTTTGCTAAAATGTTGAAAAAAATTGTAAGATCATCCATGCTAACCACGTTGGCAATTCCATGCCTTGGACCTTTATCTCGATTCTCACGACTCGGTTTTCCATGAAGATTTCAACACCTGTCACGAACGTGTCCAAGTTTTTTGTAGTAGGTACACCGAGGTTTTGGATGAGCCTTACCTCTACCCACATTTTCAACATCCCTTTTTTCAGTCACTATCGTGGCATGATCCACAACCTCTTTATCGGGTGCTTTAGTTTCAACTTTAAAGGTCATTTTCTCTTGATCTTGGCTCGCTGGTTTGGGTTCGTTGCACATCACTTTTCGGCTACTTTCTTTTTTTTTAGATAATAGAACAAACAATGTTTAAATAAGGAAGGGGCGTAGTGAGCAATACCTCACTATGAATAGCTTCATAATCATTGTCAAGGCTGGCAAGAAGTATAAAAACTTTGTCTTCATCCTACTGTGATCTCAGAACATTGACATCAGCCGTAGTAGGACGATATAAAGTCAACTCAGCCCAGAGACCTCTCAGCGAGTTGATGTGAACATGAAACAACTTCTCTCCTCTTTTGGCATTGAGAATTTCATGTTGAAGAAAGTACACATGCGCAAGATTGTTTTATTCTCCGTAGACTTCACGATGAGATTCTCATATTTCTTGCGTTGTGTTAAGAAACATAAAACACTCAGCAATATATGGATCCATGAAGTTCAATAGCTAGGACATTACAAGATGATTTTTGGATTCTCACTCGTCGAACTTGGGATCATCTTTTTCTAGATGCTTCATTTTTCCCGTGACATAGCCCAGTTTGGACTTGCCACTAAGAAAGATACTGGCTGCTTTGGCCCAACTCAAATAGTTGGGACCGTTCAAAGGAACCGTTGTTATCTTCAAGGTGGGATTCTATTTTTGAATCATCATCTTCATCGTTGAATCAGTCATGGTGTTAACAGCACCCTCAATGTCAGATGAATGATTTTGTGACAGTTCTCCACCATCAGTTATGAAACAAACAGAACTTGCTAAACGATTAATTGCTTAACCTGGCTTTGATACCATGTTAACAATATGAAACGAATAATGCAAGCAATATCAGGAACACAACTTACATGTTTGGGCCATACAAGGCCTACGTCCATGGCAAAGGGAGAGCTGCTCTTCTTATTTTTCAACATTATTACAGAAAAATATATATGTGCGTGAACCTCCTGTATGAGGAGATAACTATGTTTAATAACTTAACAACTTAATCAAAAGAGGATATTACAAATGCCAAAAAGTAATCTGTGATACCTATCCATCTCCAACAGAAACAATATCAAAAGAGATACGAAGGATCCATTGACATGACCCACTATCTCTCGAATACCCTGTACCTGTTCCTCCTCGTTATGGAAAGGCTGTCAAGGTATATGAACCTTTCAGCATCCCGGGGCCTTTTGAAACCGGTTGCAATCGGGGATCTGTGGAATGGCATCACTCTTTCTAAGCTAACGACACCCTGTTTTTCGTGAGAGACCACGATCATTCCATAAAATCTTTGATTGTTAGTTTAAACCTCTTTGAAGTTGTGTCTAGGCTTCAAATCAGTAAGGAAAAGTCAATCGTTGTTCCTTGCAACATTTCTCTTAGCGGGCAGAGAGTCATCTCACTACGGGTGTGGTTAAAAAATAAGAGAGCTTTCATTTATTTACCGTGGTCTACCATTATTCAAAAGCAGGCTTCGCAGAGAGTTGTGTGAACCTCTTGTTAACAGGTTTAGATTGGAAATGGAGAGTTGGCAAGGAAAGCTTCTTTCGATAGCAGCTAGGGTAGTGTTCATTCATTCAGTCCCACAGTCTTTTTCGCTATATTGGATCCCTGAATCCATCACCTCTACTCTGAAAAAGATCACCCAGAATTTTCCTGTGGGATGGGGCTGCTGGACCCAAACATGCCCATCTTGTGTGCTGGGACAGAATCTACAAACCTCGAAAGGAGGGCAGCCTAGGCATTCAGGACCCAACAGTGCTTGCTTAGCGAACTTGTCATGGAAAGTTGCTAGCCATCAGATCTTTCCTGGAAAAAGTTGGTCTACCAAAAATATCTCTGCTTGGAATCTGTATGGGTTCCTAATCCACTCAGTCGTGGTTCTCATGGTTGGAAGGGGGTTGCCATCATTTTGGATCACGTCTCATGGGGGAGGTTTCCAAGTTGAATTTTGGTTTGACCCATTATGCTCCCAAAGACCTTTAATCAACAACCTTCCCCCGACAAATACAAAATAGGTAATGTACCATTCTCTGCGTTCTATCAAAGTGAACGATCAGATTGAGGTGAGGTGGATAGAGCTCAGGCTGTCATTACAAGGAGTTAGCCATGCTTATCCCTGAGTCAATCAGACAACCAGCGGCCCGGGCCTCCCGGATAGACTCAGCTGGAATCCGACTAGTCAGATTTCCACCAAGCCGATCTGGGATGCCATTCCGGTTAAGGGTCAACCGAACCAGATTTTCGACAAGATCTGGATCCAAGTCTGCATCCATGGTATTTACCATGAAAAATGTCATTTTGGATTCATGGTTCGTAATCATGCGGGCCAATTTTGACTGGTCTGGGAGTTTCTCGGTCAACACTACTAGTATAGAAGAAAAGGAATGGTGTGGTTGGCCGGATGTGTTAAAGCTTATCAACTCCTGTTCCAATATCACGTGATCCGGTCCCAGAACATATTTATGCTCATAAGCAAAGTGTCAAGAAATTGGCATGAAACATTGGAAGGTGACCAAGTTCATGAACTTCAAGGTTCTAAGGTAAACGCTAAAAGCATTTCATGAACTTGGTAATTCTTTACGAACCGGTCGTCTTTTCTACTCACTGTACCTAAGCCTAAATCAGCTTAGCTGTTGAATCACTAATTTCTTGCTTAAAACAAAAGTTGTTTATTAATGCAAATTGGTTATGTATTATGCTGTGCAAATGCAATTGAGCAAATGGTCAAGATAGATTTTTTTTTTCATAATCGTCACTGTCATCACCCTTCTTCTTCAACAGTCCAACAAGATGTTAATCAAAATTCTAATCAAGAAAACTAAACAAGTCAAGTATAACCCTGGTTTCGAACCGAGTTAATGACTTTGATGAATGTTACTTACAAGATAGCCGATAGCCCACTGGAGGTAGGTGAGATTCGTGCAAACCTCTCTCGTGTGCCAAGTTACTTTAACTTGTTATGATCAAACCCTTCACGCATTTGTGTGTATGGGTCACTGCCCAAGACAAATACGTGTCCACATTCATCATTGAGGAGTGGGGACGATGACATATACAGCACCTGTACTAAGGGACTTGATGGTCGTTTTCCAAAGCCATCGAGGGCACAATAATCTTTTTAAAATGAAGAAAAAAAAAATCTCCCCTTCGATGTAACACTAACACCCCCCCTGACTCTCCCTCTTGCTCACTAGGGAAGTCTCCTCATCGCTTAGTCTTTACAGCAAGAACCCTCAAGTATTAAACTCTGGCATCCTTCAACTTGAACTTTTTAATCAGATTCCCTTAGGGGGGCGTTTTCTTGTCACTGAATGGGGTGCCGCAGTATCCCTTCCATGTATTCTTCTGCCGCGGAAACTAAATCTGACTTACCTCCCATGAGAACCATTTTCGTGAGAAAGAAAGGTTCAGCCTGTAAAATGGCACACCCGTCGAGGCGTTTTCACAATGCTGTGTTTGTCTTAGCATTGTGGATTCCGCAAAAATGACGTGTTTTCCCCGTAAAACCCAGAATTTTTGTGACACGCAACCGCCCCCTTAGTCAGGTCGGCAGACCCCCTATGAGGCTATTCTTTTCTTTTGGTTAAAAGAAAGAAACACATCGAAATCAATTCAGTAGTGATCCTGCCACTTTTTTCCCCAAGAACCAAGCAGTGGTCATGTGCAGTTCTCCATATTTTCTTTAAATCCTTGGAAGTCGCTGAATGTTCAATCCTATGAAGCAGGAAGTTTCCACCATAATACGGTATTCTTATATAGCCAGTGAAACGTTGACCCAGAATTCAACTTAAGAGCCAAGCTCTCGTCAAGTCATACTGTCAATTGTACAAAATCAACTGCGAGTTAGCAGAGAAGGTGAAGGAGACTTTGTAGAGGGAATCTTTTTTTTGGCTAAGCCAAGGGAAACCCCTCCCCCAATTTCCCAATCACGCACTTTGGTTGGCTTGCAGTTGGTAAAACCTTTCAGGTGCCTACTAAAGAGTATACCCAGCTTCCACCTTGCGGCAAAGGATGCCCCCTGCGGGTTTCGAACTCATGACGTCCGGTCAACTTGGCAGGAGTAAAGAGCGGATTTACCATTTGCAACATACTTTCTTAAACTATCTATCAATTCTATTAATTATATGATCTAATAAAAATAATAATACGTTGGTAATAGCTTCTTTTGTTCCTTCATTTATAAAGTGAGCAAGGGATGACTCCCCCTAATCGCAAAAAGTAAAGAAGGAAAAATACAAAAAAAAAAATGATTCATGGACCTTCCATAAGTGAAGAAAATGGAATTGGTGACTACTAGTTAATGAGAGCTCACAAGTTTTTTTTTTTTTGAAATAAAAAAAGAAAAGAAAGAAAATCTACTTTTCGCATCCACCTCACACCCTTTATCAAGCTTGTGTACAGGAGAAATGCATGCAGACCTAAGAGGAAGGAAGTACTGATAAATGTCATTTAGAAGCAGCCCGGTTTCTAGTGCTTAATCTTTACTTTTATAGTTAACTGGCTGTCCTTTTTCAGGCGTTTGCTGTGTTTTTTTCACTGTTCATCAATTGTTCTCCTTTTGCCTCATCAAAAGCTTTCTCCTAAAAAAAAAAAAGTTAGAAACACCACTTTATTGATTTAGAGAAGGCATACGATAGAGTACCTAGGGACGTTCTCTGGTGGACAATGATGAAGAAAGGTGTTTCTCTCAAGTACATTAGTATAATTAAAGATATGTACGAAGAAGTAGTAACCAATGTCCGCACTTGTGGAGGGGTGACAACCAATTTTCCGATAACGGTTGGGTTACGTCAAGGATATGCTTTAAGCCCTTTCCTATTTGCGATAGTGATGGATGAGCTTACGAGATCAATTCAAGAAAATGTACCGTGGTGTATGTTGTTTGCTGATGATATTGTTTTGATTGATGAGTCTAGAGCTGGGGTTAATGCTAAGTTAGAATTATGGAGACAGACATTAGAAGCTAGAGGTTTTAAGTTGAGTAAGAGTAAGACTGAATATATGGAATGTCAGTTTAGTAAGCAACGAAGTAGTGATGGGAATGTAGTGAAGCTTGGTAAGCAAGAAATACCGGTGAATGATTATTTCAAATATTTGGGATCCATCATTCAAAAGTATGGAGAAATTGATGGAGATGTAAATCATAGGATAAAGGCTGGGTGGATGAAATGGAAAAGTGCAACTGGAGTGTTGTGCGATCGTAGAATGCCATTGCGGTTGAAGGGAAAGTTTTATAGGATGACTATTAGACCCGCTTTACTATATGGTACGGAATGTTGGGCTGCCAAGAGACATCATATTCAAAAAATGAGTGTAGCTGAGATGTGGATGCTTAGATGGATGTGTGGAAATACAATAAAAGATAAGATTCAGAACGAGGAGATACGTAAGAAGGTAGGTGTTGCACCCATTGAAAAGAAGATGCGAGAGAATCGTTTACGGTGGTTTGGACATATTCGGCGAAGGCCTAATGATGCTCCAGTTAGAAGGTTGGAGAAATGGGAAAATATATTAGTTAAAAGAGGTCGGGGTAGGCCTAGGAAGACTTGGATGGAGATGATAGGAAAGGATATGAATGCTTTGAACCTCACCGATGACATGGCATTGGATAGAAATGATTGGAGGAAAAGGATTCATGTGGAAGACCCAAAATGAATTTATTTTTTAGTTCACATCGCTGACTCCAATTGTTTTGGGATGAAGGCGTAGTTGTTGTTTGTTGTTGTTGGAAACACAACTTCTATGTGTTGAATATGGTTTCGCCCAAATGTGGTGGTGAGGATGGAGCTACCAAATGCATCCTTTTGTCAAGGAGGCTGAAATGTGAGGCAAGGGCGCCCAACTCCATGTGAGCAGATCTAGTGTTCGGGCCGGGGCAGGGGAAGCCACGTAGTGGCTGCCACCTGTTGAAAATACTGGCCCCTCCCCTCTTAAAAGGGTAAAGTTACAGGAGGGTGAAACAACTCATGTATTATATTGCAACTTTTTTTTTTATTTTCAAGAATTCAGGTTGCCCTACATTCTCTAAGAATCCCATTATATAATAAGAACTATATGTATTATAAAAGACATAGTTTACCAGAGGGTGAAAAACGCATGTGAGATGAAGCAACAAACCATACACCTTCTAATTTCACAAAATTACGAAAAAGGACCTCGAGTTCAGACGGCAACCAGGAATCCGCGGATGACGTCACGCAATACGCGTCTCACCAACCCACACCAAACTTCATGACCAACCCCCCCCCCCCCCCCCTCGTTTTGACTAGTCCAAATCTGACACGTGTAAGTCAATCGGTGACCAATAAGAAATCGCATTTGACGGCCGAGATCCATCTCCAACTAACCAATCCTTCTCCCCAACGAGCCTATTTAGGCCCGCAGTGGAAGACGGCAGAGACCAGGAAATTCACGCACACTACAATTTCCTCATTGTTTGCCAATCTCTCTCTCTCTCTGCAGGCTGCAGCAACCTCCCATTTCCCCCCTCTCTCTCCTCTTCGCTTTCCCCATCTCACCCATCACTCATTCTCAGTTTTTCACCAACTGGGGTGTCTTTGATTCCCCTGAGTCAAAAGCTAGACTCTCTTTGTTTGGTTGGTGCCTCTTGTTTTTCCTCAGGAAATGGAGTTTGTAGAGAAGAGACTCTCTGAGAATGGCAACGGAGTGCTGTACCATGACGTTAAGTGCGTGAAGGACCCATTGAATTGGGGTGCTGCTGCTGACTCCCTTAAGGGCAGCCACCTCGACCAAGTGAAAAAGATGATCGATGAGTACAGGAACCCCACGGTCAGGCTCGAAGGAGAGACCCTCAGCATTGCCCAGGTCACCAGCGTCGCCAGGAAGGAGCTCGACGTGAAGGTCGAGCTCTCCGAGTCGGCTCGACCTCGCGTCAAGTCCAGCAGCGACTGGATAGTCGACAGCCTGAGCAGGGGAACCGACAGTTATGGTGTCACTACCGGCTTCGGTGCGACCTCACACAGGCGGACCAAGCAAGGAGGTGCCCTGCAGAGGGAGCTCATCAGGTTCCTCAACGCCGGCATCTTCGGCTCCGGGACCGATTCGGAATGCACTCTCCCCAGGTCGACGTCGCGGGCCGCCATGCTCGTCCGTGCCAACACCCTCCTCCAGGGATACTCCGGCATCCGGTTCGAGATCCTCGAGGCGATCGCCGGGTTCCTGAACCACGGCATCACTCCTTGCCTGCCGCTCCGGGGGACGATCACTGCCTCCGGCGATCTTGTGCCGCTGTCGTACATCGCCGGCCTACTGACTGGCCGGCCGAACTCGAGGGCAGTCGTGCCGAACGGCGAGGTGGTCGACGCCCGGGAGGCGTTCCGCCTCGCCGGAATCCCATCCGACTTCTTCGAGTTGCAGCCTAAGGAGGGACTGGCACTGGTGAACGGCACTGCGGTGGGCTCGGGCTTGGCTTCCACAGTGCTATTTGATGCCAACATACTAATACTCGTATCAGAGGTGTTCTCGGCAGTCTTCTGCGAGGTGATGAACGGCAAGCCTGAGTTCACAGACCACCTGACCCACAAATTGAAGCACCACCCTGGCCAGATCGAGGCCGCAGCCATCATGGAACACATCCTTGAGGGAAGCTCCTACATGAAGGAAGCAGCCAAGCTGCACGAGATGGACCCTCTGCAGAAGCCCAAACAGGACAGGTACGCGCTGAGAACGTCCCCCCAGTGGCTGGGCCCACAGATCGAGGTCATCAGGGCCGCAACCCAGTCGATCCAGAGGGAGATCAACTCGGTCAACGACAACCCACTTATAGACGTTTCAAGGAACAAGTGCGTCCACGGAGGCAACTTCCAGGGGACCCCAATCGGGGTGTCCATGGACAACACGAGGCTGGCCTTGGCTGCCATCGGTAAGCTCATGTTCGCTCAGTTCTCCGAGCTCGTCAACGACTTCTACAACAACGGGCTGCCTTCGAACCTCAGCGGTGGCGCCAACCCGAGCTTGGACTACGGCTTCAAGGGAGCGGAGATAGCGATGGCCTCATACTGCTCCGAGCTTCAGTTCCTTGCGAACCCTGTCACGTCTCACGTGCAGAGCGCGGAGCAGCACAACCAGGACGTGAACTCCTTGGGCTTGATATCTGCGAGGAAGACGGCCGAATCAGTAGAGATACTGAAGCTCATGTCCTCGACATACATCGTCGCACTCTGCCAAGCGATCGATCTGAGGCACGCGGAGGAGAACTTCAGGCACGTGGTGAAGGCGGTGGTGAGCCAAGCTGCTAAGAGGACTCTCACCCTTGGGGTCAACGGTGAGCTCCTCCCCTCGAGGTTCTGCGAGAAGGATCTCTTGAAGGTGGTGGAGAGGGAATACGTCTTCGCCTACATTGACGATCCGTGCAGTGAGACGTACCCTCTCATGCAGAAGCTGAGGCAGGTGCTGGTGGAGCACGCTTTGATGAACGGGGAGAAGGAAAAGGAGGCCAACTCTTCAATCTTCCAAAGGATCGCTGGGTTCGAGGAGGAATTGAAAACCCACCTGCCCAAGGAGGTGGAGAACGTCAGGAGGTTGCTCGAGAATGGGAACGCGGTAGTTCCAAACAGGATCAGGGATTGCAGGTCGTATCCTTTGTACAGGTTCGTGAGGGAGGAGCTCCACACCGACATCCTCGCCGGAGAGAAAACACGGTCTCCCGGAGAAGATTTCGACAAGGTTTTCAAGGCTATCGGTGAGTGGAAGATTGTGGATCCGTTGTTGGAGTGCTTGAAGGGATGGAATGGCTGCCCTCTGCCCATATGCTAAGGGAGATCTCCTCACGACTCCTCTACTCAATTTTCTTCACATTTTATAGTAATAGTTTCGTCGGCTTGTTTTGTTTGTTCGTGAAAGATACGCATGTCTCGCCGGGAAAGACCTGAAGCCGGCGACCTCAAGTCTATTTCTCTTCTCGTTCTTGTTAATTTACACTTCGATTGTGTAGATTAAATTTATGTAATACCTTCGAGTTGGTCTCTCACTATAAATGTTCAAGTTTCATCCTAATGACCATGAATAAACTGAAAACTTATATGTTCGGCAAAAACTACCTACCATATATGTAAATCTGTAGTCTGTTATGTGATCTTCAATTTCTTCATAAACACCACGTCGTATGGCCCAACCCCCTCTTCCCTTATTACGAAGCCTGTTAGTTCGGCCATGTGGCAATGGATTCGCACCTTGGGAAGATGGACACCTTATGCTGACCCACCTAGCCAGGTGTGGGAGCCTTTGTGGTTGTGGGTATAATATGCCTTTTTTATTTCACATTGAAGGGTTTGCTTATCCACCTAATCATCCCGACCACTCCAGAAAATCACGTTTCCAGGTGTATTCTGCTCAATGTAAACTTTTGGATGTCTTTGTGAATGGTTGTTTACTCAAAAGATGGATTTATTCAAATTAATCTGAGGAAAACATTAGATAATTTATCTTTTAGTGTGCCATAAGCCACTATTTTTGTTGATTTTTTATATCCACTTGACAAATGCCTAATCTAATATACATTTTCTGCTAGCTTATTGAAGATACATATGCAAATCTAAATTAAATAAATACTTGATTGCAGCTATACTTTTTGTAAGTGGTTAAGATGGTTATCAGATTAAGCTGGTTACTACCTACCGATTCCTCTCTCTCTCTCTCTCTCTCTCTCTCTCTCTCTCTCTCTCTATATATATATATATATATATATATATATATATATATATATTTTTTTTTTTTTTTTATTGCCACCTACTTCGATAGTGATCTTCAACTTCTAAGGATGAAAAAAGGCCCTTTCTTTTAGAACTATATATATATCCAAGATTCAATTCCTACTAAATGGAGCATGTTCAACACATCTACCAGGTTAGATTGTGTCAAAACATCTCACTTCATGAGATTTAAACTAGATTGTAGGTACAACCGATTGTACCTAATATAAACCCATATATATATATATATATATATATATATATATATATATATATATATATATATATATATATATATATATATATATATATATATATATATATATATATATATATACATGCGGGTTAAGATTTGTTATGTACAGATTTTGTTTAATAGGAACCCTTTTTTAGATCACCCAAATTGGACCTGTATGTAGTTTTTTTGGCGATCCGAGGCATCGATTTTTTTTTGCTCATAAAATATATTTTTCATCAAAAAACATGATTCAAGAGTCGATTCCTACTAATAGAGCATGTTGAGCACTTCTATGAGGTTAGATTATATCAGAACAACTTTTATCAAGAGATTCAAACCAGATTATATATATATATATATATATTAACTAATGAGTAGAAATCACCTTTTTCTTCAAAATTTTTAAATTTTTTCAGATCAAATTTTATGGATGTGATCTACATAGTTTGTTTACTATGAAACTTATTTTGATTCATGTGTTTATGATAAATAATTAGGTTTTTAAAGGGGTCTAAAAATCAAGATCCCACAATGTGCCAAAATTTCACAAATCAAAAAAACACATTTTTACATCATAAAAGCACGATCCAAAAGTTTGATCCTTAGCAAACAAACTATGCTGAATGCACCGAAATGTCATGTCCACCTTAAGAAAGCAACATTTTATTCCCTAAAAAAAAGCAACATTTTATGTTTCCCCACTTTGATGGTGATGTCTTCACCTTCTGATTAACGTGGATCCAAAAAAAAAACGTCTTTTAGAACAAAACTGTTTGGAACATGTACCTTTCTTTAATTTCTTTGATGTTTTTGTTTTAATAATCTACAAAATAGTCATAATTTATCAGCTAATTGCAAGATAACCAAGGATTTTTTTACCTTTTAAATGACGGCTTTCATGGTTTATGTTTCAAAGACACTCTTGTTCCTAAAATGATCCACTTCGCCTTTGTCTAGTCAAACAAAGCGGCTGTAATGCCTCTTGTTGATTTTGTTTGAAAACCATGAGTTGTTTTACAAAATAGAACAAAGATGTCATTTCATATCTTAGGCGGGTATTAGAAAATAATCTAGATAAAGTAGGCAATTAAATGTAAAAACTCTAAATATAAGCACCTTTTATGAATAAATAATAAGTTGAGTGAGTTTTTGTAAATTACTGCTCTCTCTATCTCTCTCAATGATGTGAACAATAGATTTTATTGAAGGTCGGCACTGCAAATCACCACCTACCATCTACCAAAGTGTCTTATTGTCTTTGTGACAGTTATCCAACAATGGCATTCAATAGACGTTGTTGGATTCTAATTGAGAAATGTGATTCATGTCAAACCATACAAAAGATCATTGTACTGTACAACTAATTTAACATGTTTTTTTATAATTTTTTATTATTCTCTTGGCGTCCAAAATCATATAAATACCTAACTTTGTTACGACTTTTTTACTCTTCGCAATTATGAATTGACAAGATAAAATTATAAGGTTCGCCAGCTAGTTCACTAAAATCTAGAATCACACACTTTCTTATGCGGACCTCACAAGCGCTCATAAATTTATTTGCAAACATTCGGTGAAACTAAAACCACTAAAATTGTAAATATTCTACTTATTCACATATATAATACCTCACATAAATTTATTTTCACACATCCAGTTTGACTAAAAACACTAAAATCGCAAAGATCCTACTTATTTGAATATACTCCACGAATTCACATAAATATATGTGTGAACCTCTACTTGAACTGAACTTCAAAATATTGCAAATATCCAACTTAAATATTTGTGAATTTATTAAATATATGCATGTTCGCGAATCATATATAAACACGTTTTTGTACCTAGGGCTTCTTCTTTTCATTTGTGTCTGTAAAGAACTTCCCTATAGAACCCTCTGCATTGTTCTTCTCACTTTGTAGTGATTCTCATGCAATTTAGCACAACATTATGAGAAGGTTGTGGTATCATCCTTGTAATAGACTTCCCTATCTAAAAGTTTGAAAGGTAGTTCTATACAAACAATATAGATACATATATGCATATTGTTTATTTTTTCACTCTGAACTTCTTTTTTATAGATATGATCATTTAATAGCCCCATGCATATTTTTGTTTGGTTGTTGCTATAGATGTTATTTTATGTTTTCTGTCTTGTCATCGACTTTTCCAGCCACCGAATTTACCATTTTGTCTCTTTAGTTTCGTAAAGAGAGATGATGGGATGGTATAAAAACTCTGATGGATAGGTTGCTACGCTCCTCGAGTAGAAATGACTTGGTGTTCCCAGTCATTGGAGTTAGGGGATTGAGCTACCAAAACTTATCCTAGGTGGTAGATCTCAATGACTTCTGCAGAAGTGCGCATGCATCCCCTTGAACAAGTGACTCATGGAGAAATCTCTCTCGGTCATTGGTCGTCCCCTTAGAAGCAGACTCAGCTAGTTGTCCAAGATATTAAAATACATGAAATAGCAAACCCTCGAACAGTCTCAGTTGTTTCTACATTTTTCTTGTGCGTACCCTCAGAATATATAATTATCAAAACAAGATTATCATGCTCATTTTGCTTATTCTGAACTGAACATCATGAAAGGAACAACGCATATGTTAGTCTTGTTATGAATTTTGATATATATGCACCTACCAGATTTTTATAAGTTTGAACCATTTTATGGGGTACAAGTGATGAATAGGTCGGTACGATAGGCGATGGTGCGATGGTGAAATGATATTAATATCCCACTCTTTCTCTAACATTTCATTCCTGAGAAAGTTTTATAATTTTTCATAAGGGTTTCTTTTGAAATTTTTCTTTTGTATAAACTTTATTTATCAAAAACCTTGTCTTGAATCTATATGATTTCAATGCTTATATGGAGATACAAATCTATGGTGTAAAGGAAAGTTTGTCTGTAGTGCGCTCAAGGTTCATTTTGTTATTTTAAACACTATTTTTTGGTTGAACTGCCATTGTAAACTCTGAAAAAGGATCAATTGCAAAGTATTTAAATTTCTCATAAAAGATTACAATTTTGAGATTTTGGGGCGTTACATTTACTATGCACAACTATTGAATAGGTGTATATACTAAACTTTTTATGATGCCTAATTTCTAAAACCTTTTAAAACAAGTGTGAGCAGGTACCCAACAATAATCAGATGTCCCTCAAAACTCGAAAAGCAAATGAGATTTTGCCTTCCATCTAGGGGACGACTCACGTAACTGTCATCTGATATGGAACAACATAACAAAATGTTGTTTGCTATGGGATGGCAGAACGTATTGACATCTGCTACGGGATGGCAAATGAGAGGGTCGTTCGCTACAGGATGGCAAAAGTAAGGGTTGTCCTCTAACGAACAACAAAGTCACTTCGTCGTTCATTACAGCGAACGTGTGGATAAGTCATTTAGCTTATCTTTATCTCTTTGTAACCACCCTACTCATTTTTCAAGGTGGGAGGTCTCTTCTTGAATGAGCCTTCATCCAAGAAGACTCTTTTGGATAGGTCTTATCTCCATTTTGGATTGGCTCTGATCCAGTAGATAGGATCTGGATCCAAAATGATTTTGTGACCTGTATCCCATTTTGAGACCTATAAATAGGGATTGGCCCCTAAGACCCACGCATCTGAAAATTAGATACAGAATTGTTGACCCTGCAAAACACGCCTACTCAAATCCAACCGACATTATATCCTAAAGTCATTGAAGAACCATTGTACTAATACGAAGGTGCTGACAGACAAAAAGGAGCGTAAAAGCTAAGCAGACCTCGATTCCAAAAAATATATTTTTTAAGATCTTCTACTCTTTCTTTTAATTTATTTAATTCGTTTAGTAGAGATTTATACACGTTTTAATCTTATTTGCATACTTGAATCCACGATGGTGTGCTTCGATCTACAGATATCATGAAACTGGTCTAGGATTTATCTTCCCATCAGGTGAAGGACGATCGAGATTCGTAAATGGCGTCCCCACATTCTCAAAATGGATTTTGCAAATTCAGGTGAGTTATTCTTTGCATCACAAAATTTTTATCAACATTTTTTGGCGATCATGATGGGACGCCATACTTTTTTTATTTTTATAGCTAGAATTATATTTTTCAGGTATTTTTGTCTCTATTCGGATGACAAACCATGTTTTATAGTCCGGTGGTCGATTGTCATCCGACTTCTATCATCCGCTATCATTTTGCAGTCACACTTTCATCGTTTGCAAAGCTTCTGTCATCTGACGTTGTGTTGTTCAGCAAGACTTTGCCATTCGCAAACCTGAAGTCTGTAGTTTTTCATAGATTTCATCATCTGTGGTCCCACGTGTCTGCAGTTTCGTCGTCTAGCAGTCAACATCATTCGCAAACAGTGTCGTCTGGCCGACAGTGTCGTCCGCTCTGTTTGCAGCATCAACATAAGGTGGATGTCAGGCTTTTGTGTCCATAGACAGTGTCATTTCCTATTTTTATACTCTTGACAAGTTTCATCATCCTTTAGGTCTTGCCATATGACAGATTGGTCATCTTGTAGTTTACGCCATTCGGACAACTCAGCCATCCATACTAGTGCGGTGTTGTTTCATTTTGCTTCTTTTTGCTAGATTTTTTATTTATGTTTTTGTTTTAGCCAATTTATCTCGTGTATAGGTTGTCTTGCATTAGACTCATGCATAAACATTAGGTTTAGGCCTATTACATTTTAGATACCCTTGCTATAGATTTTTTGGAAATAAGAAAAATACAACCTCTAGAAAGTTAGGGTTTATTTGGGACACTGCTTGATCTAATTGTGTGCTCTTCATTTTTTATCTTCCTATCCCTTATGAAAAGAGTACTCTTTTATTTAAAATTTTGAAAAATCTCATGTTATATCATTTGGATCTTCAGATCCTCAACTAATACCCTTAAGTTGTTAGCTTGGATATATAGGTGGTGGTACCATTAGAGCTAGATAATTCACACTAGTACCCTTAAGTTGTTAGCTTAGGTATATCGGTGTGGACCCATAAGGGAACTCTGAACCTTAGAATATAAGAAGAGACCTTGCAGATTTGTGAGTAGAACTAAGGTGCCCATTATTTTTTAAAAATCTCTCATTACTTGTTTAAGCCAGTGTAAACCAATTGCTTGGGGTATAATGAATACCCAATCCAAAGCCGAAAAACTCTAAATCCAATCTATCTCAAAGGAACCACCTCTAGAGAATTGCATCTACAGGATGCCACCCCATATGATGCAAAATATCATATTCGACAAGGATCCTGAAGAAATGACCCATACTGACAATCTTGATGAGTCTATGGACGATCAAAAAATGAAAAAGGTCCTGACATTGCCTGGGTCCAACTCACATGTCTCGTAAAGTCCTGAAGGCAGGTTACAAGATGGGTAATTCTAGCACAGATGAGTCTAACAAAATTCAAATCTCCAAGACCTTGCATTTCAAATTTTGTTCTGAAAAGAGGCACCCTCACCAGACTCGTAAGAGCCCCCATGCAGGTTATGAAACAGATAGTTCTTGCACAGATGAGTACACCAGGAGACAAACCCCTATGACCTCGCATTTTAAAGCCAGGTCTAGAGAAAGGGATGTTCTAGCAAAGGCCAAACAAAACATGGAGAGGATTAATGAGAAAATAAAAGAGATGAAAGGATTAGGAAAGAACAATCACAAGTTGAAAGAATAGCCAGAAAAGCCCAGAAAATAGAATATGAAAGGGCGCGAGCTCACAAAGAGATTAGAAGAACAACCAGACATACTCTAGAGCCACAAGATAATAGAGAGTGTAGTCAGAGGGAAGAATCCTAAGTGTCTAATTGAGAAAGAAAAGTTCAGAGACCCAGACTGACCCATCCAATCCAAATCATGCCATTTAAGTCAGATAGAAAGATCAAATCACTAGAAAACATGGTCCAGGGCCTAAGCTTGAGTATGGCATACATGGACATAGACTAGAGAGAATACTCTATGGATGACTTCTTAAAAGAGGGATACAATGATGAGAATGATAAAATCTCTCTAAAATTCCTAAAGTTCAGTGGGAAAGGAGACCCAAGAACTCATCTGGCCATGTTCTTAGGAAACATTACAAAGTAAAGAAAAAATGATAGGCGCCTGATCAATTGGTTCCATAGAAGTTTAAAGATAGAGGCCCTAGAATGGTTTGCCACACAGAACCTCTAGAACAAAAAAAAAATCAAGAAGATCATAAATATGTTCATGAAGTGGTTCATATTTAATATAGAGGTTCTCCCCACCATAAGTCTTTTGTACGACCTCAAACAAAAGAAAGATGAAAGCACCCGTGAATTCATCAATCGATGGTGGTCAATGACCAATAGGATAAAGGAGTTAATCTCAAACTCTCATAAATTGGTTTTCCTGATCGACAACTTCTCCAAGCCTCTATGAAGCCTCATTAGCATGTCTTAAGTCAAAACCTATGCTGACCTTATAAAAAAGACTATAACCTTCGAAGTAAGCATCAAAAGAGGGGTGCATGATAGGTTCCTAAAAAACAGTAGGGACAAAACCATCTACAAGAAGTTTGACCCTATCAAGGGCCAAGTTAATGTAGTACGAACCTCAAAACAAGGTAAGCAAAGGTTGAATGATCAAACTGAGCCCAAGCATGGTAATAAAACCTGAAGAGTAGGTGGCCAAAAACCCACACCCAAAAGGTCGAAAACAACTGGATATGGATGGAACCCAGAGTGTAATCCAAGTTACAACAAGCCTGGTTAGATGCCCTGGATGTCCTATTGAAGGACTGGTTGATGAAATTGTCTAAGGAATCACAATGAAGAGGAAGAAGTCCAAGCTTGTGAGCCCAAAGGGGAATGGTTCCCAAAATAGGTCAGCGAGCACAAAGTGTCAACCAGCATAGTGGTATGCATTCCTCGAGTCATCTCATACAGTGATAGCCTCTACCAACCATCAGTGGTCTCCCAAGTGTGCTACCAAAGGGCATGAAAGTATAAAGAAGATATGTCCCACATGAGAAAAAAAAGAAATTCTAGGGATGTCTCCTCAAATAATTGTGATTCACCCAGACCCACCAGATGATCATACCAAAGTCTTCCCTCATGTGTTCTGCAGAAAAGATCACATCCTATAAAAGAACAATCTTCATGTACTCTAATTAAAGAAAAAGCATCTAGGTGATGGGAAAAACCAAGCCAAAAAGGGCACACCCTTATTTCCTCACCAAATCATCTCTAGACCCAAAAGCCCCAAACATAAAAAGATGATAGATGATTCTCAGTTTAGAACTCAACCTTAGTATAAACAAGTCTCTAAATAACTCAACGAGTTGAGAATCACCTTGTGCGTGGGGTACCAACTATTTGAGACACTGGGAAAAAGCTAACAGGGCATAAGAGAGACTCTCCCAATAGTGTCAAAAGTAGGGACTCAAGGTCTAGGTTATGAAGGGCCTAACTGAAAAGGGACAAAAGGGAAAAGCTCACATGGGCTCTAAAAGATCACTTCAGAAAGGGTTCAACCATCATCTGCTCAGTAGAGAGTTCGGTTGTATCTGAGAGCACTGGATTGACATTTCCTTTGTATCAACTTAGCATGGTCTCACAAAAGTCAAACAATCACTCGAGCTCTTTTTTATCTCTTTTTTAAAAAGGTCAACATGCTCAAACAAAGGTGACCACACGACATGGCAAAATCATAATGGTATGGAGGAAAAAGGACATCTTGCATGGGTCATCATCTCATAACGTCGAGTAAACCTTCAAAACCTATTTTTTCAAAAATAGTCTTCTAAAAAAACAAACAAATCAAAAACTAAAAATCTCAAAAAAATGGAAAAGCATTGAAAATCCAAAAAAATGAAATATTCTAAAAATCCAAAAAAATGAGAAAAGCCAAGAAAATTCAAAAAGATTTTTCTTTTCGGGGTCCAAATTTCACTTCATTGCAGGAACATGTTATTTTTGTTGATAAGACTAAGGAAGCTTTGGTCAAAACCTTCTTTTATTTTCTCTTATCATCCTCAATGGTGTCTTTCTATCTAAATCATGTGGGGGCATCTCAAAGGAGTCTAAGATTATCTAGAACCCAGTGATAGGACATTATAAAGTCATCCAAAGTCTAAATCTTTTAGGCAAGAAGGGACCCTTAGCAGCCAAGCATACAAATCTCAAAATGGCTTGACCTCATTTGATGAGACCCAAATGATCGAAAGCTCGGTTTGCCACTGGACATTGGCCCAACCTCATTTGGTGGGACCCACAATGATCATTGAATCCCAGTTGTCCTAGAGATTGGCCTAACCTCGATCGGCAAGACCACAAAATGGCCTTCACATATCAGTTGTCCTTGAATTTGTCTGAACTCATTCGGCAAGACCCAGAACGGTCTTGACAATCCAGTTCACCTTGATTCCAATTATAGGGAGAGGACACATATCAGTTATCCTTGAATTGATCTTAACTCATTTGATAAGACCCAAAATCATTCTGTTTTTATCATAATGTTTGGCATATCATTGAAAGATTATTAAAGATCAGGGATCTTGCCCTAAGACAGGTCCAACTTTCCTCAAAATGGTCATTTTCTTAAGTACATTCATGCACCCGAGAGTCTACCACATAAGGCATCCAAGTATTTAGGAAAAGATAAGAAAGTTATGCGGTGAGGCTAAGACATTTTAATCTAATGGTTCTAGCCCATGAGTATATAAGAATAATTTATAAGCGTATGGGACCATTATCAATGCATAAGTATAGAGCATGTGGAAACCCACCTAGACAACTAACTCTTTTCAGGAAAAGGGTTGGGTGCTAAATACCTTTAAGGCTAATATGCTTCATAGGTTTCCTCCCTAAGAGTCCTTTTCTTTTATCTTGATAGAAAAACATTGAAAAAGTATTAAAAAAAAGTATAAAAAAACACAAAAAAAGAGCAGCCGATTTAGGTTGATACATACTCCGAGCCTATGGCGAGGTGGGAGGCTCCCATCATGAGGCTACCTTAAGGGTAGAGGTTAGAATAGAAAAGTGTGTGATAAAAAAAGGTCAATACTTTCCTCTATACCTATGGCAAGGTGGCAAAGTTCAGTCATACGACTTTCAAAGACACATGTTGGATAGATAGGGGCATCCCTCCTAGATCATGAAGTTATGAGACCCATGGTAACCAGGCTTGAGGTCAAAAGATGACAAAAGTGAGGAATAACATTTTTCTCAAGCTAAAAACAAAGAGTCCAAGAGACTTACTTAGGGGCAAGAGGTGTACTTGAATGTATTTTCACCAAGCCTCAAGTCCTCCAGAGTTAAAGTTTTAGTACGTGGTTGAGCTTTTTGTAATGGTAATTTTTAAAACATATCTTTCAATAAAAGATTTAGAAAATTGTTAACAAAAAATATAAAAACTGACTTTTCACTTTCGTGGCGAGTACGAGTCGAATCCTCAGAGAACAAGATGATATTCTAATTAAATCTAAAAAATTTACTTTATTAATATAACAAATGTTTACAATAAAATCAAACAACTATAATTAAGTTACAAAATAAAAATTAATCAAGAAAATCCTAAATTAAGTTGCTCAAGCCTTCTCCAGATCACATGGGCATTTCTATCATTTCACCAATTCAGGTTTTCTCGTACTTGACGAAATTAACCTTTAATCTGTAGCTTGCTTGTTAACCTAAAACATATAAAATAACAAGTCAGTAAACAAAACTATGACAATTAATTCAAAAATTACCCTAAAACTAATTCTAAAAATACTCAAAAAACTAAATTATAACTAAAATAAAAATAAGTTAAATTATATATGTGAATTGACTAACTAATTTATATTAAATCTAATTAAGCTAACTGCTGTAACTAGACTAACTATTATGCAGAAAAATAAAAAGAATTACATAAAATTAATTAAGGAAATAATTGTTTTGCCCTCACTGAGGTGCAAAATTGAATTTCTGTCAGGTTTTAAAAAACAGACAGTGTGGAGTGGCAAATAAAGTCTAAAATTGATGAAAATTGCTCTATTCTATTCCTGACACATTCAAGAATCTGTTAGATTTTATAGAACTAAAAAGTTCATCTGAAAGCTCAGGATATAAGCGTTTCGAAAATGAACTTCTTTTGGAAATTAGCCTGTCTCGAAATTTAAAATCCCAAAAAACTTGTTTTTGAAAACACTTAAAACTGCAACCAAATCAGCTTCGATTGAATTGATTTTTAGTCTACTGATAGTTAGCATACGAATGAAGAGAATAGAATTAATTTTTCAGAAAAACTCAGAAAAATACACATAAAATAATGAATGCAATTTGCTGTAATTTTCGGTTTGAAAATTCAATGCACTATTCAAATAAAAGTATTCAATTTAAGAATTGTTAGCTTTAAACACATGCAATAGTAGACTTTACAGATCTAAGTACTTTTAAAGACAATAAATAAAACTAATTATACTATGAAAATTAAATCTAACAGGAATACCTAAGTTACTTGAAAGGAATAACAAGTTAATGCTAAAGCAATGCTTAAATATACATAATTAACTAAAGTAACTTAAACTAAGGCACAAATTCAAATTAGAATATCTACAATAAAGAAAACAACTAACCTAATGTACTTACTTGAAGTAAACTAGCTACTTAACTTGAAATGAAGAATGGAATTTAAAACTAATTTAACTTAAAGTTAAAAAAATAACTTAAACTTAACTAGGGTTAATTTACCTAATTAGGGCACAAGGGGGCAGGTTTGACTTGATTTGAAATTAGAGGCTCACGCTCCCTAGTGGACCCCACTAAGGTTAATCACTAATTAACAAAGATTGGACTTACCTAACTGGACACCCTACACGAATTTTGGCTAACTTATAAAATACAACAATAAATGAAATCAAATCAATTAGACTATGGAAATTTAAGAAAGCAATTCAAAATAAGAATCTAACCTAATGTAAAGTTGAAAACTAAATTAAAGACCCAAGGAAAGAATCACTTACCTAAATTGACAAAGACTCACAATCTGATAATTAAGATAATTTTTCAAAGTACACAATCAGCCTAAGGCTTAAAGAAAACAAAGAATGGACTTACCTAAAACACCTACACAATTTTGAACATCTAAGGCAAGGTCAACACATACTAAACAAATGAAATGCAAAGAATGCAATGCTAATCAGTGAATGCATGTAGTACTCTACATGCCTAATTCAGATGTTTCCTAAACTAAAAAATTGTATGCAATTAACTATACTAATCTATGCAATTAAATGCAGAAAGGCATTAATGCTAAGTGGTGAATTTTGGAATCAAGTGGGCCTTATACATTCTTACCTTAGGGAGCAAATGGAAAGTTTTAAAGTGAAACTCACCAGTCCCTATGGGCCCACACAATTTAGCCTTGACTTAAAAAAAAAACAATTTTCTCTCTTAAGGCAAGTGTAAACAATAATTGAGAAGGTGATTCAAAAACTGAATTACCTTACTTAATTAGCTTTTCAAAGAATCCTCCTAACTTGGCATCCTCAAAGAAGACCCAAGACTTGCCAATTTGGGGTCCACGAATTATGAAAACTTAAACTAATCTAAACTAATTACCCCTATACTAACCTAGCTAATGACTAACTAAATGCATGGACTAATTGGGAATGCAATAAAAAAATTCGTGAAATGCTATTATGGCTAAAATCAAAAAGTTAAATTAGCTAACTCAATTTTAGAACCTACGAAAACCGACATACATTGAATCTAGACTACTAAAATGCATTTCCTAACTTAACCTACACTTACTAAAATTGTTAGAAGCTTGCTGGACTGACAATGGTTGTCGTCCTCCTTGGAGAAGACGACAACCCCTAAACTCGATTTTTACAAGTAATAAAAAACCTAATTTCAATTAACAAGACAAAGCAACTCTCAAAAACCAATTTTTTAATTACACTAAAATACTAACTAAATTCGATCTTAGGGGTTTGAAAACATTATTTTTATCTACTGTAATCTGCCCAAAAAATCAGAACCTAAAATTTGTAAAACGCCAAAACCGACTAAGTTATACTTAGCCAATTTTTACAAATAGCCCAAGCACAAAACACAAACTAATTTAATACCCTAAACTAAAGTAAAACTCGATCTTAAAATTATAAAAACACTTAAATGGTAGACACTTGTTGTAAACGATTAGAAAATAAAAAAATAAATTCATGTATGAATTAACTCAGACGAGTTGACTCAATCTAGCCTAGAAGAAAGGGAAAGAAGAAGACCAACCTCTAGGGTGATCTGACGATTGAGGGGGGAGGAAGAGCGGTTGATGGAGATGGTTTGCACACCCAACACGTCCTTCCATGAGTTGCCTTCCTTCTTAGCGCTACTGCACCCACTTGGAAGCCGGTCTGAGAAGAGGGTTCGAAGAAGAGAGGAAGAGGGTCATATGGAGAGAGGGATGGCCAGCCACGTTGGTGAGAAAACACAACACATAGAGAATGACAAAAAACAAGGACTAAAATTAAGAAGAAGAGAAGACACATGCACGAAGGGGGGGGGGGGGGCATATGAGAGAGGGAGAGAGAAGAGAGAGAGAGAGAGAGAGAGAGGGTTGGGCATGTTTTTCCAAACTCCAAAAATGTCCACCCCTTATTTTCTACACTATTTATATGTCCTAAGTTATACCTAATTCTAAAAGCCACCTAATTCTAAAGTTAGTTCTAACTAAATGCAAATCTCATTGTTATTTACAAGTAGGTACCTAAGTTCATTACAAAAAGAGGGTTTTTGAAAAATATTTATAGAAACCTCTTTGAATCATGTGGGTCTATAGATTTATAGGGTTTGGGTCTAGTCTGAGATCCAAATTTGAGCTCTTGGGTCGAATCTGGATCCGTTCTGCCTTGAAAATTGATCTAAAACCTTAAAAATATATTATTTTTCTCATTTTAACTCTGATTCGAGTGAAATTCGAACTATGACCTCTTTGAACCTAAATACATCAATACATGGGTTCTAAACCTTAAAACACATAAAAAAATGCATGAATTTTATATAGAAATGATGTGCATTTCATGCATCATCAGTAGGAACCATCAGACGTAACATCAATGTTTTAAGACCTAATTTCCTATCCCTATAACTAGTCACTAAAAATCAAGGCTGAATTAGAGAAAAAAATTACAATAAAGTTGAGTGTTGTTATCTTTAACCAACCTGAGATGAGAAAAGTCTAAAGTGTAGGGATCTAAAATACACAAATCAACTTATTAGGAATGTTCTAGTTTTTTAAGAAATAACAAAAAATTGTGACCTTATATAATCAATCATTCATAGCTACCTTAGCCTACCCACTCTACTATAAATGCATGAGTCTCACTACTTATCATAAAAGTTTATTGCATCATAATGCATCAAACAGTTTAGCCATAGAGATCAAGTCTAAGAAGTACGCAGAATGTCATCTCTTTGGTGTTACCTGACCGAAGTATGCTTTACTTCTTTCACTAAGGGTAAAAAGCCTCATGTCTAAATTGATTATCTTATAAAGAGTATCCCTGCCTAAGGCCTTACTTAGGTAACTTTTCCCTATCCATGAACCCACAAGAGGTGTAAGACTTTTAATGTTTGCCTCCATAAATTTTCAAAAAAAAGCACTAAAAGGCATTAAAAATCAAAACGGGCCTAAAAGGCTTGAAAGAGAGCCACATTCCTCTTGTGCTACCTCTGCCTCAAGGCCAACATTTTCTCTCTACTATAAATTAAGTAATTTCTTAACTGGTCTGATATGGGATGGCAAAATGGACCATCATTTGCTATAGGATGATAGAATGTATCGACGTCCTTTAAGGGATAGCAAAAGGGAGAATCATCTGCTACATGATGGTAAAAGGGAGGGTTGTCCAATATGGGACGACACAACCACTTCGTCGTTCATTGCACCAAACATTGGATAAGTTATTTGCCTTATCATTATCTCTTCTCAACTGCCCTGCACATTTTTTAGGGTGAGAAAAAGCATTCATTTGAGAAGACTCTTTTTAATCAGTCTTATTCTCATTTGGGATAGGCTATAATCCATTGAGATTGGATCTGGATCTAAAAAGATCCCATGACCCATATCCCATTCTGATTCCTATAAATACAAGTTGATCCCTAGTACCCAGGCATATGAAAAATAGATACTAAATTGTTGGCTCTGCAAAACAAGCCTACTCAAACCTTGCTGGCATTTTGTCCCAAGGCCATTAAAGAACCATTGTACCTACGTGCAGGTGTTGATGGACAAAATGTGCATAAAAGCTAAGCAGACCCCCATGTTTGAAAAAAGTATTTTTCCAGATCGTCTACTCTTTCTTTTAATTTTTTTAATTCATTCAGTAGAGACTTATACACGATTTGATTTTATTTGCATACTTGAATCCATGATGGTGTACTTTGAGCTACGAATATCAAAAAACTTGTCTAGGTTTTACCGTTTCGTCAGGCGAAGGATGGTCGAGATCTGTAAACGGCATCCCCACATTTTCAAAATGGATTTTGCGAATTTAGGTGAGTTATTCTTCCCAACTCAAAATTTTAATCAACAATTGGGGTTAAGAGTAATGTTTTTTCAGTGTATTTGTTGTAGGTAGTTATGTTCATTGAATGCATAAAGTGCATATGGATGGTCTTTTTTCACGTGCTATTTTTATTAGATGAATGATATATTATGTGGTTGGTGTAGGCAATTAATATTTTAGTCTGAAATAGTTAGAGTACATTACTGTAGCATTGATAACCCTACTTGGCAATCTATAATCGTGTCAAAAACAATAGCTATAAAGAATTTATGGCTCTGATGTTTCATAAAGCGGGATATATGTGAAAGATTCAACGATCCTCTGATACCGTTTTTCTCTGAACCTAGATATCCAACATACATGGATGGTTGTCTAGGATGATGATGATGTGAAATCTATGTTATTTCGTGTTAACATTTACTTAGTTGCTCTCAAAGCTAAAGAAAAAGTGGATAATGTGCATCTATCTTAGCCAGCATCTATCGAGTTGAGTCATTTATCGACTATACAATTGTCTCAAACAGTAAACGACATTGATGTTGTACATGATCAAGGAATTATTGTAAATGATGTGGAACCACATAGAAAAATCAGTGCCAGTGATCTACATCGCAGTAATTTAAATAACATGTAGCCTTCTCAAGCATACGACAAAGCTAGCTAGTATAAGTTGTAATTTTGATGTAATTTATGATTGAGATGTAGGTGTGATCATGAATATGATATTTTGATGGTTAACTTGAATGTTGAAAATACAGAAATGTTGCATGCATGTAAGCAAATGAAGCGACAGATATGATGAATGTTGATTTAGTTTGTGCAATCAAACAGTCAATTAGCAATAGCAGCATTCATGTTGACAGTGAAAAATCAGATCATATCGATAATGATGAGTATACTATATCGATATGAGAGGACGAAGACAATGATGACATGGGATAAATAATGGTGTATCATACAAGTGCAGTGTATGTGTCAAATAAGTACAGTGTATGTGGTGAGGTTATGCCATACAAACACAATGTATGTGGTGAGGTTATAATATACAAGTGCAGTGTATGTGGTGAGGTTGGTCACAACAGGAGAAAGCATGAATAACAATATATTAGAGTACATACGCTTTGCAAAATATAGGATTTGTTGATCATTGTTTAATAAAATAATTTTATGTGTGTATATCTAGTATTTTTAATTAATTACTCCAATGTCTTATGCCTTCTATGTATATCTTAGGTAGTTCACGATGTATAGTTGTAGAGTTTGCCATGACAGAAAGAGAACTAAACTGCCTTGAGTTTTTTCAAGCAAAGAACAAATTATGGTGCATTAGATATAATCAATATTCCGAGTCATGTGTGTATATTTTTCATACTGTACATGTATGTGAATCCGATATAATTTATTTTGTTGTTAAAAACATGTTAATAAAGAAAAAAAATATGTACAATAGTACATAGACGAGCCAACAAAGTATGAATTTGGCAAAAAAACTCTATTGGCAAGTGACGTAAGTGTTAGGTTTGCACATTTGTTTGTTTGTTTTTTTGTTACATTTGCATGTAGACTTATTTGAATCTAGCATGAATATATCACAATGACTTTATATTATATAGCATCTAGTAAGATTCATAGATAGACTCCAAGCAACCCACAAGCATAACAGGGAAAGAAACAACTTGTCAAAGACCCTTTGCCTTACATCGTATTTCTCTATGAGTGTGAAAAGTGGTGTTTATATTGATTTTCTATTGAGTAATAAAAACTAACTAATAAACCTTGTTTATTCATAGCAAATGGTCATAACTAAAGGGCGGCAAAGTGGGGCAGTTGATTGCATGGAGAGCAAGGACTTATATCATTTTTTTAAATCTGACAAGGTATCACTTACACGAATTTGCATACTTATAAAACTTAAATTTCTACGTATACAATGACATTAAACTATATTTATATTGCAACTCTTGATTCCTTTCAACTAGGGCAACAGGCACTTGAGTTTTTAGAAAATAGACTTCAGGCTGTACAATTATGTGCAGTATATATATTAACAGATAATAACCTCAAACAAATAGTATGATAATATAACTTATTTAATAATGTACTCTTTTTGTTGTGTATGTTTGTTATATCGTTTTATTGCATATGTATTGCAAGTTTATTTTTTTAGCACAATTTGAGTTTGACTGTTATAAAGATTGAATGACAGACCATGGAGGGTATTCCTCAATAAGAGAATGAGTAATTACTTTGTATTTGTTTGTTCACTCAATTCGTATATGTACATGTTCTTAATTTGGTATATGATTGTTACATTTATGATTATGGTATATTTGTTCTACAGTATATATAATACTTGAATAGAAACTGATGATTGAACTTTACATAGGTATGTGTTGATATATCATGTTGTTTGATTTTTTGAGATGGTCACTATAGTTAGATGTTTGCTAATAACTTTTTTTTTATCAAGATGTTACAGATGTAAGGAATCGTATGATCAACTTCTATATGCATATGAAGAAAAAAGATTTAGAGGGTATGAAGGCTAATGAAAAGGCGAAAGTTAAGAAGACATCGATCAGTGAAGTGTTGGGTGTTGATGTCTCGATAGTTGAGCTATAGACAATTATGGGTTCATTATAAATTTATATTATAAATTTCAAACATTAAGGTTGTAAATGCACACACACATATGAGTTGTGGACACTATTGTTATTCTCTTGTTATTGTTTGTATTGTTTAGATTTGGTTTTTATGGTTTGTACATGCACACACATGTATGAATGAATATATATGCGAACATGAATGAATGAATATATTAGCATGTACACACATGTTTATTTTCAATAAATGAATGCTAATAAATTTATGCAAATATTTATTGGAATGACGAAGTTCGCATAATTTGTCAACTTTCTCAATTATTTTATGCAGACTTCTTTATCCTTGTAAATATTTGTCAATCTTATGCAAAAATTTACTGGAATAAGGAAGTTCACATAAAATAATTCTACAAATTGACAAATATTTAAGATAATGAGACAAATATTTGTAAACTTTTGCAATTATTTTATGCAAAATGTCAAGTTTCACAAATATTTTATACGAACTTCTTTATTCCGCATAAAATATTTACGATGATGAGACATGTCACATAAAATATTTACAAAAGTCAACAAATATGTGTCTCATCATCGCAAATATTCATCTATTTATGTAATTATTTTATATGGCTTCTTCAACATCGCAAAAATGCCCAATCTTTATAAATATTTTATGTGAACTTCCGCCTGTAAATATTCATTATTTTTCATAGTTATTTTATGCGAGCATCCTAATTCCAATAAAAATTCACTCATACATATAAATTCATACAAATGACATTATATGCAATATCAATGGGTTAAATGTTTTCTTCACACAAATTTACAAAACAAACACATGAAGTCATTGTTGTAGATGTTGTCAATGGTGCAATCATATCTCCTCGATGACCTTATTTGCATTCTCGAAAAGGTCAATTTGACTCTGTATCATATCCTTCAATATGTGGTTTTCTTCAAGTGCAAGAGTCAACTCTGATTCTTATCCACTTAACATTTTTTTTCGCTTCATCCCATCTTTCTCTTCCTCTTGAAAGGCCCTCTTTATAGATGGAGAACATGCAACCTGTTAGGCCATTACAAAATTGTTATTGGTGGCATATACTATGGATGACAAGTCGATGTCTTCACATCCTTTACGTCAGCCTTCAATTTTGGACAAGAATATCGTGATGTAATCCTTCACTCGGTCCTTTATGGAAAGCATCAAGGATTTGCTAACTGCACAAGGGCGACTGGGTAGTTACGAAATCAATTGGTTGTGAATCTTGCAATCAAAATTAATTTTTCTAGAATCAGTCAAATTAATTATTGAATTGCACATACAAATATGTATTTTTACATGTTTCACACATACATGACAAATTAATCAATTGCATCCATGGACAGTAGTAACATTCAACTAATCAATGGTTGAATGTTTATATATATATATATATATATATATATATATATATATATATATATATATATGACAATTTAATCTTTAGATGATTCTGAGATGAGAAACAACCTCAGTTCAAGCCAATGGATCACCCTTCCCTTCTTTAGATGATTCTGAGATGAGAAACAAGAATGCACCCATAAACTGACCAAACTTTTTTACATGTCCTGCCTTAGATATGGGCTACTTTGAAATTTTTGGTTGTTGTTTTTGTTGCTTGTTGTTTGAGCGCAACTTTCTGTGTTTATTGAGGGTGCATTTTTATGAAAAATATCGGACACCCATATTTTTAGCTTTAGATGTGGCTCCCTCTTTATCCACTTGTGAATAGTAAGTTGTGCTTGCAAATAATCAGGATGATCCAGTTTGTAATTCTTTGTTATTGTGCTCTATTACTAAAAAATGATATGGGTATGGACCCCTTCGACACAATTTTCTCAATGGTCATATTGTATTAAACAAATTCAAAATTTTCTACAATAACAAGACAAAAAATATTGAAAAAGCATTACAAAAAACAAATAATCTATTTGTGAGGATGAGTAAGTCCCCTAATCAAAAAATATTCTAACAACATGCTTATAATACAAGCTAAGCAACATATAAAATAAACAAAAAACCGAAGGTAAGCATGTTGAGGATCATTGGTCGAGGAACATTGTTTAATTCAGCATTTAATGATGTCGTTAAAGATGTGCTAACTGAAAAAATGTTGTCGAGAGTTCAACCATGATGAAGTCCGCTTATGAATAGTTGCCAAAAATAGTTGTCAGAACAAGTCATTGAAGGGAAACAGGTTGGGGACCACAAAGAACCGTAGTTTATGTGAAAATAACCCTAGGGGTGCAGACAACGAGTTTATATATGATTTGTGAACTCTGTAAAAGTAAGAAATATCACATATATGTCATAGATTTGCAAATATTTAAGTAGGATATTTGCGATGTCGCAACGTTCAATTTAAGTTTAAGTAGAGGTTCACATATATACTTATGTGAATTCATGAAGTATATGCAAATAAGTAGAATATTTGCGATGTTTTGAGTTTCTATTTAACCTAATTTTCACAAATATATTTATGTGAATTCGTGAAGTATATACGAATAAGTAGTATATTTGTTATTTTAGTGGTTTCAATATAATTGGATGTGCACAAATAAATTTTTGCGAGTTGTGAAGTCCTCATAAGAAAATGTGTGATTCTGGATTTAAGTGAGAATTTGCACTAGCCAACGAGCGGTACAAATTTTTCGCAAAAACCCATCAATTCGCAATTATGAAGGGTAAAAAAGTCCTAACAAAGTTATGCATTTACAATTTTAGACATCGAAAGAATAGTAGAAATTGTAAAATTTTTAAGAAAATGTGTAAAATTAATCATATACTATGATCATTTTTAGGTTTTCTGTCGTTAAAAATATGCTTTCAGTGTTTATGGTTTGAGGCTACCTGCTGTTGACAAGTTTACCTTGATGCATCACAGAGATGGGGCCAATTGACACCATAATCACCTTATGGAATTCGAGTATAAGTTGCTTATTTTTAACTAACATCATAGGATATCAATCATTTGTCTGCCGATACTTGTCCTGTCAAACTTATGGTCCTTGGTTTGCCCAAGCATGTCACCGTCCGGCCTAGGGGGCGTGTCTAACTTGGTTCAGAAAATTGTGTCAGCAGAGGTGATTACCAACGGATGCTCCGCTTGTCAGGTAGGAGCAGCTAGGGAACGTCACCTTCTGTTGGGACGTTCCAAGTTCGAATCCCAATGGTGTCATTGTATAACTGGTAAGGGTCTGTCTGCCCCAGCCTACCTTAAAAAAAACGGTCAAACGAGTCAATGTGAATCTAAAGGGTAAAGGCGGCTGATGGAGACTACCCCAACATCATTTTAACCTGAGACCCATTGGCTAAGTTGCTCAACCCTAGGGACCTAGGAAGGAAAACTGCGGCTATTCGGAAAGCAATTACGGTGTTCTCTAGAAATGAATAAAGGTACCTTCAATATTGAGAGAACTTCAGAACTACTGCTTTCCAGGCACTGTATAACGCTAGAAATCAAGTGATCACGCCTCGATTTTGGGTGTGCCACATAGTTCGGTTCATAAACTTACAATCATGTGTACAATGCATGCACGCATGCAAAGTCGACAAAAAACAGCTGCAGTTGGAAATACTATTTTGTAACCTAAAAAAATGATTTTCCATTCACTTCAAGATATTTCATAAATCTGAATTTACAACCGGTGGACTCCCCAGAACCGGACCAAAATTGCACTGTGCATACTGGGAAAAGGGTGTTACATATAACACATTACACTATGTACAGTGCCATGATCCTTCTTGCAGCCTTCCACTTCCCCTCAGCCTTTCGATTGCAAGAAGCGATCATACAATTCCTAAGACTACAGCAGCCAGAAACTAGTCATCATCAGATAGGTATACCACAGTCGCATCTACTGTTGGTGCTGTGCATACCCCGTTAGAATTAGAAGTTATAAGAGGTTCACCTGTCAATCTATTACTGAAAGCATCAGGCTCAAGTAGAGATGGTAACTCCGATATCCTGTTCCATGTGATGCCTGGGGCTTGGGTCGCACCAGGTGCCACAGGTTGCCGGCTACTGGCATCAAAAAGCAGTCCAACACCAGAGGCAGCATATCCTGTTAGTGCTCGAGGAGCTGTAAAAGCCACTGGGCATCTAGGAGGCACCTCCACCTGCTGGGATGTTCTTGGCACAGGAATAGGGTTTGTAATGGATTGCTGAGATGACAGACCAGTTGAGGTGGGTGCAGACACCGCTGTTGCAGGCCTCCTCATGTTCAGATTTAACCATGGTGCCTGAGGATCACCAGTATTTGGAGGGAGGGGGCTAAAATAGGGTCCAACATGGTCGCCAGAGGTCACCTTAGGGCGGTGAGCTACAGAGCCCTGTGGAGTAGTTCCAGGTTGCTGGAACAGTGCATGTGTGGAGGAAATGCCTGCGGCAAAAACAACATTCTCAGAGCTTTGATCACATCCACAGAGCATATAAAGCGTTAAAAAATGAAAAGATGGATTTTCATGCGACTGACAAGCACAGACTGCATTACTGGTAAATGATTTTGTTCCAACAAATCTATGCTTGCATGAGAAGCAGGCACAAGGATACACCCACAGATATGCATACAAAGAAACATAGATACCTACAAGACATGAAAATCCACCAACGTTTTTGACAATAACTGCAAACTAATTAGATCTTACATGAATGCAAACATAAAGAAACATAGGGATGCACGTGAAATATTAAGCTGTTAACAAGCACCTGTCTGCGCAGTTGGCTGCAATGTCCTCGGATCAACCAATTGAAGCTTGAAAGTTTCTGCAAGGAAGCGGTTAAGTGTAACCTTGTTTATGTTGGCCTCCAGTGTCTTTTTAGTCGGCAAATATCTTGCATCTGCATCCTGGAGCAGCATTGCATACTTTCTTTTGACCTCCTCAATCTCTTTATCACGTCGAGCAGTGAGATGAAGTTTCTGATGAAATATCACAACGATAAATTAATTCACAAGCAATATAATTTTAAGAAGACTGAGAGAAAAGGGAAGAATTTAACCAAGGCTACAAACCTCTTCTTCATGCAACTTGCTGGTTTGCTCATCTTCTTTGTGCATTCTAAGTATCTCATTGTACAGCGGGTCTGGGTAATTCATGAGGGGAATATGGACATTCAGAGCAGCAGTCTGAGGGTTTTGCAGACCAGACTCGGCACGAATGGTTCTATGCCTCAGATTTGCTGGAGGAGCTCGTTCGCTGATGTCGAACGAGGGTAGCAGCTGCGCCTGTGTAGCAGCCTCTGAGAGAGGAAGACACTGAACAACCTGCTCAGCTGATGAGGGAAAGGCATCAAGTGATTCCTGTACAGAAACGCTATCCCGAGGAAGAGAATCCAACCCAGCAACTCCATGGTCGTGTACTCTTGCTGTTTCTGCAGATGCAGACCTTTCATTAGGAACTGCAGAGGATACATGAACAACCTGCTCAGCTGATGAGGGGAAGGCATCAGATGGTTGCTGTACTGAATTGGTTGCCTGAGGAACAGAATCCAATCCAGCAACTCCATGATTATGTTCTCTTGCTGCTGCTGCTGCAGATGCAGACCTTTCATCAGGATCCACAAGGGATTCCTGAACATAGCAATTCAACCACCAGTATAAAATCAGTGTTCAAAGAAATAGGATATACGCCAAACATGTTCAACCAACATCCAAGTCATTGAAGTAATGGACTCGATTCTGGGCAATGTGACATGACATCAAGACATAATGTAATTCAAAAGGTCCAGATTAAAATCTTGTTAGACAACTTGAACTGAGGATGACTAGAGTCAGATATCCATGCATTCACATGAAGTAATAAGGTCAGGCAACTTAAATAGTTGAAACCAACACAAAGTAGCATTCAAATCACGCAGGATCATTAATGCATCGCTCTGATGGCTTAAAATCAACAATCCTAGAGTTTGTTTTGAAAATGGCAAGCAAAAGAATTTAAAAAATTTAGGAAACAAAAAGTATTCACATATATAGACTAAGCATCCAACTCACCTGCTCATGGTTAAGCTCTGAGCAAAATCTATCAGCAATTTGAGAACTTGAACTACTTTGCTGCAAAGAAGGATCATCTGTTTCATTGTGCTCTTCAACACCAGGATGTGTCTCTGCACGCAAGGTCATATTCAAAACATTTGGCTCCAAATCCATGGCAGTGACACCATTGGGCTCTGCAAGCATATTAGACTCTACAGGCATCATGACTGCATCTGCCTGCTTGTTCTGCTCGATTGATGGGGGTGTATTTGCAAACCCAAGATCCGGTATCCTTTCAACTGCTGCAGAATCTATTGAAGCATTCATGGAACAATTATCTGACGAAGTTTCAAGATAAGAAGACCTTCCACTGTCCACTTCCAACTGAGGTGGTGGTGTTTGAGCATGTTCTAACCTATTTGACAGTGGCATGGAGATAACACCTTGGTTTCCAGAATCTTTTTGAGGCATATTTTGAGATGCTTCATCAGCTAATTTTTGAGGTTCAGTCAGCAGTAATTCTTTCTGGAAATGTATATCTGGCAGAGGAAGTGCAAAATATGGTTCCACCGACCTTCCAGCCTTCGCCTCCCCCAGCCAATGAGAATAAGTTTGATCCTCCCTTTTCCTTAGTTCCAGTTTTCTATCCAAAAGAACCTTCTGACACATCTTCATTTGTTCACTGAGGCTACTCCTCCTACCTGCAACATCTTGGAGTAGAATTTTCAGCTTCTCTGCTCTCATGGACAAATCATACTCATACTCCTTCAAAATATGAGAACGTTTCATCTCATAATCCATAGTCATCTTTGTTGCTTCCATTTCCTTGAATTTCAGAAAATCAGAAAATTCCTCGTTGTGTTTCTCAAGAATGTATTTCACTCTTTTATTCTTCACAGAATTGAGCTTATTGATTAAACTAGCAGTTTCAACAGTTGCTTTGTTCTGACCAGTTCCAGCCTCGTGGTAAACAATAGAGTGGTTAACATCTGTACCAACTTGTTCACTTGTAGGAGCTTGCCCTTTATCCAGGACATCTGTGCTCTCAGAATATTGCATGCTTTTTGAATCACATCTTGTCTCTCCTACCAGTTCTTGAGGTTTTTCATGAGCCATGCTGTTGCCATGAACACCACCATGGTCATCTTTGCTATTTTGCTCAACAGAAGTTGACTCGCTGAAATCTACCAGTGCAACTGCTCTGCACGAAATCTCCTCCTTCAGATGTGGACGAAGTAATTTTAATTTCTTGTAGACAGACTTAACTTCCTCTTTCTTGCATGTGAACTGAAATTGCTGTTTTGCAAGCATAGTGGATGCTTCATGGTCAACATCATGCTTCAACATGGAAGCAGCTGTCCAGCACTGCAAATAAAAGGAGACAACAACACAAAAGGATCATTAGATGACAACTAACAACTTTGATACTTCAAAGAAAATTGCACAGAAATCATTTTTTGTCATGCACTTTATTCTGCATAAACATTCCCCCATCAAACCTAATCACTTGTTTGTAAATGCTGCTTTGCAGACAATGGATGCTTCATGATGGACATCACGCTTCCAACATGGAAGCAGCTGTCTAGCACTGCAATTGCCACATGAAGATGAACTTCTGCTATTCAAGAATACTTCCAAAGGACTTAGGAGAACAAATAAAGGGAGGGGATCATTGGAAGACAACTTTGACACTTAAAGGAAAAAAATGCATGTCAGTTTTTGCCATGCACTTTATTCTGTATGAACTTTTCCCATCAAAACTAATACTTGTTTGGATAAGAAATAACAAACATTAGTTGGTCGACTCACTGATGTCAGCAATACTGGACCTATTAATACAAATCATGCAACCTCAAAGTTGTGTGACTTGAAGTTTTTCACAGACTTCTAACCTATCTTTGATAAGGAATGACTGGAACATCATTGAAAATCCTGTAAGGAAATACAAGTGCCAAAAACAATGTCACAAAGTGACTACAAGAAGGCACAATCATATAAGCACAATGTCTCTAATGGACACGATACAATATGCCACAAAGGGCAAACACAAAAAAACATACACAAGAGAGAAGAGAACTTGAAATAATATTCGAGCCTTTATTGAAATGCTTGAAAAAGCATTGAGAATAATAGGGGAGAAGCCCCCTTTATATACACCACAAGAGAGGAGAGTCCCAACGACTCTTAAGGGATCCCCTTTTTACCCATTTAATAAACCAAAAAGAAAAGAAAAGAAATATATAAAAATACAAACATGTCCCTAATGAACATGAATATTTACAAAATGATGAAAAGACCAAATTGCCCCTGGTGGGCATTATAAAGGATATATATATAACATCCATATACTTTAACAAATCCTACTACAGTGAACTGAAGAAAACAAAAATATTGCAGAGTTGTTGCAGGAAATATGGGAACTGGATCTTAAGAAGCACGATGGCATAGATTAAACCCAGAGTTGGAACAAATAAAAAGGCAAACCTCAATCTTAAATTGCATGTAAACAATAAAAAGTAAAAAAGCTTCCTGCTAGAAAGGTTTTTAAGCAAAACCACCTATGAAGATAGAAAATTGCCGATAAAACATTATTGAATGGATATCCCAAAAGATACGATAGTATGTCATGGAATAGACAGATCTAGTGCAATAATCGTACAGTGACATGGCTCAAAGTATCAATCCACGTGGACTATAATGGTCAAAAAATGCAGCTTTCCAAAAATCACATCTGAAGATGAAAAGTTCAATCAAAAGTAAAAAATAGTCATTGGAGTAGGAAATATTAAGAAGCAGAATGTCATAGTCCAAATTTTACAATGAATCTAGTGCCATGGCCAAAGTCTCAAACCAATGTACACTATGATGGTCAAAGGTGCAGCTCGCCAACAGGATTTTTAAGCAAAAATCACCTACAGGGATGAAAAGCGTTAACAGGCTGCATCAACACTGCTAACAACCACACAATGAATGAGCAAGAGGGAAAAACCATCTCATACTTTATGAACTTGTCACAAACTGCAATATATGCCTTGGTGTGCCGCTTATGGGCAACAGAACACTTAGAGAATATGACCACTTATGGGTCAACACATGAAAACACAAGAATAAGCCACTAAGGGCTGAGAATCACACATAAAAATAATAAATATTATTGGGGAATAATCCCTTGAAGAAGCAATACAAATGAGAGGGGGCTGACCCCATTATAAACAAGAGAGAGCTCCTAAAGAGCTGTTGAGACCTACCCAACGGCCAAAAATCTAGCCGTTGGCTAGGGTCCAATGACTGTTAATTACCAAAAAGCCCATGAAGGCTGCGAATTATTACATAAAAAAAAAGAATAAAATAAAAACAATAAAATAAAAATATTAAATACTTATTTCTGCTGTACACGAGAAAAGACCAAAATATCCCTGAACTACGAATGTACAAAAATATACAGAAATGCATATGTAAACACATATACATATATGTTTACATTTAACACTCTCCCTCAAACTTATGGGGGGATCACCAAAAGTTTGTCCAATAGGAAATGAAACTTTGGGGAAGGTAAGGGTTTTGCGAAGAAGTCTGCAAGTTGATACTCTGAAGTCACATACGGCATTGAAATAGTCTTCTTCAAAAATTCTTCACGAACATAATAACAGTCTATGTCAATATGTTTAGTAAGCTCATGAAAAGTATGATTTCCAGCAACATAGATAGCACTTTTGTTATCACAATATAGTTTTGATGCTATGTCACATGGGTGCGGGTGCGGGGGTGCAGCAGGGGCAAAATGTAATATATATATAGTGTATATATGTATGAATGTATGAATGTATGGTAGCTGTTAAGGTCCATGTGTAATGCGCGTAAAAAATAAAAAATAAAACATGTCAGACACGTGTCGGGGTTTGGTCCGCTGTGTCGGGCCCGGATCTGGGTCCGAACCGGACCCGAGCCTAACCCGAACCCGGGTTCTCGAAGCCTCGAGAACCTGCGTCTTTTAAAAGACGCAGGTGTCTCGGGCGAGGGGCAAAAACCCTCACCCCTTCTCTCTCCTCGCCTGTTCTCCTCTCGCTCCTCCCTGCGGCCACCGAGCGTCGGCGACTCGCCGCCGGCCACCTGTTCGCCTCCTCTCTCAGTCCGGCAGACCCCCCCTCTCCGTCCCCTGTGTCGCAGGACGTCGGCGATCGAAGCCGACGACAACCTCCAAGCTCCGATGATCCCCCACCTTCGTCGCCTGTGTCCCTCGTCGTTGCCGACCTCCGAGCCTCTTCGCCTCCCCCTCTCTGAGTTCGGCAGACCTCCCGACGGCCACCTGCGACATCAGCGGCGACCTCCTGACTGGCGATCGACTGCGCTAGAACCCCGACGCCGGGAAAGTCGGCGCCCCTTCCACTGAGCCTCTCTCCCTGTTACATCAGCGGTCTCGTTTCTTCCGGCCACCTGACGTTTACAGCTGCCGGCGACAACACCGTCGCTGTCCCCTCTCTGCTATGGTTGTCGTGGTTCCCGATGATCGCCGCCGTCAGCGAGCAACCCCGACGGCCCCGTTGTTGCGGCCTTTCGAGGTGAAAAACCCTCCCCTCCTTTTCTTCTCCTTTGTGAGGAGTTGGTCGACAGGGGGCTGAGCAACCCAAATTTTTTTTATTAAATTCCGCAGCCCATTTCATAGGGCAAATTTTTTTTTTAAAAAAAATCCAAAAAAAAATGACCCTGGGTGCGGTCAACGCACCCAGGGTCTTGTTGACCGCACCCGGTGCCGCACCCGCATCCGCGTCGAGTCGCGGTTACTCCCATATCCCTAAGAAGACGCTTCAACCATACAATTTCAGTCGTGGTGGTTGTCATAGTTCTATATTCAACTTTTGTGGAGGATAGAAATATTTTCCGTTGTTTTTTGCATTTCCATGACACGAGAATCTCTTACAAAAACACAGAAACAAGTAGTTGAGCGTTTGCCAATTGAGTCTCTTCTCCAATCAGAGTCGGAATAAGCTATTAAATTAAGTGGAGAAGGCGAAGATAAAAATAATACTTTATAAGCAGAGTTTTTCAAATATCTAATAATACGCATCACAACACTCATGTGCACAGAAGTAGGAGAGTGCTGAAATAGACTGGTCGTGTAAACTTCATGCGCTATGTCTGGTCAGGTAAGGTAATAGTCAAGCATGTCAATGCTCAAATCATTTGTCGATATGAAGTAGGATCTTTCAGAGGTTCTCCATTATTAATTTTCATCTTTGCATTTATCACTTCAAGAGTGCCTACTCTTTTGTCATCAGTAATTCTGGACCTATCAATAATTTCTATTGCAAATTTGGATTTAGACAACAGATATCCTCTAAGAGAATATGCAACCTCAAAAACTAAGAAGAATCTAAAAAAACCAAGGTCAGTCATTTCAAAAACTAACTTTGCTTAAGAATAAATTTAATTTGATCTACTCCCTGTTTATCTGCTCCAGTAATAATCATATCATCAACATAAGTACCAAAATAACAATACATGCCGCAGAATTCTTAACAAACAAAGCAGTGTCAATATAACAAGAAGTATATCCAAGTTTAAGCATAACATAACTAAAATGATCATACCAACCTCTTGGAGCTTGTTTAAGACCATACAAAGATTTTCTAAGGCGTAAAACTTTTTCTTAAGAACATTATATTCAGGGGGTGGATCCATATATACTACTTCTTTTAAATCACTATTTAAAAATGCATTTTTAACATGAATTTGATAGATTAGTCACTTCTTAATAGAGGCTATGACTATGAGAACTCTAATAGTAGTCATATGTACTACAGGAGCAAATGTCTCATCATAGTTGATACTATATTCTTGACCATATCTTTTAACGACTAACCTAGCTTTATGTCTCTCTAGAGATCCATCACTTGTAGTTTAAACTTTAAAAACTCACCCACATCCTATTGATTTCTTGTTGGTTGGTATATTAGGCAATTCCCAATTTTGAGATTTTTCTAAAGCTCTAATTTTTCAGTCATTGCACTTTACCACTCTATGGCACAAATCTATCTGAAACTCTATGTGGTCTTTCTGAGTGCCTAATTCTTGTGTTTTGTTGTTCTTTTATGCTTGAATATTTTTCAAAAGCTCTTAGTTGTTCATTATCTTGTCCTCTTTAATATTGAATGACATTTGGATAATCATGAGACTCAGGAGCTTGATATTTATTACAAGTTATCTCATTAATGCCTTCATCTAGTGGGGATATTTCCAAAAACTTGTATTCACTTTCATCTTTGGATGAGATAGTGTCAAAGCCATTTTCTTGTTCTAGAAATGTGATGTTCCTAGAAATATAAAGTTAGTTATTTTTCTTTTTGGCTTTCTCCATATCCTAGAAAAATACATGGGATTGCTTTAGGAGACAATTTATCATTCTTATGGGTGAGAACAAAGCATCTACACCCGAAGATCCTTAGTCTAAGATAATTGGGAGAGCCATTATAAATTTTTTCATATGGTGAAAGATTTTCATATGATGATTGGAGGAAAAGGATTCATGTGGAAGACCCAGAATGATTTTCTTTTTTGGTTCATATTGCCGACCCCAATTGTTTTGGGATGGAGGCGTAG
This sequence comes from Nuphar pumila, assembly GCF_984573655.1. Classification (NCBI taxonomy): domain Eukaryota; kingdom Viridiplantae; phylum Streptophyta; class Magnoliopsida; order Nymphaeales; family Nymphaeaceae; genus Nuphar; species Nuphar pumila. The sequence goes on from NC_143259.1 coordinate 1,168,868, forward strand.
TTATTGTTGTTTGTTGTTGTAGCCTATTTATAAGATATACGGAGATGAGAGTTGTTTCAGCCCAAAATATTTGGGAACACTTTTAGATATGAGAAGATTTCTGGTGGTTTCTATTATGTGTCGATGCTTTCTTTCAACCAAACCATTTTTTGTGGCGTATTAGCAAATGACCTTTGATGAAGTATTTCATTTTCTTCTAGATACTATTGAAAGTCATTAGACATGTATTCACCCTTTGAGTCAGAACAAAAAATAGATATATTAGACTTTAAAATATGTCACTAACCTATGAAAATTTTTAAAATTTTCAAATACTTCATGTTTATGTTTGAAAAAATATATCCAAGTATAGCAGGAGTAATCATCGACAAAAATAACATAATAAGTGTATCCTCCTTTGGAGTCAACAGGGGCAGGACCCCAAACATCAGAATGAATTAATTCAAGTGGTTTAGTAGCAAAAAAGACCTCCAATTAATTCAACTTTATCCAATTTTTGAACATTAACACAAAAAAGCTTAGTAGAAATTTTCAATTGATCCATATAGTACAATTCTCCTTGTCTATGCCCTTTCCTAATCTGCATCCAGAACTGGAGATCTTGTATTAAGCATTGCTTAAAAGTGAAGGAGACTCTACATCCATGATCAGTGATTTAAGAAACAAAAAGTAAATTTAAATTTAGTTTTGAAACAAATCTTATTTGAGGAGTACTAAAACTATAATATTTTTCAAAATTTTCAATTCCATTAATATCAAGAGAGGTTTCATTGGCAATACACACATTTCTTTTACTAATAGAACTTCTACAATTTGAAAGTATAGATTTATCATGTCATATGAAATGATTCACCTGAGTTTAAAAGCCAAGAAGGCATATCTGGAGGAGAAGAAGAGGAGACGACGGCATCGGTCACGGGTTTTCCTTTGAGTAGAGGTTGCAGAGCCTCCACGACTTGAGAAAGAGACATATTCGAAATTGATTTATTTGAAGAATCTTGGTCAACTTGTGAAGTACCAACTGAAGTAACCTTTTTTTCATCTTTGTTCTTGAATTCCGAACAAAATGGTTTAATGTCTCGATTCCCCACAGTTATGGCAAAAAATACCTCATCTTTTCCTTCCATCGCCTTTTCCTTTATACACACGATTCTTTCCATAGTTATTGTTCTTATAAGAGTGTGGGGGTGTATATGCATGAGCATTGGCACCGGGTTGTGAAATGGTCAACACATTGTCCTTGGCTTCTTTTGCTTCATTTTGAGACCTTAATTTAGTCTCTTCCATGCATATTTGAGTTAAAACCTCTTTAATAATAGGAAGTTCATCTTGTCTTCTATGTATGATGTTGCTTCCCATTTGCTCAAACTCGGGTCGCAACCCTCTCATAAATTAGAAGAATTGATCATTGTTTATTTGCTTCTTTCTAATTCAAGCACCATTCAGAGTTTCCCAAACAAGCTCTAACTTAGCCATTTAATCCCATAACTTTTTTATAGAGCAAAAGTATTCTCTAATACTCAAGTCTCCTTGTTCACAATTGTGAATCTTGTCTTGAAGCTCCCATCAAAATGTAATATCACAATGAGTATAAATTTGTTTAATGAAGAGTCATGCTTTAATGGCTCTTTCAAACTCTAAAATTGTTTCACATGAATCTTCATTCATACTTCTCATAAATAATGAAAGTATCATGGCATGGGCAATTTTCCATTCCTTCAAAGCCTTCTTATAACCTATAAGAGCTATTTCCCTTTCTTCTCCCGTAAGAACTTTCTCTCTAATAGTTTCATCATTTTCTTTAATAGATTTTGTAAAAGTTGTGGTCCTATTCCAGAACCATCAACATACTCCCACAATCCATTACCAATAAGGATTCTTTTGATGGCGATAGCCCATAAATTGTAGTTCTTTCCATCAAATTTTATTGGAACTACTCTCACCACTTTTTTTTCGGCCATAGAGCTAAATACCACAAAGCAAGAGAGAAGAAAAAGAGAGAAATAAATACTTGAGCAGATTTTCAACTGTTTTTGAAGCACCAATGTCTTGTTGAGATTAAGAGGTTTTAAGTTTAAGTTTTTTTAAACTAGAGGTTATTTGATATTTAGTGTTTAATGAGGGACTTGTGTGTAATTTTTTACTTTGGCCTCTCTCTATTTAACATAGAGATTAGCCCTAATCTAATTAACAAGTTTTCTCATTTTCACTGCCATCTCTCTCTCTCTCTGCCTCAGCTTCTGTGGTAGTTTTCAGAACTTCTACATGGTATCAGAGCGGTAGATCTCGGGAGCGTGATCGATCTACACCAACAAAAGGCAAAAAAAAAAAGGGTTGGAAACATGTGTGCACATTTAATTTTTTCTTTGCTTATATCTGATAACAAATCTGGTGTCTGACTAAGGTCACAACACAGATCTGTCATCAGATCTAAGGGACACGATGACTGCGTGTCATCAAGATCGGGATATGGCAGTCTTTTAATGGTGCGCAGAAGAAACGAAAGTTTTTTTTTGGCTGTCATGATTTATATGTCTGGGAGCAGCTGTCGTGATTTCCTGCTTTTTGGCTGTCGTGATTTATGTGTCTGGGAGCAGCTGTCGTGATTTCTATTTTTTGTGTGCTCGTATTATCTTTGGTCGTGAATCTGGATGCCGAGTTCGACGTGGTACTGTTCTTCTCAGATCTCATTTGGTCGTTCGAGTAGAATATGAATAGCAACAGTCGTGATTCCTGCTTTTTCATGTTTTTTTAGCAGCCGTAACATGTGTGTCGTGAAAGCAACATGTTAATATTATTTTCTTTGTCGTGGAAGCAGCAGGCGTGATTCCCTGCTTTGTGGAAAAATATTTTCTGTTTGTGGGAAGCTTTTATCTACTGTCGTGGGATTTATGTGTTGAGTACAGGTGCCTGGTCGTGGTATTGGCTGATGCGTGATTGTGAAACACACTATTTTCTGTGTCACTTGTAGTTTGTCGTGAATTTATTTCTGGTGTGGCAAACTGTGTAGTTGTGGACTTGACTGACGTGTGATTATAAAACACGTTGTTCAAGTGAGTGAATCTGATTTTTTTGTGGCAGCTGAAATAGCATTAAATATTCAGTATGGGTGAAACTTCGAAATGTGATTCCAAAATTGAACATATTGGGGAGTATAAGGCTTTTGCAAATCCCTTCTCATATGGTTCTTCTGTAAGGTTGAATGAAACTAACTATGCGAGGTGGTCCAAAACTTTTATGATGTCGGTATCTGGACATCGTAGAAAACATATTTTGTTGGAACATGAACCCAATGAAAAGGTGGGAAAATACGTCACTTGGGACGAAGATAATGACATTGTTATGTCATGGATCATGAATAGTGTCGAACCCCATATTGCAGATGGTTTAATTTACTATAATACAGCCAAACAGATGTAGGACAATCTTCGAGATACGTACTCACAAGAGACTAATGTGAGTCGTATCCTGCAAGTCGAACAGGAGATATATAATTTGCAGCAGGGAGATCAGACCTTGGCCCAGTACTATGCCTCCGTCAAAGCTGCGTTTGAAAGACTCAATGCTCACAAGCCTCTTTGTTGTTCAAAGCAAAAGGATCATCAAGAACAGACTATGGTTGCTCGGTTTCTTACAGGCTTATCTTCAGAATTCTCTGTTGCAAAAGTCCAAATGTTGATTGGATCAGATGTACCTACTCTTGCTGACGCATACAATCGTCTGAGTAGACTTGTGATCTCTTTTCCACAATCTCATCCTGTGACCCAGTCATCTGCTTTAGTTGTCTCATCTGGTTATGGGCGTGAAAATAATCAGAATATTAGAGGACGAGGTCGTGGGAGAGGTATGGGAGGCAAAGGAAAACTTTAATGTACATTCTATGGAAAATCTGGACATTTAGAAGATCGTTGCTGGGATAAGCATGGTCGGCCAACCTCTTCTTCATCAAAGTCATATGCTCCAAAAGCAAATGTTACTACACTAGAGGCAACAAATGTACATGATAATACCTCTGCAAGTGACAGTATCACCCTCAGTCGAGCAGAATATGATGAGCTGATAGTTATTCGCCATTTGAGTTCCACCCCTCCTGTAGCCGATGTTGCCTACTCAACAGGGAATCATCTTCATCTGAATGATAGTAAGTGGATTATTGACTCTGATGCATCCATACATTTGTGTGAAAATTCGCTTGTCTTTTCAGATCTAAAGGATATTATTGTTCATCGAGGAGTCTCATTAGCCGATGGGAGTTCCTCACCAGTTGTTGGTCAGGGAAATATTTCTATATCCTCCACCTTACAGTTGAAAAATGTTCTTCATGCTCCCAACTTTCCTCAAAGTTTACTCTCTGTTAGTTACCTTACAAAAGAACTAAACTGTAGAGTAATATTTGATCCGATGGGTTGTTATTTTCAGGATTTGCTGACGGGGAAGAAGATTGGTAGAGGCTATGAAGAAAATGGAGTCTACTACCTACATCATCCAGTGGGTAATGTTTATGCTGCAGTGGAACACTCATCCAGTCCTGTTCAGTGGCATCGTCGTCTTGGTCATCCTTCATTGTCAAAGCTTCGTTATGTCTTTCCTCAAATTCCTTCTACTACATCATTTCAGTGTGAAGCATGTCAGTTGGGCAAGCATCATCGAAGTTCGTTCCCTTCGAGTCAGAGTCAGTCTAGTCATAAAGTTTTTGAACTTCTTCATGCAGATGTATGGGGTCCTAGTAAGATTCCTATTAGGACTCAGTATCGATATTATCTTGTTATTGTTGATGATTTCTCTAAGTTGTCACGGGTGTTTTTAATGAAAGAACGATCTGAAGTTCCAAGTATTATCAAATCATTAATTCTTGAAATAAAAACTCAGTTTGAATCTGTTGTCAAGATTGTTCGCACTGATAATGCTCTTGAGTTTAAATCAAAAGTTCTGGTACAATTTTACCAAGATCATGGCATTCAACCTCAAACTACCTGTGTCTATTCATCTCAACAAAATGGGGTGGCTGAGCGAAAACACCGGCACCTGCTTGATGTTGCCCGGACCCTTATGATTCAATCCAATGTTCCTGCGTTATATTGGGGTGATGCGATTATCACTGCTTGTTATCTGATCAACCGCATGCCTTCATCTTCTATGGGTGATCAAATTCCATTACATACCCTAAAACCTAATGCCCCACTCTTCTCTTTCTCACCAAAAATATTTAGATGTGTTTGTTTTATACACAAACTTGGCCCTGATCGTGATAAATTAGTTGCTCAAGCTACAAAATGCATATTTATAGGTTATCCAAAAAATCAAAAGGGATATCGATGTTATGATCCTATTTCTCGCCGAGAGTATGTCAGTGCAGATGTATCTTTCTTGGAATCCACTCCATATTACTCTAGTACCGGTTCCCCACTGCAGGTTGATCCAGCTGAGTCTTTTCCATTACCTATACCTCCTTTTCCTTTGGAATTTGTGCCCTCATTACCGAACCAAACTTCATCCTCTTCACGATTTAATAATCCTCCATTGGTATATGTGCGTAGAGCTCCACCTCCGCAAGTGCCTTCATCCTCTTCTTCTCTTGAGGTAAGTACTACTGACAATAGTGATCTTCATGATGATGATAACAGGCCTATCGCTCTACGAAAGGGGACACGACTGAAAAGAAGTGTTTTCTCTTGTTACGGGTCATGGATCTGGAGATCCAGACCCGTGACATTCACTTCTCATTAATGGCATTATGTAATATAATTTATTGTAATGAGGGTATTTTAGTACCCTAATTTTGTAATAGCATGTTAATATAAATGAGTATACACAGCAACCGACTCTAATGTAACAGGGTATCGGTTTTTCCCCAACTTCTCTCTCCCTTTCTCTATCTCTCTCTGTTTCTCAGCTCTCACGCATGGAACGACCTGGAGATTGAAAATCAAACATGGTATCAGAGCCACGCTTCAGCTGAAACTGGAATCGATCTCAAAGGTACGTCAGAAAGATCCTTCTCTTCTCGATTTCCTCTTCTAAGTCAAGAAAATATTTTTTTTTGTCTCCCCATCTCGTCTGAATTTTTTTTTCTGTTTACGACTGACCTAGTCCATTCTTTTCTTCTCAATCAGACCTGACATCATTCAGATCTGACGATAATCAGATCTGCCTTCCTTCTTCTCCCTACAGTTTCTGTCTTCCTTTTTTTGTCCCTTGAACTTGATCAGATCTGACGTTAGTCAAATCTGATCAAACTATCTTCCAACCTAATCTGAGTCAATTCAGAGAGGACTGAGTGACTCAGCCCAGATTTTCGACCCCAAATCCTTTGCTGAAAATACCTTTTTTCTTCGTTCTTCATTCTGTCATTAATATACCCTGTTTATCGTTCTTGATCACAGCGTGATCTAATCACGCAATTGGGGCCCTAATTTGATTCAGCTGCATCCTTGATCAGATCTGATCAAGCCGATACACTCTCATTCCTACTACTTTATCTCCTTTAGCTAGAAAGCATTGCGTCAATACTGAGTGGGAATTCATATTCACAAAATTTTTATGATTTTCATACCCAACATTCCATTTCCTATACAAATCAGAAATCTGATAGATATTCAATTTCTGTTTCAAATCAGAAATCTGATAGCCATTGATCTGAATTAGTTTCTGCAAAAAAAAAAAAAAAGGTTACAGAAACTGTAGGCAGATTGTGTTGAACACACTCTTAATTCTGTGAAACATGGATTCACTTCCTAGCCAGTCGGTTCTTTCTTCAAGTTTCATCAACCAACTCGTGTCTGAAAAATTAAATAATGGTAACTTCTTGACTTGGAAGAGGCAAATTATACCTTTCATTAGGAGTCAGGATCTTTCTGGACATCTGGATGGATCTATTCCAGTTCCTCCTGAGTTCATATCACGAGAAAAAAGGGACAGCAAAGCGGAATCTACTACAGTATATGTTAGAAATCCTGAATTTGTGGCTTAGATGAAAAGAGACCAAGCGCTAGTTGCTTATATTACATCTACACCGTCACAAGAGGTACTTGTAGCCATTCCAGATGACTGCACTGCCATCCAACTTTGGAACAGACTTGTTCAGACATACTCACAGGTTTCTCAGGCCAGGATTATGTTTCTTAAAAGAGAATTTCAAATGTTAAGAAAGGATTCCATGACCATCATGGAATATTTGAACAAAATGAAGGTTATCACAGATCAACTATCAGTTGTTGGAAGTACAGTAACTGATAAAGATTTGGTACAGCAAACCCTCAGTGGATTGGGACACGACTATCATATAATTGTCACTTCCCTGTTATGTTTACCTGAGCTGCCCAACTTTGAAGATCTGCGTGCAAAATTGTTACAATATGAGATGACTCTAAAGGGATTTTCTGAAGAATCATCTATGCATATTGGGGCACAAGAAGTTCTTGCTACAGGGGTTACTTATGCACGAGGATGAGGAAGCTATGATATCAAGGGAAAGGGAGAACAAGAGAGAAGTGGTCAAGGAGGTCGTGGATTATTGCCTACACCCAACACATATACCAATCCACAAAGACAGAGGCCAATTCCTACCTGCTTTTTGTGTAATAAAAAGGGGCATATCAAAGCTAACTGCTGGTTCAATCCCCTAAATAAAGGAAAATCAACACAAACTGAAGCAAAAAGAGGCACAAACAGTACAAAGCCCAACGGAGAAGTAAAGGAGTTATTGTTGTCAGTTTTAGCAGAATTGAATCTAAAACAAAATGAGCAAGGTACTTGGTATGTGGACTCTGGCGCAGCGACTCACGTTACTGGTGATGCAGGTAAACTCCTAAAACTTGTTCCTTACATTGGTAGAAGTAGTATAGTTACTGGAGATGGATCACACCACTCTGTCTCTCATATTGGAAACTCCATTATACCCTTGCCCGAATCTTCCATCAACCTTTCAAAGGTTCTTTATGCTCCTAATATCAAGAAAAACATCGTTTCAGTTTCTAAACTTGTTGATGATATCAAAGCCTCAGTTGAATTCACTCCCTCTTCTGTTCTTGTCAAGGATCTCTGCACGAAGGAGACGTTCGCTAGAGGAAAACGGGAAGGCAATATGGATGTTTTTCAAGATCCTTCAGCACATATTTGCTCTGCAGACCCAAACTTGAAGCTCCAATCACTGTTGCCTTCTGAAAATCGTGTTTTTAGTGTCTCTGAAGTCAATAAGCCAAACCTTTGGCATGGTCGTCTAGGTCACTGCAGTAGTAGTTTCATTGAAAAGCTTGTTTCAAATAACCTCATTCTCAAGTTAAGTTTAGGAATAAATGTCAATGACAACAAATGTTCTAGTTGTCTCTTATGTAAGAGCCATGTTTTACCATTTCATTCTATCAATAAAAGAGCTTCAAGACCTTTTGAGACTATCTGTTCTGATGTTTTGGGGCCTGCTCCAGTTGCTTTCATATCTGGAACTAGATATTATCTTTTATTTGTTGACAGTTATTCTCGCTATTCTTGGATATTTTTCATGAAACACAAATCTGAGACTTTCAAGTTGTTCTGTAACTTCCATTCCTTTGTTAAAAACCAATTTTCTTAAAACATTCTAAGTTTCCTATGTGACGGAGGAGGTGAATTCTCTTCCATTGACTTTACTAACTTTCTTCAAAGTAACAACAAACAAACAAACAACAACTACGCCTTCATCCCAAAACAATTGGGGTCAGCGATATGAACCAAAAAGAAAATTCATTTTGGGTCTTCCACATGAATCCTTTTCCTCCAATCATTTCTATCCAACGCCATGTCCTCGGTGAGGTTCAAAGCATTCATATCCTTTCCTATCATCTCCATCCAAGTCTTCCTAGGCCTACCCCGACCTCTTTTAACTAATATATTTTCCCATTTCTCCAACCTTCTAACTGGAGCATCATTAGGCCTTCGCTGAATATGTCCAAACCACCGTAAACGATTCTCTCGCATCTTATTTTCAATGGGTGCAACACCTACCTTCTTACGTATCTCTTTGTTCCGAATCTTATCTTTTATTGTATTTCCACACATCCATCTAAGCATCCGCATCTCAGCTACACTCATTTTTTGAATATGATGTCTCTTGGCAGCCCAACATTCCGTACCATATAGTAAAGCGGGTCTAATAGTCGTCCTATAAAACTTTCCCTTCAACCGCAATGGCATTCTATGATCGCACAGCACTCCAGTAGCACTTTTCCATTTCATCCACCCAACCTTTATCCTATGATTTACATCTCCATCAATTTCTCCATACTTTTGAATGATGGATCCCAAATATTTGAAATAATCATTCACCGGTATATCTTGCTCACCAAGCTTCACTACACTCCCATCACTACTTCGTTGCTTACTAAACCGACATTCCATATATTCAGTCTTACTCTTACTCAACTTAAAACCTCTAGCTTCCAATGCCTGTCTCCATAATTCTAACTTAGCATTAACCCCAGCTCTAGACTCATCAATCAAAACAATATCATCAGCAAACAACATACACCACGGTACATTTTCTTGAATTGATCTCGTAAGCTCATCCATCACTATCGCAAATAGGAAAGGGCTTAAAGCAGATCCTTGATGTAACCCAACCGTTATCGGAAAATTGGTTGTCACCCCTCCACAAGTGCGGACATTGGTTACTACTCCTTCATACATATCTTTAATTATACTAATGTACTTGAGAGAAACACCTTTCTTCATCATTGTCCACCAGAGAACGTCCCTAGGTACTCTATCGTATGCCTTCTCTAAATCAATAAAAACCATATGCAAATCTTTGTTCCTCTCTCTATATCTTTCAATAAGTTGTCTAAGAAGATGTATAGCTTCCATAGTTGATCATCCAGGCATAAAACCAAATTGATTCTCCGATATCATGACAACCTTCCTCAACCTAGACTCAATCACCCTCTCCCAAAGTTTCATAGTATGACTCATGAGTTTTATACCACGATAGTTTGTGCAATCTTGTATATCACCCTTATTCTTATATAAAGGCACCAAAGTACTCTTCCTCCACTCATTAGGCATCTTATTTGTTCGCCAAATCAAGTTAAAAAGATTTGTCAACCATTCTAAACCTTTCTCTCCCAAGCATTTTCAAGCCTCGATAGGTATACCATCTGGGCCAACTGCCCTTCTTGATTTCATTTTCATCAAAGCCTCTGCAATTTCTTTCTTTTGAATCTTGCGCATGAAGTCACGATTTATCTCATGAAAAGGAATGGAGAAGTCTCCAAGATCTTGAGCATGACTATCATTAAATAGCTTATCAAAATAACCTTTCCATCTCTCCTTAATCTCCTCATCTTTGACTAAAACCCTTTGCGTTTCATCTTTGATACATCTAACCATACCCAAATCCTTCGATTTCCTATCTCTCATCTTTGCAAGCCTATAAATATCCTTCTCGCCTTCTTTGGTATCCAACTTGTCATAAACCTCCTTATATACCTTAGCCCTCGCGTTTCGAACAACTTTTTTAGCTTCCTTCTTTGCTATCATATACTTCTCCAAATTCTCATTATCACGACTCTTACTTATATTTCTATAACACTCTCTTTTAACCTTAATAGCTAATTTGACATCCTCGTTCCACCATGATGTATCCTTACCTAGTGGTGCACCGCCTTTAGACTCACCCAATACCTCCTTAGCTACTTTTCTCATACCACCCGCTATCTTATTCCACATTGATTCTGAATCCTCCTCGAGACACCAATCAACTTCCTTAACTACCTGCTCTACAAACATTCCTTGTTTAGCTCCTTTCAGTGCCCACCACTTAATTCTAGGATCTATCCTATGTCTATCCCTTTTGCGGCATTGTCTAATTCTAAGATCTAAAATTAAGACTCTATGTTGTGTAGCTACACTTTCTCCTGGTATAACCTTACAATCGATGCAACAACCCCTATCTCTCTTTCTAAGTAGGAAAAAATCTATCTGACTCGTATTAACCCCACTTTTAAATGTTACTAGGTGAGACTCCCTCTTCCTAAACCAAGTGTTTGCTAAGATCATATCATAGGACAAACAAAAATCTAAAATCCTTTCTCCACTTTCATTTCTTTCTCCTATACCATAGCCTCCATGGATATTCTCAAATCCATCCCTACTAATGCCTACATGTCCATTAAGGTCACCGCCGATGAAAAGCTTTTCTCCATAAGATGTCTCTTGTACTACTCCATCTAAATCTTCCCAAAATTGATGCTTAATGGAATCATCTAAACCTACTTGAGGTGCATAAACACTAATAATATTAATAATATCCGTACCTAATACTAATTTAATAAGTAAAATTCTATCACCCTTCCTACGGACCTCAACTACATTATCTATAAACTGACGACTCATAACAATCCCTACTCCATTCCTATTCCTATTTATTCCTGTATACCAAATCTTATATCCCCAAGGTTCTATCACTTTAGCTTTCTCACCTACCCATTTGGTCTCTTGAAGACATAAAATATCAATCTTTCTCCTACACATAACATCTACTAACTCTACCAACTTACCAGTTAAAGACCCTATGTTCCAAGTGGCTAACCTAATTTTATGGTCTTGGACTAACTTCTTTACCCCCACCCGTCCAACAAAGTGAGGGAACCCTTGCCTATTTGACACCACACTCGGGCGCCGGTGTGACGCATCGCTTCTGGGCGACGACCTAGCAACCCTTTCTTCAAAGTAACAAGATAAGAAAAAAGGTGTCTTGCCCACACACACCTCAGCAGAATGGGATTGCTGAAAGGAAGCATCGCCATATTGTTGAGAGTGTGATGAGCATGATGCATGACAGTAGTCTTCCGATCACTTTATGGACAAAGGCTTTTCATTCTGCAGTTCATGTGATAAATCGATTGCCCATGACTGTTTTGGAAAACAAGTCTCCTTACTTGTCTCCTTTTGGTGTACATCCCAACTACTATGATTTGCATGTGTTTGGTTGTTTATGCTATTTCATGTTGATAGTTCAATGAGACATAAGTTTCAGGATAAGGCCGTGAAGTGCAGGTTTGTGGGTTATGCTGATGACTATAAAGGGTACAGGTGCTATGATCCGGTGAGCAAGTGCATCAAAATATCAAGAAATGTCATCTTCGATGAATTGAATTTTGATTGTCGATGTACTAGTTCTTCAGAATCAAAACCTAAAGTTGAGGCTTATTATCCTTGGTTGAATTATGAACTTCTCTCAGGAGCTAGTGATGTTTGCTCAAGTTGCACTCAAAAGGATAAGAGACCTGTGTCTACTGATGAAATGATTGCCCATGAAAATACAGACCCAATTTTGAATCCATAAAGGTATAAAGGCCTCGTCTACACTCGACGAGAAAGAGAGCCGCCCACCATAGTTAATTCGGATATGGACGCATCCTCTACATCCAACATCGTTGATACTAGAAGATCCACACGTTCTCGCCATCCAATTGAAAGGTGGGTCAGTTATGAAAATTTCTCATTAGATTTTCAACTCTTTCTAACAGCCTTGAATAAAGAAGATGAACCCACAACGTTCTCAAGCGTCAAATTCCAGAAGATGGATTGAAGCAATGAATGAAGAGATGGAAGCTCTACATGAATGTGGTACGTGGGATGTCGTACCAAGACCACCTGACAGAAACGTTGTTGGTTCGAAATGGGTGTACAAAATAAAGTATAAACCAGATGGGACTATAGAGCGATACAAGGCGAGACTTGTAGCCAAAGGTTTTACACAGGAGCAAGGACATGATTATGATGAAACTTTTAGTCCAGTGGTGAGGATGGGGACAATCAGAGCCATACTTTCTTTAGCTATTGAACATCAATAGACTATTAGTCAACTTGATGTGAAGAATGTTTTTCGTCATGGAGATTTGAGAGAAGAAGTATACATGGAACAACCCACTGGTTACGCAGAAGGCAATCCTACAAAATATGTCTGCAGACTAAAAAGGGCGATATATGGATTGAAGCAGGCATCTCGATCTTGGTTCGACAGCTTTTCTCTTGAAATACAAAAATATGGTTTTAAGAAATCACTTCTTGACCACTCCTTATTTATATTTAAGAACCAAGACACAATTACTTTGTTGTTGATATATGTGGATGATATCATCATCACTAGTAATTCCAATGAGCACATTGAAGAAGTCAAACATTTCTTGAATCAGAGGTTCAAAATGAAGGACCTTAACAAACTACGGTACTTTCTTGGAGTTGAAGTCGACAGTACTTCTGAAGAGATGACTCTCACTCAACATAAGTATACCATTGATATTCTCAATAAAGCGGGTATGAAAGACTGCAAACCCTTGAGCACTCTTAGCATTCTTCATCAAAAGCTTAGCTCTCAAGACGGAGATCCATTTGATAATCCCACACAGTACCGTAGCATAGTGGGTATGTTACAATAGCTCACTTTTACTCGCCCTGATATAGTCTACTCGATGAATCAAGTTTCTCAGTTTATGCAAGGACCATGTGAAGGGCATATGGAAGCAGTTAAACGGAAATTACGATATCTGAAGGGAACGGTTGGGGATGGCCTCATATATAAGCGAAAGACAAATGGACAAAATGCACATGAGATCGTTGTTTATTCTGATGGGGACTGGGCGGGAGACCCAGATGAACGGAGATCAGTATCCGACTATTGTGTTTTTGTTGGGAAGAATTTGGTTTCTTGGAGTAGTAAGAAACAAAAGGCTGTTGCCAGATCCAGTACAGAGGCTGAATACAGGTCAATGGCAGCCGCCACTGCTGAGGCCACTTGAATTAGACACCTACTGACAGAAGTCAGAGAATCGATCTCTCGATCACTTCTTTTGTGTGACAACCAGAGTGCCATTAGTATGTCCTTTAATTCAATCCATCACAGTCGTGCCAAACATATTGAAATAGACCAGCATTTTGTGAGACAAAAGGTAGAAGAGAAAGAGATTGAGCCTGAATTTGTTCGAACTACAGATCAAGTGGCGGATATATTTACAAAAGGATTGACAAAAGACAGATTTTGGATGTTAAAAGGCAAGTTGTTCATGGTTCAAGATCATGCACAACTTGAGGGAGGGTGAAAAGAAGTGTTTTCTCTTGTTACGGGTCATGGATCTGGAGATCCAGACCCGTGACATTCACTTCTCATTAATGGCATTGTGTAATATAATTTATTGTAATGAGGGTATTTTAGTACCCTAATTTTGTAATAGCATGTTAATATAAATGAGTATACACAGCAGCCGACCCTAATGTAACAAGGTATCGGTTTTTCCCCAACTTTTCTCTCCCTTTCTCTATCTCTCTCTGTTTCTCAGCTCTCACGCATGGAACGACCTGGAGATTGAAAATCAAACAACGACAATGTACCTTATATCCCATATCTCATTTTGTCTCCGATGACAGAATTGGAAATCAGATGAAAACTTTTATTTCAGCCTTATTTGCTGAAACTGTTCCTTTGAACTATCAACAGGAAGAGCTAGATAACCGGTGGAAGTTGGCTATGCAAGAAGAAATTGATGCTTTATTGTCTCAGCATACATGGCATCTAGTTGATTCCCCAGTGGATGCTGACATTGTTGGATGCAAATGGGTATATACAATAAAGTACAAATCGGATAGTTCTATTGAAAGGTATAAGGCCTGATTAGTAGCAAAAGGGTATACTCAGACTTATGGTATTGATTTCTTTGAAACCTTTTCTCCTGTTGCACAGATGGGCACCATTCATCTTGTTCTCTTAGTAGTTGTTCATCATGGTTGGAGCGTGTGTCAATTAGATATGAAAAATGCATTTCTATATGGGGATCTATCTGAGACAGTTTACATGCAACAACCTCCAAGATTCGAGGTTGAGGGGGAGTGTCATAAGGTGTGTAGATTGAGAAAGGCGATTTATGGCTTGAAACAAAGTCCGCGTGCATGGTTTCAAAAGTTGTTTGAAGTGATGTAACGCTTTGGCTTTAATAGGTCAGCGGCAGATCATACACTATTTATCAAGAAAACTAACTCAAGCATAGTTGTTATGGTGGTATATGTGGATGACATCATTCTTACAGGAGATGATGCGAAAGATATTGAATTCACAAAGGCTAATCTTCAAAAACACTTTATTACAAAAGACCTTGGTTCACTTAGATATTTTCTGGGTATAGAAGTTGCCAGGAGCCGTGAAGGGATGGTTTTGTCTCAACAGAAGTATGTTCTTGACTTATTAAAGGAAACTGGAATGTTGGGAGCTAAACCACCAAATATTCCCATGGATCATAAAGTTCAATTGTTTGAAGAAGGGTCAAAACCGGTTGATAGCAAAAGCTATCACTCACTAGTAGGGAAGCTACTTTATGTAACTGTGACCAAGCCGAATATTGCTTTAGCAGTAAGCAAAGTTAGCCAATTTATGGACAAACCAACTGAGGTACACTGGAATGCAGCTATAATGATTCTCGGGTATTTAAAATCTTTATTATTCAGGAAAGGTGGAACTCTGGAGATAGTGGTCTATTCTGATGCTGACTATGCAGGATCTGTAGTGGATAGAAAATCTACCATAGGATTCTGTGTGTTTTTAGGAGACAACTTAATTTCATGGAGAAGAAGCAAAATGTGGTTTCTAGGTCGAGTGCAGAATCAGAATATAGGGCTATGGCCCAAACAGCTGCTGAATTAATGTGGGTTCGTACTGTTCTTCATGATCTTCAGGTGAAGGTTTCCTCTCCTATGACCATGATGTGTGATAACAAGGCTGCCACATATATAGCGAACAATCCTGTCTTTCATGAGAGAACAAAGCACATTGAGGTTGATTGCCACTATGTAAGAGATACGATTCAAGCTGGTCATATCACTACCAAATATCTAAAGTCGGAGGACCAAGTTGCAGATATGTTTACAAAGCCTCTTGCTTGACCAAATTTCTCAAAATGTTGTGACAAGCTGAGCATGATTGATATCTATGCTCCAGCTTGAGGGGGAGTGTTGAGATTAAGAGGTTTTAAGTTTAAGTTTTCTTAAACTAGAGGTTATTTGATATTTAGTGTTTAATGAGGGTCTTGTGTGTAATTTTTTACTTTGGCCTCTCTCTATTTAACATAGAGATTAGCCCTAATCTAATTAACGAGTTTTCTCATTTTCACTGCCGTCTCTCTCTCTCTCTCTCTCTCTCTCTCTCTGTGGTAGTTTTCAGAACTTCTATAAATTCATAGGAAGATCAATCTTCAAAAAGGTTGGTTGATGCACTTCCCTGATGCAAGACCCGTTTTTCATGCAACCTCAAAATATGCTTGAGAAAGAGTTGAATAACACAAAGGAGTCAATATATGCTTTGGTGTACCGCTTATGGGCAAGAAAACACTTAGAGAATATGACCACTTACGGGTCAACACATGAAAACACAAGAATAAGCCACTAAGGGTTGAGAATCACACATAAAAATAATAAATATTATTAGAGAATAATTCCTTGAAGAAGCAATACAAATGAGAAGGGGTTGACCCCATTATATACAAGAGAGAGCTCTTAAAACTGTTTATATATATATATATATATATATATATATATATATATATATATATATATATATATATATATATATATATATATATATATATCCCATCATACCTGATAAAGGGTATTTCTGTAATTCTGCCCAATAGGGACATTTTAGTCTTTTCCTTTTTTCTCTTTTTTCCTTTTTCTTTTTTCTTTTTTTATTGTAAATGCATTAAATGCATAATGCATTGGGGATCCCAACTAAGAGTCGTTGGACCCCCAACGGTCACAATCACTCCTTGTTGGGACTCCCAATACCCTCTCTATCTCTCTCTCTCTCTTATAAATAAAGAGGCAAACCCCTTTGTAATGTGTAGCTTTTTATAAGCCCATTTCTTGCTTTATAAGATTCTTCCTTTTAGCAAGCCATTGTTGGCTTTGTGTTTGTCCATTGTGGACTTGTTCTTTGCATTTTGCTTGTGAATGTCCATTATAGGACATTGTGCTTATTTCCGCTTATTTCATTTCATGGTATCAGAGCAAGGTTGTACTCTTCTTGTCAAATTCCTTTTTCACCTAAGTCTCCTTGTAAGTTAGCATATCTTTTCTAGCTTCTCTTATCTCTATTTCACCATTCTAAAACCCCAACTACAACTCACCAAAATGGAAGGACAAGAAAAAGCTTTAGGAGGAACACAAATTAAAGCCATTGAAGAACACCAATTGTTGATTAAAGATTGAGAGAGTAAGCATGCAAAAATACTTGCATGGCTTATGAATAACGTGGAGCTAAAAATTTGTGCAAATATTGTCAAATTTCGCAAAGCTAACAAGGCATGGTTCTTCATGAAAGGTATCTACACTCAAAAAGACCTCGCTAGGCAATTTTTCCTCCAAGAAAATATTTGCACCATTAAACAAGGGAACATGAGTGTCTGTGATTATTTTAGCTCTCTTAGTCCCTTATGGGATGAGCTATCCCTCCTAGAACCCAAATGGGTAGATAATGATGATATTGAACTTAGAAGACAACAAATGGGAAAAGAACACTTTTTCAATTTTTGCATGGGCTTAGACTGGAGTATGAGCAAGTTAGATCTTCTCTCCTCCATAGATCTAAGTCTCTTCCCTTAGAAGATGTCGTTGCTGGAATATACCAAGAAGAAACCCGTCTTGACATAGTAGAAGGAAGAGATAAAGTCTTAGCCATTTCCAAACCCAGAAATCATGTTAGGACTTATAAGCTTCCGTATTTTGGAAGACAATAACTATAATGGCAACTATAAGAAAGCCATATGTCATCATTGTCAAGAACCGTGACACATAAGGCCCAATCGTCCAAGGATAAATGAAGCTCCAAAGCCAAGAGTTGCTTCCGTTGAAGAAAACACACCAAGGAAGGAAGATTCAACAAAAGAAAGGGCTTTATTTTGTCTTGCTCAACTATCTGAGGCACTCCAATTGCTACTCAAATCTACATCTACATCGGGTGCCGCCATTGCCTCCTCCTCTCCTCCAGGTATGTCCTCTTGGATCCTTGACTCCGAAGCGTCCTTTCATATGACACCTTATGAGAATGGGTTATCCGACTTATGTTTTAATTCAAAAAACTCTTATGTTTCAACTGCCGATGGCACGCCTTACAAATCAAAAGTTTTGGAACTTTAAGTTTTTCCAAAAAATTCCTAGTGTCAAATGTGAGGGTGGTACCTCAACTACATTTAAACATTCTTTCTGTTTCTCAAATATGTGATCATGGATGTGAAATCGCCTTCTCAACTAAGGGTTGATCTATACAGGATCTCCGGTCCGGGAAGCAGTTTGGGCAAGGCTATATGAGGGGCAGATCTCTATTACATGAGCAACTTGAAACTTCCTCCCGACTCTTTTTCTAACTATGTCCAAGATAAAAATATTGAAACTTGACATCAAAGACTTGGGCATCCAAGCTTCTCAAAAATGTATTTTTTTCGTTTGGAAAAAAAATTTGTAACGAGAAATATTTTGTTTGCAAGAATTGTATTTTTGGAAAGACGAAATCTATTTCTTTTCCAAATAGAACGTTTTTTACTAAAAGACCATTTGAGTTAGTTCATTCAGATGTTTAGGGCCCTTCTTGAGTCATATCGAAAGGTGGGTACTCCTATTATGTTAGCTTCATTGATGATTTTACTAGATATGTATGGATTTATATTTTTAACTTAAAATTCGATGTCTTCGCCTTTTTTAGGAAATTTCATATGATTGTCAAAAATCAATTTTTAAGTAATATCTCTATTCTTATATCTGATTCGGGTGGAGAGTGCCTATCAAATGAATTTCAAAATTATTTAGAAACAAATGGAATTTGCCATAAAAAATCTTGTCCTAAAACTCCTCAACAAAATGGTTTAGCTGAAAGAAAACATAGACATATTATGGAAACCACTAAGACACTTCTTATTTATAAAGAAATTTCGAAAAGCTATTGGGCCGAAACCGCTTTAACATCAACCTACTTGATAAATAGAATACTATCTTCATCCTTAGAAAATACATCTTCATATAAAAAACTATTACAAAGAACTCCCAATTTTAATAGATTAAGAATTTTTGGGTGCAAATGCTTTGTTCTTTCACATAAAAGAGATAAATTATCTTCAAAAGCTATTGAGCGCGTATTCTTAGGATATAGAAAAAATAAAAAAGAATTTAGATGCTTCGACCCCAAAAGCAACAAATTGTATGTTTCTAAAGATGTAATTTTTTTAGAAAATGAAAATGGGTTTGAGAAAACTAAAGATATTGATTAAAGCGAATATGCTTTTTTGTTTAATCTTCTTCCTCAAAAAGAAGTGTCGCTTCAAGAAGAGGTGATTTCTAATGATAATTTGTTGAATGACCAAGAGGACATTCATCTCAACAATGTTGAAAACGAAAATGAAAATGATGTCATTGATAGTAGACCAATTCAAACCTATGTTCGGCGTGATCAACAAGTTCCCATAAATGCTTTAGAAAAATACTCTCAAGGGTCCAACATAGAAGAAACCTCTTTGAGAAGATCTGGTTGAGTCTCCAATCCTCCTAATAGGTTTGTTTCCTATGAGTCTCTAACACCAAAATATAGGTCATGCCTAATTGCGTTACACTCATTCCATGATCCATCTCACTATAACGAAACCAAAAATATTCCCCAGTTGGTCGAAGCCATGAACTTGAAACTTAATGCTCTTGAAAAGGCAAAAACTTGAAAAATAACCTCATTACCCACGGGAAAGAAATCAAATGGATGTAGATGGGTCTATAAAGTCAAAACTAAGAGTGATGGGTCATTAAAACACTACATAACTCGACTAGTAGCAAAAGGATACGCTCAAGAATATGATATTAACTATGAGAAAACTTTTGCTCCCGTAGTTAAGATAACCAGTGTTAGGACTCTTATTGTTGTTGCTTTTGTTAAAAAATAGCTTATCTATCAATTAGATGTTAAGAATGCATTCTTAAATGGAGAACTAAATTAAGAGGTTTACATTGACCCTCTGCTAAGAGTGTGTATTGGTAATAATAAAATTCTTAAACATAACAAAACCTTATATGGATTAAAACAAGTACTAAAGGCTTGGCATGATAAATTTAGTAACGTAATGACAAGTTTGAATTTTCGCTCTTGCTATACTGACACTGCTTTGTTTGTGAAAAGTGCAGGGTCTTCAATAGTTATTCTCTTGCTTTATGTTGATGATATGATCATCATTTGAAGTGATGAACAGGGAATTAATGATATTAAGAAAGTTCTAAAAGAAAATTTTGACATGTCTGATCTTGGTTTCCTAATATATTTTTTAGGTATTGAAGTAGCGTACTCTCCACAGGGGTACATTCTCTCTCAGATGAAACTTGCAGCTGACATTTGTTTAAAGTTTGGCATCACATATGACAAGAAGACAGAAACCCCTGAAGTTATTAATGTAAAGTTGAAGATGGAACTCTTCTTAAAGATCTTACTCCCTACCGCCAACTTGTTGGGTCTCTGACATACTTATCCATCACTCGACTAGACATAGCTCATGCAATTCACTCAGTCAGTCAGTTTCAACATGCACCTACAACCGTGCACATGATTGCAGTCTTAAAAATCATCAGATACATTAAAAATACTATGACTAAGGGAGTTTTTCTTTCTTCTTCCTCGTCACTTGATTTAATTGCTTATATTGATGATGATTGGGGTGGAAATCACAATGATAGAGTCTCAACTACTGGTTTTTGTGTATTCTTAGGTGACTATGATTTTCTGGAGATGCAAGCAACACAAAGTATCATCGTCCTCAACGAAAGTTGAATATCGTGCAATGGTCACTACAACCATGGAGCTTGTGTGGCTTAGAAGTCTCCTCAGTGATATGGGCATAATCATCTCTACACCTTCGAAGATGTGTTGTGACAATAAAAACGCAATTTATATCGCAAACAACCACACCTTCCATGAATGTACTAAACACATTGAGATGGACTGCCACTATATTCGTGATGAATATCTAAGAGGGACCATATCATGGGCGTACGTTACATTCGAGTACCAGTTGACGAATTTCTTCACCAAAGCTCTTGCTGCTCCTCGTTTTATGTTTCTTCTCAACAAGCTTTCGGTCATGTTCCCGTAAAGCTTGAAGGAGGGTGTTAAAATATATGTATATATATATATATTGATATCCCATCATACCCGATAAAGGGTATTTCTGTAATTCTACCCAATAGGAGAATTTTAGTCTTTTCTTTTTTTCCTCTTTTTTCCTTTTTCTTTTTTCCTATTTTTATTTTTCTTTTTTTATTATAAATGCATTAAATGCATAATGCATTGGGGGTCCCAACTAAGAGTCGTTGGACCCCCAACGGTCACAACAACTCCTTGTTGGGCCTCCCAATGCCCACTCTCTCTCTCACTCTTTTGCTTATAAATAAAGGGGTAAACCCCTTTGTAATGTATGGCTTTTTATAAGCCCATTTCTTGCTTTATAAGATTCTTCCTTTTAGCAAGCCATTGTTGACTCTGTGTTTGTCCATTGTGGACTTGTTCTTTGCATTTTGCTTGTGAATGTCCATTACAGGACATTGTGTCTATTTTCGCTTATTTCATTTCACCAACGACTCTTTGTTAACTCCCAAAAAGCCCATGAAGACTGGGAATTATTACATAAAAAAGAATAAAATAAAAACAGAAAATAAAAATATAAAATACTTATTTCTGTTGTACATGAGAAAATACCAAAATACCCCTAAACTATGAATGTAGAGAAATGTACAGAAATGCATACGTAAACATATGTTTACATTTAACAGAACTCACATCCCCTTATTGTGTTGTGCCTACTTAGTTTGTGGATATATTTGCATAATTAAATTATCGTGCCTTCAACATGATGCTAACTAAAATTTAGTAAATTATGTGTGCATGTGTGAAAATATATGTAACATACACAACATAAGTGTGTGTATAACTTAAATTTAGATGCCCTTTTTATTATCACACCTTTAATGCAGCATAATGTTAACAACATAAATTTTTAATTGTTGACATTATTTGAGTCAATTACTACATTTCATACCAAGACCTCTTTTGTAACTCGGGGCACATTTGGTAACGTCTCATCAGATACAGACTTTCATGCAATTGAGAGAACAAATCTCATTTGGGCCATTTTCTCATGCTAATCAAACATGAGAAAATAGCATCTTTGATTCATTTTCTCACCAGTCCATGTGATTCAAACTCTCACAAGGTGCCTGTTGATTTTTGAATCATACAATTTGAAATCACACGATTCACAGCCTGCAAGTGGATGTGAATATTGGGCCATTTCAAAGCCCAACATTATTCTTCCGCTTGATGTAAATAAGGCCATAGCAACATCCAACTTGCTGGAAAGAAGAGGTCATCACAAGAAAATAGGTGCTGGCAACTCTTACCAACACCATATCTTAGGTGTTTTCTATTTTGGCTCACTGGAACCATCGAGAATCACCACACTAACCCATGCAGAGGTTGAGGGGGAGCTAGCTGGAAATGCCTTTCCCGCAAACTCCACTACTCTCCCTGCCAACCCAATCAGAGGTTCTAGCTGGCAAGCATCGATTCCTTTTTTTTTATGAGGTGGAGTTCGCAACTCCACTTGTCTTTGCCAACCTGAGCTCACCCGTGATCTAGTAGCTTTTTTATTCCTTTTTTGTTCTGAGGCAAGGTGGAGCTCGCCCATCTTCAGTCCCTGTTGACCTAATCAGGGGCTCTAGTTGGAGAGCAACTGAGCACCACTTGTAAGACTTAGACGTCTAGTGTTTCTTGAAAAAATCATTGGATTGATGGGATTTGATATGATACTTATGAGTAGATGATATCAATGAGATTGATATTCAAATCTTTCTTCTTAGAACATATTGTTTTGATCCCATAAGTGGGGCTGCCACCAGAAGCAGAATTATCATCAAACAATCACACCCAATAATTCCACACCAACATTATTTGATTTCAAGATCTGAGTGATGCCTATTGTACGCTCTTCAAATTCTACTAATCCACCTGTCATTACTTCATCAAGACCATGAATACAAGCAATGTCATTGCCCACTTGAAATATGGTACTAGTGTCCTCAGTTACTTCTCTGTTATATTAGGGTCCATAGAAACCATGTTTTCATCCATAACATCCCAACAGCCTATATCAATCAAAAGTTCTATTCTATCAGAACTACTTATTTTCAAGTGATATCCACATTACAACAACAACTACTACGCCTTCATCCCAAAACAATTGGGGTCGGCGATATGAACCAACAAAGAAAATCATTCTGGGTCTTCCACATGAATCCTTCTCCTCCATATTTATTTTTGAACTAAAAATTGTCTTATAATTTAATCCCATAAGAATTTTCACATGGAACCCATAGATGTAAGCAATTTTTATATGCCACGATTAATATGCATATTTTATCATGATATTAGCATTTATATTTATATTGCTTTACAAAGATTAAACTAGGTTATTAATTTTCTACAACCAACATGATTATAATATCATAAGAATTCTCACCAGCATCATCATCCCACTTTGTATAGTTGCTAAAAGTTCACAATAATTGTCATTATCATGTCATTTTGACTTGAATCAAGGTATTTTATTTCCTTTTTGCAAAGTTTCTTTTCTTTTTAACCTTATAAATTATTCCATTTTAAAGTTTTCCAAATTTTCTCAAAAGATTAAAAACTTAGCCAAAAGTATCACAAGGTCAATATCAAACACTGGTTTTCACTATCAATCAATGAATCCAAGAGAAATTAGTGATAAACAATGCTAATACCAAGAATATAACTAGGCTAATCTTTGTGGAAAGAAAACAAAGAATAAGTGAGAAAAAAGAAATGCTTTGGTGATGTATAGTAAAGAAAGGCATAAAAAGCTAACCAAGGCCATCTGGAATGCCTGCAATATGGTTTCAGATTCCCTTGGGACTTGATGATTTTTCATCACATATTCAAGAGAGATTGCAGCAACATCCATGACTTCTTTCTGCATAGGCAAGAATCAGTAAACAAATTAGCAAGCAGGGTATAGGAAAATTGGCTACGCATTACCGAACATATATGTATAAGACAGTGTAATGAATCAATGGTGCACGAATACAATGCCAACAAAGGGCCACACAAGTGCAGAACAAAACCGTGGTCGCTAATGGACCAAACACAATCTCATAAAAGAGATAAAGAATATGAACTTTTACAAACAAAAGCTTATATAAAAAAGGAATTTTATAAACCTCACACAATGCTTCTAAGAGCATACTTTACAAGAGTATAGTGAGGCTCTATTTATAGAGCCTCACCTGAAGTGAGGGAGGCAGTCCGACGACTAGTTGGACTGCATCCCAATAGTCACATTTTGCATTAATTACAAAAAATTAAAAAATAAAATAACATGTCAGTCCCTAATGGACTGTACTAAATACAAATACTTAAAAAAGACCAAAATACTCCTAACTGATATACGTATATCAATCAGGTATATATACAGTCTTTTAACACCCCCTCAAACTGACGGTGAAATCATTGAATGTTTGATAAAAAGATACAAAAATCTAGATAGAAGAAGAGCTTTCATGAAGAAGTCCGCAATCTGAAACTCGGACAGAACATATGGCAAAGTAATTGTTCCCTTCAAATATTCTTCATGAACATAGTGACAGTCCATCTCAATATGTTTTGTTCGCTCATGAAACGTGTGATTGCTAGCTATATATATGACGCTTTTGTTATCGCAGCATAGTTTTGAAGGTTCTGACACATCAACACCCATATCTAAAAGTAGTGTTCTCATCCACATGACCTCGGTGGTTGTTATAGCCATCGCCCTATACTCAGCTTTCGTAGAAGATAAAGACACTTTCTGTTGCTTTTTGCATCGCCAAGAGATAAAGAAATCACCTAAAAACACACAAAAACTTGTAGTTGAGACAGTTATTAGGATCACCTCCCCAGTCAGAATCAGTATAAGCAATAAAATTTAAAGATTATGAAGATGATAAGAATAGCCCTTTAAATATAGTTTTCTTGATGCATCGTACTATTCTTAATATTGTACTCATGTGAACCAATGTGGGCGCATGTTGAAATTGACTTGTAGTGTGTACAACATGCGCAATGTCTGGCCTGGTAATGGATGATAAGTTGTCTATAAGGAGTTGGATAATCTAATAACACCTTGTCTTCAACTCTCATTTTTGCATTTATCACTTTAGAAGTATTGGCATATTTTGTGTCAGTGATTTCCGAGCATGCAATAATATCAGCAACTGCAAACTTGATTTGAGACAAAATACACCCTCTTAGCAAGTAGGCTACTTCAATTCCTAAAAAATATCTCAAAAAACCAAGGTCAATCATATCAAAAGATTTTTTAAGCAAAATTTTAATTTCTTTAATTTTCTTCTGATCATTCAGAGGGATGATCATATCATCAACATATAAAAGGAGAATAATAAGTGTGGTACCTGTAGATCTTATAAAAAAGGCAGTACAAATGTAACAAGAACTAAATCCAAGATTCAACACAATACCACTAAACCGAGCATACCATGCTTTAGGGGCTTATTTAAGTCCATATAAAGCTTTTTGAAGATGAAGAACCGTACCATTTTTAATAGTCAAACCAGGGGGAGGATCCAAACTGATATATAGGTCATTTTCTAATGGATGCTAATGCAACTAGAGCCCTAACTGTGGTCATACGAGCTACTGAGGTTGTAACGACCCCAACTCCAAACCGTTAAAAAGTGAATTTTTTTTTTAAAACAATTGCAGAAACAATCTCAGAGACCCGAGCTCTTACAGTCGTAACCACATCCACAACCATAAAAGATCTTACATTACCATTACTGAAAGCAATCTAATTTTATTCAATATGAAATGTCTAGACACATGAACATGAATAATAATAACAATAGCAATAATAAGAACAAGTCTCTAAAGTAGATCCCCTCTATCCAAAAAGAATACTGTCTAGTAGTCATGTAGCCCTCGTAGCACTCTGGAGTAGCAAGTCCCATCATTGAGTCTCTGCAACTGTGAAAAACACAAGTAGGGTGTCAGAATGTGAGATCCTACGTACAAATCTCTCTATCAACTCAAATAAGAATAAGAGAATAAAAATGAGATTCACGCAGTATATTAGAGAAAATGTGACAACTATCTCATGCTTTAATTGATCATTTATGCATTATAAGAACAAGAATTATATAACAGGAGACATCACCTTCCAGAGACCGATAAAATTGCATGAGCTAATGCAGAACAGTAAAATGCATGGATTCAATGCACATGTCTGAATAACTTATTAAGTTATTATCAGAGTTTTCTTTATGTATGCATGTCTTTATTAAATACACACATTTTTGTTTCTCTTTTTATTACTGTAACCCGCGGATACTTAAACGGGTAAACAATTCTCGAGTTTAAGTTGGATCCCCAGTTGTAGCTTAACACACACATTGGTATTTTAATATTGGGCCTCCTTCTTGACCATCGACCGAGTTCAGGATTCAGCATCATTCATCGTAACATTAGAATTCAGCATCAAATGTCAGCAGGATATTAGAAAAATCAGTATCCACTAATGTCACTTTCTTGATATACCAATTAGCACAGTTGTGTCTACACACCACTCTTAGGTAAAGTGGTGGAATATACCTAAAACAATGGTCGAGAGGTGAATAACCTAGTTGGGTTCAAGGGCACAAACACACACGGAGTTTTAGTATTCTCACGGCTCCCCAAAACCATAGTCCAGGATTCCCACGTTAAAGAAGGGACATTCAGCAGAACATTAATTACACTATTTTTCATTTATCTTTTCATTTAAAATAATGTTTTATTTCAATTCTTTGTTTTGCAATTCAGCATGCAAAAACCAAACATTCATTTCGCATTTCATCATGCGAAACTCATCACGGGACCTGACCCGTTGTCACATGAAACAGTACAATTTATTTAAAACATTTAGTTGATTTTTGCGATGCATAAACTAAACATGGAGCAATACCTGCTCAAGGCCCATACGGCCTATGATGATACATTTTTTATCATTGATGCATCCATATGCAAAAAATCATAACAAACATGTCAATTAGAGATATGCAAGAACCAAAACATTCATATGTATGTATTCAATATTCATATACATGCTTTCTTGCATGAATTATCTCCATTAAAAACATGTGAACACTCATGCAATTATGTACATGCAAAAACATATTAATTTCATGTGTGCCCATGTACATAAAAGCAACCTTGCATTCATACTTATTCAGCATAGTATATCAAGTCTAAGCATGTGAGAATTATCATTTGCATGCATAAGGCTAAGTCTAAACACAAACAGCAAATTCTGGAAATTTGCAGGCATGACTGAAAATTACATATGCTAATTTGATCCTCGCTTGTGCATAAATTGAGCATTCAACGACATATGAAACATGTAAGTATTTCGCACATGTAACTCGAATATCTTGTTCAAAAGGTGTATTTTCAAACACATAACAATATATATGTATCTTTTCTTTTTCACGACCTTGCTTAGCCGACAAATGGTTGGGTCTACACAGGATGGCCACAGACTGACAGGCCAACCGAACCTACCAGCCCCAAAGCATAAATGTATATACCCAACCGACTGGCAGCCAGCTGGGGTTTTAAAATACCCGGCAACATTGCCAGGGCCTGGTAGACCAGCCGAGTATGATAATTCTCACATGCTTAGACTTGATATACTATGTTGAATCAACTATTAATGCAAGGTTGCTTTTATGTGCATGGGCATACATGAAATTAATATGTTTTTGCATGTACATAATTGCATGAGTGTTCACATGTTTTTAAAGGAGATGAAAGAAAGCATGTATTTGGGCATGAGTATGTGAACACATGCATATGAATGTTTTGGTTCTTGCGCGTCTCTAATTGGCATGTATGAATGTGCATTGAAAAAGCATGTTAAAAGAATGCATAAGTGGCATGTTTTTTTATGATTTTTGCATATGTATGCATCGATGATAAAAAATTGATCATCGTAGGCCGTATGGGCCTTGAGCAGGTGTTGGGTCGAGTCAGCCCAGCAACGGCATTTTTTTTTTGAAACAACACCTGCTCAGCCGAACAGGATTCGGCTGGGCCTAGTAAAGTAGTATACAATGCATGCATATAAAGCCGCAGATTTAAACTCAGGTAAGCATGTAATATGCATATTCACGTCAAGAATATATGCATGTTCAGATTTGCACGGATTCATCAACAAATAAATATGCTTATGCAAATTTTCAGTTAGGTATCCACGTACAACAAATTCACTTACAGGAAATACATGCATATAATATATATTTTTTTAGCCAGCAGACCCAATCGGGTCGGCTAGGGCTCGGCTCCAGCCCAACCGAACTCAATTGGCTGGTCTGGCAGCCCCTACACATGCCCAGACCGGGCCTGTGTACAAGCTGCCAAGGCCTGGCAGGCCAGCCGAGTATGCAGTCAGCCCTGCAAAACCAAAGAAAAAAACTTTTTTTTTCATGAAGACTGGCCATGGCAGAGGTCTGCCAGGCCTGCACCAATCCAGCCGAGTGGCTGGACTGGGCCTGGCAGGGCCAAGCCTGCCCAGCCAAGTCACTCGGCTGGGCTGCCCAGTTGCAGCCCACCCTGATACAAAGCACATATATATATTTTTAAATCTTTACCAAATGTACATGCATGAACAGATTTTAAAATAAAATTCAGGTACTTATATGCATACACAGCCAAACTCAATCATGCATGTACTAAACAAATTTATCATCAAGAAACATAAGTATGTTGTTCTTTTACATTCAAGAATTCACATGGATCCAAAAGAGCAAATTTAACATGGAACATGCATCAATATCTATGTCACACGGACTCGGCTAAGGAGGCGTCGCACCCGAGTCGACACGCCCCGACACGGGTGCAGACACGGGTGCGGCTTCGGACACGGCCCAGACTCGGTCAACGCCGAGTCGGACACACTCAACGAGTCAAGGCCGAGTCTGTCCTTGTTTTGGACTCAGTCAATGTTGACCAAGTCTATTTTTGTCCATTTTTTAGGACAAAAAATGTATAAAAACTAAAAAAATATATATCTTTTATATATTTTTTATATACTTTTGTTTTTAGAGAGAAAAACTGTGCAGAGCACAGTCTTTACCAGACTATGTAGATATATTTTTTTTAACTGTGTTGAGCACAGTCTGGATATATTTTTTTTAACTGTGTTGAGCACAGTCTTTACCAGACTGTGCAGATACATGTCCCCGTGTCCAAAAAATTTGAAATTCAGCCGCACCCGTGTCGCACCCGCACCCATGTGACATAGATCAATATATGTTGTTCAAACATGAACATAAACCAAGACCATAATTACTATATATCAAACAATAAGCATACACAGAAAAAAAATTATCTTCATGTAGATTGCATCATGTTTATTTTCTTTTTCAAAACCTTAGAATGCTAGAACTGGACCAGATTTAACATTCGGTATGCATTGAACTACCTCTTTATAAATAACTGATTCATTTGGTATTGAATGAAAATCCTATAGATCATCACTTTAGCATTCATTATGCATTGAATATAAATTTTTGAAATTACAGATTCTTCATGCATTGAATAAGAACTTTATAAATCATCCTACAGCAGATCCAGGCCAGATCTGCGTATGGCAGTCATGGCTGATCTGTTTCAAGGCCGCACCACATGTGTGTGTCAGATAGGTCAGATCGGCCCACTACATGTAGCCATATCCATTTTTTTCCAGATTTTTCTTTCCGGAGAGGGAAATCAATAACATGATATACTCATACCCAACACTATCAAAAGAGAATAAATCAGATTTTTTTTTGTATTTCAACTAACATACTTTGTAAAATCTGATTCACATTTTATTTTTCCCATTTGCGAAGAGAGAAGGGCTCGTACCTTTTTTGAAATGTGAAAAGAACCCCACGTGCTTCTTCCCACGTCTTCTTCTTCTTCTTCTTCTTCTTCTTCTTCTTCTTCTTCTTCTTCTTCTTCTTCTTCTTCTTCTCACGTCTCTCTCTCTTTCTTTCCCTCTTTTTATTGAGGAAGCCCTTAGAGGTGACACCCCTCTAGGGTTTCCCCATATGGTGGGCTAGAGATAGAGTCCCACTCTATCTCCAAATCCCACCTTCCCCATTTTTCCTCAACCATTGTTAACTTTTTCAAACTTTTTTATTACTTTCCCCCTTTCACTAATTTATCTTCTTTACCTTTTTCTCTCCTCATTCCATGCTTAG
Organism: Nuphar pumila; assembly: GCF_984573655.1. Taxonomy (NCBI): domain Eukaryota; kingdom Viridiplantae; phylum Streptophyta; class Magnoliopsida; order Nymphaeales; family Nymphaeaceae; genus Nuphar; species Nuphar pumila. The sequence continues at coordinate 1,199,204 of NC_143259.1, forward strand.
GTTAGATTCTAAGTCACACAGACTCGTCTATAAGGTTGACGCACCCGCATCGACACGCCCCTACACGGGTGCGGCTTCGGACATAGGGCGGACACGTTCAACCAAGTGTCGAACTTAATCAACGCATCGGAGCCGAGTTCGTCCACATTTTGGACTCGATCAACTTTGACTGAGTCTATTTTTGTCCATTAGGGCAAAAGACGTATAAAAACTAAAAAAAATTGATCATTTTATATATATTTTTAAATATATATATATAGTCGTGTCCCTTAATGGGCTCAACTTTGACTGAGTTTTACTATTGTTATATATATATATATATGGCTAAGCTAGGCTCGATGAGGCTCCTGCTTTGGTCCATGAAATACTTATACGCTAAGTCGTAGAAACTTGAGCTACGATGTTTTCAACTGCGACCCTGCAGTGGCCTTTTATGTCTTAACATATTATACTTGTTAGAATTAGAATGTTTTTCTACTAGACCATGAATGGTTCTGACCCTGTTTTATGGGAGATACAGGTATTGAACCTACAATATGCGAGCAGGGCGGCATCAAGATCCAGGGTTTCTCTAGACTTCATTAGATATTTCGTTTACAAACCTAGTTTATATAGTACTTCTTTACTAAGCAATATGGTTCGTAATAAATAACTCATTTTGGTGGACAATGAGTGATTGGTCACATACCTATGACGCACTCAACATCTTCTAAAATTGACAACTATCATCTATTTTCGCTGCTAAAGTCTTTTCTAAATTTTGCTACAAATAAAAAATAATAATCAATAAAATTTGGACAAAGTATTGTTTTGAAAATTCATGGTGTTACAGAATTGGTATCAGAGCCTAAGTCTGAGAAACCTGGTTCAAGATCCATCATGCTCACAATATCACACTGTAAGTATTACTTTCAAGATTCTAACATTGAAAAAAATATTTTGTCAAATATAGATGAAAACTCACAACTTGAGAGACTATTGTTATCAATATCGCGTTATGCATTCAGAGTGGTTATGTCTATTCAAATTTGAGGATTGTTAGTTTTGCGAGGAGAATGGACATTCCACCAATGAATGTCAGAGAAAACACACCTATGACACAAGTTGACGAGCAACGAGTGATCGTAACGATATATATATACCTGTGTCCCCGTGTCCAAAAAATTTGAAATTGCTCTGCACCCGTGTCGCACCCGCACCCATGTGACATAGGGTAGATTCTTCTCAAGATTAATCATAAGGTAAGTTTCGAAATTCAAAATTAATACCCATTAAATAATGAATTAATTATTTATGACTTATTTATTACTAAATAACCCTATAGAAGCTTCTAGAGAGTATCTTACCCCTCTGGGGGCCTTTTTAACTTTAATTTAACTTTAATTTAACTTTAAATTTAATATAAAAATGAATTTACAGCTATGTCATTGTTAGGTATGGGTTTGGATCCTGATCCGGATCCAAGATCCAAACATCATTTGGATCCTGTGCTAGATCAAATCCTAATTAATAAAGGTGTTGGACAGAGTCCAGATCCATATTAATTTGGATAAAAATATTGGATCCAGTCCGATCCAAATCTGGACCCTACCCGTTGAGGCGGTCCCCTTTTGAAAAAAATAATTTTCGAGTCAACCGTAGCTCGGATTAGGAAAAGTAAAATATCGTTGGACTCAGGATTTCGGGACGCATCCAACGATACATATTTTGAATTTTGCTTCCGAAATTCACCCAAATTTAACCTGAACTTCGCTCAAAATTCACTTGAATTTAAAGGTTGAAAATAAAACTTTTTCACACCTTTTAATTGGTTCGTTTAGACCTTGTCGATGAGACCTGGGTCGATTCCAGACTCAAAGAACATAGGCCTATTATCAAGGTTAATCCAATTTTTCTTCTATACTTAGCCAAATTTTCGAAAAACTCAAATTCAACTAAATGTGAGAATACATGATATTACATCCCTACCCCCTTAAAAGAATTTTGTCCATGAAATTAGAATGTACCGAATAACTGTAGGTAGTGTTGATGCATATCCGCTTTCGGCTTCCAGGTGCACTCATCCAGCCCGTGATACTACCTACGCACTTTTACGAACGGAATCGTTCTATTGCGCAGTGCCTCTCCTGGTGGTCTACAATCTCCACCGACCTCTCCTCTGTCGTCAAGACAGGTTGTACCTCAATCGCCTCATAGTGGATCACATGTGATGGGTCAGGTACGTACTTTCTTAACATCGAGATGTGTAAGACATAGATCTACGAGAACTGAAGAGGAAGTGTCACTTGATACGCGATCTCCCAAACCCGCTCTAGGATCTCAAAGGGTCCCATATACCGAGGACTCAACTTCTCATTCTTTCTGAACCTGAAGACACCCTTCATAGGTGAGATCCGTGCGAACATGTGATTGTCAACATCAAAGTTGAGCTCCCTATACAGTTGGTCAGCATAGCTCTTCTGCCTGCTCTGCGCTGCAACCAACTTCTGTCGAATCAAACGCACCTAATCAGCATAATGTTGGATAACCTCAGAAGACTCCACCGCTCTTACTCCAACTCCATCCCAACACACCGAGAATTGGCATTGTCTGCCATACAGAGCTTCGTACGGGGTCATACCGATACTGGCATGGTAACTGTTGTACGAAAACTCTACAAGCTTTACATGCTTGTCCCAGTCTCCTGCCCAATCCAAAGTAAATGATCTCAACATGTCCTCGAGTGTGTATCGTACGCTCCGACTGTCCGTCAGTCTGTGGATGGAATGTCATACTGAACTTCAACGTAGTACCAAGGGCTTTTTGCAACTGGCACCAAAATCGAGACCTAAAGCGAGGGTCTCGATCTGACACTATCGATCGTGGCACCCCGTGAAGTCTGACTATCTCATCCATGTAAAGCTCAGCTAAGCTCTCTAGGCTCTGACTGATCCTGATTTGAAGGAAGTGGGGACTCTTGGTCAGTCTGTCCACTACCACCCAGATGGCATTGTGCTGTCTATGGGTCCTTGACAACCCAATAATGAAATCTATAGAGATATCATCTCACTTCCAGTCTTTGATATTTAGTAGCTGCAGAAGTCCACCAGGTTTCTGGTGCTCAATCTTAAACTGCTAACAGGTGAGACACCGTGATACAAACTCGGCAATGTCTCACTTCATCTCATTCCACCAATACGTCCCCTGAAGGTCTTTAAACATTTTGGTGAAATCAAGGTGAACCGAATATCGAGACCTGTGGCCTTCAGTCATCAGCTCCTCCTGTAATACCTTCGGGACCCACCATCTGTCTCCGAACATGATGGTCCCATCCTCCTCACGACGAAATTGTGCATCTGGCTTCTAAGCACTCACGCATAACTTCTCGAAATCATGACAAAATTATGCATCTGGCTTCTAAGCACTCATGCATAACTTCTCGAAATCATGACAAAATTATGCATCTGGCTTCTGAGCACCTTCAGCTGCCGAGAAGCGTACGCGATAACCTTCTGTGTTGCATAAAAACATAGCCCAGTCTGATCCCTAAAGCATCGATGTATACTACGAATCCATCTGTCCCAGAAGGCAATGTCAAAATTGGGGCTATGGTCAACCTCCTATTCAGCTCATGAAATCTCCCCTCGCATCGAGGTGACCAATCAAACTTCACCCCTTTCTGCAATAACTGAGTCATTGGGGCAACAATATGTAAGAAATTTTGGATGAATCGACAATAGTAACCGACGAATCCCAAGAAACTCCTGATGTCTGTCACCGTCTTTGGCTGCTCCCAAGACAATACGGCCTCTACCTTGGCTGGATCAATCTCTACCCACTTCGCAGAAATCACATGGCCGAAAAACATCACCCTATCAAGCCAAAATGTGCACTTTGAGAACTTAGCATAAAGTTGATGTTCTATCAGTGTCAGCAATACGATCTGCATATGCTTTCGATGCTCCTCCACGCTCTTCGAGTATATAAGAATGTCATCAATGAACACAATCAATGAACATGATGACAAAAGAGTTCAGCCATAAACTAAAGACTCAATTCATAAGATACATAAATGTTGTAGGGGCATTGATGAGTCCAAAAGACATCACCAAGAATTCGTAATGCCCATATTTGGACCTGAATACGGTCTTCGAAATATCCTCTGCCCTGATCCGCAATCGATGGTACCCAGAACGAATGTCTATCTTCGAGAACACCTTTGCCTTCCTCAGTTGATCGAACAAGTCATCGATCCTACGCAAGGGATATTTGTTCTTCACTGTAATTTGGTTTAACATGCAGTAATCAATACAAAGTCGCATTAAACTATCCTTCTTCTTGACAAAGAGGACATATGCACCCCAAGGGGGATACACTTGGTTTGATAAAGCCCTTGTCAAGAAGCTTATGCAGCTGCTTCTTCAGCTCCACTAGCTCTTGCCATGCGGTATGGTGCTCGAGAAACTGGTGTCATGTCAGGCACCAACTCGATCAAGAACTCGATATCTCTGTGAGGTGGCAGACATGACAAGTCCTTGAAAAAAACATCCAGAAACTCATGAACAACATCAATATGCTCCAAGGGTGTCTCCTGACTGTCCTTCGCAAACACACTGGCCAAGAACACCATACACCCCTGCTTGTGGTACCTGGAGATCTTAAGTGCCAAAACTATCTTCACCTCACTCATCGATCTAATCGTCGGGAACACCAAATTGGATAAATTGGGGTGCTCTAGTCAAACTTTCTTTCCCCGACATTGGAGGGTGGCATTGTGTCTGAACAACCAGTCCATACCCAGAATGTCATCATAAAAAGTCATATATAGGATGACCAGATCAGCAGACAGCTCATGCCCCCTAGATCACTACGCATACGACAGGAAAGTATCGCAAGAAGATGTATCCATCGGAGACATCACATCAAGAGTCTTCTCAAGACTCGATGAGACCAAGTCGAGCAAACTTGCAAACGAAATGGATATGAAACTGTGGGTAGCACCCGGACCAAACATTACACCAGCATAATGATCGACAACTAAGAAGATACCTTCGATAAAATCAGCCTGATCGCCCGGTGTGGCAGTTGTGGCAGCATATACTCTCTTATTCGTCCTCTGTTGTGAATACTGCTGCTGTTGTCCTCCCAAAGTTGTTGGTTTGTTTGGACAATGAACAGCGATATGCCCGGGCTGCTGGCACTGGTAGCAAACTCCCTCAAAATTTCCACCTGAGTCGGAGCGGAAGACTTTAATATTTGTTTCAAATTGATTTTTAACAAGATTACGAAAATTTTTAAAGTACGAAAAAACTTAAAATTTGAGTTTGAGGAAGTATATCCAAGTATGTTTACTAAAATCATCTATAAATGTAACATAATATGAATAACCACCTTTTGACATAACGGGAGCGGGACCCCATACATCTGAATGTTAAAATATGTGTACTCGTACACATATATGTTGAAATATAATTCTTAAATGTACATGTATATATTTATATATATATAAAGATACGTATACATATATATATGTATACGTATCTCTATTTATATATATATATATAAATATATATATTTTATCTTCCTAAAATACCCTCAAGGGTATTCTTGTAATTTGTCATTTTACGCATATTCCAATTGGAATATGCATTGTAATATTTCCTTTAATTTTATGTTTTTTTGTTTTTTTATTTTCGTTTTCATTCCACATTGGGGGCCTCCCAATAGAGACGTTGGGAGCCCCCAACGGTCACAAATGTGACCGTTGGGGGCTCTCCAACGTCTCCTTTGGGAACCCCCAAGGTGGTCCCTTTTGTGCTTATAAATAGGGGCTTGCCCCCTTTGTATTCTTCAATAATATTCAACTTATGACTTTAAGTCATATTTACCCCTTTTATGGGTTTATGTATTAGCACATGATGTGCTCGTGTTGTTCCCTTGAGTGGATATATTCGCACTTAATGTGCATGTGTATGGGTTCATTATCGAACCTAAAGTATTCAAAGCCACTTTCTAACATTGAATGCACTAATTCAAAATTTCCATTAAACGTGAAGGTTCTAGATCCAAAAGGTGTCATTTGCATTTTTCCGTGTATACAATCTTCACATGCAAAATCTTTATCTTTAAAAAAAATCCAAAAATGAAAAATGAGATAATTTTGTCCTAATTTTTTTTGACAAAGATCTAAATTAATGTCTTTGACATTATTACAAAAGGAGTTTTTAGGTAAACACAAGGAATCCATATAGTAAAGATTTGTTCTTCTATGGCCTTGCCCAATCAATTTCCCTAAATGGAGATATTGCACCCAACAAGCCATAGATAAGAAGAATACTTTACATCCATAATCGAAAATTTGAGAAAATGAAAAAAGATTTAAATCCAATTTTGGAATAACCCTCACTTTTGGGACAGAAATGTTTTGAGATATTGTTGAGGTTTCTTATACTTTTAACTTTTAAAGAAGTAACATCGACGGTTGATACACATGAAAAATATGAATTAGTGCAATCGGATAATAGATACTCGTTATGAGTCATGTGAAAAGAGGCACCCGAATCTAAAATCCAAGAAGACTTACCTGGAGAAGATGGCGACGCTAGATGTAGAAGGAGTGGCCTTAAGAATTTGTGAGACGACCTCTACTATTTGGGCAATGGTCAAATCATTGAAGTTGTCTCTTTCTTTGATTCTTGTGGTCCTTCACTTAAGGCGGTCACTTTCTTAAATTTGGGACAATCCGATCTTATATGACCCGGTTCCTTACAATGATGGCAAATGATTTTGCCTTTGTATCCTCCTTCATTATGTCCTCCATTGAATTTCCTCTCAAAGGTGGTTTATACATTTTTACAAAAAATTTCGGTCTTGCCACGGCAAGGACCTCATCATTAGACTTACATTCCAAGTCTTGTTTACTCTTGGCAAATTTGAGCAAGAACCTCACTTATAGAAGGAGTCGAGATCCTATAAAACAAAGAATATCTAACTTGCTCAAATTCCGGTCGGAGGCCATAAAGAAAGGAAAAAAGATTTTCTCTTTCTATTTGAGATCTTATTTCAATAGCCGAATCTTCTAATTTTGGTTCTAACATGGCTAGTTCATCCCAAATAGGAGTTGTACAAATCTCTTACGCTTTTATCCCCTTGTTTTGCATTACATACTTTATCTTGAAGATAATATAGCCTAGCCATATATTTTTGGATGAAGGTACTCATTAGAAAAGTCCATGCATCAGATGTTCTTTTAAACTTGATGAACTCCATGGTATTCATAAACCATGAGAGAATTTGAGCATTGCTCGCTTCTCAATCCTCCAACTTGTTTTAATATTCATGCAAAGCTTTCTCATTTTCTTCTTCGGACAAAGTTTTGACTTGATCTCCTTCTCTCCTTGTCAATTTTAATTGTGGTTCATTAGTGGTACCACTAACAAAACCTCATAGCTTCTTACCGTTGATGTGATTTTCCATTGTTGTCGCCCACATCAAGTGGTTTTTTTCATTGAGCTTGTAGGAGATGACAAAGGCGGAGTCTCTTTATCCCATAATGTATTTCAAGAATTTTAAGTAGAGGAGTTGAAAGAGGACCACGAGTTGAGGAGCACCACCACAAGTAGAATAATCCCGAAATATATTTTCACTTCTTCTAGAGCCAAGCTCTGATACCATGTAATGAATCAATGGTGCACAAATACAATGACAACAAAGGGCTACACAAGGGAACAACAAAATCATGGTGTCTAATGAACCAAACACAATCTCATAAAAGAGATAAGGAATATGAACTTTCACAATAACACAAAGGCACAAAAACCTATATAAAAAAAAAAATTATAAAACTCACACAAGATGCTTCTAAGAGCATACTTTACATGAGTATAGCCTCACTTGAAGTGAGGGAGACTGCCTCCCAACAGTCACATTTTGCATTAATTATAAAAAAATAAAAAGACAAAATTACATGTCAGTCCCTAATGTACTGTACTAAACACAGATACTTAAAAAATGCCAAAATACCCCTGACTGATATACGTATATCAGTCAGGTATATATACAGTATTTTAACAGAAAGAACTTAAACAATCATATACTTTGTGAGCTATGCAGAAGTGGATGCCATTTTGTTAAGGAAAAAGAGACTGGAGCTCCTGCCTGTTTCTGAACAAATATATATAGTGGTAGCTGCCTACCACCAGACGCCATCCTACCAGGATTTTGAAGGTATTTTGCATGTTTTCCCTAAATCTGACTGTACAGATGTGTTCTAAATGCTTGATTTTATAAGAATCAACTCTTGTATTATCCGATTATGACCTGCAGGTAGGTTTTATAAGGTTTAAAAATCGATGGTCTAAGATTTTATTGAATATTCAAGACTTAAAAAAACATTTTTTTATTGCAAAAACATAATCTGTGTTTCCTAGAAAATTGACCATGCCGAACACATCTGCATGCTCAGATTTTGCGAAAAACAATCCTAAAACACCAATTCACTCAGGGTAGGCTGGTGGTAGGAAGCTACCACCTTTCATATATATATATATATATATATATATATATATATATAGATATAGATATATATATATATATTTTCAGTGTTCAACTCACAAAATGGCATTCACATCTATTAGATAGTGAGGCCAATAAAAAGAACTGCAAATATTTCACCCATACATAGAAGGTGGAATTAATAATGTAGATCAAAAGGAGGGGAACTAAACTGGAAGTTGCAAAGCTTTGCAGAGTTTTGATAGCTCTGGCTTTAGCAGGTCATGAAGGCTCTGTTGTGCAACACCTGCATGTCTTCCATCTTCCGACTCAACCTTATCCATTTTTGAGACATCTTGAACATGATTTCTATTTGGGAGAACAGGAGCATATCCTTTTTCCAGTTGAGTTGTAAATAGTCCACCTACAGAATTGACAAGCAAAAAACATCCATCATCTATGACCAAAATCAGGACCCATATTAAGCTGCAAAAATGAATTGCAGATCAACTTTCTAAAGCAATAAGCAAGTGAGAAATCAATCATACGTAATAAAACTTGAGTCACCACAACAGACGGCAAATTTTGCTTATATGTATCAGGCAACATGCTACCTGTTCCTGTGGTATTGCAGGAATATTTGCGGGAAGCAGAAGGTGAACCATTATAAACATGCTTATGCAGATCAGTACTAGTTATGCTTGCCCCTCCCTCCAAAGTGGCTGCTTTTTCCTTTCCCTGCATCCAAGGCTCAGAAGAAACAGGATTGCTTCTTTCAACAGTTTTCTTCTGTTTTTTTGTGTCACCTTCATTTTCGTCTAGAGGCTTCTTAGATGATCCTCCCAGATACTGAACCTTTCTTCGTGACCTCTGAAATACCTCAGTGGAGTATCTCAACTCAAACCTTCCATCCAGTAATTTTCTCCAATAAATATGAGGTTGGTCTTCGTTGCTCGACTGTGCTTGTGATTCACCGAGTAACAATGTGGATTTAGAATAGAAAGACCCGTTGTGTACAACTTTAGAAATGATTGAATGGTTAGACTGGTAGTTCATATCAGTTACAAGAGGCAGCAAAGTCACCATTTCCTGAACAGTTTCTTCTAGTAATTTTTGTTCATGATATAATATTGAACCTGAGAGGGGGACATTGGGATCCTGAAGCTCATCAAACTTGTTAAATAGATGAGCAGAACCCCACATAAGCAGCATATGACGAATGCTAGGGTCTACATTCTTTAAATTATTATCAATGGCCATATCTTGTGTAGAGAATATTAGAACTTTCTCCTCCATTGTATATGGGGAATACAAACGGAATACTGCTGGACGTTCAACTTGGGAATCGATGCTTATTCTCTGCAAGGCTTTAACCAGATCATTAGAAGGATTCCAATCACTATCAAATATAATAACTGTGTCAACTGATGAAAGCTTAATGCTTGGAAGACAAGCACGGTTCTCCAACAAAAACACAAAGCGACCTCTCTCCTTGTTATTGAACATATTAAGAGCAGACTGCTTCTTTGATGAAACTAAGCCACTATCAATTCGTTCATAGGAATCAGCTCCAAATCTTTGACGCAGATAATCATCTAGAATATCACCAATAGAGTGTGGTCCAGGCCCACCTATCAACTGTGACAGAAAACAAATTCAACCAAAGTGATAGTACAGTGCACCATATAGTGATTCAAGCAAAAAACAACAGAATATTTGTGCTTGGGAGAAGCGGCTAGCATGAGTAAGTATTTCCAAGATATTAAAATTGTGTTAGATACAAATGCTGTTATATCCAGAACACACCCAAGAATAAAGAAAAGATAGTTATCCTTGCCAACAGAGCAGGAACTTACATAGACGCAATTCAAGGAAAGCAACAAAACAAGGTGAAGGACCTACTTGTAATAGAAAGCAGATAGGAGCATTTATTGAAATATTAATTATACTAAAATATGGAAGCCAGGAAACATAAGGAGTATGGCAATCACAAAAAAATGGAAAAACTAATATCTGTTAACAGATTTAAGATCATTTTTGCCCTTTCTATGTTGACCACATATGTTTAGTGGTACTGACATTTACTTCTTAAACTATAAGTATTGTATTGGTGATTAATGCATAGTTGGCAAACCCGGTGACTTAACACGGGAATCGCCCGAGTCGAGCCGGATCAGACCCCAAATGGGTCACCGATTCAGGACCACCGATCCACATGCCACTTATATGTCTTTTGTCCTGCATTTCATGGTTTTAATGCAAAATTCTTATAAAATGATAATTTTTATTAAGAATCATCCATTTTTAAATCATAATATCAACAATTATGTATAGTTGAATATTTATATTAGCTTAGTCATTGATGTCATGTGATAAATTTAATGAATATACAGTTTGGAATTTGATTTTTACCATGTCTTAACACTAAAAAGTTCATGTCCTAACTCATCCGAGTTACTGAGTCAACTCACTGACTCGCAAGTCAAGGGTCAAGCAATCCGGATCCGAGTCACGAGTTTGCCAACTATGGATTAATGAAGTGAGACACAGCCCGTCTCTCTCTGTATCTCTCTTTCTTCTCTTGCCCTTTGTTCTTTCTTCTTATTCATCATCTATCTTTGATTTTGATGCAGATTCAACATGACTATAAAAGCAATTATAGATCCTGGGTTAGATTCAAGAGTGACTAATGATTCAAGTTAATGATTGATAAGTGCTACTATAAACTATTCATCAAGTCTGCAGCAGGATGCTTTCTATATATGCAACAAATCAGGCCAAATGGTCACCGGCAGGCTGGTTTGACAAGTGAATAAAAAGGTAGAAACATGAACTTTGCATATGCAAAGAATGCCTTCCTACACAGACTTTCACGGAGAAGTTTCCATGGTTCTGCAATGTGATTTCTTATTCAAGAAGAAGAAAGCATGTAAAATCAAGAAAGCATGATTCAAAAGGTTCATATGGTAAAATTTGCACAAAAAAGAAGTGTTGTCATATATTTTGAAGGAAAAAAAAGTGAAAAGATATCCATCTTAATTAAATTATGTAAAGATGTTGCATTCAGGCAGATTGTTACTGTACCCTCGGTATTCAGCCTTAATTCTACCTGTAATGTGGCATCCCTGTTAGACAGGCTGTAGATTACGGGTTTCTCGCATAGGGCAGGTGTTTTGCTTGTCTAGTATCATAGAACAGAGCCTTAACCAAGCAAAATTTAGAAGCCGCTGTGCAGCTGGAGAAGATGGACACCTAATAGTGGAATTACCTATTCTTTGTGTATTTTTCACATAGTGCAGGTAGAACTGGACTGAAGTTTTCATTCAGATGCTTATGTTTGAAATTGATTTAGCAAGAAGAGTGAAGAGAATGGGTAACAAATGGCAGCAAATATGGGTGCTTGGAGGACTTTTGGAAGGTTAGGAACACTAGAAAGTAGAATCACCGAGGGATGAGCAGTCAGTCCCATTGCAATACAGCATAGTCTGCAGAGTGCTATTTGTATGCATGCGCTGAACAAATGAGGATCCAGTAACGTTGAATGCATAGGGAAGGGTAGGTTGGGTTCTTAATAAAGGTTTCAATATTTACTCTTTGATGTAGTAGTGACTTCACGTCACTAAAATGACTTCCAATAACAATTTATTTTTACTCCAAGAAAAAAAAAACAATGCTGAAGAAATTCAAAGATTAAAAATTCATGTAAGTATTTCACATAAGAGACCTCGTAACATTATACTTCTTCCCAGGCATCAAAGTTGCCACAGCTCATAAAGGAATTGGTATACGTCAAATAAAATGTCATAATGTAAGAGTTTATTTTAGTGAAGTCAGCATGAAAGGGATTAGTTGCTCTAACTCACGCGAGCCATAAAAAATGACAAGCAAACATATCTCAAAGCCTCTCTTAGTCACAGTAAAAGCACAAAAAGACTAGGTAACCATGGGTCGTGAAGATGCCTAGAGCGGCAAAACACAAAGCCCCTAGTCTTGATGCTTTCCTGTTATGGATCTAGAGACTAAGTTTCTAATTATTCTTTACCAGCAATGAAATTACAAGATCATGGGAACTACCTGAAAATCTTAACTCAAATTCCTTAAAAACAATCTTTAGGAGGTTATGTTTTATTGACAAAGATGTTTTGCTAATTAAGTAGACCTGATGACAGGGCCGGGAGGAAAGACGCATTAAACTTAGCAAAACTCATGATTTTGCTTAGTACAACTTTAGATGAAGCATTTATTGGATACACATGTTCAATTACAAAAAGCACATAATTATGCTCCCCCGTGAAGTCAAAACAATGGAACCAAGTCCAAAAGGTTTAGAAATATGCATGCGGTGAAAATTTCTTGGTGAGCCCTCAGAAAGCTATTATGCATTTATCTACAAAGTTATTGTAAAAATTTGTGCAGAAAGTGCCTTTGTCGCCAAGGAAAGAGATGAGGTGCTACATAAGGATGAATCATATACCAACAAAGTCTTCTAAGACTATAAGATCAAACACTTAGTTGTCAAAAGAGCTAGTCAGAGCCTAGGTGGAAGACATCTAAAAGGACTAGGAGGGGCCTAGGCGAGACCAAAAAAATAAAACATCAATAAAAACAAAAATATTACAATAAATGGTTAAAGTTAGTAACAAACATATGATTGTATCTATGGATGAAGTGTGTAATTAAGTGTAACGTCACAAAATTCATGAAATTGCATAACATTGAACATGCACCAAAACTTGAGGCACACATTCACATAATTATATATATATATATATATAGAGAGAGAGAGAGAGAGAGATATAGATAGATAGATAGATAGAGAGAGAGAGAGAGAATGGGGATTATCTTGCCCTTGTTTCGTTAGGTCACTGTTAGGACCCTCCAAAATCATAGTTTTTATATGTTTTATACTCGAAATGAACCGCTAGATGTGTTTACAATTGTTGTTGAATGGAGAACATATAATTGATTAAGCATTTTTATGCTCAGATGTGTATTTTAAATCATTGGTTGATATCTTACTAAAATTTCATGATAAAATGTTCACATTTTTTACATCAAATCAATTTAAAACAAAGCGTATTTCTCAATAAATAAGTATTGATAAACATGTCTAAGGGTTTAAATTAAGCATAAAACACCTGAAACTTTGATATTCGGAGGGTCTTAACGGTGACAAAGAAAAGAGGGATAGGATCTATGTCACATGGGTGCGGGAGCGGGTGCGGGTGCGACACGGGTGCGGCACAATTTTAAAATTTTTGGACACGGGGACTCGGCAAAAAAAAAAAAATATATATATATATATATATATATATATATATATATATATATATATATATATATATATATATATATATATATATATATATAATTTTATTTTATTTTTAAAATGCCACAGCACAGTCTGTGTGTCTGTGCACAGTCACAGTCTGTGAATGTGCGACTGTGCACAGTCACACAGTCTGTGACTGTGCATAGTCTGTGACTGTGCACAGTCTGTGACTGTGACTGCAGCACTGTCACAGCAGCACTGTGCCTCTTTTTATATATATATTTTTAAATAAAAAATATAAAAAATTGGTTCTTTAGGAACATTTTTGGACTCGGTCAAAGTTGACCGAGTCCAAAATGTGGACGGACTCGGCCTCGACTCTTTGACCGAGTCCGACTCGGCGTTGACCGAGTCCAGGCCGAGTCCGAAGCCGCACCCGTGTCGGGGCGTGTCGACTCGGGTGCGGCGCCTCCCTAGCCGAGTCTGTGTGACATAGGATAAGATGAACCCTGTTCTTTATATATATATATATATATATATATATATATATATAGAGAGAGAGAGAGAGAGCTTAATTGTCAAAAGCTGCACCTAGGCCGCCTACGCGTAAGGTCACCGCCTAAGCTTATGGGTCTAAGTGGTAGGGTCTTGTTTTCTTTTTACCTAAGTTGCCTAGGTTGTTCATGGCTAAGTCTCAAGGACATAATTATCATGTTTTTTTTCATTTTTTGTCTCTTTTCTTTCTTTCTTTTTCTTCTTCCTCCCACCCCAAAAGCTTTCTTTTTTTATTCTCTCATTTTCTTCTTTTGTTTTTCTTTTTTACCTTGTTTTTTTTCTTCTTCCTCCTCCTTTCACCCCTCCACTTAGTTGTCAAAGGCGGAGCCTAGGCGCCGCCTAGGTGGCCGGGCAGAGATAGTCTCTCGGTCTGATGCGCAGTTGCACACACATATATATGTTTTCTATATAATTGTATATAATTATATATATTAACATATCATAAACATATATTATGTGTTTATATTATATATAAATGCATATATGTGTACTAAATTCATATATAATCTATAAGTGTATGAGTTATCTATTTGACTGTTTTTATGTAACATCATTACTTTACAGTGTTCGACAACATATTATTTGTCTATTGCTTATTGTTGATTGATTTTATGTTGTATACATGTTTGTTATTTATTTTAGTACTTTGTTTACATATTTTGTATGTTTTTTAAAAAAAATTAATTTGGGGGTACCGCCTAAGCCTCGCCTAGTCTTTTCAGGGGCTCACCGCATAGGCTCTGCCTAGCGCCTTTGACAACTAAGATATAGAGAGAGAGAGATATAACTAAAAAAACAGATTTTATGTGTGTGTCAAAACCACATGTAAACAACAAAAATAAAAAAGATAAAAAAAAAAGATAAAAAAGGAGAAAAGGGAAGAAAAAAAGAAGAGTGGAGGGGCGAAATAAAAAAAAAAAAAAGAAGGAAAATGGAGGAAGAGGAAGAAAAAGAAAAGTTTGAGGGGTAAAAGGAGTTGGAAGAAGAAAAAGAGAAGAAAAAAGAAAAGCAAAAGAAGTAGAAAATGAGAGAACAAAAAAGAAAGATTTTAGAACAAGAGGAAGAAGAAAAAAGAAAGAAAGAAGACAAAAAAAAATTAAAAAAAAATATGACAACTATGTCCCTACAGCCTAGGCAGGGACAGGCTAGGCAGCCTAGGTCGAAAAGCATGGCCCTACCGTCAAGACCCATAAGTCTAGGTGGTGGCCCTAGGCCTAGCTCGCCTAGGCGGAGCCTAGGAGCAGCTTTTGACAACTAAGCCCAACGGTCATAAATATGACCATTGGGCAGCCTCCCAACAGCTCTTTGGTCTGTTGGCCTTTTGGTTAAGGACAAAAAGCAAAATTAAAAGGGCTACACGCAGTCCCTACTGACTATTTTATTACAAGGGGAAAAGACCAAAATACCCCTGATTCAAAAAGTAAATTACATGCCTAAATAATATATATATAATATAAATATATATGTATTATATACATAGAGAGAAAGAGAGAATTTGGGTCTGGATTATGTATGAATCTATATTAGGATTTAGATTAAAAATCTTTTTTATCTTAAAAAGAGAAAAAAAAGATAGTTTGGGTTTGAATCATGTTAAAAAGAAGGAAAGGATTATCTTAAAAATCATTTTTTATCCATATTAAAAAGCATCAATATTTAAAAAAAAATAACTTCATTCACCAGGTTTGGACTTGTCCCCTTATAAAAGGAGGAAGGGCGTAACCCTAGCCCATCCCCTTTTGTTTTCTCTCTCCTCTCTCTGCATTTGTTGCAAAAACAAGAAGAGGAGGAGAACATACACCCCCCCCTCTGATCTCGCTCTTCCACCCTCTCTGGCTCTTGTCTCCCCCCTCTCTCGGTTTCCCTCTGTCTCCTCGAGAGAGAGAGCGGGGAAGAGAGCCAGAGAGAGACGAGCGTTTGGGGGGGGGGGGGGGGGGGGGAGGCGATTTTTTTTAGTACCAGGCATACCGGCACTACGCTTGGTACCCATACGCGTGTCAACACGGGTACGATGGAGCAAACATCGTGTCACGGTAATTTAGCATGTACAACAAAAACAACAACTACGCCTTCATCCCAAAACAATTAGGGTCGGCGATATGAACCAAAAAAGAAAATCATTCTGGGTCTTCCACATGAATCCTTCTCCTCCAATCATTTCTATCCAATGCCATGTCCTCGGTGAGGTTCAAAGCATTCATATCCTTTCCTATCATCTTCATCCAAGTCTTCCTAGGCCTACCCCAGCCTCTTTTAACTAATATATTTTCCCATTTCTCCATCCTTCTAACTGGCGCATCATTAGGCCTTCGCCGAATATGTCCAAACCACCGTAAACGATTCTCTCTCACTGTAAACGGTATTTTAGCATGTAAACAACAAAAATAAAAAAGAATGAAAAATGATAAAAAAAAAGGGAGAAAAGGGGAAAAAATAAGAGTGGGAAGGCAAGATAAGGAAGAAGAAGAAGAAAAAAGAAAAAATAAGGGAAAAAATAAGAGTGAAAAAAGGAAGAAGAAGAAAAAGAGAAGTCGGAGGGGTGAAAGGAGGAAGAAAAAAAAAGAAAAAATATGAAGCTAAAAAAGAAAAGCAAAAGAAGAAGAAAATGAGATAACAAAAAAAAATATTTGGAGGCAGGAGGAAGAAGAAAAAGAAAAAAAGGAAGGAGACAAAAAAATATAAAAAAATGACAACCATGTCCCTATGACCTAGGAGGGGCAACCTAGGGAGCCTAGGTTGAAAAACAGATCCCTACTGCCTAGACCCGTAAGCCTAGGCGGTGGCCCTATGCCTAGCCCACGTAGGCGCAATTTTTTACAACTAAGGACAGCACAAATAAATTAAACATCAAAGCATAAGATGATGCACAAAGTAGTCACCTGCCTGGAAAAGAATCAGCACTCGCAGGCCCCTCTTCTTAATCTCTGGAAGAATTTTGTCAAGAAGCTGTAACTTGCCACTAACTCTAACTCCAATATCTAAAAATTCAATTTCTGGAAGACCTTTTGTAAGCGAATTCTGCAAAGACTCGTCCACAAGATAAGGGTGATCGCAACACTGCACATAAAGTTTTAAGATTCAATCAGAAGATAGATTTCAGCATCCATGGTACTTGATGATAGAACAAAATAATGTAGCACACATATATAAGCACATAAATGTCAAACATGATACATGAAGATTATGGTTGTGTATTCACAAACATTGATCAGTGTGTGTGTGTGCATGAGCACTCATAAGATTATTTGGGTTAATGTTGGTCAAACCTTTTTCAAGGAGAGAAGAACATTCAGAAGAGCTCCAAAATCATTCTTCAGACGAAGAGAACTGGAATTTGAAACCAAGATAGAACAATACTGTTCAAGTTGGACATTGGAAAGCCTAACAGGGATCCAGTACTCCAGAAACTTGGAGGAGCCTGATTTGTGCTCATAAGCGATATGATTTGACAACTTTTCCTTCAATACAGCAAGCTCGTCACTGCTACTATCATCTTTTGTGGAACTGATGCAATTGTAATCATCCTTGGCATTAAGGAATGACAGGATATTAAGGTACTCTGCTATGCTATCCTGGAATGTGCCCCATCAACCATATAAGATGACAAGAAACGAAAGTATGCCATAAGATTCAAGACAAACGTTCAAAGAATAAAATACCTTGATTTGGCCACTGAAAAGAAGAAGACGAAAATCAGTATTCAGCACCTTAAATTTCTCAAAATGCTTTGATACTCTTGAGCTATGACATTCATCAATTATTACAGATTCCCATCCGATGCATTCTAAAGATTCCAGATCCTGCACAACCACGCACAACACTGAACACAAGGAAACTACTTGTACCATAATGGAGAAAAAAAATACAAAACTGCCTATAGACTAGACTAAAACTTATTTTTCACTCATTATTCAATGTACATCACTCTTCAACAACTACAACAGGCAGCAGGAAATTATGAAAGAGAAAGAAATGACCATCACCAAGTGGATGCTTAAATTGGAAATAATTCCAAGAGAACAACCGGTATCATAAATGCATGCCCTAATCAACTTAGCATATGCTAGATTGTGTATACAAGTTTTGCCAGGAGCTACCTCAGCAACAGCATCAGGGGTTGATAAAAGAACTTGAAACATGACACAACCAGTTTCCTCATAAAATTCAAGTGTTCTGATCATATTTCTGACATCCTTGCTCCCATTGTAAACCACAAGATCTATAGAAGGTGCCACATGCATAATCTCAGATTCCCAAGCAGCAAGTAAGGATGAAGTTGATATAATGAGAAAAGGCCGTGATACATCAGAGAGCAAAGATGAGATGAACAAGATCACCCTTGTTGTTCTTTCCTGAAAACAAAACTCATGAGTTTGCAACTGAAAATTGAGCTGAAAAAGATAATGCCCATAAAATAAGAGAATACCAAATAAAAGTAACCTTCAATCATACTTCTATCTTCATTATCACATCTAATGCTAAGAAGGAAAGATTACTGTGCATCTGATAAGGTAAAACCTCTCAGCATCTTTCTTTAACAAGCACATTTTTCACACGTACTATTCAGAAGAATGAGAACACCTAAAAAAAAAACATTCCTCCTATCCCGGACCAAGCCTTCGGTATATGGGGCATATGCAGTGTGGAGCTCTACTGAGTTAAAAGTGCATTGTGCAGGAACGTGCGGTATACATTGGACTGATCAGTGACATACGGTGGTAGCATGGCATGTGATAGGCAATGGTATAGTAGTTGATGTGATGGTGTGTAGTGGCACAAACGTGGAGCAATGTTTAATTAAGCAGTATGCCAGCGGATAAGAGGATGTTGCCTTTGGAAACTTGGTTAAGGACCTCTCGACCTGGATGAGGATCCCACACGTAGTGTTGGTCGCATGGGAGTGCATGTGGATTAGGGCTAATTCACTGAGGGATCCCATTAGGTGGTTCCAACCGAGTATGGGGATTGGGGCTAGGTGAGTGGATGCCTAGGCATCGGTGAGCAATTTGGGCAGTGTTGCTTGCTATGATATATCAACTATCAACTAGTCTTTGGATTGGGGGTCGAAAGACCTTTCTCTTTGGTGGGCGAGGTTCTGTGAGGACGGTGCCCATGGAGTCATTATACGCTCCACGGCACGCGAGGCTAAGTCATTTGTGTGTGTTTGGTCTTTGGATGACCATATCTTTGGAATGGTTACTCGAAATGGAAGTCGGGAGCAATATGTGCATCGACAATGCTTAAGTGATGTGTTATGCTCATTGCTCTCTATGACCCGTGCCGAACGTTGGGATATTTGTAGTGTTGCAGAGACATGGTTTAGCCTTGGTAACAATGTGCCCTAGCCCGTGGGAGTGGCAATGCATGTTTTCCTCGTTGGTTGAAGGTGCTCGTCGGTAAGGCACGGTACGGCGATGCACGTAAGTGACGATCAGCTATTCGACAACAAGGTTCAAGGATCCTCGGAAAGGAGTCTTGGCAAAAGAAAGTATATATTGCGTGTTTACACGTGTTTGAGGAAACAATTATTGAGGCTACGCTAGTTGCCTAGCGGAATCACGGGAGTTCGAGGCATGCCAAACGCGAAAATTTGTTGTTTGCCTTACTCGAGTTATAACTGTAACACCTCCCATTTAGACTCAAAATTAATACTCACAAAATGGAAAGAGTTACCAATACAACTCACCATACCATGGTTTGAATGGCACATATTCCATCATATTCTATATTTCTACTTCTCGAGTGTATAAGGCAGAGCGTATGTCATGAGGGTTTCCGGTGATGGCAAATTGGCAATAAAGGAAATTCACTGGGGTTAACAATCTTAATAGTATAAAGAAATATGCGGAAATACAAAACCAGGGCCTCTAAGGGCTTACAAGATCATAGACACAAAGTGCACATGCTTATACACAAGTCCAACTAAGGGGCAATACAAGAACACGAAAGCACCAAGTGCATTCAAGACAACAAAGAATTTAAAAGACGAACACACGAACATAAAAAATATATATTTTATTGAGCATGAATGCTTAAGATAAGCATTAAAGAACACGAGGGGGGTTCACCCTTATTTATACACAAGCGATAGTCTCAAATAGAGTTGTTGAACTGTTTCAACAATTATAAATATTGTTGTTGGACTATTCCAAAAGTTCTATTGACTAGTCAACTCTATGTTGACTAGTCCAAAAAGAACCTAACATCTCTATTTGGTCAAACACCAAATGGTCCCAATAAAAACAGAAAAAAGATAGAAAGAATAAAATAAAGTAAAAGTACCAATGTGCCCCTAATGGGTAGGGCCTATTACAAGGATTGAACTAACCAAAATACCCCTAATGGGTATTTACCTGTTACATCATTATAAATACATATATATATGTGTGTGTGAATACATACAAAGCATATATAGAGAGAGAAATATATACATACAACTTAACACGCCCCTTCAAACTTATGGTGTGATATACCGAAAGTTTGAAAATACAAAAAATATAAATAGTAAGGATCCAAGTCTTCAAGTGTCTTCAATGGAGATCTCCATCTTTATGACATATCAGAGAATTTTGTAAATGCAAGTCTTCAAATGTGCTCATTCGTGATCATCCTCAAACACTTTCATTGGCTATCTTCATCTTCATGATGCATCGAAGATATTTCTCTCAATCCATCGCATCTTAAAGAACCTATAGAGAGAACAAAACAAAGGTCCCAACAATACAAAAGAAGGTATTCTAACCAAATAGTTGTGAAGTTTCGAAACAAATATATATATTTTGAACAAGAATAACACTCGAGTAGAATTTTTCAAGACAAAGTAGCAATAATTTTTAGACAATCATTAAGAATGATAAAAGGAGAAAGAGAATTTCTTATGAAATCAATTTTAGACAATAATAAACCCAAAATCAACATATTTTTCAAGAAAACATAAATATTGATCATAAGGGAATTTATTTATTAAAAAACATATAAATTATCAAGAAGAGATAAACAATCATGTATTAATAATATCTTAAACTTTTAGAAAAACAGTTCAAATAAAACAAATCATCAATTTACTAAAAGCAACATGCATATAAAGTATAAGATTTCAAAAAAAAAACCCTAAAGAAAAGAAGAGTTAATTAAATTTATACATACAACAATGTGAACAAGATAATCAATTCGAAACATATATGTGCAATATTTTTAATGCACATAAGAATGAATGAGATCAATCTCATAAATCACAACCAGTGTTATCCAAAATGCGCCTTGAGGCGCAAAAGGCATGCCTCGCCTTGAGGTGCAGCCCTCTGTGCCTCAAGGCGCAAGCCTGAGCAGTGAGGCGCAAAAAAAAATTAAGATTTCTAAGACATAATCAACAAGATTTTTATAGGTTAATCTCAAATATTTTTCATTTATTTCAGTTATGTAATCAGTTTCTTAGTATATTTTAACTTTTGTTGGTTAATCTCATATATTTTTCATTTATTTCAGTTAAGTAATCAGTTTCTTAGTATATTTTAACTTTTGTTGGTTAATCTCATATATTTTTCAATTATGTAATCAGTTTTTATATGTTACTTAAAGTAACATATAAAAGTAACTTTTATATGTTAATCTCATATTTTTTAGAATAATCTCATATATTTTAACTTTTGTAGGTTAATCTCATATATTTTCCAGTTATTTCAATTATGTAATCAGTTTCTTAGTATATTTTAACTTTTGTTGGTTAATCTCATATATTTTCTAGTTATGTAATCAGTTTTTATATCTTTACTTAAAGTAACTTACTTTTATATGTTAATATCATATTTTTTAGAATAATCTCATATATTTTAACTTTTGTAGGTTAATCTCATATATTTTTCAGTTATTTCAGTTATGTAATCAGTTTCTTTGTATATTTTAACTTTTGTTGGTTAATCTCATATATTTTTCAGTTATTTAATAGTTTTTAGGTACTTTTACATGTTAATCTCATATTTTTTAGTACTTATTTGAGATTTTCTATTTTTATTGGTTGTTATTTCATCAATAAAGCATTTCTTTATTTATTTGTATTTTTAGATATTTTTTATAATTTTTTTAAAGTTTTCAAAAAAAAATTGAAGCTTATGCTTTACGCCTCGCCTCGGTTTTTGGTAGAGCGCGTCGCTACGCCTCAACGCTTTTCACAACACTATTTGTATTTTTAGATATTTTTTTATAATTTTTTTAAAGTTTTCAAAAAAAATTTAAGGCTTATACTTTACGCCTCGCTACGCCTCAACACTCTTCACAACACTGATCACAACCTATGTCACAGGAATTCGGCTAGCAGGGTGCCGCACCTGCGTCGACGCGGGTGCGGGTGCGGCACCGGGTGCGGTCAACCCGACCCTGGGTGCGTTGACCGCACCCAGGGTCATTTTTGTCCATTTTTTGGGTTTTTTTTATTTTTTTTGCCCTATGAAATGGGCTGCAGGACCCACGCCGGGGGGAGCCCTCGGACCCCCCTTCCTGCAAGGGAAAAAACAATGAATCAGGCTCCACAACTCATCACTTTCATCTTTGGGGACAACCATATAAGATAAAAAAAATGGTAAAAAGCAAGTTGGGCACACATTCAGATATACATCTAAAAAAAATCAATGCCTCTGCAAACATAAAACAAAAGGCATCTCATGAATAGGGATCAGTCTAGGAAGGTAATAAGTGTGTTGACTTTCATAGCCATCTGCAGGTGTTAACACATGACCATAAAATACACCCTTGAAGTTTAAAAATGACTTGGCGGTTCCATGCATTAATGGACACCAGTAGCTATTTTTGCAATTTTGTGTAAAAATAAGTTACACACTTATTAGCTGTGCATTCAAAATGCACAATTATTAATATGTTTCCTAATAAAAATTACTAAAATGTCCATAATTGTGACAATTAATACACCTAATCACCATATCAATTTTTAAATTTGTTAGGGGCATAAAATTGTGGTGAATGAGCTAACATGCGTAAATGTGATGGACCTTAACAGCTACCATACATTCATACATATACACTATACATGATATATAAATATATATATTACATTTTTGCCCCTGCCGCACCCGGGTTTTTTGGAAGTGCTGAATTCCCGCACCCGCACCCGCACCCATGTGACATAGATCACAACCCATTAGAATTCACTCACACAACCAAGAATGGGTTTAAATACAAAGAACCAAATAACAATCTTTAAAACATATATATATTATGTTACCAATGAAATGCATGAAATTTTATCAATAAACATTTTTCCATAAAAGTTCAGAAATTTCATTAATTTTTTTTAAAGTTTAGAAATTTCATGGAAAAATTTTTAAAATCCCACAAATATCAAGAAATGATATTTTGCAAATCTCAACAATAGTTCGATCACCAAGAAAACCATCACAATGCTACTTAAGTGCTTAACAAACAAACAAAAAGTGTGACTAATCAATGGGTGCACATAACTCACCATATTAACAAAACATCCCTTGTCTACATAAAATGACACTTAAATAAGATACCAACCTTAGTATTCGAGTGTATTAGCTACTAGAACAAGAGCATAATACAAACACACAAAAAGTGTGAATAACCAATGGTTGCACATAACTCACCATAAAATAACATCTCTCATCCACATAAAATGACAAATAAGAGACAAACATCAATATTAATCAATGGGTGCACATAACTCACTACAAAATAACATCTCTTGTCTACATAAAATTATAATTAAATAAGAGGCATAATATGAGAGAACACACAAGGTAAGAGAGCTTTTAATGAAAACAAACTAATGTCATTAAGAAGAATAAGGTTACCAATTTTAACAATCTTTTAAAACACCATGGTTTCAAAAATAAATAGCCATCATAGATAAACATGATTATAAGCATCCAACATAATAATAATGGCCAAATAAACAAATGAGTTATACAACACACTAATAGAACCAGAGATCAAACAATCGTCAGTTAGAGTCGAACTATAAGCTAGCAATCTAAATCGACAAAAAACAAGGTACACACAACTCACCCCAACAAACATCTCTGGTTCAACAAAGCCAACATGGACCTAGAGGCCAATCAACTATCAATCAGACCAAAGACAAGTGACAACACGTCGCTCGTAACCCTTGAAAATCTAGACAGATAAGATGACATGAAGTACACACATAACTCACCTCAACGGCCAACCTTGATCCAATAACAACAAGGCCAAAAAAAAATGAAATCTGATGGACCAAACAAATGTCATAAGGCAATACATACTTACAAAACCAATTTCCAAATAAGTGAGTTCATATATATGAACCAATTTGAAAAAACTAATTTTAAAATCAAATCCAACAAAGGTAGATGAAACCTTAGAATGAATATAGTACAATAATATGCACAACAAGATGTCAATTGAAGCAATCATATGCATGGTCAATACAAGCAAGTCTACTATGAGACAACACCGATATACAACATTAAAGAGGGCCAAAACATATATAGAAATTCTCAAAAAACCATATACAAAACCAATAGCATACACAAGTACAACTAATCATGGATACTCATAAAGAGATCTAGCCTAACGTTGGTATGGGAGGAGAGAGAGTCATGTATATGCAATAATCTTAATAACTTGGTCACATATCCTATACAAAAGCTATGAAGAATCACCTAAGATATGTATAAGAACACATTCACATAAGCAAGTAATTGATTACTCTAATGCAATATATATATGAAAAATACATATGATACGTGGCATAATTATCCACAATGGATGATCACAAGGGCCACGAAAGAATGACCAACAATAACATAACTATTTTTAATAATTTTAAAAATATTCATAAAAGTGAATAACTCTCATAAGAAGAATCCATGCTCAATACCTTATAAATAAGGATCATATATCAATATTAAAAAATTTATTTATTCAAATTTCAAAAATAACAAAGTATCCATGATCACTAAGAACCTAACCAAATAATTTTTTTTAATATTTCATAAACTATTTTATGTTTCACATAATAATACATTAAAGGAAAATCTCATAAAACATATTTATGAATGACATACCAACCATTTTAAAATAAATATTTTAAATTACTTAAAAATATTTGATCATTTTTCAAAAACAAATAAATTTCAATATAATAATAAGTATGAATATGATTTGACATTTATAACCATGAAGTGTTTGAATCATGGTTGTAGTGTTTGAATCATGGTTGTATGTATCGTACGATATGTATCGTTACTTTTGTGTTTTGTGATACGATACACACTCGTATCGCAATACGAGTGTGTGTCGTATAAGTATCGGGTATATCATACGATACACCCATGTATCATACTATATTGTACGATACAGTGTTTGAGCATTTTAAAAAGGCCGAAAGTTATATTTTTTCATTGAGTTTAAAAGGCCTCTTGAGGGCCAAGTTCTCCATATGTCAGAGTCTGTTAGAAGGAAACCCAACCACCCTAAGTTCCGTAAGATCGATTTAGGGCCGATTCATGCACAAGAGAGAGGTCTTTTGTGAATTTATCAAGAGTGCATTTCCACCATTTTTTTCACTCAAGGAAGTGGGTTATGTTAAAATGTACATATACGTATGTATATATATATATATAAACCGAAATATCCATAGAGGCTATTTCGGTCTTTTCAATGTAATAGGCGTCAGCCCACTAGGGGCTGACAACCTGTTTTTCTGACTTTTTTTACTGTTTCTTTTAGCAGCTTTTTTCTGTTTCTTTTTTTCTTTTGGGGAGCAGCTCCAAAGTAGTTGTTGGAGCTGCTCCCAACGGTTATAATTCTAACCGTTGGGAGCAGCCCAACAGCCACTTTAGGCTACCCTCCTTGTGGTGATTGTAATATAAATAGGCCACTAGTGGCCATGTATTTATATATACTCTTATGAGTGATTATATGCCATAACAACATTTGTTAAGACCCTTGTGTGGGTGGTTCGGGGATTCAATCAAGCATTTCACTTGATTGAAGGAGTGTTCTTGCATGTGTATTGGATTCTATCCATTTCATTACATGTTAAGGTATAAAATATCTATTTTCGCTTCTTGTTGAGTGTTTTTAGGGAAATGTGTATTTGGTGCTTCTTATTTTTTGCTTCTTATTGAGCTTTTTAATTGGTTTTGTTTTATTTTAGATGTTCAGATGTCGTCTTCACGTTCATGTCATATTAGAGATGATCATGCATGACAATACTTTAGAAGCATTGATAATGTACCACGACTAGGGTTACCATTAAATTTGAGATGTTTGTTTTTTGGTGTTATTATTAGAGGTGGGTTGTATAGATTTAAGCAACATATCGTAGGTCAAGATCAAAATGTACATCCATGTGATTCAACAACTATTCCTGCAACTTTTCGTGTTGATGTTGTTGTTAACATAGAAGAAATTCGAAGAAGAATTTTGCAAATATGCAAGGATGAAGGACTTCCAACCATTGTTCCAAATTCTGAGGATGATGATGATGATCATGATGGCTCACTTGCCAAAAAAATAGCCCAACATAAAAAGATCATTGAGCGACACTTGGATGCAGAACTGAAATAATATTATCCTGATGTTTGACAAATAGGCTCTAGAAGATAGTTTAGTTTTAGAATCTTTATAGTTTAGAACTTTAGAGATGAAGATCGGCATGTAAGACGTTGGTTAAATGTAATATTTTTAGTTACCATGAACTCTTATTGGTTAAATGTAAAGCCTTAATTGTGTTTAAAATTTAAATTATGTAATTGTCTTTTATTTATATGGTTGTATTTTGTGCAATTCATCATTGTTTTATGTGATATGATTTTTTATAATTATGCTAGTTTTTTTTTGTTTTTTTAGATTTTTTTGGAATTTTTTATTAAAAATTTACGATACGTTTACGATACGATGTTACTTTGAGCCTGACCGATACAGCTAACGATACGATCCTTACAACCTTTGTTCGAATAAAGCATCTAAATGCCAACAACACGTGCTTAAGAATACTAGATCATGTAGATGCATACAAAACATGTTCAAAAATCTAAGATTCAAACTAGATCTCATAAAAGCATACACATATATCATTTCATAAGATCAAACAAATTTTATAAACCTTATAAAATATTTAATAAGAATAAATCCAACAATAATTTTGAAAAACATTTAAAGATTTTACTTTTTAACAAAAATAACTAATAACTTTTCAAAGATGAGAAAAATGAGTGTTTTCTCATGCATAATACATGAGATAGATAACTCAAGTAACACTAAAGATTTAAGATACATATCGGGTCAAGATTTGCCTTAAATCCAAGCCACACAAGCACGAACTTAAACCAAAAAATCCCAAAAGGCAAAATGCCAAGAAAGATTTCTTGGCTCTGAAACCATGTAATGAAATATGCGAAAATACAAAACAAGGGCCTCTAAGGGCTTACAAGATCATAAACACAAAGTGCACACCAACTAAGGGACAATATAAAAACA
Organism: Nuphar pumila; assembly: GCF_984573655.1. Taxonomy (NCBI): domain Eukaryota; kingdom Viridiplantae; phylum Streptophyta; class Magnoliopsida; order Nymphaeales; family Nymphaeaceae; genus Nuphar; species Nuphar pumila. Next base: position 1,227,003 of record NC_143259.1, read on the forward strand.
CAAAGGCACTACACCAGCATTAAGTGCATTCAAGACAACAAAGAATTTAAAAGAGGAACACAAGAACATAAAAAATATATATATTATTCATCATTAATGCTTAAGAGAAGCATTAAAGAACAAGAGGGAGGGGCGTTCATCCCTATTTATACACAAGAAGTAGTCTCAAATAGAGTTGTTGGACTATTCTAATTGCTCTATTGACTAGTTAACTATATGTTGACTAGTCCGAAAAGAACCCACCAGCTCTATTTGGTCAAAGACCAAATAGACCAAATAGTCCTTATAAAAATAGAAAGGACAAAGAACAAAATAAAGTAGAAGTACTAATGTGCCCCTAATGGACACAACCTATTACAATGACTGAAATAATCAAAATACCCCTAATGAGTATTTACCTATTACATCATTATAGATATATATATACATACAACTTAACAAATGGATGTCATTATCTAGGCAATGCTCTCATGGCCAGAAACAGGTGGAATTTATGCTCCTCTAGTGCAGAAACCCCAAGTACAAATTGTTAAAATGTAAAACTGTACATATATGTATATATAATAATATTATATTATTATATATATAAATACATTTTTCATTTCTGTAATTTTTTTCCTTTATTTTTATTTTTTGTCTTTATGTCATCTAGTTCAATTTGAACTAGAATGACTGTTGCTAGTCAAGTCCTATCCAGACTTGACTAGCAATAGAGTTGTTGGACTGACACAGTCCAACAGCTCTTAATAGACACATTCCAACAGCTCTAAATAGCGCTGTTGGACTGTGCCCAACAGCTCTATTGAGTCCTCTTTCAGCTGTGTATACAAAGGGGTGCAACCCCTCTTGTATTTTACTCCAATGCTTCTTAAGCAATTGGTTTTTCATATCAATAAAGAATACATTTTTATTTTTATTTTGTTTCCAGTTATACCCTTTTTAAGGGTTATGCTTTAGTGTCATTCTTGACACTTGCCCTTGTTAATCTAAGCTCGTGTTTCGAAGATCCCCCATTTCATTTCATGGTATCAAAGCCGCGGAAGTACTAAATCTTGAGGAAAATCTGCCTCGGTTTTCGTGCCCGTTTGCAAAAGTGTTCGCCACTTGAAGAGAAGTGTTTTATCACTTCATTGGAGAAGATTTCACATCTTGTTGTATTGTTTTTTTTCTTTCTTTTTCTTTTTCATTTTCCTTCTTGTTTCTCTTCTATCCCTATTCTTTCTCTCCTTGTAATCGATGGATGACAATGATAAAGTCACCATCATGCCTATGAAACTAAGCGATACGAACTATGTAACATGGGCTTCAATCATGAAGCACCATATATGGGGAAAAGGCTTATGGGAGATTGTGGATGGTTCCGATTCGGAACCTAAGCTATCTCTTACTAAAAAGGAGGGAGACAAAGAGGTCCCTCTATCGGAAGAAGAGAAAATCAAGGCTATTGCCTCATACGAGAATAAATGGAAAGAATGGAGAATATCTCATGCGAAGATAATGTCATGGCTTATCAATAGCGTTGACATTAAAAAATGCTCAAGTCTTGCCAAATTTGATCATGCCGATAAGGCATGGGAATACCTTAAGAATATGTATTCCCTTAAAGATATTGCACACGTGTACAACCTCCAAGAAAAAGTTCGAATGATGACATAAGGAGACAAAACTATTCGTGAATATTACAATGGGTTGTCTGAACTTTGGGAAGAACTTTCCCTTTTAGAACCAAAGTGGCATTGTGCCGAAGACATCGAGCTTCGTCAGAAACAACTCGATGCTGAACATTTTTACCAGTTTATCACTGGATTAAGGCCGGAATTTGAAACCACTAAATCGGCCCTACTTCACCGGGGAAAAATTCCTTCTATTGTTGAAACTATTGAAGAGTTAACAATGGAAGAAAATCGTCTCCGGAAAGGTTCTTTAAAAATTGAAGATGATTTCGTTTTAGCCATGTCTAGACCAGGGAATCATGTTCGATCATATAGGCCTCCTCACTTTAACCGACAAAATGGTGACTATGATAAGAAGAAAGTTATTTGTCATCACTGTCATGAACCGGGACACTACAGGCCACAATGTCCCAAACTTAAGGAGCTGATAGAAAAAAAAACTGCAATTGCTGGATCGGAGCCTAAAGATCAGGATGCACCAGTTTCCCTGAACCAACTAAAGTAGATTCTTCAGCCTCTCATCAAAGGTGCCTCTTCCTCATCTGAAGCTTCAACCGGCGCAGCAGCCTCATCTTTCTCTGATCTAGGTAAAATTTCTTGGCTTCTTGACTCTGGTGCATCTTTTCATATGACCCCAAATAATCAAAGTCTATCCAAATGTGTTAAAAATAAAACAAGTGTGTCAAATGTCTTTACTGCTGATGGGACTTCTCTTGAAATAGAAGGAATAGGAAATTTTGAAAAAATTTATAAAACAAAAAAAAAAATTATTTCAGAAATTAGACATGTTCCCAAATTAAATTTAAATCTTTTATTTGTATCTCAAATTTCTGATTATGGTGTAATATTTCTTTTTCTTCTCATGGTTGTTGGGTACAGGATCGTCAGTCGGGCAAGCTGATTGGGGAAGGCCATAGAGAAGGAGGACTCTATTACATGGATTTTTTGGAAATGTCGAAGAAAGCTTTTTGTTATAATATTCAAAAAATAGAGTTGGAACTGTGGCATAAGAGACTTGGTCACCCACATATAGCCAAAATCCAACATTTTCCAAATCTAAGGAAATTTTGTAACTCTGAATCATTTGATTGTAAAGATTGTATTCTCGGCAAAATGAAAAGATTACCATTTCAGAACAGAACCTTTTTCTCTTAAAGACCACTTGAACTAATACACTCGGATGTTTGGGGTCCTGCACCAGTAATTTCTAAAGGAGGATTTGTTTACTATGTTATTTTTGTCGATGATTTCTCCTGACATACGTGGATGTACTTTCTCAAACATAAGTCTGAAGTATTTTCATACTTTCAAACTTTTCATAATATGGTTAAAAACAAGTTTCAAAATGATATTACTATTTTTCGCACAGATTCAGGGGGAGAGTTTTTATCCACAGATTTTCAAAATTATCTTAAATTGCATGGCATCACACATCAAAGATCTTGTCCTTATACACCTCAACAAAATGGACTGGCAGAACGAAAACATCGCCATATTATAGAAACCACTAGGACTTTATTAATAGCAAATCAAGTCCCGAAAGACTTTTGGGCAGAAGCTGCCTTAACTGCCACCTATCTCATTAATAGGATGCCATCTTCTTCGTTACAAAATATCACTCTCATTGAAAAACTTATGAACATTTCTCCAGACTACTCTAGACTAAGAATATTTGGGTGCAAATGTTTCATATTTATTGACAAAAATGATAAACTTTTCTCTCGTGCGATTCCCTGTGCCTTTTTAGGATATGCTGAAAACCAGAAAGGTTATAGATGTTTTGACTTCAAAAATAATAAATTATGTGTCTAGAAATGTTTCCTTTCTTAAAAAGGAGAGCTTCTTTGATTTTAGAAAATTAAAAGACGTCACTGAGTACTCCTTTTTGCTAGATCTAACATCAACATCTGATGAATATGACATTGACTGTAACTTTGATGATGATCAAAGAATTATTGATCTTAATGTTGAAAATGAAGAAGTTCATAGAGATACTAGTATTCAATATTCCAGGCGACAAGAGTCTAATCCTCCAATGTGCACTTGAGAAATATTCTAACATTCCAACTAGACAATCATCCCGAATCTCGAGGCCTCCAGGAAAGTTTGTATCATACGAGTCTTTCTCACCCACATATAGGGCAGTTATTGCATTAATTCACTCATATGAAGAACCATCCACATATTTTCAAGCAAAAAATGATATCAAATGGATAGAAGCCATGAAAGCTGAATTAGATGCACTTGAAAAGGCTTCTACATGGAATATTCAAGATCTTCCTCCAGGGAAGAAAACTATAGGATGTCGATGGGTTTATAAAATTAAAACCAAGAGTGATGGTACTCTTGAAAGATATAAAGCCTGTTTAGTAGCCAAAGGTTATGCCCAAGAATATGGGATTGATTATGAAGAAACCTTTGCTCCGGTGGCTCGTATGACTACTGTCTGAACCTTAATTGCCTTAGCTTCTATCAAAAAATGGTCTATTTTTCAAATGGATGTCAAAAATGTTTTTTTAAATAGAAAGCTAGTTGAAGAAGTATATATGGAACCCCCTCCTGGTCTAAGTATTCCTAAGGGTAAAGTCCTTCGCTTAGAAAAAGCTCTTTATGGACTTAAACAAGCACCAAAAGCTTGGTATGATAGGTTTAGTCGTGTTATGATTGATATTGGTTTTCAATTCTGTTTAACTGACACTGCTTTGTTTATTAAGAATTCTGATGCAGAGATCATTGTGCTTCTTCTCTATGTGGATAATATGATCATCACCGGAAGCGATAAACAGGGAGTTGAAACAATCAAAACACTTCTTAAATCTCATTTTGAAATGATTGATTTGGGCTTGTTGAGATATTTTTTAGGCATTGAAGTTGCTTATTCTCCTAGAGGATATTTATTATCTCAGACTAAATTTGCTTTTGATATTGTTTCAGGTCTGGTATTACTGATGATAAGAAAGTTGACACTCCAGAAGTTGTTAATGTTAAAATAAAGATTGATGATGGAGAACTTCTTGCAGACCCTACTCCTTACAGACAGCTTGTCGGGGCACTTTCCTATTTATCCATTACCAGACCAGATATAGCACATGCTATTCATACAGCAAGTCAATTTCAACATGCTCCTACTTCTGTTCACATGGGAGCAGTCATGCGTATTATCAGATACATCAAGTCCTCTCTTTCACGAGGACTTTTCTTATCTTCCTCCTCTTCTCTTGATTTAATTGCATATACTGATGCTGATTGGGGAGGTGATCCCAATAACAGACATTCAACCACTGGCTTTTGTGTCTTTTTAGGGGAATCATTAATCTCGTGGAGGTGTAAAAAGCAGCAGAAGGTATCTCTCTCATCCACCGAAGCTGAATACAGAGCCATGGCAACCACGACCATGGAAGTAGTTTGGCTCCGACGACTGCTTGCTGACATGGGAGTTGAAGCAACAAAGGCTTCACAAATGTGTTGTGACAACAAAAGTGCGATCTACATTGCCAGTAACAGAACATTCCACGAACGCACCAAACACATCGAAATGGATTGTCACTACGTCAGAGAGGAATATCTACACGGGATAATTGATCTGCCATATGTCACTTTAGAATATCAGTTAGCCGACTTCTTTACAAAGCCTCTCGCTGCTCCCCGATTTCGCTTTCTCTTAGACAAACTTTCGCTCATTGTACCGTAAGTTTGAGGGGGAGTGTTAAAATGTAAAACTGTACATATATGTATATATAATAATATTATATTATTATATATATAAATACATTTTTCATTTCTGTAATTTTTTTCCTTTATTTTTATTTTTTGTCTTTATGTCATCTAGTCAGTTTGAACTAGAATGACTGTTGCTAGTCAAGTCCTATCCAGACTTGACTAGCAATAGAGCTGTTGGACTGCTGTTGGACTGACACATTCCAACAGCTCTAAATAGAGCTGTTGGACTGTGCCCAACAGCTCTATTGAGTCCTCTTTCAGCTGTGTATATAAAGGGGTGCAGCCCCTCTTGTATTTTACTCCAATGCTTCTTAAGCAATTGGTTTTTCATATCAATAAAGAATATATTTTTATTTTTATTTTGTTTCCAGTTATACCCTTTTTAAGGGTTATGCTTTAGTGTCATTCTTGACACTTGCCCTTGTTAATCTAAGCTCGTGTTTCGAAGATCCCCCATTTCATTTCACAAATGGATAGGTAGATTTTAAACCCCAATGTAAGTTGACCAAGCAAAGCTATTTATTTGACAGTTTGACCAGTATCATCCAACAGATTGGACGGGTACAGTTTCCAATAGCATTACATGAGGCACCTAATATATATGTGGAAAGTGTTTTTCCTTGTTTTGCTTCTAAAACATGATGATAACTTTCTTCCCCGAGACTTCCCCACGTATGTCTCCCAGACTCCCACACTTTCTCTCACACTTTCAAATGCAGAGCATCCAGAGATTCAGAATTCAGAAGTGGAGTTGGATCTCAATCGAACTCTTCAGACCTGATCTGGGCATCGCTACCCAAGGTGATCCACACGCTTGCAGGACATCTCTTGTCTTAGTGGATCTGTAGTTTAGTCAATGTTCGCCGTGTTCCTTTGCTAGATGCTTTGATTCCATTGCATCTTCATGGAATCATATTTTTGGATATTTTGTCGACAATCTTTATTTCATGTAATTTTTTTAGGAGATGGATTCTACGGATCTGGATAGTTCTGGTACCCTGTATGATTCTTTTGTGGCACTAGAGGGTGTATGGGGAACGCAGGTAGTTTTTTATTTTTCATAATTGCATTTTTCTAATGCGTTTTTGTACAGGATCCAATTTGTTGCGCAATCTGGATCCGGATCTCAATCCATTTCAATAGAGCCCTAGTTGACGCCATTTGGAGTGGACCATCTTGGCCTTCATTCAAATTTCAACCTTGACTAGTCTAAGTCAATATGGTTGTTGGTCACTTAACGACTCTTGGCCAAATACAACCTAGTCAAAATCGTGGGTTGTGCTATGCCTGGGAAGGCCATTTTCCTCTTTAATGTAGCTCTTCCCCAAGCTCCAAGGCTATTAATGAAGGGGGGTTGCTCTTTGATCTATCAAACAAAAAAAAATCGGTGGCTAATTTTTGAGAAACTCCTTGAGTGAAAGAAGATTCGAAGTTCCTTGGTGTAGAAAGTGCTCTTGAGAAGACCGATCTTGAGGTGTTGTTATGTAAGCACTTGAGTTCGTGATTGTTGATCTTCATAGAGAGTGTTCGACCTGCAGTTCGTGAACCTCCGTTTGGTATTGGCTGCTACCCAGCGACATCCCATTGTCATCTTCATCCGGAAAAAAAATTTGTTGGTTCATTACTTATATTTCATTGTTATTTTCTACGTTTCTTGTTGATTATTGGATGTAAGTTTCAAGTAGATCATTGGTTGTAGTTGGTATGCAATTTTCTAAGTTTTTATGTCACTGAATGGTTCTGCTGCTCACAAGAAATATCCAATTCTATTTGATATTACATAACTCGGTTTCCTGTCAAAACCCGAATTCCCGAATTTCGAGTTGTCAAGGACGACTCCAAGGAAACGATCGCATCGGTCTCGATACTGATCGGTTTCTGGCATTCTTTAGCTTCCCGGAAAGCTAAGACGATTATCTACAACTTTATAGTTGAGGCCATTGCATGAATCGGTCTTCTGGACCCTTGAAAAGTGCTGCCAAAGTCTCGGTCTGATAGGATTCCGCTGTCACATGTTTGGTTCAGAACACACTTGGAGGTGTTCGGTATTTTTAAATTATCTTGAGATTCCCTGCATGAAAAATTAATTTGTTTGCTTTTGTGGAAAACTAGAACCTAGATCTAAAACTTTCGTGTTCAGAGTCATAGTTGAATACTCGTTTAGGTGTCTCAAAAATATCAGTCTTTTTACTGATGTCGAATAGTTTGAAATTTAATTCATTTGTCATTATCACCTCCCATTTCCAAAATTCAAAAATTCGTAGTGACTCATAGAAAACTCAGAAAAATCCAAATCTTAGTTCGTTGAAAATGTCTGGATCTGACCTACGTTTTCTCAGTTGGTAGTTTTCGCAAACTCCACTGTCTGACGGGTCAAAAACCTCTTCGAACAAACTGTCCGCAGTGTCTGAAATTTTGTCATAGGCTTGTTTGTCAGTCCTAGTCCCGAGTCCGTGAAACAGACACCTCTGATCTGAATCCAGTGATTTTGGATTCGTTGGAAAGGGGGGTGTGTCACGCACAATTTTCCTTTGGACCGCCTATGTCGAAACAGAGCGCATAGGTCTCGAAAATCCTACTTCCCCGAGTCATGTTCGGACTCCTCTTCGTGAAAGCTTCTGCGCGTGTTAAGATTCGTTTGGATCTTGTATCGTAGATCGGTGTTCACCAAGTCCACATCACTTTCTATGCACTTCTCTGTGCTTCCTCTCACTGCTTCCTTCAACCATAATTTCTAGATTTTGAAAATTTTCGATTCTCACGGTGAAAATCGTGATATTCACGAACAGGCCTTTTTTATTTCAGTTTTTAAAACAAATATATAATTGGCACTAAAAAAAGGTAAACAACAATCTTAATTGAAAAGGGTTAGAACCAACAACAACAACTACTACTACGCCTTCATCCCAAAACAATTGGGGTCGGCGATATGAACCAACAAAGAAAATCATTCTGGGTCTTCCACATGAATCCTTCTCCTCCAATCATTTCTATCTAATTCACATCCTTTCTTATCATCTCCATCCAAGTCTTTTTAGGCCTACCCCGACCTCTTTTAACTAATATATTTTCTCATTTCTCCATCCTTCTAATTGGAGCATCGTTAGGCCTTCGCCGAATATGTCCAAACCACCGTGCAATGCCTACCTTCTTACGTATCTCCTTGTTCCAAATCTTATCTTTTATTGTATTTTCACACATCCATCTAAGCATACGGATCTCAGCTACACTTATTTTTTGAATATGATGTCTCTTGGCAGCCCAACATTCTGTACCATATAGTAAAGTGGGCCTAATAGTCGTCCTATAAAACTTTTCCTTCAACCGCAATGGCATTCTACGATCGCACAACACTTCAGATGCACTTTTTCATTTCATCCACCCAACCTTTATCCTATGATTTACATCTCCATCAATTTCTCCATACTTTTGAATGATAGATCTCAAATATTTGAAACAATCATCCACCGGTATTTCTTGCTCACCAAACTTCACTACACTCCCATCACTACTTCGTTGCTTACTAAACCGACATTTCATATATTTTGTCTTACTCTTACTCAACTTAAAACATCTTGCTTCCAATGTCTGTCTCCATAATTCTAACTTAGCATTAACCCTAGCTCTAGACTTATCAATCAAAACAATATCATCAGCAAACAACATACACCACGGCACATTTTCTTGAATTAATCTCGTAAGCTATTCCATCACTATAGCAAATAGGAAAGGGCTTAAAGCAGATCTTTGATGTAACCGAACCGTTGTAGGAAAATTGGTTGTCACCCCTCCACAAGTGCGGACATTGGTTACTACTCCTTCATACATATCTTTAATTATACTAATGTACTTGAGAGAAACACCTTTTTTCATCATTGTCTACCAGAGAACGTCCCTAGGTACTCTATCGTATGCCTTCTCCAAATCAATAAAACCATATGCAAATCTTTGTTCCTCTCTCTATTTCTCTCAATAAGTTGTCTAAGAAGATGTATAGCTTCCATAGTTGATCTTCCAGGCATAAAACCAAATTGATTCTCTGATATCATGACAATCTTCCTCAACCTAGACTCAATCACCTCTCCCAAAGTTTCATTGTATGACTCATGAGTTTTATACCACGATAGTTTGTGCAATCTTGTATATCACCCTTATTCTTATATAGAGGCACCAAAGTACTCTACTTCCACTCATTAGGCATCTTATTTGTCCGCCAAATCTTGTTAAAAAGATTTGTCAACCATTCTAAACCTTTCTCTCCCAAGCATTTTCAAGTCTCGATAGGTATACCATATGGGCCAATTGCCCTTCTTGATTTCATTTTCTTCAAAGCCTCTACAATTTCTTTCTTTTGAATCTTGCGCATGAAATCACGATTCATCTCATGAAAAGGAATGGAGAAGTCTCCAAGATCCTGAGCATGACTTCCATTAAATAGCTCATCAAAATAATATTTTCATCTCTCCTTAATCTCCTCATCTTTGACTAAAACCCTTTGCGTTTCATCTTTGATACATCTAACCATACCCAGATCCCTCGATTTTCTATCTCTCATCTTTGCAAGCTTATAAATATCCTTCTCGCCCTCTTTGGTATCCAACTTGTCATAAACCTCCTTATATACCTTATCCCTCACGTTTCGAATTACTTTTTTAGCTTCCCTCTTTGTTATCATATACTTCTCTAAATTCTCATTATCACGACTCTTAGATTTTTATAACACTCTCTTTTAACCTTAATAGCTAATTTGACATCCTCGTTCCGCCATGATGTATCCTTACCTAGCGGTGCACCGCCTTTAGACTCACCCAATACCTCCTTAGCCACTTTTCTCATGCCACTCGCTATCTTATTCCACATTGATTCTGAATCCTCGCCGAGACACCAATCAACTTCCTTAACTACTTGCTCTACAAACATTCCTTGTTTAGCTCCTTTCAGTGCCCACCACTTAATTCTAGGATCTATCCTATGTCTATCCTGAAAAGGGTTAGAACCATAAGAGTAAAATTAATTTATGGTTTTAGAATATTTCCCTTCCCTTCTTTGGGCATCCACTAACTTTTGAGTTGTTCTTTAATATAAAACTCTATCAACTTAATGAATGCTAGTGGCCCACTTAGTATGATAACTAAATATTTTAGGTCTGGCAATGCACTCATCAAGAGAAAAATGAAATATATCAAATAAGTTTCATGCTACTTAAAAGCCAAATGTTAATGTTAATAATACTGTAATTGCATGTATTATTTAGTTTGTTAACATTTAAACTCAAAGATTTCAACTAGTTAAGAAACAAAATCCATAAGTCTTTCTCATTTTATTGCATTTTTACTTCTAATTTCCTTCTTGTTAGATTTCACAGGCAAATTGATTTCTAGCTTCTCGCTTTTAAAACCTTTAATGCCTTGCTTCTGAAGCCTGCTTCCCGTATTATTTCCTGCTTTCACCTCCCAGTTTGACAACCTTGGTTTTCCAACAGGTGATGCCATATGTTACCAAGAAATGCCAGTGTTTTATAGACATGAAAGTCTATACAAATGGTCGATGTCACCCTACAAGTTACCGACCAGCCTGACATAGAATAATATTAGACTGAGGGCACTGCTGCAATATTTCACATATCATTGATACCACATTTAAGTGGTAATTCTGTAAACAATAGAAACATATATAAGTGGTGTCGTAATATTGTCAATGGTGGAAATGTTTGTAATTTATATCAAATGAATTGGCCTTTTATTAGTAAGCTTAATTAGGGTGGATATAAGTAGTAGTATTGGGGTGTCGCCCCACACACAAAATTCATTGGCACTGAAGATTGCTTTCACATTAACAAATTCTCTCTCTCTCTCTCTCTCTCTCTCTCTCTCTCTCTCTCTCTCTCTCTCTCTCTCTCTCTCTCTCTCTCTCTCTTAAATCTTAGGTTTGATCCCATTTGTGTCTTTTCTCTTATAATACATTTGTGCTCTACTCTATTCCTTGTTTTCTTTTCCTGGTTATCCCTCTTGATGCCTCCTTTCTGGGCTAACTGACAGATCCACCTGGATCTGGTTGGTTTTCCGCCTATTCAGCCACTTACATTTACATTCATATTTTCTGGCTTGATTAACAGATATGATCAGACCTGTGTACATTCAGCAAAATACCTCAACTGATACCAACATCCTATCTGGTATTCAGCCTATTCAGCCTCTTGTACAATTCAATTCATATTTTCAGGGATGATTAACAGATCTACTCGGATCCATGCAGATTCATTCAAATCTCATTGTCATCTAATCATATCTCAATTTCTTCTTCTCATAGTGTCCTCATTTTTCTTTTGCTTTTTATTATCTATCTTCTCTTCTTTTCTTTATTTTCTCTTTCACTAAACCAAATACTGCCATTCACACACCTTCAATTGATCATATATCTGGATTTGCTGGACCGCCAACTTTACAAGCTCCACAAACATTGAATTAACAGCTATCCTTTCCAAAAAATTGCCATCAAATTGAAAAACTGTAAAAACCAAAAAATTTCGCTAATAAATTTTGTTTATATTACGAAATATTACGAAATATGCAATTTTGGCCTCAGATCCGTTACCGTTATCGGATCCATAAAAGAATCCGTAAATAACCCACAATGGGGTGTTAAATTATACTTATCATATAAATTTTTAATTAAATAAATAATTAATAAAAAAAAGGAAAGGGGCGTTAAAACAGGAATCGTGCTTAGGGCACGATTCTTGCTTTCAAGAATCTGAAACAGATAAACAAGAAAGGGGCAGGGGGTTACGCAGAGCGTAACCGACCCCGCGCCTCTCGGCAAGAGGGGAGGGGATTTTGGGTGATAAAGGGCAGTGGAGAGGGTCTCTCTCTCTCTCTCTCTCTCTCTCTCTCTCTCTCTCTCTCTCTCTCTTTCTTTCTTCCCGTCTCTCTCCCTCTCGCACTGTCGAGTTGGGTGCGCATCGGAGAAAAAGGCACGCCGGAAAACTGGGGCTACCAGCTGCCATTGAAGGCCACAGTGAGCAGCCCTGTCACGAGAAGCGTCAGCCGCGGCTCTGTACTCGCGTCTCCAGCCTTCGATCGCCGGAAAATCTTCAAAAAGGTACGGGTCTTCTCGGAATCGGGGTGAGGGATCGAACAGGGGTTCGATTCCATGTGTGGATTTGAGGGGAGGATTTGGGGTTTTTGTCAACCCTAAACCTAAAACCCCAAATCTATGATTTGGGGGTTTCAGATTTTTCCTAATGAGGGGTATTTTTGTTTTTGTTGGATTTCTGGAAAAGGAGAAGGGTTTCGATTTTTTGCTATGGATTCGGCTGCCATGATCAAAATAAAATAAAATTTGGGGGTTTTCGATCTTGGAACTGATAACTCGAATCTAGGTTGTTTTGAATTCTGTTTAGGTATACAACTTAGGGCATGGGTTTATTTATCTTGAATGTGCATAGGGAGAGTCATGTATAACCTGACTTAGGCAGGTTACACGATGTGCATTATGTGCATCGCACAATATAAATCGTTATGAAGTTTCTTTTAGACAGATCTTTTTATGCTATGGGATTAAAAATTTCAGGTGTTTTAAGAGGTGTAGAACTGTTTGCTATGTTATGGTTTGATGATTACATTGTAGATTGGCATCCAGTTCAATTACCTATGATTTTTTGAGCTGTGATTAAATTTGATCCCTACGAAACTCTGTGTTGTCATTAAACCAGAATCTATATTATAATAAAAAGACTATGTTAATGTATCGGTTATATCAAATCTATTCCTGTGTGATTATTAATTGATATTCAATTTGAATACATATGTCTTAGTTACCTGTTATCAGACTTGAGTTCTATTCATTTTCTTAACTATCAGAATTTAGTTAATCTGAGTTCATGTGATCATGTATAGTCTTACACAGTCTTATATCATTAAAGCATGTATATTTTTGAAGAATTTCCTGTAAACATATTAGTAGTCAAGGTCTGAAGCTTAGGGTGTTTAGTAGACACTTGATTTGGGTTTTTCCTGAATAATTTAGTTTTGGGGAACTCTGTATAGTGATTAACCAAAATGCTGACTGGGAAAATACTTGTTAGGTACCCACATTCTGTGGGCTATTCCAGTGCTAAACAGAAAATAAAACTCCTGTGTATGTGGGCTATTCTGACATGAAAAGTGTGAAGGTAAACAGCTTGAATGTGTGTTGCGCATTAAGCTAAATATGGTGGTCATGGTTAGTGTTATCCATAACACTAAATCCATTCATGAGTAATAGCTGAAACTATTGCTTATGCTGGAGATTTTCTTTTTGGTTATGTTCTTGCAGCACATGTATATAGTTGGTTTGGTTAAACAGATTATCATTTGAATCACGAGTTGCTTGAAAGTATCTCAAGTTGGTTCTTGAGTGTGGCTTAAGCACATATTTGTAATATGTGATGTGGATTATTAAGTCATAATTGAAATTTTTCAGTCATGTAAAATAAGGGGTCATCATACCCTGTTTAAGAAGGATGGACACATAAAACTGGATTTTATACATACTGTGACTTGCCTTGTTGTCTCTAGCTGAACATTATATTCTTGTTCAGAATTCTATGAGTGGTTTAAAGGCTGGTATATTGGTTGTCATGGATGTGTATGATTTAAATTCTGATATGAATAAAGGAAAATCTTGAAACCTACACACACCTATCTATGTGTCAAGAACAAGTTGGAATGTTATTTCTAAGAAGGTTATGTAACTGTTATTGTTATGATTATGGTACTCATGAGTGTGAGCATGATTCAGTTATTAGTAATTCTTCTTGAACATGTACGCTTGATTAATATGTAAAATTGCACATGTACACTCACACACTCAAAAGAAATGCGCATTGGTTAATACACGTATATGAAGTAGGTACCACATATAGTGAAAATGCATATGTTTGGGTTTATGATTGCATAGTGCACATGCTTTTGGCACTTTGGCCCAGTGTTATGAATGAAATACTACTTTGGTTTTATTATGTGGTGCATCGATGGCCTAAATGGACCATCATCGGCCTGGAGAGCCGTGGGTATGGTTTCCTTTCACATATGTTTTTAATTGCATCACTTGAACCACATAAGATGGTTTGGCATATTACTACACTGTTCTAGTTGTTTATACGGGCTGGAGTTCCGTAGGGGTCCCCGCAAGGAAGGATGCGAGTTTTCACTTTACTTTTGCATATGGTGTTGCAAACTTAAAGAATTAACTTTAATAAAAATATAATGAATAAGAACAATGTAATATACGTTTTGGGATATCTCATCTGGAGTATGAAAATCTTAGAGATCCGGTCTTGGGGAGACTGTGAGGAAACAAAAACTCTGTGTGCTGGAATTTTGTCCCCTGAACCCAATATTGAGGTTTTTTCTCCTAGCCACGGTTTTAGGGAGAGTCTGTCACTTTACCCGGGAGTGGTGTGTTTGACACAGCTGTTGTTTATGGTACCAAAGAAGTGGCACATGTGGGCGTGGGGTGTCTCTTGTGTCCCCGACATTAGATGTGGAGGTCTAATGTTCCGAAGGTGATTCGGTTGAGGGCTAAGTTGGAACCCAGTAATAAAATACAAATTGTGTGTTAAGCTACCCTAGGAACCTACTTGACCTCGGAGATTTTACCCATTTAGTGTATCTGCGGGCAACGGTAATTAAAAAAAGAACTTAAAGTTGTGTGCATTTAATAGGGCATGCATATGGAAAGATGGAACTTAAATGAAAGATAACAAAAAGGAATCATGCATTGCATGCATAATTGAATTGTTCTATAAATCATGATAGAATGGTGGGTGTATGTTAGTTACTTCCTAAGAAGCATGCTGAAAGATCTTATTACTAAGTTCTTGTCTATGCTTATGCCTTACTGTTTATTTTTGCTTAGCATATGTAACTGGTTGCATGAATAGTTATTTAGATTCTGCAAATTTTTATATCTACACTCACTCAAATCATTACATGAAATCTTATCCATGTTCTTTTCGCCTGATTTCTTTAGAAGTAGTTGTGCTCAAAATTTCGGTTCTGACACCATACTTAGGCTTGTCAGCTTCAGCAGGGGACATAATGGCTCCTTCTTGCTTTTTTTTTAGTTGTTACTTTACTTTCAGTCAAATAAAACATTGTCTCTACAATTTACTCTTACTCATAAATAAAGAAATTGTTTTGGTTCTTATGGATGATAGTTGCAAGTTCGTTTGTGGTGTTTGGGCTATCCAATGGAAATTGGAACTGTGAGGACTCCGGATCTCTGGGAAAGTTTTCGCATTGAAAAAAAAATTATTCCGCATTTTTAAAGGTTATAATTTGAGATCGTTACAAAAACAATAATAATTTGTACTTTGAATGAGTTCTACTTCCTTATATTGGATCTTTCGTGGGCAAAGGATAGGTAGGATGGATAGATGCAACTCTTCCACAGAGATTCTTTCTTTCTCAAGCTGTAAAACTGCCAACAGACCATGACTTGCCTAATTCATATAGGGGTTGTTTGTTTCACCTAATTTACACATGAAAATGGGGGTTTACAAATGAAACCCTCCATTTACATATGGAGGTGAAACAAACATGCCAACCCAATTTTCCTGTGAGACCCACAGTCATCATGGGTTTCACGTTGACCATTCATTTACTATGTAAGTCCACACACCACCACCCCTCTGAATGGATTTACATATGCATTTTTTCACAGATGGGATGACCTTCTCATCATGGGATGCCTTTCACATGGAGTCTTTTCCTATTGATGGGAATGAAACAAACCACCCCACACTGAAGTTTTGCACGCCAATGACATGAATCAGAGATAGGCAGTTAGATTGGAAGGAAAAATAGATCTGCATCTAAGACAGGCACAGTTAGAATGGAAGAAGGAAATTAGATTTGTCTCTCAGTATTTGGCTCACCAGAACAATATATCCGATCAATTAGCAATGATTAAAAATCCAGTAAATGAATATGATGAAGTCTATATCCCTTCACGTGTTACGGTGTAAGGAGATGAATACAAAAATTTTGTGATTAGTAGATCACTGAGATCTTAATACCCAACCTTTGCACAAAGAAGGTCAGTTCTTTTGCATTATGAGCCATTGTTTTCCAGTACAAAGCCAACTAGTAGTGCCGTATGCAGTTTTATTTGATAATAACAAGGTTTGAAGTTCCCAAGGCAGCTGAGGCCAAGGTAGATTTACCAATCAAGGCAGAACTTGCAGGTTTTACAACAATAATAATGTCATCCCACAGCTGGCCTGAATTTGTATCTGTTTGACAACAGAACTGCTCTAGCACTCACAGTAAAAATAGTCTTTCATGATAAATCCAAGAACATTCCCTATAGATCATTTTGTCTGAGAAAAGGTAGGAGAAGAAATAAAAACTGCATTTGTCAACTCAGAGGAGAGAACCAACTCACCAAGTTGCTGATATATTTACTGAAAGTCTCTCCCAGGAAAGATTCAATTATTTGAGAAGCAAGTTTTACATGCCACCAGATGTACAACTTGAGGGAGAGTACGAGACAAAATGGAATTGTTGCAATATTTGACATATGATTCATGCCACCTTTAAGCAGAAGTTATGTAAACAGATATGTTGTTTTTTCATTAGGTTGATGTATGTATGTATGTATGTATGTATCAAGAGAACTCTAAGATCTACTCATCATCCAGTGCACGACCAGACCAGACAGACAAGCACTGATCAGCAACACACTCTAATTATGACAGATGTAACCAAAAGGCCTTCATTTCATTTTTATTTATCACAGATTGTATTTGTTGAGAAACTAACAAATTCCCAAAGATGAAACTCCACCATAAGATTTTTATAAATGGAAGTCCAGATCCCAATAAAAGCCAGCAAAACTTTAAAAACCCAGGCCCTGATAACAAATTCCCAACTTGTTCACAACGTCACAATAAGGTCCTCAGTGGGAAGTTACCCGGACCAGCAATCATAACTACATTAAAAACAAAGGTCGTGAAATAGATGGGCTCTGAAGATAATATACTTAATCATCTATTCCAGTGAGGATAGTATACCTGATCATCTATTACAACAGCATTACAATGACCATGCCAATACTCATAAAGCTTATTAACGAATTGCACAAGACCGCCCCCTGGTTCACATGAGTTCCTGTCAGCCAATCTTTGCATCATAGAGCAATGCATATTTCCCTCTGGTTGAATCTGCACAAGTAGTCCAAAATTCATGAAACAATTTGAATGCTCAAAAGGAGCAAGGGCTAGAATAACATTCCAAGAGAAAAGGCAAACCAGATGACAGTTACAATGGTTCACACAATACTGCTGGTGGCTTTAGAAAATCACAGTAAAAGCAGCATTAACAGCACATATACATCAAGAACAAATCAACATCCACCTTTCACTCTTAATACGTAGAAAATATGTAAACATATCCATAATGCTGCTCTAGGAATAAAGAAAGCAATGAAAATGAATAAGAAAATTAAAAGAAATTGTGTGACATCATAAGCAACATATCCCTAATTTCCACCACATTGGACTTTACCACACATTGTGATAGGAATCGGAAGGACTCCTATCAGAACCCTTGAGAATGGTCATTTCTCCCTTGCCCTAGATTAGTTATTTCTCTTAATTGAGGGCAATAGCAAGGAGCAATCGAGTACCAGCGAAACTCAACCTTTCGGGAGTCTCAAGCTGGTTGGAGAAGGAGAAGGGAAGATGGGAAGAAGAAGAAAAAGTGGGTGAAAGAAAAAGAGACCCTATTCGAGATAGGGCACCTCCATGTTCTCATTCATACGAAGACACATTGACAAAAAGAAACCGCCCTATCACAACGCATTATTTAATACCCTAATTGCATTTCCCCAATAGGACCGGATACCTTTTGGCCCCATTCTTTAGTGACTCAAGGTCCAGGATCCAACATATTAACATGAGAACTCATATATCATTATTACCAAATCACTGTCAGTGATATTGGCGATATTTTGAAAATATCGCCAGAAATACCGGATATTAAATGTAGTATCTTGCGATATTTTTAAAATATCGCCAAAGGAAAAATATCATGATAATATCGCGTTATTTTGGGGGAAAACTCTTTATTTCATTTTAAGTTTTCATTTCCTATTTTTTTTTGTTTATTCTATATTTTAAAACCTTTAAAACATATTTTTTATATTTTTGGAAGAAAAATAATGCAAAACTTATTATTTTTGTTGTTATTTATATTTTCTTCAATTTTTTAAACTCCCAAGATATTTCTAAGATTTATCAACTTTTGAAAATCTCTCCAAGAAATACCCTCGCCGAGAAATTACCTTTAACGATATAGGTGACTATTGACCAAATTACCCCAATTCCTATTTACAATTCCCATGGTTGGGATTTATCACATTGTTCCACTTCACATGGCAGCAAAGATACCAATTTTCTCTTTCATCTCAAAAAGTGGTTTAGCAGGTAAGTAACCATAGCCTAACTCCATAACAAGATCATG
Organism: Nuphar pumila; assembly: GCF_984573655.1. Taxonomy (NCBI): domain Eukaryota; kingdom Viridiplantae; phylum Streptophyta; class Magnoliopsida; order Nymphaeales; family Nymphaeaceae; genus Nuphar; species Nuphar pumila. Next base: position 1,245,904 of record NC_143259.1, read on the forward strand.
TGAAGAAGAATCAGTGGATGATTCATGTTATCGATTTATTTAACATAATTTTTCATTCTTTCCATTTCACAGAGTTAGTTGTCAAAGGTGGCGCCTAGGCGCAGCCCCACCGCTTGGGCGACCAGGTTTGGATGGTGGGGCCCTATATAACCGCCTAGCTCACCTAGGCGTTGCCTGGGCTGTGACCGCCTAAGCTGAAGCCTAGGTCGTTCCACTTTTTCACCCCTATCTCGCTAGGGCAGAAGAGGAAGAAGAAGGTCAACCTCTCTCTCTCTCTTGGTCTCAGTCTTTGTCTATCGGTCTCAGTCTCCCTTTTCTTGTTATTTCTCTCTTTGTTTTTAGATGTGTTTTATGTCTTATTTGATTTTTTTTTTAATTGCTCTTACACGCTTAGAACTATCAGTTAGCTATGTTTTGTTGCTTATGAATTTACTATTGGCTATTTTTTTGTGAAAACGAATATGCATAGCATATATAAAGATATATTTATACAATGATTTTTTCATTGTCTTATTTTGATTTCGATGCGCAATTGTTGCTGGCTATTCTTGTTATCGTCTTATTTTGATTCTGATGTTGCTTATGAATTTACTGTTGGCAATATTTTTGTGAAAACGAATATGCATTGTATATATAAAGATATATTTGTATAATTGTTAATTTATTCTTAATTTGTTTGAGCAGGTTATGAAATATAATTGCTTTACAGTGTTCGACGACGACATGTTATTGCTTTTTATTGATTGATTTTATGTTGTATACATGTTTCTTATTAATTTTAGTAGTTTGTTCCCATATTTTGTATGATATTTTAATTTTTTTTATTTGAGGAACCACCTCTGCCCCTCCTAGGTCTTTTTAGGGGCGCACCGCCAAGACCCAGCCTAGCGCCTATGACAACTAAGCATAGAGTACTTCGCATATATGGAAAAGTCGAACACCTTGAACCATCCTTTGTGTCAAAATTATAAAGAGTCAATGATACATTTGCTATAACATGTACAATTACAACATTGTCAGTCCATGTCTTACACTTGAAATCAACTGCTTTAGTCACTTCAAGGAAAGCAACATGTTGAAATCCAGCAACTTTTGGATAGGGGTGGCAATCGGGTCGGGTTGGCGGGTCGGGTTGGCGGGTCGGCATGTCAGCATACCTCAACCCGAACCCGACCCGTTTATTAAACGGGTCGGCTGTGGCAAACACTAACCCGACCCATTTAATAAACGGGTAACCCGACATGACCCGCCAACCCGTTTAATAAATGGGTTGGGTCGGGGAAACGGGTTGGCGGGTAGCGGGCGGGTTGGCGGGTCGGGTTGGTGGGCGGGTTGGCGGGTTGACCCACCCGCCTAACCCATTTATTAAACAGGTCAGCCGGGTTGGCGGGTTGGCATACCCCCAACCCGAACCCGAACCCGAACCCGACCCCGACCCGTACGGGTTAGGCGGGTCGACCCGTTTATTAAACGGGTTGGCTTAAGCCCAACCCAAACCCGCCTAAGAGGCGGGTTGGCGGGTCGTGTCAGGTTTTGCCACCCCTACTTTTGGATAACAATGCCAAAGAAAATATCTGGCTAAATGACTTGGACCTAAGAACTAGGGCTTGTTCTCTGTCTGATATTGCTTAAAGGAATTTTAACCTTTTGGCATAGAGGAAATAAACATGTAATACATAAAGAAACTTGAGAGATCTGCATAGAGTAAAATCTGAAAAACCATGTCATAAAACAGGATAAACAGCAGTTTTACCACAACAATCCATATTTTTGTTAATACCCCTTTCACCATATAGTGGCTCTCAATTGTAGACACTGATAACAGTGTTAAATTGTACATATACATATTTATGTATATAGTATAGTATATACATATATATATGAATATATATGTATATTTATATTTTTATATACATATTGTATGTATATATTTATATTGTAAATATTTTATATATATATATATTGTATATAATATATATGGGACCAAGTCAAACTTGTTGACTTGGTCCCAATGGCTAGAATTCTAGCCGTTGGGAGGTCCCTCTCTCCCTTGTGCTCTCTCTCTCCCTCTCTTTTAGCTCTCTCTTCTTCCTCTATTGTGTATAAATAGGGGTGTGTTCCCCTTTGTAAAGTATGTTTTTTGCACACTTGTTTTATTGAATAAAATATATTTTTTATATTGTGTGTATCTCCTTTGTGGGATTTATGAGTGTGTTCCTTGAGAACATTTTTGTGGTTCCCTTCGTGGGATTTGTGAGTGTGCTCTTTAGAGAACGCTCTTGTGGTTATCCACTCAAGTTGGAGTTGGTGATCTCTTAGTTCGTGATTGAAGACTCTTTAAATCTTTACATGGTATATCACATGACAAGAAGGTTGACACTCCTTAAGTAACAAACGTCAAAATGAAAATTGATGATGGGGAGCCTCTGAATTATCCAACTCCATATAGAAAGCTTATCGGAGTGATTCCTTAATTGAAAATTATTAGACCTGATATAGCATGTTGTACACACAGCTAGTCAATTTTAGCATGTTCTCACATTTGTTCGCATGGGAGTTGTTTTGTGTATTATTAGATTTTTAAAACTTCAATTTCTATAAGCATGTTCATGTTTTTCTCATTTTCATTAAACTAAGTTGCATATACTGATGCAGATTGGGGAGGTGATCCTAATAATCGGCACTCAACCACGGGCTTTTATGTTTTCTTAGGAAAATCATTGATCTCGTAGAAGTACAAAAAACAACAGGTCTCTTTCTCCTCAACTGAAGTCGAGTACCGAGTCATGGCTACTACCACAACGGAGGTCTCTAGGAGTTTCAAAGATGTTGGCAGATACGGATATAAAGATTCTAGGAGTGTCAAAGATGTCTTGTGATAACAAGAGTGCTATATATATTGCCAACAATAATATTTTTGACAAAAGAACAAAGCACATTAAGATGGACTGCCATTACGTTCGAGAGGAATATCTTCAAAGAACAATTGATCTGCCCTATGTGACATATAAATATCAGGTGGCGGACTTTTTTATCAAACCTCTCTCTGCTCCTAGGTTTCACTTCCTTTTAAGTAAACTTTCAATTATCCTGTAAGTTTGAGGGAAAGTGTTAAATTGTACATATTTATGTATATAACATAGCATATATGTATATATGAATATATACTTATATTGATATTTTTATATACATATTTTATGTATATATTTATATTGTAAATATATATTATATATTCATATTGTAAATATATATTATATATTTTGTATATAAATATATATATAATATATATGAGACAATATGGGACCAAGTCAAACTTGTTGATTGCTCCCAACGGCTAGAATTCTAGTCATTGGGAGGTCTCTCTCTCCCTTGTGCTCTCTCTCTCTCTCTTAGCTCTCTCCTCTTCCTCTATTGTGTATAAATAGGGGTGTTTTTTCCTTTGTAAAGTAAGTTTTTTGCACACTTATTTTATTGAATAAAATATATTTTTTATATCGTTTGCTTTATTGTGTGTATCTCCTTTGTGGGATTTGTGAGTGCGTTACTTGATAACACTTTTTATGGTTCCCTTCGTGGGATTTGTGAGTGTGTTTGTGTGGTTATCCACCCAAGTTGGAGTTGGTGATCTCTTGGTTCATGATTGAAGATTCTTTAAATCTTTACATAATATCAAAGCTTGACTCTTTTTTATTCTCATTCAAGTGTTATTGATTGAGACATTGGTGGAGTGTTCGTGAGTTCGTGATTGTGCATGTGCTTATAGATTGTGATTGTGCATCGTTTAGAGGATTAAGTGCTTGCGTGATATCGGTGGAGTGTTTGTATTCATCTTTTTTCTCTCTTCTTTCCTTTCTTGTTCTCTTTATTTCTCGCTACCCATTCCTTGTAAAATGGATGACAATGAAAATGTCGCCATTCAAACCGTGAAACTCAATGATTTTAACTATATAACATGGGCTTCTATTATAAAGCACCTTATTTGGGGAAAAGGGTTGTGGGAACTAGTAGATGGGTCTAATCCAAAACCCAGGTTAGTTATCACCAAGGTAAAACGTGAGAAAGAGGTTCCACAAATCGAAAGTGAAAAAACCAAAGTTGTTACCAACTATGAGAAGAAGTGAAAAGAATGGAGAATGGGTCATGTCAAAATTATATCTTGGCTTATTAGTAGTGTGGATGTTAAAAAATGCTCTATCATTGCCAAATTCAAACATGCAAACAAGGCTTCGGAGTATATCAAGAGAATGTATTCTCTTAAATATATTATGCATGTGTGTAATGTACAAGATAAAGTTTGGACTATGACCTAAGGTGAAAAAAGTATTAGAGAATACTAGAATGACTTATCTGAACTTTAGGAGGAATTAAATCTTTTAGAGCCAAAATGAAATTGTCTATAAGATATTGAGTTTCACCAAAAACAAATAGATGCAGAGCACTTTTATCAATTTATCAATGGTTTAAGACCCGAGTGTGAAGGAACTAAGTTTATTCTTCATAGAGGAAAAGTTTTCTCTATTGAAGACACTATAAAGGAGTTGAGTATCGAAGAAAATAGGTTGAAAAATCATGTGGCAAACAATGAAGATGACTCGGTCTTAGCCATTTCTAGACCGGAAAATTATGTTTGTGCATATAAACCACGTCATTATAGAAAACAAGAAAATAACTATATAGAAAGAATATTATTTGTTATTGTTGTCATGAACCGAAACACACAAAACCCAAATGTCCTAAGCTAAAAGGGACATCTGCAAAAAAAGGTTGCTTCGGCAGGCTCTCCACAAGAGTCAAGTAATATTCTCACATCCCAACAATCATCTATTAGAAGCATGTCGTCTTTAGCTCAACTAGTGAAAGTTCTTTAACCTCTTCTCAAAAGAAGCATCTTCCTCAACTAGAGTTGGTGTTTCATCCTTATCCAACTCCGATAAATTTCCTTGTCTTCTCAATTCCGGTGCATCGTTTCACATGACCCCAAACTATAATATATTATCTGAATATTATAACTCAAGTGTGTCAAATGTTTTTACGGCAGATGGTACATCTCTCCAACTGAAGGAATATGGAATTTTAAAAAGGATTTTCCAAAATAAAAAAGGTGTTTTATTCAAAAGATCTGACACATTCCTAAATTAAACATAATTTTTTTATTTGTCTCTCAAATATTCAATTATGGTTGTAACATTTCTTTCTCTTCAAATGAATGTTTGGTGCAGGATTACCAGTCAGGGAAGCTAATTGAGGAAGGCCATAAAGAATGAAGGCTATACTATACGGATTTTTTAGAAATACCCAAAGATGTTTTTTGTTGTAATGTCCAAAAATTAGATTTGAATGTATGGCATAAAAGATTTGGACATCCAAATGTCTTAAAAATCCAATATTTTCTAAATTTGAAAAAAAAATTAATCTTAACGATTTTTCTTGTGAAGATTGTGTTCTTAGAAAAATAAAGAGATTACCATTCAATGACGAAACTTTTGTTTCATTAAAAAAACTTGAGTTAGTTCATTCGGATGTCTGTAGTGTAGCACCCGTATTATCTAAAAGTGGATATGCATATTGTGTCATATTTGTGGATGTCTTTACTAGACACACTTGGATATACTTCCTTAAGCATAAATATGAAGTTTTTTTCATTTTCAAAATTTTCATAAGTTGGTTAAAAAAAAGTTTGAAAATGAAATTTTTATACTTCATACTAATTCAGGAGAATTTGTATCAAATGGTTTTAAAGATTATTTTAAACTTCATGGCATCACACATCAAAGATTTTTTCCTCACACACCACAACAAAATGGTTTAGCAAAAAGAAAACATAAGCTCATCATTGAAACTTGAAGAAGTAGCTTATTGCCAGTCATATACCTAAGATTTTTGTTGGCCATGTGCCTAAGATTTTTTTGGCAGAAGTTGTCTTAATAGTTGTTTATCTTATAAACAGAATGCCATCGTCCTCGTTACAAAATACTTCACCTATTAAAAAACTTTTTAAGCACTCTACTTACTATGCTAAATTATGAATATTTGGTTGTAAATGTTTTGTATTAACCAATAAAAATGACAAGCTTTCTCCTAAAGTTATTCCTTGTGCCTTTTTTGGGTATGCCGACAACCAAAAGGGATATCAGCATTATGATCCTAAGATTGAAATTTTATATATGTCTAGGAATGTAGCTTTTTCGAAAAAAGAATCTTTCTTTGATAAAGATCAAGCTAAGGAAGTAACTAAGTATAATTTTTATTTGATCTTGATTCGGATCAAGATATTGATGATTGCGATTGTGACTGTGATTGTGATTTTGAAAATGTTGTTGAATCAAGAGATAGTGAGTCTCTTGATGAAGCACCTCATGATGATCAACCTTGTTTACAATACTCTAGACGGGGTGTCTAAAGCCTCCATGTGTCGTTCACTCATATGTAGAGTCTTCATCTTATGCTCAAGCCAAAGAACACTTTGAATGGGTTAAGAGTCATGAGGGTAAAACTAGATGCATTAGAAAATGCTCAAACTTGGTTATTCGATATCTTCCACAGGAAAAGAAACTCAAAGGTTGTCGGTGGGTATATAAGATCAAAATCAAGAGTTATGGGACCCTTGAGAGATATAAAGCTAGGTTAGTTGCCAAAGGTTATGCATAAGAATATGGCATAGATTATGAAGAACCCTTTGCATATGTAGCCCGCATGACCACAATTAGAACCCTCATTGCAGTTGCTTCAATAAAAAAATTGTTTTACATATCAAATGGATGTTAAGAATGACTTTTTAAATGGCAATCTTATGGAAGAAGTGTACATGGAGGTTGTTAAAATATGTATATATAAATATATATATATATACATATACTTAGATATATACATATGTATATATATATAAGTACATATATACATATATGTATATACATACATATTTTATTTCTTTTTATTTTTCGGTACAACCAAAAACCCGATAGGGGTGTTTTGGTAAAATACCATGTATCTTTTTTCTTTTTTGTATTTTTCTCTTTTCTTTATTTTTACCTTTTTTCTTTTCCTTTTTTGTTTTTTATTTTTTCATTATGAAGGACCACAAGGGGCCCCACCCATCTAGTCGTTGGGGACCCCAACAGTCATATTTATGACCGTTGGGTTAGTTGCCAAAGGTTATGCATAAGAGTATGGCATAGATTATGAAGAAACCTTTGCATACGTAGCCTGCATGACCACAATTAGAACCCTCATTGTGGTTGCTTCAATAAAAAAATTGATTTATATATCAAATGGATGTTAAGAATGACTTTTTAAATGGCAATCTTATGGAAGAAGTGTACATGGAGGCTGTTAAAATATGTATATATAAATATATATATATACATATACTTATATATATATACATACATATATATAAGTATATATATACATATATGTATATACATACATATTTTATTTCTTTTTATTTTTCTGTACAACCAAAAACCCGATAGGGGTATTTTGGTAAAATACCATGTATCTTTTTTCTTTTTTGTATTTTTCTCTTTTCTTTCTTTTTACCTTTTTTTATCCTTTTTTTGTTTTTTATTTTTCATTATGAAGGACCATAAGGGGCCCCACCCATCTAGTCGTTGGGGCCCCAAGAGTCATATTTATGACCGTTGGGGCTCCCAACGACTAGAAGGGAGCCCCCTTGTGGTCCCTCTTTTTAGCTCTCCTCCACTATAAATAGAGGAGGCTCACACTTGTATATGTATGGGTTTTTCACCCAGCTTCTCTCTTGAATAATATCAATCTTATGCCTTATAGGCACTTTACCCCTTAGTGGGTTATGTATGTGTAAGGAAATAAGCGGAAGAAACCAAGAATGCTAAAGCATTCACTATGTCCCACACGGACAAATGCAACAAGCACAAGAGAGAAAATCCACTAAGGGATATACAAAGGGCCTTATAAAAAGGCTACACACATGAAAAATAATATCACTATTATTGAAGAGGAGCTCTCAAGAGCAATACAACATACATGGGGGGTTCCCCCTATTTATAAGAAGAGGAGACCAAAGGGGCTCCCAATAGAGTCGTTGGGAGCCCCCAACGGTCACATATGTGACCGTTGGGGGCCCCAACGACTCCATTGTGGGGCCCCTTTTCGGTATCCAAAAAATACAAAAATAAAAATAAAAAGAAAATTAAAAAATAGTGAAATACGAGAAACAAAATAAGTACCCCTATGGGGTACTTTGTGAAATGACCATAATACCCCTATCGGGTATTATGGTATTATTACATATGTTTTAACACCCCCCCTCAAACTTTACGGGGGAATGACCGAAAGTTTGCCAAGGAGGAACAAGAAGCGAGGAGCAGGCAGGGCTTTGGTGAAGAAATCAGCAAGTTGATATTCTGAAGTGACATATGGCAGTGTTACTGTCCCACGAAGATATTCATCACGTACATAATGACAATCCATTTCAATATGTTTCGTCCTCTCATCGAAAGTGTGGTTGCTGGCAATGTAGATAGCACTTTTGTTGTCACAACAAAGCTTCGAAGCCCCGGTAATTTCGACTCCCATATCTTGAAGAAGACTTCGAAGCCACACCAGCTCCATTGTAGTGGTTGCCATAGCCCTGTATTCTGCTTCAGTAGAAGACAATGAGACTTTCTGTTGTTTCTTGCACCTCCAAGTAATTAGCGAATCTCCTAGGAATACACAAAAGCCAGTAGTTGAGATTCGATCATTTGGGTTTCCTCCCCAGTCAGCATCAGTATAAGCTAGTAAATCTAAGGAAGAGATTGAGGATAGGAATAGCCCTTTAGTCAAAGTATTTTTAATATATCGAATGATCCGGAGCACAGCACTCATATGCACAGATGTAGGAGCATGCTGAAATTGGCTTGCAGAGTGCACAGCATGAGCAATATCGGGCCTGGTGATAGTCAGATAGGTGAGGGAGCCTATGAGTTGCCTGTAGGGCGTAGGATCGTCCAGCAGAACTCCATCCTCCAGTCGTAGTTTAGCATTGATAACCTCGGGAGTCTCCACCTTTTTATCATCTGAAATCCCAGATTTGGAACATATGTCTGCAGCAAGCTTCATCTGTGACAGTATATACCCTCGAGGAGAGTATGCAACTTCTATGCCAAGAAAGTACCTGAGAAAACCCAGATCAGACATATCAAAATTATGTTTTAACATATTTTTAACTTTAAGAATACCGCTTTCATCATTGCCAGTGATGATCATATCATCAACATAAAGCAGAAGGATGATGATACTATTACCTGCATTTTTAACAAAAAGAGCAGTGTCAGTATAACATGAGCGAAATCCCAATTGTAACATGATAGCACTAAATCTATCATACCAAGCCTTAGGGGCTTGTTTAAGACCATATAAGGCTTTTAATAACCGAAGGGTTTGACCTTGGTTAACACTGATTCCCGGCGGAGGATCCATATATACTTCTTCATTCAACTGACCATTAAGAAAGGCATTTTTAACATCTAATTGGAATATAGGCCATTTCTTAGATGATGCTACCGCAATTAAAGTTCTAACGCTTGTCATGCGAGCCACGGGAGCAAAAGTCTCCTCATAATCGATGCCATATTCTTGTGAGTATCCCTTAGCAACTAATCTAGCTTTATAGCGCTCTAGGGAACCATCACTTTTTGTTTTGACTTTGTAGACCCATCGACATCCTATAGCTTTCTTATTTGGAGGAAGGTGAACTATTTCCCAAGTTTTAGCTTTATTTAAAGCATCTAGTTCAACTTTCATTGCTTCAACCCAATGAGGTATACTTTTTGCTTGATTATAATGGGAGGGTTCATAGTAAGAATGCAAGGCTATTAGACAAGCTCTATATTTTGGTGAAAGAGTTTCATATGAGACAAACCTATTAGGTGGAATTGATTCTCTAGAAGAACGCCTAAGGGAGGTTTCTTCTAGGGGTTCATTAAGCCGCAAGAATTTTTCTAAAGCACTAATAGGTTGGGCTTCCTCACACCGAGTGTATACTTGGAGATTGTCACCATTAGTTGGTGATACATCATCATCATGAGAATCATGAGTATTTTCTAAAATTTCCGGATGACTCAAAGAGTCATCATTTGAATCTTCTAAAAGATCATTGATAAACATATAATCAATTTCATTTGATTTTTCCAATATGTCAAATCCATTTTCATCTTCTAAAAAGGTTACATCTTTGGAGACAAATAACTTATTGTTTTTATGATCAAAGCATCTATAGCCTTTTTGATTTTCACCATATCCTAAAAATACACATTCTATTGCTTTAGGTGACAATTTATCTCTTTTATGTAAAAGAACAAAGCATTTACACCCAAAAATCCGAAGACGATTGTAGTCGGGTGTCATATTAAAAAGTTTTTCATAAGGAGAGATATTATTCAATTTTGAAGATGGCATCCTATTGATTAAATAGGTGGAGGTTAACACGGCTTCGGCCCAAAAATTTTTAGGAATAGTTTTAGAAATGAGTAAGGATCTAGTGGTTTCCAAAATATGCCTATGTTTTCTTTCCGCTAGACCGTTTTGTTGAGGAGTTCTTGGGCAAGATTTTTGATGACAAATGCCATGTTGTTTTAGATATGCTTGAAAATCATTTGATAAGTATTCTCCACCCGAATCGGATCTAAGAATGGATATTTGACTTTGAAATTGATTTTGAATTTTTGCATGGAATTCTTTAAAGAAGTTAAAAACTTCCGATTTAAAGTTAAGAAAATAAATCCATACATATCTAGTATAATCATCAATAAAAGTAACATAATATGAATAACCACCTTTAGATAGAACCGGAGATGGCCCCCAAACATCGGAATGCACCAATTCAAAAGGTCTTGTTGTCACAAAGGATCTAATAGGAAAAGGAGTAGACTTCATTTTGCCAAAAATGCAATCTTTGCAATTGATATCTTTTTCTTTACAAAACTTGTGTCCAAAAGGAAAAAGATACATTTTAGAGTAACTTGGATGTCCAAGCCTTTTATGCCAAGTTTCAATATTTTTGTCTTGGACATAAGTACAAAATGAGGTATTTGGAAGCATTAAATTATCCATAAAATAAAGGTCTCCCTTCCTATGGCCTTGCCCAATCCGCTTCCCGGACCGGAGATCCTGCACAAAGCACCCTTGGGATGAGAAAGATATTTCACATCCATGGTCGGCTATTTGAGAAACGGAAAAGAGGTTAAGATTTAATTTTGGAACTATTCTAACTTTTGGAACAAGGAAATTTTGAACATTTTTAGAATCAAGAGTTCCAACACCATTTATTTTGAGAAAAGTTCCATCGGCCGTAGAGACACAAGACATTTTTGAATTGATGTGCACATTGGTTAATGCATATTCATGAGGGGTCATGTGAAAAGAAGCTCCGGAATCTAAAATCCAAGAGTACGTACCGGGAGGTGATGATGAGGCAATGGCGGCACCGGATGTGGAAGAAGTGACCTTTAAGATTTGTTGAAGAGCCAAGGAGATTTGTCCAAGAGTGTCTTTGAGATCCCCGTTCTTGCCGTCATCTTCTTTGGTGGTGGATTCTTCAACGGAAGCCACCTTTGGCTTGAATGCCCCATTTAGCTTTGGGCAAACGGGTTTAATATGTCCCGGCTCATAACAATGGTGACATATAATCATTTTTCTTCCACCACTCCCTTGCTTACCAAAGTGAGGTGGTTTGTATGTTTTAACATGATTGCCGGGTTTAGATACGGCAAGAACTTCCTCTATGCTTTTACCCATGCTATGCCTAGTCTCTTCTTGAGTAATCTCGGCAATAGCTTCTTCTAAGGGAGGAAACGTGGATCTATGGAGAAGTGAGGATCTCACTTGTTCAAATTCGGGACGAAGTCCAAATAAAAATTGAAACAATCTATCTTGTTCCATTTGTTTTTGTCTTAGAACCACATCCTCCATAGATACCCATTTAGGCTCTAAAAGAGCCAATTCATCCCACAAAGGATTTAGAGCACTATAGTAATCTTGTATGCTCATGTCGCCTTGTTTTGTGGTTCTTACTTTTTCTTGCAAGAAATAAGCTCTTGCAAGATCCTTTTGGGTAAACATACCCTTCATAAAAAACCAAGCTTCATTTGCCCGGCGGAATTTTGCAATATTTGCACATACCTTAAGTTCGACATTATTCATAAACCATGCAAGGATTTTTGCATGGTTGCTCTCCCAATCTTCCATTTGATGATTATAATCTTCAATGGCCTTGAGACGAGCATCGCCTTCAAGTGCTTTCTCTTGATCTCCTTCCATCTTTGTGAGCTTAAGTTGGGGTTCCGGAACGGTTCCCATTACATAACCCCAAAGCTTCTTGCCTTTGAGATTATTCTCCATTGCGGATGCCCACATCATGTAATTTTTTCCATTGAGTTTGAATGATAGATCGATCTTGACTTCCATTGCTACACAAGGAAGATGTGAGAAAGAAAGGAAGTAGAGAGAGACAAGATTTTACCTTTAGAAGATCTTATGGCTCTGATACCATGTAAGGAAATAAGCGGAAGAAACCAAGAATGCTAAAGCATTCACTATGTCCCACACGGACAAATGCAACAAGCACAAGAGAGAAAATCCACTAAGGGATATACAAAGGGCCTTATAAAAAGGCTACACACATGAAAAATAATATCACTATTATTGAAGAGGAGCTCTCAAGAGCAATACAACATACATGGGGGGTTCCCCCTATTTATAAGAAGAGGAGACCAAAGGGGCTCCCAATAGAGTCGTTGGGAGCCCCCAACGGTCACATATGTGACCGTTGGGGGCCCCAACGACTCCATTGTGGGGCCCCTTTTCGGTATCCAAAAAATACAAAAATAAAAAGAAAAAGAAAATTAAAAAATAGTGAAATACGAGAAACAAAATAAGTACCCCTATGGGGTACTTTGTGAAATGACCATAATACCCCTATCGGGTATTATGGTATTATTACATATGTTTTAACAGTATGCACTCTTAGTGCTTGTGTTCTTGGCTTCTTCAAAGTGTGTTTTGCATTATTAGTGTTTCCGCCTTTTGCATTACAAAGGTGCCCCCGGGTATGAGTATACCTCAAGCAAAGGCTATTTGCCTGCATAAGGCATTGTTGTATGGTTTGAAATAAGCTCTCAAAGCTTGGTATGATAGATTTAGCAATGTTATGCTTGATATTTACTTTAGATCTTATGTGACTAACACTGCTTTATTTGTTAAGAATTTTGATGCAGGTATGGTCATTTGACTTCTCTATGTTTATAATATGATAATCACTGAAAGATAGAAGCAGAGAGTCTAGCATATTAAAAATATTCTTAAAACTAGTTTTGAAACGACAGATTTGTGTTTTCTATGATATTTTTTAGGAATAGAAGTTGCTTATTCTTCTAGAAGGTATTTATTATCTGAGTCTAAGCTTGCTTCTGATATTGTTCTCAGGTCTGGGATATCAGATGACAATAAGGTTAACACTCCTAAAGTAACAAACGTCAAAATGAAAATTGATCATGTCGAGCTTCTGAATGATCCAACTCCATATAGATAGCTTATCGAAGCTCTTTCTTACTTGACAATTACTAGACCTGATATATCACACATTGTACACACAGCTAACATTTGTTGTGTATTATTAGATATCTCAAAACTTCAATTTCTAGAGGCTTGTTTATGTCTTCTTCATCTGCATTAGACTTACTTGCATATACTGATGCGGATTGGGAAGGTGATCCTTATAATCGGCACTAAACCTCGAGTTTTTGTATTTTTTTAGGTGAATCGTTGATCTCGTGGAGGTGCAAAAAGAAACAGAAGGTCTCTTTCTCCTCAATTGAAGGCAAGTACTGAGTCATGACTACTACCATAATGGAGGTGGTATAGCTGAGAAGATTGTTGGCAGATACGGGGATAAAGATTCTAGGAGCTTCAAAGATGTGTTGCAACAACAAGGGTGCTATCTATATTGCCAAAAACAATACTTTTAACAAAAGAACGAAGCAAGAGGAATATCTAACCATTGATCTGCCATATATCACATCTGAATACCAGTTGGCGGACTTTTTTACCAAACCTCTCTATACTACTAGGTTTCACTTCATTTTAGGCAAATTTTGATTATCCTATCGTAAGTTTGAGGGAGAGTGTTAAATTGTACGTATACATATTTATGTATATAATATAGTATATATGTATATTTATATTTTTATATACATATTTCATGTATATATTTATATTGTAAATATATATTATATATTTTATATATAGTATATATGGGACCATATGGGACCAAATCAAACTTGTTAACTTGCTCCCAAAGGCTAGAATTCTAGCCGTTGGGAGGTTCATCTCTCCCTTCTTGTGCTCTTTCCCTCTCTTTTAGCTCTCTCCTTCCTCTATTGTGCATAAATAGGGTGTTTTCCCCTTTGTAAAGTATGTTTTTTGCAAACTTGTTTCATTGAATCAAATATATATTTTTTATATTGTGTGCCTTATTGTGTGTATCTCCTTTGTGGGATTTGTGAGTGTGTTCCTTGAGAACACTTATTGTGGTTCCCTTCATGGGATTTGTGAGTGTGTTCCTTAGAGAACACTTTTGTGGTTATCCACTCAAGTTGGAGTTGGCGGTCTCTTGGTTCGTGATTGAACTCTTTAAATCTTTACAAACAGCAACCTTTGCAGCCCTAACTTGGCACGTAAATTAAATATCCAACATGTAGAAGGACCAATCATTTGACAGGAAACTCTTTTATAATCAGAATAGACGCTAATGGTTGCATGTAATGATCTATCAACTCCATCACCACCAAGCAGCTTTTTTTCTATTTTGCACCTTTAAAAGGAGGAGGATTAAGTGCTTCTAAAATGTAACGTTAGTTAGAGCTTCATAAATTCTCGGTTGTAGAGAACTTTAAACTATGTTTCAGAAAAACTAATGTGGAACAGTCAAATGTAAATTCAAGTAACTCCCTAGTTCTGCATGTAATGTCGAACAAAATGGCAATTGTTTTATGTTGTTCTATAAGATGTACTCAAACATCAATTACTCAGAAAATGTACAAATCATGATGGTTTTATGTTTGTCAAATACCAATGAATGCCTGAAAAAAAATTGGAACCGATACTTCCTGTGATGGTATGGAAAACAAGTGTAAAACACTCCTGAATGCCTGAAAATTTTTAAAGATAAACTACACATACCCTATCTGGTCTAGAAGGATCAGATGCTTTCTTTGCCTTTTCGCGGCGAATTTCATAATCTTTCATGAGGATCAAAGCTTCAGGAGACGTCAAAAATGATGCATTATCTAGCTCCCATGTTGCAAATTCATATCCAAGTCCTCTCCACTTTACAAACCACTCACCGTTACAATATGGCAACTTATTGCCATGACTGCTGAAGTATGCATCTGCCATTTTTTTGGGCATCAATGATCTTCTCTTTAGCAGGTGCTGTGGTTCAGTCCACTCAGGTTTCCACTTCGAGACCTAGAGGAATAAGTAAATTCTAAGCTTGCAAGAAGCAATTACAATATTATTCTCATTGTATGTAGGAAGATTTCAACAACCATTTATATCTATGTGAATAACAAAAATCCCTCTAAAACATAATATGAAAAAACAAACCTTATTTTTCTGGTATCTGCTATTGAATGCTGCGACAAGCTTTGGAGCCTCAGCAAGAAGCCGACTTTCCGGAACCCAGTGGTTGTGGACATGGGCCAAGCCTCTATACTTAACCAAGTACTCCTTTTCTACTTTATTTTTGTCCGACACATGACCTGATTAACAACCCAGAGACGATCATACTCAGCATACACTGGCTGACGTGAAAAAAGATCCATCAATGATGAACACAGAAGACACCAGCAAATTCCAAACAATATGCTATCTTAGAACATTACCTTTGCCACTTGAAATCTCATTGCCTCTAATATCCCATATGGATTCAACTCCTTCAGAAACCGAATGAGGACCAAATTCAAGTTTTTTCTTCACACAGCACAAACAATGCCAGGTTCCAGGTGGGACATCTTGTAAAGGAGGTTCAAGGCAAGAGAGATGATAAGTTCGTGTACAACCCTTTCCATCACAGCACCTGAAAAACAGTAAATCATAAAACTAGGAAACCCTTGTGTAACCAACTAAACAGAAAGACCTTTTATCAAAGCATAACTAAGCAAACTTCACAAGTGTTCACAAAGGGGCTCATAGACATGAAGATTACATTATAGTGGTGAAATCCGTTATTATACCAAAATCCAACCAATATAATCCAGAGGTCATAAAACAAGAAAGCAAGTATTTTTTATGTAGGATCCTATGGTTCATCACTTAAGACCATTGCTTCTCACTAAATAAAACTGAGAGAAAACCAACAATCAGATAGAAAAACTCACAAAGTTTGAAAAGACCAAATAAAACATTAGCTCTAAGGAGCAATTCTACCAATTGGCTAGATATTATAGATTTGGTGAAACATGCTTATGCTTCCAACATATAACTATATATATATATATATATATATATAAGATAGGAACACTTTCAGTGGCAAGAATGCTCTGGTAGGAAACAAATTGTTAATCATCCTTGGGACTGTTCCAATACAAATATAAAATATGATCTCTACAAGAGGGAAAAAGTAATTATAAACTGTTATTGGTGTTTCAACTTGCAGCAATCTACAGCTTTGTCAAGCTAACCAATGAGAATAATAAACTCTTAAAATAGTGCATAATTATCAGCATCTCTAACCAAAATCACAAGTAACCATCAACGAAGATCAGTTTCATGAAAATACAGGAATTCTTTACAAATAACAAATAGTGGTAGCCCCAATGTGCAGAGATATCCCTTTTAGCATCTCCACATGAACATAAACTATCACAAGTATAAGCTGGTAAACTAACGAACTTGATTCAGAATAATATAGTAATAAGAATAACAATAAGTTAACAACAGATGTCTTTGATTGTGAACAAATGGCAGGCCACCATGCTAGAAATGGTGTGCCTTGTGGATATCTTTTCCTAGTGAGCTTATTTGAACTGAGGATGCACCATATCTTCATTGCATCAATCACAAATAATTCAATGAAGGCCTCACGCGTAAAATGCATGGCCGCAAAACATCGCTCAAGGTCTTCTCTCAGAAGTTTTTTTCACAAAGGGCATGTTTGGAAGCAAGAAAAACTCTCATAGAAAAAGAATTTTTTTTCTATGAAAAGTTTTGATAGAGAGAGGTGGTCGACCATGCCCAAGAGAGAAAGACCTGAAAATGGTGGTGGGTAGCTCTTAGAGAGAGAGAGGTGGTTCAACCAGATAGAGTGAGAGGGGTGGTCGACTGCGCATGCACGAGAGAGAGAGAGAGAGAGGTTTGACAGTCATAGAGGGCATTTGAATCTGAGAGGTAGGTCCTGTCATGTAGTGCTTCACGGGGGATTGCACCGCATGAAGATGCACATTGTGGCACTTCCAACTGAGGAAGCACCACCATGTCAAATCGCTGCATATGATGCACGAGTTGAGATACCTGCTAATATAGAAGAAATTAGAAATATGAATGATAGAAGAAGAAAGCAAGCGGTACAAGCAATGGCATATTTTCGGGTAATAGCTCCACAACCAAATGACTAAGATGATGAAGAGCTACAAGGCCCACAACAAGATGTAATGTTTGATGCAAATTGTGGGATGTTTAATAATGAAGATGATTGATGATGTTTTGTATATTTTGACAACTTTCAAATTTTATATTGAGTTGATTCGACATCTATATTTAGTTGAATTTTAATGACATATCTATGTTTAATTACTCTTATTGCTTAAATTTATTTTTTTCTTGTATTCTGTGATTTTTTATTGAATATTGTGATTTTTTTACGATACAATACAATACGTATCTTGTTTAGCCCAACAGATATGGGTTACAATACATTTTTTACAACCTTTATTTAAAGAATAAATCTAAGTAATATCAAAAAACACATAAGTAAAATAAACAATCAAGTCATATCAAAGAAATACATAAAGTTGAGAACATGGAGACGGTCGTGTCCATGAAGTGTTGTGAAAGTTAAGAACATGGAGATGGTCATGTCCATGAAGTGTCGTGGTGTCTCCAGTACCGCGTCTGGTGTCATGACATGTCAACACAGGACATGCATGCTAAGTGAAGTGTCTGGGTGACATAGTTTCCAACAATTCCTTGACATAGCCAAGTCCAGACACAACAAATGGGGTGATTGTTTGGTGGGAACATTCAACAAAGGATGATAGTGGGGGCTTAAGATCAATCAAACTAGGCATCACCATATAATTTATGGAAGACCAGAAAAACTGTGATAAATGGCCAAAAACATACAGAAAAAGATGGTATCCCATCCAGAAACTTTTGTTTTATGCACTTCCTTCCATATGCAAATGCAAGCAAAGTTGCAAACGAAACATAAATGTGCACGTTCATGCATTGTACATTAATAACTCCACAAAACACACACACACACACACACACACACACACACATTTGTGTGTGTATAAAGGATAATTGCATGAATAGTAGTATTTAGAAGAATGAAAATTATGAGTAGGTAGCTACAAATTGGTTACATCCAAAAGCACATAACAGGATGCTATACAAATTATCAATCTAGTGCCTCAACATTGCAAACAAGATATGGCCAACTACTATCGTCTACCAATCACAAAATACTCGCAAGTCCTAATGTAAAACCATAGTCACAAATATCGGTATCAGCTATATCTCGGCGAGGCTATTTCTCGCGATATTCTAGGTTTGGTGATACATCTCGAGAAAATCTCGGGGCTTAAAATATATATATATAACAAAAATAAGTAAGAAAATATCATGTTTAGATAATAAAACACATATATAATAAAAGAAATAAGTAAAGAATGCAAAATAAAGAAGAAAAACACATTTATGATGTAGAAAAAAAAAAGGTAACAATAATCAATAATATCACGATATTATCAAATTGGCAATATTTTCAAAATATCACAATATTTTACCTATAATATAGTTTGGTAAAGATAATATCGCGATATTATGAAAATATTACCAGTGTAAAACACATTAAATTTAACAAGGTCACAAAAATCAAGGCTGCCAGATGTTACTTACAAGAGCTTCCCTCCAAGTTTACAAATTCCACAAGTGTTGCGTTCACTATTCTTCGCATGCTCCAAATTTGAGCCTTGAAGTGGAGAATAACCGGTGCAAGGTTCAATACCTCTTTCATTAATCCTCTGAAGTTTCTTCCTATCCTAGTTCAAAGCATAGAGAATAATAAGTTAACCTAACATAGTAAAGATAGTAACGATATCCAAGACAATTTAATTAAAAGAGCCATATGGAAAGAAATTGATGGTTTATAATCTTCTAGATAATGAGAAACAAAGTAGCATCAAGCAGGATGAACTAGATAAACAATGATATCTATAAGCCATGATGAATTCTACCTTAACAATTAATACATAGTCAATTGCCAAATAGCTGCTAGCGGTTGATAGCAAAAAAGTATAGATGCAAAAACATTTCTTAAAAGGAACAAACAAGAAGACAAATATGGCAAATCTGATTTCAGGGTTCAATGAATCCTAGGGCTCTTTAGATAGAAGGATTTCTAGATCCCCCATATTTACATATAAAATGGGTGTTTTAGAAATCCACGCTTTTCAAAGAAATTTTAAGAATCCTGGATTCACTATGCTAAAAACATGGGCAGGCACGATTATAAGTGGAGAAGAGCAAAGAATGAAACCCTAATCAAACACAAACTATGATCCTTTTTGTATTCACTTCTACTCTCTCCTCTCTTGAGCTCTCAGATAAAACTCTAGCAGGCTCTCTCCCTTGTAAAGATTCAAGAAAGGCGATTACATCTGTAGCTGTATGGAGATTGTTTGAAGGGCAAGCTAAAGATTATGAATGGGTAAAGAGATAGAAATGAAGGTGGTGGTCGTTGAAAAGAAGGTGGGGAGTATGAATAATGGATATGCAGAAACTGGAGAAGACAAGTGTTTAATTTGATTGATGATCAAAAGCAGTGATGGAAGCTTTATTTATGGTTTAATTAAAATACAGAAAATGGCACTTCCATAGGCATTTCAACAATCATATTTTTCAAAAACTGATAAGAGCAGTTCCAGCAGCCATAAACTTGGGCTTAATAACACTATTTAGAGCATAAAAAAGTACAAAGAGCCTAAATTTGAGATACAAATAATAGGTGCCAAACTATGTCACAGGGATTCGGCTAGCAGGGTGCCGCACCCGCGTCGACGCGGGTGCGTGTGCGGGTGCGGCACACGGGTGCGGTCAACCCTATCCTGGGTGCGTTGACCGCACCCAGGATCATTTAAGTCCATTCTTGTTTTGGATTTTTTTTTTTTTAAAAAAAAATTGCCCAAATGGGCTGCGAATTTTTTTTAAAAAAAAAGTAATGCTGACAGCTGTCTGTCAGCTGCTGACCCCCTTTTATATATATATATATATATATATATATATATATATATATATATATATATATATATATATATATATATATATATATATTACATTTTTGCCCCTGCCGCACCCCCGCACCCAGGTTTTTTGGAAGTGCAGAATCCCCGCACCCGCGCCCGCACCCATGTGACATAGGTGCCAAATATTTGTTGAAGCATCCAAAAGAGAGAAACTTGTTTCATATCATGTTTGCAGGCAAAAACTCATCGATCGACCTTTACAAGTACAAATGAAGAAAAAGGTTTTTGTCAATTGGTCAAGTTGTCTCAGTGAGCCCTGTGGCCTAAAAAAACCAGCCCATGAATGGTGTAGATAGGAAGACAAGCAAAGTAGGGAAATTGGGTAAGAGCAGAGCAATCCCTTTTACACTCCCCATTCTGTTCTTTGTGATTCCACTGTTTGCATTTTTTTTCCTAAATATTATCCTCGCCTTTTTCTATCTACCCCCCATTGGGCCATCAATTGTGGTTGTCGTGTATTGTGATTAAAATGACAAAACCCTTTCTACTATAAATACAGATTCTTCGATCACAACCTGAACCTTGTTTTACAATGCAACTTGAATTCTTGATATCTTTTTTTTTTTTGAGGAATGAATTCTTGATATCTACCTGCATGAGCATAGATTATTTTTCATTTGATCAAGAATACATTTTAGTTTCAACACTATTGTAGACCTCATCTGGTGTCGCTATCGAATAACATTCCATATCCTTGGTTTCTAGTTCTAATAAACACTCGAGGAAGAAAATCATTGACACAAGAATTTCCCAAGAATAACAAAATTATTTTCTGTTGATTATAACAGTTTTTGCATGGCCATGCAAACTGTATAATAATCATTTTACAGTCCTGAAGGATACATACAACTGCCAACAGGTAAGAACTTGGGTATTGATGAGTGTTTCACTAATTTTTTTCTCACAATGATAAACTTCTATAAATATCAGAGGAGACCAACTTGAAGGTGTAGAATCATGAAATTAATAGAGGCCCATTACATAAAGTTTGCAAGACTAAGATAAAATCATAAAACACGTAACTAAAAGCATATATAGTAACGAAACCAGGAAAACAGAAGGCAAAAGAGGCAAGTAAATAACCACAAATTACTTTAACAATGCAAGGAAGTACCTCAGATACAACTGAACTGTCGTCCTCCCTGTTAACAAAAACCATAGGCAACAAACATTAATGAGCACTATTTATTTTCACCAAAGTTCTTAAATGGTAAAAGGACAAAAGTACAGCTAATTTTTCAGACAAGTAGATAACTCCATCACCTTTTGATAAACCTATACACCACATGCTATTTGAAGTTAATCTAGAATCTAGATACATAACACTCATACAATCTTACATTGTTATCCAATTTAATTAGATCTTTGACTCTAGACACTAGATTCCAATTACATATATTAAAATATGAGTTTCATGACTTGCTAAATAATCTGATAATGGAAAAATACCATTATAATATGTGAGCAATTTGCTGAATAAGAACGAAGGAAAATGAATTTCTAAATAATACACATGCAAGCAGACCAATGGCTCTAAAACTTTTCACTTTCAGGTCATCTGTAGTAATAACCTGTTCTACAGAGCCAATCATTCTCTTTACATGAATAAAAGTTTTGCTTATTTGGAACCAATGACTAACAAACTTCCAATATTCTTGCTACTGTAAATACTGAGGAAATATTAATCTATGGTACTAATGACGGAGTAATTTCCAGATGACTTGTGACAAAACTTTCTTCCACTTTTCACATAACCAGATTTTTATGCATTCAAAACCTAGATGGCAGAACATGACTATGAGTTGTTCATCGGTAGTCCAATTTATATTTGACAGATATGTGAATCACAAACAAAACTATCTGCAAAAGTAATTAATGACCAGAATTTGTTGAACCAGTACTATAGTCAGTTAGATGAGTTCACAGCTTTTATTACTTACCAAGTCAAAAAAATCAGGGTTCCATCTTCCTGAACTGTCTGAGGCTTGAGTACAGTACTTCTACCATAAAGTTGGTGCAGTAAGCAAAGATTCGCAAGTAGCAAAAGAGAAGATGTTTTCATCATGGCTGGAAAAGTGGAAATACTTCGACATAGAGAAGTTCACTAAATCATAGTGTTTCTTACTTGCTAAGTCAAAAGATTCATAATTCCTTGTCCTTGAACAAGGAGTTTGTAATGAAGTGGATTGAATCCGATACACATGCAAGAACACACTTTCAATCAAATAAAAATACTTGATTGAATCATGAAACCACCCACACAAGGGTCTACAAACTTGTTATTGCATAGAAGCACTCAAGAATGAGTTAGGAATAAAGGCCACAAGAGGCCAATATATAATACAATGGAGCCAATAGGGTGCAGCTCCATATAGCTGTTGGGATTGCACCCAACCGTCATAAATATAGCTGTTGGGGCCGCTCCAACAGCTATACGGAGTTGTCCCATCAAATCTGAAAAAGACAAAAAGGTGAAAAAGGAAAAAGACAAAAATAAATACATGAAATAAAATGCAGAAATGTCAGCTCCTAATGGGCTAACGCCTATTACAGAGAAAAGACCGAAATACCACTAATGGGTATTTTGGTTAACAATAAACACATACATATATGTATATGTATATATATACATATATACACGTATATGTATATCTTAACACCCCCCCTCAAACTCATGGTGCAACAACCGAGAGTTTGCCAAGTAGGAAGAGAAATATGGGTGAAGGAAGTGTTTTGGTGAAGAAGTTTGCGAGTTGATACTTTGATGGAACATAAGGCAGTGTGATAGTCTTCCGCAGAAATTCTTCCCGAACATAGTGGCAATCCATTTCAATGTGTTTTGTCCTCTCATAAAACGTATGATTGCTCGCGATATATACAGTACTCTTGTTGTCACAGCATAATCTGGAAGGCTATGTAGTATGAATTCCCAAATCTTCTAGTATTTGTCGCAACCATACTAACTCAAACGTAGTTGTTGCCGTGGCGCGATACTCAGCTTCAGTTGAGTAGAAAGACACCTTCTGTTGCTTCTTGCATCGCCAGGAGATTAGGGAGTCACCTACAAAAACACACAAACTAGTAGTTGAGCGTCTATCATTCGCATCCTCTTCTCAGTCAGAATATGAGTATGCAATGACTTCTAATGAGGAAGAAAATGATAAAAACAATTCATGACTTATAGAACTCTTAATATATCTAATAATTCTCATTACAACACTCATATGTATTATAGTGGAAGCATGCTGAAATTGACTAGCAGAATGAATAGCATGAAAGATATCAGGACGAGTAATAGAAAGGTAGGATAAAGCTCTAATCATTTGTCTGTATGGGGTTGAATCTTGCAGAGGTTCACCATCATCCTTCTTCATTTTTGTATTTATGACCTCTGGAGTGTCAACCTGTTTTTCATTTGAGAGTCTTGATCTCTCTATGATCTCTGCGGCATACTTAGTCTGTGACAAAAAATAACCACAAGGTAAGTCAGCTACTTTAATTCCAAGGAAATATCGTAAAAAGCCAAGATTTGTCATATCAAAGTTGTCTTTAAGCACATCTTTGATATGGTTTACTCCATGCTTATCACATTTGATTATTATACCATCTACGGAAAGCAACAGTATAACCATCCCTGCATTGGAAGACTTAACAAACAATGCAGTGTTAGTAAAAACAAGATTTAAAATGCAGTCATCAAATTACTAAATCTATCATACCAAGCTTTGGGAGCTTGTTTTAAACCATACAAGGCTTTTCATAGACAAAGAGTTTTCCTATTTGCTAAATTTAAACCTGGTGGAGGATCCATGTAGACCATCTCATTCAGATTACCATTTAAAAAGGCATTTTTCATATCTATTTGAAAAATTGGTCATTTTTTTATTGATGCTACAAAGATGAGAGTTCTGACAGGCGTCATTCGAGCAACTGGGGCAAAGATCTCATCATAGTCAATTCTATATTATTGATTTTATCCCTTACCTACTAGTCTAGCTTTATATCTTTCCAATGTCTCATCCCATTTGGTTTTAATTTTGTAAACCCATCTACATCCTATAATTTTTCTTCCTTTAGGTAATGTTTGAATTTCACAAGTCTTTGCCTTTTCTAATACTTCTAATTCATCGTTCATGGCTTTAATCCATTCTTGATGATTTTTAGCTTCATAGTAGGATAATGGTTCAAAATATGAGTGTATGGCCATTAAGCATGTTCGGTATATTGGTTCAAAGGAATCATAAGATACAAATCTATTAGAGGCTTTTGAAATTCTTACCGATTTTTTAATACTAGCAGAATCATTATCTTGATTTTGAAAATATCTTTCTAAAGCACATGGTGGGTGCCCTTCGGTCCACCTAGTATATGTTTGTATGTTACTATGGGATGGGTCGATATTGTTAAGATTGTTGTCTATATTTTCACTTGCATCATGAGAGTCTTCATGTTTACTCTCATGCTCATTATGAAGATTTTCATACCCTTCATGTTCATTGATGAGATAAAAAAAAATGAATAATCATAGTTTTCTTGAATTTTCTTCTTGGTAAAACCATCTTCATTTTTAAGAAATGTAACATTTTGTGAAACATATAATTTGTTCATTTCCCTGTCATAACATCTATATCCCTTTTGATTTTCGGCATAGCCCAAAAAAATACAAGGGACTGCTTTTGGAGAAAGTTTGTCGTTCTTATGGGTAAAAACAAAACACTTATATTCAAAGACTCTCAATCTTTTATAATCGGAGGGAATTTTAAGCAATTTTTCAATTGTTATATTTTCAATAGCTTTTAAGGGCATTCTATTTATCAAATAGACTGTCGAAGGAGCAGCTTCGGCCCAAAACATTTTTGAAACATTTCTTGATACAAGAAGTGTTCTAGTGGTCTCAACAATATGTCTATGATTTCTTTAAGCTAGTCCATTTTGTTGAGGAGTGTAAGGGCAAGATTTTTTATGAATTATGTCATTTAAATCAAGAAAATTTTTAAATTCTTTTAATACAAATTTTCCCCGAAATCGGATCTAAAAATTTGAATATTGGCTTTGAATTGAGTCTTTACGTAGTAGAAAATCTTTTAAAACAATCAAATACTTCTGACTTTTGCTTAAGAAAAAAGATCCAAGAATGTCTATTATAATCATCTAGAAATATAACATAGTAAGATACCCCGCCTTTAGATATAACTGGAGTCGGTCCCCATACATCCGAATATACTAACTCAAATGGATTTTTGGATATAAATTGTCTTGGCCCAAAGGGTAAAGCTTTCATTTTGCCAAGAATGCAATCTTCACAAACCAAATTCTTTTCTTTATAATAAGAAATAAAAACAAGTGTAATTTGGTCACACTAGGATGTCCTAGTCTTTTGTGTCAATTTTCTATATTTTTCTTTTACATAAAATTACAAAAAGATTGTTTTGATAACTCAAGATTATCCATTACATAGAGATCTCATCTTCTATGGCCTTGCCCAATCGGCTTCCCGGACTGGAAATCCTGTATTAAACAATCATTAGAAGAGAATAAAACTTTACAACCATGATCCGTAATTTGTAAAACTGATAAAAGTTTCAAATTTAATTTTGGCACAACCCCAATATTTGGTATATGAAAGTTTGGTTGCTTTTGAAAGATTCCAAAACTTTTGATTTTTAAGGATGTTTCGTCGGCGGTTGAAACATAAGAATCGTTTGAGTTAGAATGACATTCGGATAATATTGACTCATTTGAAGTCATATGAAAAGAGGCATCGGAGTCCAAGATCCAAGAACTCTTACCAGGGTCAATTCTTCAAGAGTTTCGACTATGGATGGCACACCTCTCTATGAAGAAGAGTTGATTTAGTTCCCTCAAATTCGAGCCTAAGCTCATTCACAAATTGGTAGAAATGCTCCATTTTAATTTGATTTTCACAGAGTTTTACATCTTGAGGACAATGTCATTTTGGCTCAAGAAGAGCCAATTCATCCCAAAGGAGAGAAAGTGCATTGTAATATTCTCTAATACTCATTTTTCCTTGGGTCATGATTCTCATCTTGATTTGGACATTGCATATGTGTGAAATATCTTTAAGATTATACATGTCTTTAAGATATTTTCATGCATTACTAGCGAAATCAAATTTCGCTAAGCTAGAACATTCATGGATGTGCACACTATTGATGAGTCATCCAATTATTTTGGAGTGGCCCATCCTCAACTCTTTCCATTTTTTCTCATAATCGGAAACGGCTTTACCCATTTCCTCTCCTTGAAGAGCAACCTTTTTCCCATTCTCAATTTTCGTAAGAATGAGCTTGGGTTCTCTTTCGGTACCGTCCACTAAACCCCATAATCTCTTTTCTCATATTTTGTGTTTAACTATGGATGCCCGAATCACATAGTTTGTATCGTTTAGGCATACATGGAAACCATTACCTCTCTTTCATTCTCTATTTCCTTACAAGGCTAAGAGAAAGGGTAGAGAACGAAGAAGAAAGAAAAAAGAGTGAAATACAAGACTTATTTGAGAGATGGCACGCTTCCTTATGCAAAATCATCGATTTGTTGTATCCCCTAAGCATATGATTCTCCTCTTGATATTGTCACGAACTTTCTTCAAAAAACTTGCTTTTGGACCACCAAAGTTCTGATACCATGTAATGAAGTGGATTGAATCCGATACACATGCAAGAATACACTTTCAATCAAGTAAAAATACTTGATTGAATCACGAAACCACCCACACAAGGGTCTACAAACTTGTTATTGCATAGAAGCACTCAAGAATGAGTTAGGAATACAAGGCCACAAGAGGCCAATATATAATACAATGGAGCCAATAGGGTGCAACTCCGTATAGTTGTTGGGGCTGCACCCAACAGTCATAAATATAGCTGTTGGAGCAGCTCCAACAGCTATATGGAGTTGTCCCATCAAATATGAAAAAGACAAAAAGGTGAAAAAGAAAAAAGACAAAAATAAATACATGAAATAAAATGCAGAAATGTCAGCCCCTAATGGGTTGACGCCTATTATAGAGAAAAGACCAAAATACCCTTAATGGGTATTTCGGTTAACAATAAACATATATACATATACATATATGTATATATACATATATATACACGTATATGGATATCTTAACAAAGTTGAAGCCTGGACCTGAATGATTGTGGCACTTCTACCACAATGCCCGTCCACTACTGCAATGACACTTGCAACTTGCAAGAAACAACAAGGTGTCTTCATCATGCTGGAAACCTTTTTAACATAGAGAAGTTCATTCAAAGACTCCTACTCACAACCTGCTAAAGACTGGCTAGCTTAATATAGGTGCTTTCTCAACC